>NW_012120709.1:12437864-12504269 GCF_000951035.1 Colobus angolensis palliatus
TTACAGGCTTGAGCCACCGCGCCCGGCCTGCATTTTTAATAGAGACAGAGTTTCACCATGTTGGCCAGGCTGGTCTTGAAGTCCTGACTTCAGGTGATCTGCCTGCCTTGGCCTCTCAGAGTGCTGGGATTACAGGCGTGAGCCACCGTGCCCAGCCTAATTCGTGTTTTTTTTTTGGTGTTTTTTTTTAAGAATTAAAAATTACTGTTGCATGTTCCTGTGGGGGGAAACTTGAGTCCAGTATAAAATAGAACCGAATTATCCAAATCATAAAATGTGAGGCATAGACAAGGTAAAGTACCTGAAAAAGTCACTGCATGCTGCTAACACACAACGATGACATGGGATTATTTCATCTTTCATAATTATTTTGAAATCATAAAAGACATTTTGTTCTCTAAAATTCTGTAGTACACTTAAGATTTTTTGTCCATGATCTTCTGATACAAGGAAGTTGTTTTTCTTCTCAGATGGAATTCCATTACAGGTGCTTCGTTGATTGAAAGCATATGAATTATCCATAGCCAATTCCATATGTCCTTAGAACTAGAACAAAAAAAAAAAATCACTGATGTAGTAGAGACCTAATGTAAGTTTCAGACTCCAAAATTTGCCCTCTTGATGTGAAATACACAAAAATAGCCACTAAGAAACATAATAAGACAGTAAAACTTGTTTTAAACATTTGTTTTCCTGACATTTAATATTAAATTCCTTTTGAATTTTCATAAATGTTGAGCTCATTGGAATAAAAGTATATTTTTCATAAGGGCTAACATTCAAGCCTATGTAACTGTGTTAAATAGCCAAATGTACAAGTTGTATAAATAGCTTATATAGGATTTCACTACATAATTAATATTATTATTATACATACGAAGTGTTATTTCTAACATAATTATTGAGTATATGCCCAACACAATCCCCCTCTTTTCCAATCCATTCTCTTCTGGTAGCAAAGTAGCTGTTAAAATGCTGATCTTGGAGCATGAACTATATGCCTCCTGAGGTTAGACTTTTACAAGATAATTGGTTGGAAAAGATCAGAGTGTTAGATTGCATTAATTATTTATGGCTTTAGTAAAGAAGAAAAAGGCAAGCACTTTTCTAAGTTGGGCTATTTAAAAGTAGAAAAGAAAACTGCATAAATCTTAATTAAGAAAGATTTTTTAAACATGAGGTCAGAAATCCAAGACAGGTAAAGTTCAGATAATTGTGAGTATCTTGGAACTGCAAATTCAGCTCTAAACATACAAGTTGCATTATCCAAAGCAAGGAAGTGGGAAACAGAAAGGAAAACAGGATTCGGAACTTGGGGAGCCAGACAAATAGAAAACCTTGATTCTACATTTCTGTTCCAGTTATCACCCTAAAACATAGTGGCTTAAGACAACAATTTATAATCTCTCATGTTCCTTTGAGTTGAGGTGATGCTTCTTGCTTGTGAGCTTTCATATAACTACAGGCAAATGGCAGCTGTGACTGAAGCCATCTGAAGGTCTGACTAGGTTACATGTCCAGTATGGTTTCCTCATTCACATTTCTGATGATTCAGCTGGGATGGCTAGAAGAGATGGGGATCTTTCTTCTTTTTTTGTTCTTTTCTGAGAACACTTCAATATTTATTGATTCATTTAAAAATAAGAAAAAAATTTATATAACTATATTCAATATATCTATTTAATATACATATTCATATATATCCACTTTATATACATGCCTATGTATATAACTATATATAACTACAAAAATATGTAAATGGATAACTAAAATAACTATTTTCCAAAACAAAAAAAAAAGTTTCTTGAGAAGGGTTACATCCTTTTATATTTTTGCAAATCTTTTTAACATCTGGCTTAATGGAAGACAACTAGATTCTCATACCTGCTTCTTTATTCAATCTTTTGTGAAATCATATACCATGTGGGCACACATCTACAACCATCTTATCTTCGACAAACCTGACAAAAACAAGCAATGGGGAAAGGATTCCCTATTTAATAAATGGTGTGGGGAAAACTGGCTAGCCACATGCAGAAAACTGAAACTGGACCGCTTCCTTACACCTTATACAAAAATTAACTCAAGATGGATTAGAGACTTAAATATAAAACCCAAAATCATAGAAACCCTAGAAGAAAACCTAGGCAATACCATTCAGGACATAGGCATGGGCAAAGATTTCATGACTAAAACACCAAAAGCAATTGCAACAAAAGCCAAAATTGACAAATGGGATCTAATTAAACTAAAGAGCTTCTGCATAGCAAAAGAAACTAGCATCAGAGTGAACAAGCAACCTACAGAAGAGGAGAAAATTTTTGTAATCTACCCATCTGAAAAAGGTCTAATATCCAGAATCTACAAGGAACTTAAACAGATTTGTAAGAAAAAAACAAGAAACCCCATCAAAGAGTGGGCAAAGGATACGAACAGACAACTCTCAAAAGAGGACAGTTATGTGGCCAACAAACATATGGAAAAAAACTCATCCTCGCTGATCATTAGGGTTTTCTCTTTCTTAACGCACCCTCTCCAAGTGGCTAGCTGGCACTTCTTCACAGCATGACAGTCTCAGAGTGACTAGGCTTTTTGTATGAAGCTTGGTTCTCCCAGAGCAGGTGTTCCAAGAGGCCTAGGTGGAAGCTAGATACTGGAGTAGTAGTCTAAATTGTCCTACAGCATCAATTAAAGCTCCATTCCAGGACCAAGACAATCTACTGTTGCGCTATGCAATACAGTAACCATGAGCCATGTGTAGCTATTTAAATTACTTGTAAGTAAATACAACTAAAAATTCAGGTCCATCATTGCTCTAGCTACATTTAAGTGGTCGGTCATATGTGGTGTGATGAGTGACAACTTGTTTGGGACACAGAGTGCCCACATTTTTGGTTAAACATTACTTCTGGGTATGTCTGTGAGGGTGTTCCAGACGAGATTAAACACTTGAATTGGTAGGCTGACTAACGCAAATTGTCCTTCCCACTGTAGCGGTGCCTCATCCTGTCTGTTGAAGGTCTGAATAGAACAAAAGGCTGAATAAGAAAGAACTCTTTCTTTCTGCCTGACTTCAAGCTGGAACTCAAACAGGAACTATACCACCAGCTCTCCTAAGTCTCCCACTTGCTGACTGCAAATCTTGGGTCTTCTCAGCTTCCATAATCACATGAGCCAATTCCTTATAGTTTTTCTGTCTCTCTCCATATATATATATACATATATATAGTAAAAATACCTATACACATGCATAGTACAAATACATATACATATATATGTGTATATCTATATATATCCTTTTGGTTCTGTTTTTCTGAATGAGTCAGATTAATACATCTGCCTAGTGACTACTGTATTAAACAAAGCAAATATAAAACATTCTCATCATCACAGAAAGTTCCACTGGATAGCCATTATACTGTGTGGAAAAATAGTGTGCCTGTGTGAATGTGTGTGTGACTGTGGAGGTGTGTATGTGCCTGTGTGTGCAGGAGAAACTAATAGGTTGTAATTGGCAGTACTGCTGGAAATCTAAGTGACTTGTAGAAATCATTTTGTGTGTAGCATTCTGAGTAAATGTGAATAGGGAGACATATTAAAAATGACAGTGGGTATCATGGAGGAAGAGAGATAATGAAAGGTTTGGAGGTTAATTCTGAGGAAAAGGAACTAGAGAAAACAAAACCAATACGATGGGTGAAGATGAGGGCAGAGAGAGAGAGCAAGAGAGACAGACAGTGCAAGATTGATTTATTATAAGCTCACATGGTAATAGAGGCTAAGAAGCCCCAAGATCTGTAACTAGTTAGCTGGATACCCAGGAGAGCTGACAGTACAGTTTCAGTACAAGTCCAAAGGCATGAGACCCACAACAGCCAATGGTTTAAGTTTCAGTTCAAAAGTTGGCAAGCTTAAGACCCAAGAGGAGTCAATTTTTCAATTTGAGTCCAATGGCAGGAAAAGACTGATGTATGTCCCAACTCAAATAGGCAGGATAAATTTCCTATTACTCAGTCTTTTATTCTATTTAATTCTTCATTTGATTGCATAAGGCCCACCACATAGGAAAATCTGATTTACTTGGTCTCCTGATTTACATGTTAATCTCATCCAGAAATATCCTTACAGACACGTTCAGAATGTCTGACCAAATGTCTGGTCATCAGATGGCCCAGTCAAGCTTATAAATGAAATCAACTATCACGACAGTTCAAATCTTAACTTAACAATGTTGATAACATATGACCTAGGATGGAAAAAGATTATTTCACATTAGAGTGAGGCATAAAGACAATTATACATGGCTAATGTCCCAGGACTAATTCTTTACCTCACAAGGCATCTTCATAAGTCACTTGTAAGACTGTTTTTAAAACTACGCATGTTTTATCTCCTTTTCTAATATTTATAAAATACACAGATGTGACATATTAGCTTGTATAAAAATCATATATCTTCCCAAGAGTATGATATAATGTTGTTAAATAAGACGGCTATTAGCCTGAGATTACCTCCGTAACAAGGCCTCTTATGTAAGAGAACTGAAACTTAACTTGGAAACATTTATTGTAACTGACTTAAAAACCAAAAACCAAAAACAAGCCTTGGCCAATCACAAATTGTCAACCAACCTACTGGTTACAAATAGGAAACTTCCATCAGACAATATCCAAATAAGGCAAATGCCTAGCTGTAGTCAATCAGGTAATTTCTCTACTTTGTTTCCATGTTCAACCTATAAAAGCTTGCTGGTCACACTGCTGGAGTACAGCTCTCTGAACCTCTTTCAGTTTTGAATGCTACCTGATTCATGAATTGCTCTTTGCTCAAACTCTGTTAAATTGTATTTGTCTAAAGCTTTTCTTTTAACAAAGTGAAATGAAAGAAAAAGGATCTTTTAACTCAAGAATCAGGCTTCAGTTCTAATGCTGGTTCAGCATTTACTTGTGATACATTTGAGGCAAATAACTTCTAATTTTTTATTATTATTTTCGTCATCTGTAAAATGCAGATAAACTGTATCTATCTAGTTATGTTGTTGAGAATATTTAAAAAACACATAATTGGCTGGGTGCCGTGGCTCACGCCTGTAATCCCAGCACTTTGGGAGGCCAAGGTGGGTGGATCACGTGGTCAAGAGATTGAGACCATCCTGGCCAACACGGTGAAACCCCATCTCTAATAAAAATGCAAAAGTTAGCTGGGCGTGGTGGTGCACGCCTGTAGTCCGAGCTACCTGAGAGGCTAAGGCAGGAAAATCACTTGAACCCGGAAGATAAAGGTAAAGGTTGCAGTGGGCCGAGATTGCACCACTGCACTCCAGCCTGGCGACAGAGACTCCGTCTCAAAAAACCAAAACCAAAACCAAAAACAAAACAACAACAACAACAAAAGTAATTTAGCATATAATGTGTAAAATAAGTGGAAGTTAAGACTTATTTTCTAAGAAATTTAACAGAAAAGAAAAGAAAATCATTTAATTGACAATAAGTTTACACTTATAAAATGGTGGAGGAAGGGACAAGAAAAGCAGCTCTCTAATAATTTCCATGGCATAAGAACAAAGTTGAACATAAGAGCTGTCATTGCAAAGTCATTTCATCTACAGTGTCAAAGGAAATAATAGAGAATTGGTGGGAGACTTGAACCAGCCTCCCTAACTCCAAGATGATGAAAATAAGTTTAAAAGAAATAGCCAGGGGCCGGGAGTGCTGGCCCACCCTGTAATCCCAGCACTTTAGGAGGCTGAGGTGGGCAGATCACCTGAGGTCAGGAGTTCAAGACTAGCCTGGCCAAAATGGTGAAACCCCATCTCTCTGAAAATACAAAAATTAGCCGGGCATGATGGCAGGTGCCTGTAACCCCACCTATTCGAGAGGCTCACCGAGAGAATCGCTTGAGCCCAGGAGGCAGAGGTTGCAGTGGGCCAAGATCACGCCATTGCACTACAGCCTGGGTGACAGAGTGAGGCTCTGTTTCTAAATAAATAAAGAAAGAAAGAATAGCCAGGAAGTATTTACACTATGCAAAAGGGCACGCAAAGTAGATAAACAGACAATATGACTGAAAACAGTCTATACTACTTTGACAGATATGTGTTAAAGCTGTGCAAAGGATCAAGGTGTCTTCTCAGTGTCACAATGTAGCCAAGATGTTACTCCTGGTCTCATTCTCCAGTCTTGTGATGAGCTGGGGCATCAATAACCTATAAAAGTAATACAGGGCATCTCTATGGCCTGTCTAAAATAACTACAGAAGCGGTTGACTCAGTCCAGATTGCCTAGATGAAAAGATATGTCTTTAAATCCCTCTATGTGTTAGAGGAAGTTAGACACTGAGAATCAAAAGACACATTATCTCCTATAACCTTAGATTCCGCTGGATTTCTAAAAATTCTCTCAAAGATTAGAATAACAGATGTTGGCAAGGATATTTGATCAACATGGAACATTCTAAAGCAGTAATTACTATCCCTGCCTCCAGGCTATCCAGTAGGGGAGACGTGGGGAAATGGATGTAGGTAGATACTGAATATTTGTTTCACAATGTTTCTGTTCAAAAATACACAATAATTTTTGTATTTTTAGTAGAGTCAGGGTTTCATCATGTTGGCGAGGATGGTCTGGAACTCCTGCCCTCATGATCCGCCTGCCTCAGCCTCCCAAAATGCTGGGATTACAGGTGTGAGCCGCTGCACCCAGCCTGTTTTTGTTCTATACGCGATCGAAATGTATACATGTTATTTGTGGAGCACTTGCTACATACCCAGTGCTGGTCTAGATGGATTGAAAATATAGTGGAAAATAGAATTTGTGAATGACACAAAGTGTAAGGTATATGGCTGAGGAAGAATTCACAAAGAACAGTGAGAGAAATGGAGGAAAGCCAGGAGAGGCAGTAGAAACTAAGGGAAGAGAGTTTCAAGTATGAAGTTGTCACCTGTATCATCAAAAGGTGATGGGAAAAGAGTCACTGATGATTTGGGGTAAAGTGGGGAGAGAACAGATTACAGTGGAGTTAAGTGGAAATAATGGGCACAATTTATATATTATTCTTTTAAAAAGTTCATCAAGGCTGGGTGTGGTGGCTCACGCCTGTAATCCCAGTACTTTGGGGGGCCGAGGCAGGTGGATCACCTGAGGTCAGGAGTTCGAGACCAACCTGGCCAACGTGGCAAAACCCCATCTCTACTAAAAATACAAAAATTAGCCAGGCGTAGTGGCAGGCACCTGTAATCCCAGCTACTCGGAAGGCTGAGGCAGGAGAATTGCTTGAACCCAGGAGGCAGAGGTTGCAGTAAGCCAAGATCGCACCACTGCACTCCAGCCTGGGTGACAGAGCAAGACTGTCTAAAAAAACAAAAAACAAAACAAAAAAAATTCATCAAGATGGGGGCTAGAGGAGCATGTAGATACCAGGAAATTTTGTTCTGTTTTGGTATAGATAGGAGAAACCTGTGCATGTTAATACACTGAAAACAAAGGGCACGTATGGAGGGAAATTTTGACAATGATCACAGCAATCTAAATTCAATACCTACATCCATATCACACAGCAAAATGTTTTGGACCTTTAAACCAATAAATTGGAGAACAATACTATGCAGCAAAACTTCTATTTCTGTTGACAGGTAAACATTGATAGGCAAATAAATGGTTCCGTTTCTAAC
Source organism: Colobus angolensis palliatus (assembly GCF_000951035.1). NCBI lineage: Eukaryota > Metazoa > Chordata > Mammalia > Primates > Cercopithecidae > Colobus > Colobus angolensis. Next base: position 12,445,534 of record NW_012120709.1, read on the forward strand.
CATTTATCTGTTGTTTGGTTGTTTAGTGATACAATAAGAATGAAGGTACCGGGATTTATCATAAATAATTTATACAGTTATTTCATCCAACACTCACAATAATCCTTTAAGATTGGTATTAATAATTACTTTTTCAAACAGCAAATTGAGGCTCAGAGATTAAATAACATATGCCTAAAAACATAAAACTAGCAGAAACATGCTTATTTCACTAAATGTCCATGTTATTTCCAAAATGAATCATTCTGACCCTGGATATTAATATCAAATGAAAGCTCAGAAAGCAATTTTAGTGCTCCTTAGATCAACTATAAATGTACTTGTCAAAAGTTACCACAGCAATTTAAGATCGTTCTTAATAAGGATGACATACATGATAATAATAGCTAATATTTGCTAAGCCAGTAAGCTGTGCCAGGCACTGGCCTAGAGAATTCACAATACTTGATTTGATTCTTATAAATACAATCCCTATTAAAAAAATTAATTAATTAATTAAAAAAACACTGTGCTTCCAGTAAGGTTTAGATGTACCTTTCCCTATTTCTCCTGCAAGGTTTAGATGTACCTTTCCCTATTTCTCCTGCTAAGTACAAAAAAACAAAAACAAAAACAACAACAACAACAACAACAAAACCCTCGAGGTACATATAAATATAAATAAACATATATATACACATATATATGAAGACAAATAAATGAAGATGATGAAAAGTGGAAAGATGAAATCAGACTGACTAGTGACCTGAGGAACAACATATTGGTGAGTTCCCCGGGTATTCCTTTTGCCCAGTACGTTCTAGATGCTACAAAAGCTGCAACCCTGATACACCAGTGGGCACACACATAAACAGCCCCCAAACCGCCTTCTTTAGACACAGAACCAGAAAAGGAGCAACCTAACAAGACAGAAAAGTTTTAAGGAAATAAACACTCAACCACAGCAGAAGACCACACAAAAAAATTCTGGCTCTATACCCACTCAAGCCTGCAAGGGTGCAATGGAGAGCCTAGAATTTCACTAATGATAGGCTATAATGAGGTACTTCTATCATTCTCCTCCTATCCCACCAACTAGAATGATATTGGAGAAGGCTAAATGATCACTAAAACATTTACGCAGGCCAGGCATGGTGGCTCACGCCTGTAATCCCAGCACTTTGGGAGGCCAAGGCGGACAGATTGCCTGAGGTCAGGAGTTCAAGACCAGCCTGGTCAACATGGTAAAACCCCTCTCTACTAAAAATACAAAAATTAGCTGGGTGTGGTGGCAGGCACCTGGGGTGGTGGGCTCCCAGCTACTTGGGAGGCTGAGGCAGGAGAATCACTTGAATCTAGGAGGCAGAGGTTGCAGTGAGTTGAGATCACACTACTTTACTACAGCCTGGGCGCCAAGAGCAAAACTCTGTCTAAAAAAAAAAAAAAAAGCTATTCAAAGAGATAACATTTATAAATTATTATAGCTAAATCAAAATGAAATTCTAAAAAAAGTTCAAGTAAGCCACAGGAGACAGAAAAAAAAAAAAAAACCAGAAATAAAAACAGAATAAACAGAAAACAGAAAAAACAGAAAATAAATTACAGACTTCAATACTGACATAGTAATAATTGCACAAAATGTAAGAGGTCTACATACACCAATTAAAAGACAGATTACCAGAGTAGATTAAAAAGTGACCCAAGTTTATGCTTCCTACAAGTAAACTGACTTCAAATATAATAAGTAGGTTAAAAGTAAAAGGATAGGAAAAGATATACTATGCAAGCATTAATTAAAATAAAGCAGGCATGGCAATACAATTACAAGATAAAGCAGACTTGAGCAAGGGAAAGAAATGTTATGTAATGTCCATCCACCACCAAGAAGACTAGCAATCAAAAATCTATATGCACCAAATGATACAGCTATAAAATATGTGAAGTAAAAACTGATAAAACTGAAAAAAAAAAGACAAATTCACTATTATAGCCGGAGACTTCAACACCCTTCTCTCTAAAATTACTAGAACTAGACAAGAAGTCAGTAAGCATATAGAGCTCAACAACACCATCAATCAACAGAATCTAATCAACATTTATAGACAACTCCACCTAACAACAGCAGAATACATATTCTTTCCCAGTGTTCATGGAACATATATCTAGATTGACCACATCCTGTCCCATAAAACAAACTTCAAATTATTTAAAAGAATTGGAATCACACAGATTATATTCTTTCATCACAATGAAATCAAACCAGCAATCAGTAACAAAAAGATAACATAAACATCTCCACGCACTTGGAAACATAATAACACACTTCTAAATAATCCATGCATCAAAGAGAAAGTTTCAAGTGTAATTTAAAAAATACACTGAACTGAATAAAAACTAAAAAACAATATATCAAAATGTGTATGATGCAGCTAAAATAGTACTGAGAGGAAAATTTTTAGCATTAAGTGCTTACCTTGCTACAACTCACCCAATATGAAATATACAATTTGAACAGCCTTGTAACCATTAAGGAAATTAAATTTACCAAAAGTTTAAAGAAGAATTAATACCAGTTCTACACAACTTCTTCAAGAAAACAGAATCAGAGGGAAGATTCCCAACTAATTTTATGAAGTGAGTATTATTGTGGTACTCCAGACAAAGACAGTACCCAAAACAAACAAACAAAAACCAAAACCCTATACTATGGACCAATATACTTCACAAATATAGAAACAAAAATCGTTTAAAAATATTAGCAAAAAAAAAATCAGCAATATATAAAAGGAATTATACACTATGGCTAAGTAAGTTTATCCAAGGATGTAAGGCTGTTTCAGTATTTGAATACCAATTAGTGTAATTTATCCTATTAGGCAGCTAAAGAAGAAAAACCACAAGACCATATCAATTGATGCATAAAAACTGTTTGAAAAAATATAACAGCCAGTTATGGGAAAAACTCTTAGCAAAAGAGAAAGAGAGGGGAAAAGTTCCCCCTTCTCAACTTAGTAGAGAAAATCTACAAAAAACCTATAGATAACACTATGCTAAATTATGGAATGCCTTCCTCCTAATATGAGGAAAACAGCAAGGATGTCCACCCTTACCACTGCTATTCATCAAAGTTCACACTTATTTAGAAGTGTATTATTCAGTTTCCAAGGGAATGTAAGCTCTAGCAAGCACACTAAAACAAGAAAATTCAATAAAAGGCATATACATTGGAAAGGAAGAAACCAAACTGCCTCTATTTGCAAATTCCAAGATAGCCTATGTAGAAAATCCAAAGGAATCTATGAGAAGAAAACCTCATAGAACTAATCAGCAAGTTCAGCAATGCCACAGGACACAAGAGCATCACAAAAAAAAAATCAATCATATTTCTATATACCAGCAATAAACACATAGAAACAAAAATTAAAACAAAAACAAAAATTAAAAGTGTAACAGTTCAAAAAAAAGAAGTGAAAGAAATACGTATAAATCTAACAAAACATGCACGGGACTTGTTTGCTGAAAAATATAAAATGCTAAAAAAATCAAAGAAGACTAAAATGGAAAGACATGCCATGTCTGCAAATTGGAAAACTCAACTTAACAAAGATGTCCCCTTAATTCCCCCTAAACTGATATAAAGGTTTAACACATTTTTTATCAAAATCCTGGCACAATTTTTTGTATATACAGATGAGATTACTGTAAAATTTACATGGAATGATAAAGAAAATAGAATATCTAACACAACCAAAAAGAATAATAATGAGGGAAGTATCAGTCTACCTAATTTCAAGACTTATTATAGTTATGGTAATCAATACTGTGTAATATTAGTGAAAGGAGAGACACATAGATCAGTGGAATGCAATACACAATTGAGAAATAGCCCCACACAGTATAGCCAAGTGACTTTTGACAAAGGTGCGAATGCAATTCAATGGAAGAAAAAGAATCTTTTTTAACAAAAAATGCCGAAGAAAATGGATATCCACAGGCAACAAAAAATGAACCTTGACCTATACCTCATACTTTATGTAAAAATTAACTCAAAACGGGTCATAGATTTAAACGTAAAATATAAAATTTTAAGAGGCAAATACAGAAGAAAATCTTTGTAACCAGGGTCTCATTTAATGAGCTCTTAGACATCAAAAGCACAACACATAAATGAAAAAAATTACTAGATTGGACTTTATATCAAAATTATATTTTTCCTCTGTGAAAGTTCCTTTATTTAAGAGGATGAGAAGACAAGCTATGAGCCAGGAAAAAAAAAAATTGCAAACTGAATCCGATAAATAAATAATATATAAAGAAATCTGAAAACTTACCAGGAACACCACCAAATAATTCAATTTAAAAAATGCACAAAAGGCACAAAGAGATAGTTCACCAAAGAGAATATACAGATGGCAAATAAGCACACGAAAAGATGTTCAACATCATTAGTCATTATGGAAATGGAAATTAAGACTGCAATGAAATATCCCTACCCATCTATCAAAATAGCTAAAATAAAAGATAATGAATCACCCATACACTGCTGGCAGAAATAGTTTGGCAGTTTCTTAAAAAAACTAAACATACACATACCATATTACCCAACAATCATGCTGCTGACCATTAGAAAGAAAAGCTTATGTGTACATAGTAGCCTCTACATGTTTCATAATGCTTCATTTGTACAGCCAAAAGCTGAGGGCAACCAAAATGTTGCACAATAGGTGAAAGAGTAAACAAATCATGGTACATCCATACCATGGAATACTACTCACCATTAAAAAGGGACAAAGTTTGATACACATAATTTAGATAGGTTACAGCAATCTGCACATGTGAGAAAATTACAAGAAACTACACACAAACATTGTACCAATGTCAAATTCCTGGTTTTGATCTTTTACTATTATTATATATGTACCCATTTGGGGAAACTGGGTGAAGGGTACATGGAAATTTTATCTTTACAACTTGTTGTGTAATTATTTTAAGAAATTAAAAGATAACAAAAGATCAATCAATTCAGAAACTATTTTGATGTTCCAGCTTTCTTCTTGCTCAAAACATAGAAAATGCAAATAAAGCATAATTTTTTAATTGGTATAAAATCATTCCTCTGTATTTTAAAATAAGTAGGAAATAAAATAGGAAAAAGGTGACTAAAGGAGATACTTCCAAAAGAATAAAAACTGTATTTCTGCATAGTGGCTAGGTCCTGAGAATACCAATTTTTAAAACTCTAACCACAAACACTTTTTAATTAACTTTATTGTCATGAAAATCATGTATGTGATTTAGATCCTATATTGGATTAAGTCTATTGAGCCTCATGGTTCATGAATAAGTGGACCACATGATGTAAACACAAAGTTATTTTTATTCCTATAAATAGTAACAAAAACAAGTTCTACTAGAAAATTTCAAGTATCCTAAAATAATATATAAGAATCACACAAACCTATTCACTTTTGTAACACTGTTTTAAAAAATCTGCCGGCCGGGCGTGGTGGCTCACGCCTGTAATCCCAGCACTTTAGGAGGCCGAGGAGGGTGGATCACAAGGTCAGGAGATCGAGACCATCCTGGCTAACATGGTGAAACCCCGTCTCTACTAAAAATACAACAAATTAGCCGGGCGAGGTGGCGGGCGCCTGTAGTCCCAGCTACTCGGGAGGCTGAGGCAGGAGAATGGCGTGAACCTGGGAGGTGGAGCTTGCAGTGAGCCAAGATCGCGCCACTGCCCTCCAGCCTGGGCAACAGAGCGAGACTCCATCTCAAAAAAAAAAAAAGAAAAAAAAAGTCTGCCATGTACATTCTATACAAAATGACAAATCCAAGGAGCTGAATATTTCCATTTCTTAAATTTCATTTGAGTAAATCCTACTTGTATAAGTGTATTTTGCAAATAACAAAGAATATGGCATTTGGAACTAGAGAAATAGTCCTAAATGGTTCATCACTTACTAGTGATTCCTACTTAGTAGTGATTCCTACTTAGGCTCTCTGAAGCTTTGGCTTCCTCATCTACAAAGTGGACACATCTATGATACTGGACTGTTGTGAGACTTCAATGATACAATGAATATTAAGTTAATCCTGTCAAATTATATGTAAATAATAATTAAAATCAATAACATTATTACCTGTTAAACAATTCTCAATTCTTGGCAAAAGATTTATAAGGCAATTATTTTTCTTCAAATATTCTTCAAAATCAATTATGTTATTTCGTTGATTTTAAGACACAAATTTTTTCACACTTATCTGAAACTGACAGGCATCTTATAATCACTCTGGTTGGGTAGTAGTCATGACATATTTGTCATTATATGTGTATTAAATTTGAAGAATGGATATCAGTATGTTGGAAGAAAACCTTGGAGATAATAATGGACATTGGTTTAAGAAATGATATATCACTAATGCTCTAAACAGACAATGATATTATAAAAATAAAACATGGACACAGAGACTCTGAGTTGAAAATCAATGAAAAGACACTTTGAATGTTAAGAAGTTTTAGGAGTGCCTCAGCCAATTAATTTTGCTTATATTGTTCTTTGTATGTAGGTGCAAGGGTATTACAGGATTTTTTTTTAAAAGAGGGCACTTTGCATAAGTAGAAAAAATTCTTAGTGATAAAGAGTTGTGTCATAGTTGGCATTTTTCTTAGTAGTATGTAAAATAAGTGTACTTTATAAGATTGCACCCCAGCTTCAATGAAACACCTTCCTGCCCAAAACCCTGACTCGATTTTTAAAGTGATTCTGTTATCCTTTTTTAAAAAGTCTTCCATTAAAATTTGATTTAAATAATTGAATAAAGGTACAAGAGTCAAGCCTAAGAATGAAGCCTTTGATAAAAAGTAATGACAAAAATCATGTGCCACTTAATAAAAGCAGAACATTAAACTAAAGCTGTGCTCTGCCTGATCTGGGCTTTGACTGGGTCCTGCAGTGATCTTAGTTTGGTCACTGATGTTTCAATATACAGCATGATTTCTGGCCTATTCTAGTAAATATTTATTATAGATGCTAACTATATGACAAGCACCAAAGTAGGCACTACAGTTAAAGAGAGAATAAAAGACAGACATGGTCCCTGCTTTTTTCTTGTCCAGTATCTGGTGAAGACGACATAATAAATAAGGTACGCAAATAAATAATTATAAATTTTTATAAGTATCGTGAAGCCACAAGTAGGAAGTGGAAATGAAAATGAACAATGGGGGCATTCAATTTCAGACAATAACAAAAGGGGTAACAGGGAACACTTATATAGTGCTTATTATGTGCCATGCTTTGTACTATGTTTTTTGTTTGTTTTTTTTTTTTCAGACAGGGCCTTGCTGTGTCACCCAGGATGGAGGGCAGTGGCAGGATCACAGCTCACTGAAGCTTCAGCCTCCTGGGCTCAAGCAGTCCTCCCACTTCATCCTCCTGAGTAGCTGGGATTACAGGTGTGCATTAGCACACCCAGTTTTGTTTTGTTTTGTTTTGTTTTGTTTAGAGATGGGATCTCACTATGTTACCCAGGTTGGTTTCAAACTCCTGGCCTTAAGTGATACTCATGCCTCAGCCTCCCAAAATGCTGTTGACTACAGGCATGAGCCACCATGCCTGGCTCCATGCTATATGTTTTACATATATTCTTTTAATCTTCAAAAGAACTGGATAAAGTAGATACTTATCTTCACTTTACAAACAGAGAAAATGGGCTTTGATAATTTAAGTAATTTGGCTAAGATCATATAGCAAGTAAGCAGGGAGTTGGTATGTGAACTCAGTTTGGCTCGAGAGCCCTTGCTTTCAGCCACTACAATACTAGGGAAAGCCTTTCTGAAGTGTCATTTGAGAACTGAACGATAAGAAGGTAAGGGATTAGTGGCGGAAATCACATATAAAGCCCTACAGAGGGAAAGGAGTCCTTCAGTTTTAGGAAATCAAATGTGGCCAGTGTGGCTGGAGTAGCTAATGAAAGCAAGAGTGTCGGGAGATAGGGCTGCAGAAGGCAGTTGCTACCTCAGTCAGGATCCTATGGGTCACAGGAGCTGGGATTTTATTCTAAGTGAAATAGGAATGGCTGACCAGTTTAAATTGGACAGTGACATGACATCATTTTTTTAAAAAAATATTTTTCTAGCTAACATGTCAAGAATGAATTGAAAGGAAGAGAAGTAGGGTCCAAGTCATTCATTTATTCAACAAATATCGGATAGCTTATGGAGTAACAAATATTGTGGCAGGCACTATTCTAGATACTAGAAATACAGTTAAAAACAACACTGACAAGGTCCTCTACGCTGGAGTCTACTTTAGAATGGTGAACACCTGCCCCCCACCGCACACACACACACACCCCTTCCTACTTATACATTAAGAGTTTCTCCCACCCTACTGGACATTTTCCATTAACATGCAAATTCTAGTATCTTCCATCTTTAAACAAACATCAAACAAAAATCTATCCTTTGACCTTTTATTCCCTCCAGCTACCATTCCATTTTTCTACTTCTTAAATCCAGAAAAACTTTAAAGGACACTCTGTGGTAGCGTCACCTCCAGTTATCATCTCAACTCACTACAATAAAATTCCTTTTACTCCATTAAAACTGCCCTTGTCGATGTCACCACACTACCATCTTGAAGCTAAATTCTCACTTCTCTTTCCTCATCTTCTTTCACCTCTTAGGAATATTCACACCGTTAACTAGTCCTTGAAACATTCGTCTTTTTAATTTCTATGCCACAACATTCAGGTTTCCTACCTTACTGGCCTCTCTTTCTCAGTCTAATTAGAGGGCAATATAACATGAGAATTAAGGGCATGGATTTCTAGATTTAGCTCTGAAAGCAGGTTGTGCTTATGGCATGGAAGACATTGGAAGAGAGTGCTCCCCTTTCTCAGGCAGGCTAGAAAACTGATTAATATTTCAGATAAAAAATGATGGTGGGTTATACTAGATTGTTAACAGTGGGAATAAAGAGAAACAAATGGATTTAGCTGTATTTTAGAAGTAAAACCAAAAACACTTGGAGATGGATTGGATATAGGGAATCAAAGAAAAGCAGCATCATAGTTTCTTCCTTGAGAAACTGGTAGAATTATAGAGCTATTCAAATAAGTCTTGGGGGAAAAAAAGGGTTTGAGGTAGAATAGAGTTTGTGACCCAATAAAAAGTTAGTGAATACATCTAAAAAATACTTAGACTTAGAGATGACTCATACAATGCCTTTCCATTGAAATTAATACCTGGAAGAGGTTATGTCATGCATAGGATCCTGTGTGACCAAAGTCACACAGACAACTGGTGGTAGAGCTGGAAATAGAATACGAATCCCTCAGAATCCTGCTAAGAAGCCACAGATCGGCACCAAGCAAGATGATCATTATAGACTGAGTGAGCCCCTATTATTTTAGTCCTCTTCTTCCCCTGACCAATGCAATAAAAAATATTTTAATAAAATTATTGGGTTCATTTAATACAGCTAAGCAAGTTATAAACTGTATATTTACATTTCCTTAATAAAAGTGAGGGAAGTAAAGGCAGATAGAATATAAAAAGCAGTGTTACACTGGACAGTAATAAATCCATTGTGGAGTCATTAATAATATTTACTCATGTACACTATTTGTAAAAGGTATACATGACATTCCCTCTCAAGTACTATACATTCTATTTTGCAAGATTACATGCAAATAATTCAGGACAATAGGAGAGATGTCATAAGGCAATACTAGAATAACTGCCAAATGAATTATATAAACAATACTGTTTTGGAAAAAGGTACTCTGAAGTAGGCCCTAAGAGAAGGTTTAAGCTAAGTTCTGGAGAATTTTTAAAAGCACACAGGGAAGGGGATTCAACAAACCTATAAAATATGTTCACGAGGGTCATAGGTTTGGGGCTGAGGTTTGGAAGTGGGAAGAGTGAGCTATTTTACACTGGGTGAACGAAGACATTCTGTTTGGTATGACATTTGGGCCTGAATGATACAGAGGAAACAAGGAATGTGATAATGGGAGAAGGGGAGAATATTCTACATTCTAGACCAAGTACAAATAATCCCTAAATTACTGTCTGTGTATTAGGCTCCATAGATCTAATACACAGAGCTCTTGTTCGATGGTAAAATAATGGGATATGAATTCCTAAATTTAAACAAATTCTCTTTCTGAGCTCATTGTCTCCATCAGTAATAACTAGTACACAGAACATGCGCAATAACGTACACAGAAGTGTTTGGAAACAGAAACTTAATGTACCAAAGTTACAAAAATCAGTTTAAAACGACAGGAAGGAAAAGTTATATGATTCTTAGTTAAAAATGGAGAAGTGAGTTATGATCATTGCTGATATGGGTATTAGTATTACTTACGTATCTTTACACCGTCTCTTATTGTACTTTTTATGCATATGATTTATTTGCCTTACCAGATTGTAAACTCCCTGCAGCTGGTAACCAGATTTTCAATATGGCAGCTGACACAGGCTTTTGGTTAGCTAAGATGATATATTAAGCCAATAATTCATTTTACTGTCCTTTGGGGATCTGAATTTGTGTGTGTGTGTGTGCTCAGAATCCCATCTACTTTCGAGGGATTCGGGGGGCTTATGATATCACGAAAAGTTAATGAAGACAAGTATAGATAAAAACATAATAGAACCCATCTTAAATAGGACAGAAATCATAGGCAGGTAATTGTGTTAATTAGTACCGCTGGCCTTTGGCTGATATTTCCGGGCAGTCAGAGGAAGAAGGAAATCGGCTGAATCCCGCAGTACTGCACTTTAATCGACCTCCAGGTAGTCATTTACAGTCATCTGCAGAGACCAACTTTTCCCTGGACCAAAACCTGCAGGGCACTTGGATCGCGTGGGCTTTCATACGAGAGTAAACAACAGCCTACACGGAACAACTAAGGAAACAGACATACATCAATATGACCCTTCGCAAAGTCTGAGAAAATAACTGAGTAAAGTTATTTACTTGTTTCTGCGGCTAGAGCAAGGACCTCTTGTCATGATGGAAACACTGATGCCTCAACAATGGAATCCTGTTTTCTCGCTAGGGCTCTAGCCCAGGCTTGGCAATAGCAAAACAGCACCTGGGTCGCTTCATCGCCCCAAATAAACAGCCAGCATTAGCCCAGCTGCTGGCTGGCAGCCTCTGATTCAGGCGGGGTCGGTGTCCCGCACTGGGGTTAGAGCCTCTGCTCGGCCTTCGGAGGGAGGGTTTCAGGTTGGCTGCTGCTAAAGGGTTGGGAACGTACTGTGCGAGGGTGGGTCTTAGGCCGATGGGGATGGGGGTAGGGAAAGAAGCAACTCAGGGCTGCCGCGTTGCACAACTCCAGGGGGCACCACTGCAGACCCCCTCCTAGAGGTGGAATTCTCTCGTGCCCCGTACATGAAGCAGCTGAAGCCAAGGGCATTCTCTTCTCTGTGGACCACAGGGGCCAACCCAGACCCCGAGAATAAGGGCTACCATCCCATTCCTCCCTCAGACCCCGGAGCTCACCCACCTGCAACTGCAGTCTCCGAAGTCTCCACCCCAGTCTCCCTGCCTCCAGAGGACTGGTTGCGATTGGCCTGCACCGCTGTCCCGTCAACTCTTCCGTAAGTGTGAGTGGCGTAACTGCCGGGCTCTTGGCCTTGGTCCCGCCCTTCGCTCGCCTCCGAAGCCACGCCCACGTGACGTCATACAATGCCGCAAAGCGCAGAGCTGATCTCCGTCTCCGCCCCCAGCTGCTTTCTCTGAGAGGAGGTGGTGGAGTTGGGGGCGGGCTGGGAGGGCTGTCGGTGGACCACGTGCCCGTCTGCGTGGCGACGTCCCGCCCCCTGCGCACGGACGCCGGGAAGAAGGGGGTGGGGCCACGTTTGCGACCGCGCCATCAGGCCCGAGGTAACGGCGAGGTCCGCTTGCAGTGTATGGTTTTCCCTGCCAAACGGTTCTGCTTGGTGCCATCCATGGAGGGCGTGCGCTGGGCCTTTTCCTGCGGCACTTGGCTGCCTAGCCGAGCCGAATGGCTGCTGGCAGTGCGATCGATTCAGCCCGAGGAGAAGGAGCGCATTGGCCAGTTCGTCTTTGCCCGGGACGCTAAGGCAGCCATGGTACTACAGGTCTTTTTTGGTATTTACAGCCTAGGAAGCAGATGTTGGGGGAGGCGGGCCGGGTTGTGGAGACCCCACACTCCCGCGCTGGCGGCGACCTTCTCGCTGTGGAGCCTGTGGCCGGTCCGGGCGACAGCAGCCGGCGCTGCGGAGTTGCGGGCGACGCACGGCCTGGTTTCCACGGCCTTTGTAACCGCCTCGGAGGCCGCGATGGCTGTAAAAAATTGTCTCTTTCCCCCTGTTACTTCAAATGGAGACCCTCCTAAACTATGAAATAAGTGTAGGGAAGGCCGACAAACGTGTGTTTTTCTGTAATGAATGTTTTTATGTCTTTATCTTTAAATGTTATTTTTTTTCTTTGCGTGGGTTCATAACCCATGCATATTCTGCCTGTTAAATATCCCACCATTCTCCGAGGACTCCCTGCACGTGGTAGGCCCTAGAAATTATTGGCAGTATGATATAGTTCGTAGCCCTGCGCTCCCCGGGATTGAAGCCAATGAACCTGAAGCCGGAGAGGATACCTTCCTCACTAGATGCCATGGGAAACAGTATTTTACGTAGATTTATTGTAGCTCTTATTTTGAAGCAACAAATGGAAAACGGGATTTCCAAACAAATAATCTCTATAATATGGTGCAATTTGAAGCAACCGTGAATTACCATCATTTAAAAGACAGTCCTTTCTTAAAAATGTCCCATATTGAAACACCTGTTTGAAATGTTGACTAGTTGATAATTATAAGGCACATTGGTGAAAATTTTTTACACTTATAATTTGTAAGGAATTGTGAAGTGAACTACTTTTAAAAGCCTGCAGTTTTTAAAAGTCAGTGTTAGAATTGAAGAAGAAAAATATCTGAAAGATATTTTTAAAAATACTTTGTCATCTTATATTCTTGTTTTTTTGTGTGTGTGTTTTTAGTAATTATTTAAAAAATAATATTTGGAGGTGGGAGAGAGCAGAACAAGATAGGTCATGCCTTGCTAATCGTTGAAGCTGGGTGATCAATATATGGGATCTAGAAATACATATGCACAAATGTAGATACAGGAGGGCTGTCACTGCAAAGTTGTTTGTGACAGCAGGTCTAGAGCCAGCCTAAAATGTCCAATAAAGGGGAAATAATATTATGAAATATGCTACAGTTAAAACTGCATGGACCAGATGGATGTGTACAGACATAAAATAATTCCCAATACTTATAAATTTAAAAGCCTATATGTGGTAGAATACTACATAAGTATAATCTCATGTTTGTGTTTATATGTAGAGTTAGCAAAAACATGTAAATGCACATATTTAAATACAGAAGAGACTGACAGGATGCCAGCTGTTAACTTTGGTCGCTAGCAAAGGAGAGGGAATTGTTAAGGCGGGCTTTAACTTTTTATCTACTTAAGCGTTGGTTAAGTTTAAATTAACGTGTGTTTAATCCTTAAGTATTTTGAAAAGTTTTAAAAATGAAAATTTTAGAAACAAAAAAAAATACTTTTACATGTAGTGTGGTTGTATCTTTGACAGACATCAATACATACCAAATGTTTTATGTACTTAACAGGCTGGTCGTCTGATGATAAGGAAATTGGTTGCAGAGAAATTGAATATCCCTTGGAATCATATTCGTTTGCAAAGAACTGCAAAAGGAAAGCCAGTTCTTGCAAAGGACTCATCGAATCCTTACCCGAATTTCAACTTTAACATCTCTCATCAAGGGGACTATGCGGTGCTTGCTGCTGAACCTGAGCTGCAAGTTGGGATTGATATAATGAAGACTAGTTTTCCAGGTAACATTGCATTTTTGTAGTACAGCAGTTAAGTGTCTTGATGCCTCAGTTCTTACCTATTGAGTAATCTCAGGCCAGGAGATGTATTAGAGATATTTAAGTTTAGAGAAAATGTGCTCAGTACAGAAAGGTAATGGAGAGCATAAATCTGAAAAGGGTATATTTCCATGAATGTTTACAGACTTACAAATAAATAATAGATTATCCGTTACTGGTGATCCATATAATACTTTGCCTAGAGGTAAAGTGAAATTCTTTTTGAATTGTACTTCGACTTATTTCACTTAAACATTAACCACAATTTTTCAGTTAAATTGTTAGTTTGTTTTTAAAAAAAATCTCAATAGTAAAGTGCATTGTAGTCCTTATGTAGAGATAACATATGCAGTTGACCCGTGAACAACACAAGTTTGAACTGCATGGGTCTACTCCTGGGAATAATTTTCTGTACCCGCAGATTCTGCATCCACAATCAAACGCATATCAAGATTCAGTATTTGCAGGATATGAAACCTGAGGATATGGAGGGGTGACTTCATATATGCAGGTTCCACAGGGCCACATGCGCAGATTTTGGTATCTGAGGAGGGTCCTGGAACTAGTCCCCAGTGGATACCAACGGGCGACTCTTTGTACTGTATCTAAATACAGCTCTTTGTAGCCCTTTAATGCAAGTAAAAATGAGGAGCAAACATTATTAAAGTAGTTAAGTTGCTTATATATTGCCTTAGAAATTTGTTACTGGTGGCTTTAAGGACCACTAACATTTGTAGTGGGGTTGAATGTACACCCAGGCAATTTAATACATACTAAATACAGGTTCTCTTAATTACTGTATACTTGTCGTCGTCACTAACATTTAATGAACACTTAACCATGTGCCATGGCATTTTACATAGAGCTTTAGATATATTCTGTGATTTAATTCTCTCAACTGCCCTATGATGTATATACTGCTATTTTTACAGAAGATACGTAACAGGCTAAGAAGAAACCTTTTAATAAAAGAAGCCACATCTTCCTAATTTCATAGTAAAACTGTCTAATCTCCATACTGCCTGCACCACATGTGGTTTGAATATGTGGCTCTCTCAGTCTGTAAGGCTTGTATTAATTTTCTCTCACTCCCATTTCTGCATAGATAACTCCTATTTACTTGTTAGATTTCACCTTAACTTACTTTAGGGAAGCTTTGTGAGCCTTCAATCTAAGCTAGGTTCTTTTGTTGTAGGCTCTCATAAAATACATTTTCCTTATTCCAGTAATGTGTCTCAGTTGATTATTCATCAGGATGGTTGATTATCTTTTCCTGGTACTTAAAAGCTGTGTGAGAGCAAGCACCATGTTAGCTACATCAGAGTTTAATCACTATCACATCTCTTAGTACCTTGCCTAGTATATAATAGTAAAATATTTGTCAAATGAATGAATAAACACTATGCTGTTGTAGGCTTCAGTGTAGCTGTGAATCTCTTCTCCCTTTTGCTTATTTATTGTCCTTACCTTGCATTTTCCTAGCTACTCTTTCTCTTACCTACTCATAAACCTTTCCAATATAACTCTATTCTCAGGTTTGCTCAGAACAAGGCCCTACTAGTGATTTTGGAAACCTTGTAACAGATTGTTGATCTGATTCCCTAGATAAGGAGGAATTTTGTTTAACCTCCTGAAATTGTTTGCTACGTTTTGTATGATGTGTACATGTGCATTTTTCTTAGGAAAGGATTTGGTATTCAACAGGGATATAGGTGGCTTACTCTAAAAAAATTGCTGCCATAGAAGATTCTTAGTGTGGGAATTAGCCCATATATTCTTACAGCTTTCTGCTGTCATTATAGGAACTTTTTCTAAAATCAGAAATGGAAAGGCCATTGTTTTTTACAGTGCAGTCAGCACAACTACACGGTAATAAATTGGCCCAGTGGGTTGTTATCTGCTTGGAAATGATACCTCTGAGAAACAAATTTTATTACCAGTTAACTTGATGGGCAGTGTTGGCTATGGTCAGTGCTGGATAAACAAGTAATTAATAACTGAAGCTTTTAATAAATGATGGAAAGACCGTTGAGCAAAAATTTCAGATTTAGTTTTCCTGTTAATTATGTTTTATTAGACCTCCCTCCACAATCTTTTTTTTTCAGTTGATCTTATTTGACTAATCACAATGTCTAGGCCTTTTCCTTTATTTTGTTGTGAAAAAGCTATTGCTATGTCCAGTAACACAGAAAAGAAGAGAGATTTTCCAGTTGTCACTAGTATTGTTACCATGCCACTCATTTCTGAAGCATGAATGGACACAGCATGATTTCTTAATGAGGATGGGAAGTAGACACTGATTTGCTTCATTGGAGATTCTTTGAATTGCTATACTTATTGTGGTAAGTGAGGAGATTGAGCAAGGGATTTTTCCTAAGAGTCTTGCTAAATGATGGTAGTCAAAACTTAGGATAGCAGCAAGGAAAGTATGTGTTTCGTACTAAGCATCACTACTAGATTGTCAGCTCTAAACATAGAGTTGGCTTTGGAGGTTATCATTAGTGCATTGAAAGAGTCAATTCCATTACTCCGTCTTGTTCTATAGGTAAGAATCCTGTAGGAACTTAGAGAATCTTTTTCTTTCATGGTGCATTAACCGTTTCTACTGAGTGCAGCTCATTTCCCTCCCTTTACCTGTTCTCCCACTGTTGGCTGTGGCCATGCAGGAGAGAATGTATCTAGTATATAGCCTACTATATGCCAGGGCAGTACATTCTTACTCTTAGGAAGAATAGTGTTCTCCTGGTCTTCATCTTAATTTAAATGAAGGTTTTCCCTTCGTTTTCTAATTTTTTCTGCCATTAAAGGTGTTTGAAGTGCTGAGCATAAAGGGTAACTTTTGATTTGTTTAGTTTTATGACCATGTTTACAAAGTAAGGCAAAATAAGATAGACCAAATACATAAAAATTATGATTGAAATTTGGGAAAGGGCTAGAATTTTCCCCCTATGGTTTTACATGTTCATCTTTACATTTTCAAAATAAATTTTGCTGAATTTTTTTTTTTTAAATGCACTTGGGATTTAAAACCTTTAAGTAGTTTTAGAAAGTCACACGTCACTTTGTACTCTGAATTCCTTACTGGAAAACCAAGTCTCCACCCTCAAGGAGTTTTCCCCCTTCCCAGTTACAGGTGGGTCTTTTTCCATTGTCAGTATGATTTGATTGTGTAACTAGTATTTACTGAGCAATTCCTACAAGTGTGTGACACTATGTTAGATGCCTAATAGGTATTATTTCATCTTCATAAGACTAGTGCGTAAGTACTACTGTTATTTTATATAAAAGGTTAAGACATTTGTCCAAGTTGACTTAACTAAAAAGTAAAAGTTCATATATTTAACCACTGCTCTCTACAGTATATGACCTCAGTATGAGATTTTGTTGATTCCTATTAAAAGGATTTGCAGATACCAAAATATGAAAAATTCTGTGAAACTGGGTTACATACATTTAAAGTTGTTATGGAAGAACTGATGACTAGGAATATGAAAAATATAGTAAGGGTCCTGCCTTACCAGTTTCAAAAACTTGTGTTAGGCATTGTAAACTAAAAAGAGCATGGTACTAGTGAAAGAATAGACAACTAGAAGAGTTAAATCTTAGACCCCAGGATATATACATATTTCAATTCAGTGAATAAAAGATTATTTATTAAATGGTGCTGGTAGAATTGGTTAGTCATGTGGATGTAAAACATACTATATACACCAATTTGGAGAAATTAGGAGTTTAAAAGTAAAAAAAAAAAATTATAATTTTAGGACAAAATAGGTCGAGCTGCAGTAAATCTTTTTCTGAATTCTTTTCAAACAAGACAGAGTTCAGAATTTATCAAAGAAAGAATCGATATTTAAATTTTAAAAAATTATATTCCAAAAATATAACCAAATACAAAAGATAAATAATAGAATAAGGAAAATTCTTATAACAAATTTGGTAAAGTGTCAATATACATAATATATAAAGAGCTTCTATGAAGTGATTAAAAAATATTAATAGGCACCTTACAGAAGAACAAATTCAAGTAGTCAATAAGCTATTACCTTAATGATGAGTAATACAAATTAAAGTAACAATGAGATGCCCATCAGATTTGCAGAAAATAGGAAAAACACACGTGGAGCTTGTGAAAATGTCGAAAAAGAACAATCATATGGATAGAAGCACTAGAAATTGCTACAGGCTTTTTGGAAAATAATGTTAAAATTGAAAATATACATAGTCTTTGATTTAGCAATCTTGTTTGTGGTACTCTATCCAAAATATTTATGAATAACAACAAAACCTGAAGCTACTAATAGAAATTGGTTAAATAAATTAATGGTGGATGCATTCTACAGATAATTATTAGCTGTAATAAAAGAATTAGTTAGGTCTATATGAACCTGAAGGGACTTAGAATGTATATGTATATATATATTTAATATCATAATAGAGACAGGGTTTCTCCATGTTGCCTAGGCTGGTCTTGAACTCCTGGGCTCAAGTGATCTGCCTGCCTCAGCCTCCTAAGTGTTAGGATTACAGGCGTGAGCCAGTGTGCCCGGCCAATATCACATCACAGAAAAATATATGTAGCAGAATCTTTTTTTTTTTTGAGACGGAGTCTGGCTCTGTTGCCCAGGCTGGAGTTCAGCGGCCCTCGGCTCACTACAAGCTCTGCCTTCCGGGTTCACGCCACTTTTCTGCCTCAGCCTCCCAAGCAGCTGGGAGTACAGGTGCCCACCACGACGCCCAGCTAATTTTTTGTATTTTTAGTAGAGACGGGGTTCCACCGTGTTAGCCAGGATGGTCTCGATCTCCCGACCTCGTGGTCCGCCCGCCTCAGCCTCCCAAAGTGCTGGGATTACAGGCGTGAGCCCTGCCCTCTGCCAGAATCTTATTTTTTTAAAACAAATGCCTCTCAGTCCCTTTAAAAACAAACCAACTATGTAAAATAATTTTTTAAAACTTACGAAGTTATGAGAAAATTTCAAAAGCTAAAGGACTTAGAAGAAATGTTTTTCTCTGAGATAAAAATTCTCCATGAACCTTTTTAATTTTAAGAAAAAATTGTCCTTATTACTAAATTCAAGTTAAAAACATACAACTCTGTCCCCTGCAAAACCTTTAATCCTCCTTTCTCGCAAACGTCAGTACTGAAAGAATCTGTATAGGAACCTGTAAATAGACTAGCTTTTACAGAAAATTGAATTGATGATATATAGGATAAATCTGAGAAACACTTCCAGAATGAAAGGGAATGAATAAGGAGATAGGACTGAACATAGAGATTTGGTTTATGAAAATATATATTATTGAAGGAGATGACAGATTAAATAGATAAGAAACAAACAAGATTTGGGATTAGACAGATTTAATTCCAGTTTAAAAAAGAATAAAAAATTCTGGAGACAGGTAGTAGTGATGATTGTACAACAGTATGAGTGTACTGTATACCACTGAACTGTATACTTAAAAATGGGTGAAATTATATATATTGTACTACAATAGAGAAGAAATCATACATAGAATATCAGAATTAAATTTTCTGGAAAATGCAACAGTCCTGCTAGTATCCAAATAATAAAATAATTTATCTTGAAACTAGAGTACGTTTAGTCCTAGATTTATTTTCTATCATAGTAATAGGACCATAGCATGTTATTTTAAAATTTTGATCAGGGTATCAAAATCAGCTAGGGTGGTCATTAAAAATACAGATTCCTTGAAACCACTGCAGACCTGTGGGAGCCACGATTTCTGAGGATACAACAGGGTTTCTATTTTTTTTTTGAGACAGAGTTTCACTCTTTGTTGTCCAGGCTGGAGTGCAGTGGTGCAATCTCAGCTCACTGCAACCTCCGCCTCCTGGATTCAAGTGATTCTCTTGCCTCAGCCTCCCGAGTAGCTGGGATTATAGGCACCTGCACCATACCCGGCTAATTTTTGTATTTTTAGTAGAGACGAGGTTTCAGCACGTTGTCCAGGCTAGTCTCGAACTCCTGACCTCAGGTGATCTGCCCACTTCAGCCTCCCAAAGTGCTGGGATTACAGGCGTGAGCCATCGTGGCTGGCCGGCTTTCTGTATTTAAACAATATTCCCAGTTGATTGTTAGGCATATTAATGTTTGGGAAACTCTGTATTGGATGTAATTTACAGAACTAACAAAAAGAAAATTTATAGCCCATTTACCATTTTTTATGAGTGATATCAGAAAGTCATTGCCTCAACTCTAACAAAATTAAAGTTTTATTAACACTTACTAGAACACAGTGTAATTGTATATTTGAGCAAACTTCTGAAAGATGGCTTTTGAAGCTTAAAATGGTAAAAGGAAACCACAAAGTCAACAGATATGATTTCATATTAAATCATCTTTCACAAACCAGAGAATATATTTGTGGGGGGACGGGCGCGGTGGCTCAAGCCTGTAATCCCAGCACTTTGGGAGGCCGAGACGGGCGGATCGCGAGGTCAGGAGATCGAGACCATCCTGGCGAACACGGTGAAACCCCGTCTCTACTAAAAATTACAAAAAGCTAGCCGGGCAAGGTGGCGGGCGCCTGTAGTCCCAGCTACTCCGGAGGCTGAGGCAGGAGAATGGCGGGAACCCGGGAGGCGGAGCTTGCAGTGAGCTGAGATCCGGCCACTGCACTCCAGCCTGGGTGACAGAGCGAGACTCCGTCTCAAAAAAAAAAAAGAATATATTTGTGGCAAATTTGACAGACAAAGGTTAATGTTGTTAAGATGTGAAATGCCCCTCTAAATATCAATGGGAAAACCACTTAAGCCCTACTTGATGAATATAGGAAGGACTTCATAAAAACAGTTGACAAAAGAAGATACACATTTAACAATGACTTTCACAGCAGCCTCAGAGCTAATATTTATTAGATACTTGATAGTTCCAGGCGTTTTACATGTTTATTCTTAATCTGCCCAATTCTTTGTCCCTATTTTACAATTTGAGAAACAGCCATAGAGATGTTAAGTAAATGTTAAATAAATAACCTACAGGTTGAGTATATCCCTAGCGGGAAATCCACGGTGCTCCCCTGAGTTTTTCCTTTGAGTATAATTTTGATGCTCAAAAAGCTTGGAGTTTTATAGCATTTTGGATTTCAGATTTTCAGATTAGGGATACTCAATCTGTAGCTCAGAAGTGATGAACCAGCATCTGAAAATTTGACTCCAGGGACATAAAATTAAAGCTCCTACGTGAATGTGTGTGCTTATGTATAGTTTAAATTGTATCTATGTGTGTATTAGTTTCTTCAGGCTGCCTAACAAAGTACCTCAAACATGGTGTCTTCAAGTGACAGAAGGCTCTTTAGGTTCGGGAAGGCTGGGAGTTAAGGTGTCAGCAGGGCCATGGTCTCTCTAAAGGTTCCAAGAAAGAATCCTTCCTTGCTTCTTCCTAGTTTCTGCTCATTCCTAGCAGTCCCTGGCTTGCAGTTGCATCACTCCAATTTTTGCCTTCACCTTCAAATGACTTTTTTCTGTTTCCTCTCTGTGTCTGTCTCTTCTTGTAAGGACACCAGGCATTGGATTCAGGGCTCACTTTAATTAGGTATGACCTGATCTTAACTTGATTACATCTATAAAGACTCTATTTCCAAATAAGGTCACATTCTAAGGTTCTGGGTGGACATGAATTTCAGGAGACACCCTTCAACCCAGTAGAGTCCATTCTCTGGCCCCCTGCAAAATTTATATCCATCTAACATACAAAGTAAATTCACCCCATCCCAGCATCAGCAATTCTCAGCCCATTCCAGCATTAACTCTAAATCTCATGTAAGTGTTAATATCATCAACCAAAAAAGTGGCAAAATCTCATCATCTCAATCATCTAAATCAGCTGTGTGTGAAACTGGAGTATGATCCTTCTTGGGGCAAAATTCCTCTCCATGGGTGGACTTGTGAAAGCAGAAAACAAGTCTTCTAAAATACAATGGTAGGAGAGGCATAGGATAGACATTCGCATTCCAAAAAGAAGTTTGAAGTAAAAAGGGATCATGGTTCTCAAACATATTCCAAACCCAGCAGAGTAAATTCATTAGGTTTCAAAGCCCAAAAATAAAAAGGCTTCTTGCTCTGTCCTCTTGGTTGTCGTCTTCATTCTCTGGAGTTCTTCCTAAACGGATAACATTCGCAGCCCAGTAGTTCTAGCTCTATCAGCCTGTTTCTTGCCTCTGTGTGTTAATAACTATATGTGTTGGTAAACAGTGTAAGAGCAACTGAAGTTTAGGACTGCCTAAATGGTGAGTCTCAAACCTAGGTGGTTGTATTTCACTCTAGTGCTTTTTCTGCTGTACTTCACGAATTGAGGGCTTAAATATAAATACATCCTTTGATAGTAACATGCAAGAGGCTTTGTGCATGTAGTTTGTGAAACCTATATTGGCAGCTCAGATATTTTTGTGTTATTCTAGGTTTGTGTCTGGATAAGTTCCTGGACAAATGAGCTGATAAGTGAAGCATTACGGCGTATACATACTAACTCATATCTTAGAAGACTGGCACTTCTCCTAGAAACAAAATTATATATAATTCTATTATATACAGTTCAGTGCTTAGAAAGTGAAACTATTGGAATTTCTAATATGATTTGTTATCTAAGGCTAGATTTTGGTACTTTGAAGCAAGCACATAGTTGGGCATTGCTTAACTCCCTTCCATGTGCCTCAAAAATGACCAGCCCATTTTCCTAAATGCTGAGGTACTGTTATATATACATATTTATGTATACATATTGGTGACCTTGTTTTGGAGAGGGATTAATATAGGTAGGCCCTGAGGTTCTGGTACTACTAGAATTTTTTTTTATAGGCCAGCAATAGTTGCTCAAGGCATTAGACCTAAATGATTTTGTTGTATGTTACTACTGTGTTTAAAATAAAACATTAGTTTCTGCGTGGTCTTAATTAGCTAATCATTGCACAATACAATATCTAACACTGCTCTCCTTAATGATCAAGCTGTAACATGGAGGATCAGGTTTTTCTCAGCTTGATTGATGATTCTCTGTGTATGTAATGGTAGTATTAGAACTTGCCAACATGTATGTCCAGTAATTGTGCTGTCTTCAAATACCTTAAGGGACAAATTCACTGTTCTTCCTACCGATTTTTCTTTATTCCAGTTTCTGAGGTAAACTGTATTTAACACTTAACAGAGTATTTGCCCACTGTATATCTACCATAATGCCACAGTGTGGCGCTGCTGTGCTTTGGCCGAATATTTACAAACTCACCTTTTCCTATTGCTGTCAAATTTTTATTTTGTGGACTAAATAAGATGCTCTAAAGTATATGAAAATGCACTCATATCGGTATTTCTTGACTGAACATAATGAGTTATGTGATTGCTTTCTAGTGATTGTGCCAGATTGATTGCCTTTTATGTTAATCAGTTTTTTAATAGCATGCTTATTTAAATTTTTTTGCTTGATTGCCCCATCTTATTTAGTTAAAAATCAGAAGGCTTCTTGGAGATTATAAAAATAAAATTTGAAGAAAGCAGCAAGCAAAATGACACTATAGATGACAAAATGCGTATCTTTTTAAATGCAGATTTTTTGGACATTAATCTGTTACAACTACAGTTTCACTCAAAATATATAATGCAGTCTTCCAAACCAAAGATAGTTTGTTCCTCCCATTATTGTTACATATGCTGTTTGTGCCAAAATCCATTCAACAGGAAACAGTTTATGATTTTTGTAGATATAGTTTCCCCAATGTTTAAAATTTCCAGATTTACTTTAGTTACTTCAGAAGCTTTCTGTCTTTACTTTCTTTAAGGTGTTCTTTAAGATGTTATTTATCAAGCCAGTATGTACTATTGATGCATTGAACAAAACAGTTTTTATTGAGGGGCTTCTATTAATGTTAGTCTCAGGAAGGTGTTGAGGAGTAAACACCAAACAATCAAAGGGATCCATGGCCCCAAAAGGGGTAAGAATTTCTTGCCATTGAACTCTTAAGATCTCAATTTAATATCTCAGTGCCTGAAAATGAATGAGGATCTTTATTTTGATCCATAGTACCACATATCAGCAACAAGATGAGCAGAAATACTTCCTGATGAACTAAGAGGAGTATTTTGACTCTTGAAGCGGGGGTACTGGGAGAGTCATAAATATTTCGTGAGAGAACCAATTTTTAATATATTTTACCCTTGAGATGAATGTGGGAAAGGTATTTGTTTACTGCAGGAGAAACTGTAAACTCTCTATGAAGATAAGGACCATGTCTGTTTTGCTCATCATGTGGTTCATGGTACCTAGCACTTGTATGCTTTTAGTGGAATTCTAACTGTTGAATTATCATAGAGAGAATTAGTGATTAAAGGCCAGCGAAGTATTAAGAAGGGGACGTTCAACATCTTCAACATCTTTTTTCTCCACATATTTATTTACATAAGAAATGCCCATAGAGAGTGTTGTATCAGCTATCTCTTTAAGAATTGTGTTAATCATTTAAGAACGTCAAATTTTGGAGTTGGTTATTTTAGAAGTGAGAATTTGAGTAAGCCCACATTAACAGAATCCTCAAAGGGATTACCTTCAAAAGGTTTTCTGGAAAGTAATGTAATAATGAACTAAGGATACAGGGCAGTTGAATATTTAGGAAGTAATTTACCATATAATAGTTAACTTTCGTGTATGCACTTAGTAAATGTTTGTGGTTCACCTACCTCTGATAGGCCCATTAGGCTGTAAGTATAAAAGGCAAGAACAGTGATCAATTTGTTTTTAATATTAGTTGAATACATATTTGTGTAAATATTTATACATTTTATGCATATTTATATAAAATGAATAATGGTAGAAAGTTTGTGCTTGGTGGTAAGGACACACAAACACATAATTTTAATGTTTGGGAAAATTCAATACCAGAGGCCTACCATGAATTTTAACATGTATTTTACCCCTTAGTTCTGGGAATGAGATCCTTTGGGTTGTATCTTTTGTCATTTATTTTTTGAATGCTATGTAATATTTTGTTATCTATGAAATAGTGGCACTAAAGATATGTTTCAAGTTTTTTTAAATGAACTTATTTTGCAACTGCAACCATGAAAGAATAATGAAAATCTTTTTATTTGAAGAACTCATATTAGAAAACAAGTTGGAAAACATTTTAAAGAAGGTAAGTATTAATTTTTTAGCCATGGCAATAATGTAGAATAAAAGAACAGTTTTCAGCTTTCTGCTAATTTTCCAAAAATTGTAGTAAAAGCATTATTCCCTTTTTTTCTCTGTCACATAACAAAATAAAACTTTAGAATAATATGGTTCTACTTTAGGAGTATTTTAATTGGGCTTCTAATAAATACCCTTTTATATAAGACATTTCCTGTTATTTAAAATTTATAACAGCTTTGGCTGCTAAATTGTATCAAAACTTTTTGGGGCATATATTGATGCAACCATATGGTTTTCCTGCTTAAGTAATAATTTATAGAATATCACCAATTCTTGTTAAACTGCTCTTATATTTCTGGGCTAACCACTGCCTGTCATAGTGTGTTTACTGTTTTAATTTTCAAGTTGTTTTGACTTGTTGAGATTTTGTTTAGGATGATTTTAAATGTATTCAAAAGAATGGTTGCCCTTTAGATCTTTGGGGGGTGCTGTCTTGAACAGTTTTAGTAATAGAGCAACTTTTTATTAATTTTTGTTTCCTTAACTGACAGGTCGTGGTTCAATTCCAGAATTCTTTCATATTATGAAACGGAAGTTTACCAACAAAGAATGGGAAACAATCAGAAGCTTTAAGGATGAATGGACTCAGCTGGATATGTTTTATAGGAATTGGGTATAATTCTAATTTTGAAAGCAAAAGTCTATAATGATTCCATTATCTTCATTTAAAATCAGAGTCCTTGGTTACCCAGTAGTGTCCAAACAGTGCTTGAAGGAAATGGGTGATTGCTTGAGAATGTTATGGTTTTTATGCATATATTACATTATAATGATATTTCATTTTAAGAAAATTTAACCCATATGTAATGCTCAGTTAGAAAGTACTTACTTAAAGCTGAAACAAAACATTACGATTTGTAAATAATGTTTTCTGTCATAAAGGAACTAATACACATGAGGTCTTATGTAACAAACACTGATATATATATTACTACATGCCAGAAGACATTACTTCAAGCTCTTTATAAGTTAGTTAGTTTAATATACATGACATCCCTATGAGGAAGGTATTGTTATCATGATTGCAGGTTGCATACAAGGGGATACAGGCACAGAGAGCTTAAATGATTTGCCCTAAAATCATGTGGATGGTTTGTTTTCATGCTGTAAGGGTTTTTTTAAAAAAAGCTTATAGCCATATAGCTGTAATGTAGCATAGCATTGAAACTCCCTATCTGTTGGGCCTGTAGATTCTATGAAAAATTTTTGTCTACTGAATTCTAAGAGAAAATGTCTTTCTGTATCTTAGGCACTTAAAGAAAGCTTCATAAAAGCCATTGGTGTTGGACTAGGATTTGAATTGCAGCGGCTTGAATTTGATCTATCTCCATTAAACTTGGATATAGGCCAAGTTTATAAAGAAACACGTTTATTCCTGGATGGAGAGGAAGAAAAAGAATGGGCATTTGAGGTAAGAAATTTATTAGAATTGTTATAACTAAGAATTTCTATTTTTTTATGCGTGTATGTATGATTGATTTGGGTAGGCTAGTCACTGAATTTGGATGCAACTGAATCCAGTCCTGCTGCTCTGAAAGTGAAATCAGTGCTACTATGAGAGCATGTAACATTTATGCTAATACTTGAAAGATGAGTCATTGTGAGTTCAGAATGGAAAAAGAAAAGAGGCTCTGAAAAGGAGCTTTGCATGTATGAACAGCCAAAAGCAGCCTCTTTAGCTGGGCCATAATGAGGGTATTTAAGAGAGATTCCAGATCAGGCTGGTAGATCCTGCAAGGTATTGATAAAGTTAAGTATTTTGGTCTCTTACTGTGTTTTGTTTCTGTCACTAGCAGTTCCTGGTTGCTAGTGAGAGAAGCCAACACACACTAATTCAAGCCCAAAAACCCCCCAAAACAGTATTATAGGTTACTAGAGTTATTCGGCAACTGTCCCCAGTATTAGCTAGAATTAGGGGATGAAATATTCAGAGCTCTTTTTGTCTCCTACTTTTGCCTTTCTCTACATTTTGGCTTTGGTTTTCTCCCACCTATGTTTCTCATTCTATACACCAGCTTTCTCAGCCTCTCTGGTCTACATGACAGAAAACATAGCTCTTGCATGTAACATACTGTTGTTGCATGTAACAGTTTACGGTTTACAACAATTTACAGTTTAAAACCCCAAACAAACTGGTAAACTCACTTTCTGTTCCAAGTCCAAAAATCCTAGAGAAGGGACTCCCTGACCTAGCTTGGGCTAGTTGTTTATTTCCAGACCGGTCATTATACTGTGATTGGTCCTGCTTGTGTCCAGCAAATGGGCTGTAGAGCAGTTCTCTGACTTAGAAGATAATCTATTGTGATACAGAATACTAGAAAATAAATGAGATGTTAAGTTTGAGATACCAAACGTCTAAGTGAAGATGTCAAATAGGTGAATGGAATGGAGGGCTGGGCTAGAGAAAAAAAATTATAATGGTTATAAGTATAACCATTATGTCAATGGTAGTTGAAACCATGGATTTGAAGTTGGAACTATGAGATTACCTAAGGTGCAGCTATATATTGAATCTGTGAAGAGAGAAGTGCAAATTGAAGCCACAAGAAGTTAGAAGTAAGGCCGAGGATAGAGCCCTGAGAATATAGATGGTCCCCAATTTATGATGGTTCAACTTTTTTTGACTCTATGACAGTATGAAAGTGATAATGCATTCAGTAGAATTCGTATTTGCAGAACCCACACAACCGTTCCTTTTCTCATTTTCAGTACAGTATTCAATAAATTAAGTGAGATATTCAACATTTTATTATAAATGAGGCTAACATTTTATTATAAATGAGGCTTTGTGTTAGATGATTTCGCCCACTGTAGTCTGATGTAAGTATTCTGAGCACATTAAGGTAGGCTATGCTATGCTATGATGTTTGGTAGGCTAGGTGTCTTAAATGCATTTTCCATGTAACCATATTTTCTTACAGTGGGTCTATTGGGATATAACATCATTGTGAGTCGAGGAGCATCTATACTAATATTCAAAGGCGGATTTGTGGAGGAGACTGATAAAGAATGACCAAAATGGTATAAGAGAGTAGTGTTGGTATCCAAGGACAGAAAGCATTTTGAAAAGGAGAGCTGGGTCAAAAACTGCTAGGGACTGGATGTGGTGGCTCATGCTTGTCATCCCAACACTTTGGGAGGCTGAGACACTGTCTCTACAAAAAATTTAAAAAATGAAATGTTCAAAACAGTACATCCATTAGTTAACGTTCTTTAATGTCCAACTATCAATTGTTAGTGTACATATACCTCTAATTATACATTAAGCATGCTTCTTATTTACTGAAATATTCTATACATATAAGAACTATATCTTACATGCTAGATTTCTGAAAAATTATTTTGGATATTTTTAAATTTGTACATTCCGCTTACTTTTTTCTTGTTTGTTTAAAGAGAAAACAGAAAAGGGCTACATAGCAGACTTACTTTGTGATAATTTTGACATAGTAAATCTTCTGACACTTAGTCTTATATTTTTCCTCTTTAAACATATATTAAATTTATCCTTACTGAATTTCACTTTTTGCTGATTTGGGTACCTGAAGGTATGAAGATAGGAAGAAGAAGATAAAAAATGAAAGCTCCCTAAGTACTATTTCTAATTGTAGTTTCTTCCGACATTTTCTGGAAGAATGCTTTAGTAAAGTGGTTTTTCAGTGAAAAGTTTGTTCAGCTTTTAAGTGTTCATAATTTTTTCTGGTAACTGTCTCAATATATATTACATTTTAAAGCCTCCTTCCCCTTTGTCTCATATGTAGGGGAAAATAGAAAATTGCATATTGGTTATGTTTTATCTATAAATTTCCACCATGATTTTTCATACGTGATAGTATGTAGTTAACTAAATGCTTACATACCAATGTTGCAACCTGATTTTTTTTTTTTTAACCTTGTACTTTATTATACATAGTAACTTCACCAGGGAAGGACAGATAGCTATCAAGTACCTCTAGATAGGGCACACCACCTATGTAGTATTCTGGTTGAGAATGCATAACCTAAATCCACTTATTAAGAAACATCAAACAAGCCCCAAACGAGCAAAATTTTATTAATAAAAAGCAGATTTGGGGGAATTGGTACTTTAAAATGTTAATGTCATAAAAAACAAAAGAAAGGCTGACAAGACGTGGCAACTGAATGCGATACTTGTCCCTACTTGCCCATTACTGGGCTCCTGTTCTGAAGGAGGGATATGCCACAAAGGACATTTTTGGATTAATTCACAGAATTTGGAATACAGCTAATAAAGTATACTTTCAATGTTAAACTTACTGAAGTTATTAACTGATGTGGTTATGTAAGAGAATGTGCCTACTAGGAAATACATGTTGAAGTATTTAAGAGTAAAGGGCCTGCATGTATGTAACTTCTAAAGTGGTTTAGCAGAGATGGGGAAATATATATATGCATGAGTGAGTGTACATATATATATAGAGAGAGAGAGAATGAGATTTAGAAAATGTAAATAAAACTACATCTAGGTTTGCATATTTTATAATCTATATTTATTTACCTTTTATCTTTCAGGAAAGCAAAATAGATGAGCACCATTTTGTTGCAGTAGCTCTTAGGAAACCCGATGGATCTAGACATCAGGATGTAAGATTTTCGGATTTCTCTTTTTCCTAAATAGCATGAATCAATGTTAAGTTTGCTCTTTATTGATGGAAATAGTCATTTGCCTTATATCAGTTTAGAGAGTTTTGAGATTATAGATATAGTAATACTTTTTGTTAGCAAATACTAAGATCACCAGGGATTTTGTAGAAACATTTTTAAAAAGCTGTCGGGCGCAGTGGCTCACACCTGTAATCCCAGCACCTTGAGAGGCTGAGGCAGGTGGATCACCTGAGGTCAGGAGTTCCAGACCAGCCTGACCAACATGGAGAAACCCCATCTCTACTAAAAATACAAAATTACCCAGGCATAGTGGCAGGTACCCATAATCCCAGCTACTCAGGAGGTTGAGGCAGGAGAGTCGCTTGAACCTGGGAGGCAGAGGTTGCGGTGCACTGAGATCGCTCCATTGCACTCCAGCCTGGGAAACAAGCGAAACTCTGTCTCAAAAAAAAAAAAAAAAAAAAAGTTACCCACTTCTTCACATTCATATATGCTGAAGTATTACAACAACAAAAATAATAAAAAATGTGGCAATACTGTCATACTACTTATATTTCCAATAGACATTCAAGATTCTCTTAGTCATCTTAATAGTAGTTTATTTCTTGGTGAATTGGGGTTGTGTTGAATGTAAGAGTACCATGTTGAAGGTTGATGCATAATGGAATTACCTTGGGAATTGAATCCACTCCTCCTTTTAAAGTAATATCCTAAGTTATTCCCAAAGTTACAGTGTCAAACATGTAAGAGACCTTGTGGCATATTGTGGCATAATATCAGTTTCAATTCTTCAGCCACAATGTTTTTATACTTTCTTATCCGATTATCTGGTAAGCAAGCAGGGGAAAACCTTAGGGTCAAAGACTGTTAGTTTGCATATAATTGTGATTCTGCGGAAGTATTTATTTAAGGAAAACAGATATGTTTTAATGAAAACTACATGCATGCCATTGTTTTTAGTAAATCAACATGAAAGAATGTAGCATGATCAATACATATGCATCGTTACTTCCACAAAAGTAACTCAGGCAACACACCATACCTTTGATAGATTAATCAAAGGATTAAGAATTCTCCATAGATTATCTTCCTTATAAAGGGATGGCATGTTAAAATTGACACCTGTTATCAGAAGATGTTCTGACCCAGGTTACTGGTCCTTCTGTTTTTAAATCTCAGCTTCACACTCCCTGCAAAAATACCTTTTGTTTTCATAGAGCTTTATAATTGTTGAAACGTGCGCATTCAGTACTTACTTTTTATTTCCCTGGATAGAGCCTATTTAGGCAACAGTGGCATATTGGGAAGACTAGAGTACAGTTCACAAACTTGGGTTCCAGGCCCACATCTACCATTTAACCTGTGTTTTGAGCTTGGACAAATTGTTTGAATTGTTTGCTCTTCCTGAGCCTCAGATTCCCCATCCATAAAATTGAGATATTCATATCACAACATAGCTAGGAGACCAGTCATATAAAATAACTACTGGACCTTGTTAAAAGCGCTGTACAAAACCCAAGTACAATTTATACTAGAATGTGTGGAATATTAAAGAGGGTCTACACTGGGTTCAATTGTGAAGAAGGACTCTATCTCAGAGAGTAAGATACAGTTTAAATTTAGTATTGAACAAATAATTTCCTAAAGAAGTATACATCTCTGTATAGTTATGGCAGTTTTGTCCGACCCACCTTTTAGAGTAATATTTCACAAAAGTTCACTTTCTCACTCACCTCTATGAAAACAACCTGACTGCTTGTTAAAATTACAGATTTTGGGATCCCTTCTAACTTATATGTACTGAATCACACTTTTTGAATGTGGGGCCCAGTAAATCTACATGTTAAATGCCACAGGTTTTTATTATATAAAAAAGTTCAAGAATCAGGTTTTCTATTTCATATTTTTTTGATTTTTTTATTGGCAACACTAATATAAGGAATAAAAACAGTGTTCTAGGAATCCTACTATGTTGTCATTTAATACTACTAAAATGTAAGTTTGTCTTACTTATTTTCATTATTATGAAATTCATCATAAGACTAACATGCAATATAACAATAAGGTAATCTGCTTTTCCCTTTTAGGTTCCATCTCAGGATGATTCCAAACCAACCCAGAGGCAATTTACTATTCTCAACTTTAATGATTTAATATCATCTGCTGTTCCCATGACACCTGAAGATCCTTCATTTTGGGACTGTTTTTGCTTCACAGAAGAAATTCCAATACGAAATGGTACAAAGTCATGATGATTCCCTGAGTAACAAAGGGAAATGAAAACTGTAATCTTCCGTATTCGCTGAAAAATGAATGCTTGTTTAGTATCAAATTTTATTTCACAAAAGTTTTTTTTAAAGAACAGAAACTTTTCCAATTAAAAAGAAAAAAAGCAGACTTCCAGTTCAAGATAGCTCACTGGAATACGTGTTTACCTCTTTCTCTCCTAAATTGCATTCAATTGATAGGAAGGATGGTGGAATCTTAAAGTGATACATGCTAACTGTAGAAAAAGATAGAAAATGCACATAAGCAAAAGGAAACATTTAAATGCTATCATTCAAAGATAACTACCCTTAAAACCTTGAGTATCTTCTCCGACCTTTTTCTTGGCAAATGAATCCATATTAACATTATTTGATTTTTAAAAACATGGGAACATACTGTTTTGTAAATTTTTTTTTAACTGCGTATCTACTGTTCATAAATATACATCTAACATAACTTTTTGTGGTTCTAACATACTCTGTTGTATAGCTAATACAAGTTAGGATGCTTTTGACCAGAGGTGACAGTGTCCAAATGTAATTGGCCTAAGTAACCTAGGACATTGTTTAACATAACACAGGGTTCAGGGGTGTCATTAAAGACACGCTTTTTTTTGCCTTGACCTCAGTTGGTTTGTTTTGCCTTAGGCTAATCCACCTCTCAATCACAAGAGCTGCTGCTATTACTTCAGTTTTACATCTTTGTAAAATTGTATCTCAAAGACAGAAAAGGCCATTTCTTCTCTCATTTGTTTTATCCATGAAGAAGACTTTTAACAAAAGCCTCCAGAAGATTTCCCCTCAGTTTCCATTGACTTAGATCAGATTACAGAGAAAGGCAATGTCTGACATTTTTAGTCTGTTAGAAGTGGACTCTGTTGAAAAGAAAGAAGCTAAGCTAGGTGTGGAGAATGGAATTGGAAGCCCACTGCCTTCCCATAAGAAAAGTTTGCCATAATTTACTCATTTTTTTCTGTTAGACATTTTGATTATCTGCAGTTTATTACTACAAGCAGTGGCAGAGTGAATGTCCTTGTACATTTTGAGGTACATGCTTAGTTATGTCCTTGAGAAAGTTTCTAAAAGTGGAATGATTGATTTGACTGGTTCACAGGGCTTTAATTGTATGATTTATCCCTCTAATTAGTACTATATGTGTGTGACCTCCCTCCCCCGCCAGAATACTCCTTGGTCAATTGTAGGTATTCTTTTTTATTTAATTTTTGCCAATATAAAAAGTGATATGTCACTTTTAAAATTTGTATTTCTTTCATTACAAATAAGGTTGATATGTCAGTGTTGTTATTGGCTTTTCGTATTCCTCTTAACGTGAACCGTCTGTTCGTTGTCTTTACCTGTTTTTGTTTTTAGCAAGTAGTACTTAATTTAAAGTGTGAACATAATATATAAGATGCCAAGACCATCATATTGATGACAAAAATATATTATGTGGTTGTAGTGCATGTCTTGGAGTTAAACTCTTAAGTATCAAGAAGTAAAATAATTTCATTGTTTCTGTTACTAACATTGAAAGTGTGCAAATTGTATAAAATTAGGTACTTTGATTAGTAAAAAAAAGAAATTGAATGTTTTATGTATTTTTTTTTTATTTTATTAAGCATGCCCAGTTATGCCAAGCATAGTTAAAATAAAGGTCAAGTAGCATTTATAATAGAAGTACTGTCACCCCTAGCATGAGTGTAATGGTGATATGAAAAACTTTGTCTTGTCATTAAAATAATAAAAAAATGAACATTTATTATGGAATTTCTATGAGCCTGACACTGTGTTGGATTTGTATTTTTTAATTTTTAGTTTTTCTGTTACTTTTAATCAAAGTTTCAGGTGTACACAGCTTTAAAAAATCGAATAGATCTGTAAGATTTTTTTTTCCTAAGGAAAAAGGCCACTACTTTGACTTCTTCCATTTTCTGTCTCCAGGGCAAGCCCTTTCAACTCTTTTAGCTATTTATTTTTTGTTGTTGTTATTTATTACCATATCTCCAAATGACAGGCTTATATTGCTTTCACTTGAATTTTAAATTTTAGGCATTGTTTCTTTGATTCTCAAAATAAAGCGTCCCTCTTCTGCTTCCCAGCATTGCATATTCCCTTTTTATCCCCTTTTCTCCTCCCAACATAATTACATCATAATTCAGTGTTTACATTGTTGACTGTGATTACACTAAAAATATGTGTACATTATTGAGATTATGTAACTGCTGTGTAGAGCTGATTGATGTATTATCCTTACCATATACTAATTTTTATTTCCTTTAGTTAATTGACTTTGCATAGATTTCTACCATATGTTTGAATATCTTCTCTAATGGTCAGACATAACGATTATTCCATCAGTTTCATTCATCTTTTAAAAAATCACTCCTAGAGCAATCTGCTTTGTCCAGTTGGACTTTCTGCCTTCTATGGCTGGTGTACAGCTGTAATCCTGAGATCGCCTTTGCTATGATCCTGGGGATTGTTTGTCTCCCCTGTGTTGGATTCCCTGTTTCCCATTTGCTATCTCTCACTTCTTAGATTTACTCCATTCATGTGGAATAGCTTTTTGAGAACAAAGTGGGCATAGGAGTTACATTTTTTGAGACTTATAAAAGGAAGGGACAATCCTCCTATGCAGAGTGGTATGGGGATCTAGTTTCTTAAACCCGTTATCCTGTCCCCCTCCACATGAAGCCATTTGTTAGCTCTGTATTCATACCCACTTTTTCCAAGTATTTGATGCTGCATTTTGCTGAGTTTTGTGCTGGGCTGGCACATGCTACTTCATATTCATGTCTGCTGAGTCCGATTATAACATACTGACCAATGTATGGCTTTATTGATCTCTGTTAATATGTTTCCTGCACAGGAACTCTCATAAATTGATTTTTAAAATGAATCTGTATATTTGTGTGTCTTCCATTTCAGACTCAGAAATTGAAAAGACTTGGATAAATTTTCAATTAAATTTTTCACTATCAGAATTAGAATTGTTACCTATTCAGTATCTGAAACTCAAAATCCAGTTAGGTTTGAGTAACTCAACAGCTCCTCACTAGTGGAACTATTACCATCTGAACTTGGGGACCAAATAGATTTATAAATACACATATGCAGATATATCTTTGGTCAAAAATATTCCTGAAAACTCCAAGTATCAGTACTTTTAAAGAGGATGTGAAGAGAGCTCATGATGATGGATTTTATTTTTATGGGGTAAATAAATACACCTTCATAGTGTGAATCTGGGATTGGCAAAGGTCTTTGGATGTATTTCCAGTTTATCAGTTAATGTCAGGTAACTGCTGCATATGTCTTATGGTATTTATATTAGAAGCTCTTTTGCATCTTAAGCACTCATGTATCAGGCTATTTAATTCTCATAACTCTGGAGTTTTATTGATGGGGAAAGTAAGTTACTAAGTTCTTGAACAACTTACTAAAGGGTATATATTCATTGAATAGTGAAGCTTGTTATTTGATCACAGTTAGGTTCAGATCTTTAGATCCAGAACCTAAGTCAACCCCTATACTTAGTGGTGTGCTGCTGGTAAATATTTAACAACCAGCAATCTTGGGGCAGGGAAGGAGAGGCCTTTATATGTAACTTTTGCTTATTCCATGAAATATGACGTGTAACCAACACCTAGGTTTAACACAGGTTGGCATTTTGCCATATTTGCTTCAGATCTTTTCTCCTCTCATTTCAGGAATAAAACATGCAGCTGAAGACTTCCTACCTCCCAGTTACCACCCCTTCATCTTTCCCTTTCCAGGGATAATCTCCAATATTTGTAATTTTATGCTCTTATGCGTTTACTATTTGTGTATGTATAGTGTTTTGTGATTAAAACACATTTCCCTATTAGGATTGAAGCATTAGGATGGAATCTCTTTGTGTGCTACTTAGAAGTAACAACAGTTTCAGAATAATTGAGCTCACTTAAGCCACACTTCTCAAGGATTATACATACTTAGGAGTAGGCACTGGTGTGTTGGTAGTAACTCATCAAAAGATAGCAGTTGGTCATTTAGAAGCATTCATTTTACCTGAAGTTTTGGAAAGAATCTTTTCATAATAAAAATGTTACAGACATTGTAAGTAGCATGCAAATTTGCCCATATTTTAAGTAAAAAGGTATGGGGCTTCAGAGGAATTTTCCTGCCCGTGAGTACATAGTCACTGTTCTTTTAGGGTCATTTTTGAATGAAAGAAAATTGGAAAGGAGTCAACATTAGGGAAAAAAGTAACGTTTGTTGAGTACTTAAGCAGTAGAGCCGAAATCTTGGTGTGGTATACACCTTTGCAGGTCACCTTTAGGGGACTGACCATGTTGCAGGTGTAAGACCACTTTTTTACTGTCCTAGAAGCCTTCAGCAATAGGCAAGTGAAATCCCATAAATTTGGTGGTCCTGATAGTTCCATGAGTGTTTTCTGTTGTTACTTAGCATCCTTGAAAACTCTTTTTATACTTTTTCCAGTGTTGTGTAAGCAAGAAACCTGCTAAACTAGTTGTTCTTTTCCCCTCTAAATCCACTTTCACCCTTCAGTACCTCAGGTAGCTGACTTCTATGTACCTCATTGGCCAGGCTGTCTTTTCCTTGATCAGGTTTTACAAATAGAGGTGGGAGAGGGTATTAGCAGAAGACTAGGTAGAAAGGGAAATAGGATGATTATCCACTTGCCTTCCTGCCCTGCAGTGGCTTGGATATAGCTGTGTTCCTCAGCATCACAGCTTCTGACATAGCCTTCTCCATATATAGATCTCACAGGTTCAGGAACCACTTTTCCCTGCCTTTTCATTTTAGGAGTAGAAAGATCTGCTCTTGCTTAGCCTAAGCTGCTGCACCATCTCTCGCAGATTTGTGTTATTCTTGCCTACACCCTCTTTGATGATTACTTGTGGTTGTGCCGTTTCCTGCTACAACCCTGAATAATACAGTAATTTGTACCATGAGTAGTCCTGGGAAAGTGGAATTCTGGAATTGGATTGCTCACATACTTGATTTATATACAAATAACTTCCTTGTCAGGGGAAATGGATGCTTATCATTGGTGGCAAGTGGTGATGTCACAATTGCTCACATCATCACTAGTAGTGGCATGGAGTCATGGAATACAAGTGTAGTAGTGTTGGAAGATCAAGTGGCTGTGGCACATAGTCACTATGGTCACAGTAGGGATTACAGAGATTGTTAGGAGGGCTGGCTCTTTTGAATGTCTAGAGCATATACACAGGAAAAAGGATACATTGAAAGCAAAGGGGAAAATTGGGGAAAAAACCACAAAAGTATCACAAAATCTATGGCAACTCTAGGGGAATATCTTGTAGATATAGCTAAGAATCAAGCTCTATTGTAAGGGCTGCTGAGTTGTAATACCAATTACTGGCCAATACTGAGTCTCTCATGCTAAGGGCATTGGTATGGAAGAAGTGGGACCTTCAGAAATGAGATGGGGACATTTGCGTTGCCACAGACAAGGCTGAGAAGCTTGAACATTTTACATTTCCCTGAACCTTCCCTACTGGCAGAGGCAGCCCCATTTGTCTGAAGGGAAAGTCTTACCTCCTGATATAGTTTGAGATGTCAGGTTAAATTCTAACCCCTGTGTTGGAAGTGGGGCCTGGTGAGAGGTGATTGGATCATGGGGTCAGGTTTCTAATGAATGGTTTATCACTATCGTCTTGGTGCTGTCCTTGTGATAGTGAGTTCTCGTGAAACCTGGTTGTTGTAAAGCAGGTGGCACCTCCCCCTCAGTCTCTCACTTGCTTCTGCTTTCTGCCTACTCCCTGTGTAAGCTTCCTGAGGCCTCCCTAGAAGCTGAGCAGATGCCAGCATCATGCTCCCTGTGAAGCCTGCAGAACCATGAGCCAATTAAACTTTTTTCTTTATAAATTACTCAGGCTCAAGTGTTTCTTTGTGGCAACACAAGAATAGCCCAGTATGCATCTCCACTTGCCCTGCAAAGGAAACACAGTGTATCAATGAATTCACCTGAGATGGTTCTCTCATAAACAGGTGTCAGTTATCCTCAGGATTTACATCCACTATCCATCTTTACTTTTTGGAAAATAACAAATACCCTAAACAGAGAAGTATAAGATCAGGTCCAGGAGGAAGGGCCTATTCAGAAGAGTTGCAGAATATTGCCACTTGGCATTATAGGGGTTTGGAGGACAGAATGGGAATAGATTCTAAGGGCATTTGACCAAAAAGGGTTACATCAGATAAGGCAGGCATACTGATGGGGATACACTAACACAGAAAATGTGAGTTAATGTGTTGGCCTGAGAATCTGGGAATGGTGATAAGTCTGTCACATTGTTTCACTGAAACCTAAACTCAGTGGTAACCTACAGTCTACTATGTTGAAATGTTAGAACTTTCCAGATGCAAAGAGTCCAGAGTCTTAGGAAGATAGGAATGGGGATCTGTTCTTTGCTTATCTGCACTTTCATCCTCTGAGGGACTGGGCTTAGAAGACAGTCACTTTGCCAAGGATGTTTTTTTAAATCCATTAGTAAATGAGTACCTTGAAAAGCCTTATGGTTTCATCTCTGTAGATCAAAGATGCTGCAGTGAATTTAGGTTACTTGTTTTCAATGGGAATAATATGATTCCAGAACGGTTGAAATCATGAGATGGTATTTCAGAGTAGTAATCAAAAGAGTCTTGTGCCACAGGGGTTTCTGGTGATGGTTCATTGATCACAGGATCTCTAGGAGTAGATTAAACGGGCAGCCTGCAAGGATCTGTTTGACACATTAACAAAATTTCTAGGTCTGATGAACAGATACTTGACTGAAATCACTGTGGTGATGATCCACGCTTTACTAACTTTTTTAAAGAACTTAGCCATTTTATTGACTTAAGATCTCTTAATCAAGGGGATAGCTAGAGCCCTTTGACAAAGAATCCTGCAGTGCAGTCACAAGTATACAAGAGAAATGTTCTCCCAATCCTTTCTAGGCACACCTGTGTCCATTTACCATGGTAATTTTTCACTGGGGAAAGAGAAATACTAAGAACTTCTGGGGCCTGTTAGATACTGGTTCTGAATTGATAATAGTGAGCCCAAGCTGAGTCTGTGTTGCCTTGTCAAAGTGGAAGCTATGGACATTTGGGAAAATGCAGTCTTGGCCTGACTCCATCTCATAATGTGGTTATTTCCCCAGTTCCAGTTGAATAGTGGAATAAATACACAGTTGTCTCTCAGTATCTGTGGGGGCTGGTTCCAGGACCCCCCTCAGATACCAAAATCCATGGATGCTTAAGACCCTTATATAAAATGGCATAGTATTTGCACATCCTAAGCAGATCCTCTCACCTACTTGAAATCCTTTCTAGATCACTTATAATACATAATTATTGTTGTACTCTATTGTTTTCCTAATTTATATTATTTTTATTCTTGTATTGTGTTTTAAATTTTGAACAGTTGTTGGCTGAATCCACAGTTGCGACCCCTACGGATATAGAGGGCCAACTGTACTTACTAATTTGCAGGTGTTGCACATTGGTTCCTTTCCCTGTGAGGTGAAAGTTGTGGTGGCAAGGACCAAGTGGAAGCCCCTAGAACCGCTCATCCCTGCCTCCGGCTAAGGTAGTAAACTAAGTAATATTGCATCCCTAAAGGAACTGCAGAGATCAATGCCACAATCAGAGACTTGAAAGACGTAGAGGGGTGATGTGACTGTTTTCACTCCCACTTTCCTAATTTTCCCTGGCCTGGGGGTGGTATGGGTGCTGTTCTTGTTCCTTAGGTACACCATCAGACAATTCTCCTTCCTTCCTCACATCATCAGTCTATGCCACCCACCATCTCTTAATGCAGTCACCTCTTCATCCAGTGGTATTTGCCCATATCCCCATTGAGCTTACCTGTTTGGCTGAGGCAAAATATTAATCTTGGAAAATGGCTGTAGATTATTGAAGTTTAATCAGATAGGGATGTCAATTTTGGGTGTTGTTGCCGGAACAAGTCAACACAACCCATGGGACCGCAAATGAAATTGTTCATTTAGCAAATGTTTTCTTTCTAATTCCTATCAGCAAAGAAACTCAGAAGCAGTATATCTTCATATGACAGAGACAGCAGTCACTGTTTTATAGCTCTCGGGTTCTCTGTCACAATGTAGTCAGGAGGGTCCTTGATCCATTACACTGATAGCATTCTATTTTCTGGTGACCTTGGTGGTAAGACACATGCATGCCAGAAGATAGGAGATAAATGCTGTAAAAGTTCAGAGACTTGACATAGGGAATAAATTAATATTCCCTCTAAAATGAAAGAAGGGTTGCATTGTTTTGCACCAAACACAATAAACAGAGCAGCATAATGCTTGATGAGCTTCTATGAATTTTTGAAGGCAAAATAACAATGTCTGATCTGTTGCTATAATTCACTTACTAGGTAGCTCCTAAGCCTGCCTGTTTGGAGGGGAGCCATGTATCTGTGAAAATTCTCTTAGGAAAATGGAGGCACTACAAATGTAACAGGTAATTTTACCTCTGACCGCTGCTTACCTTTATGTTAGTTCTTCCTCACCCTCTCAAATTATTGAGCATCCCAAATCTTGGTCCTCATAACTCATCACTTTTCTCTTAATACTTATTCCCTTGGTGATCTCATTCATTCTCAGGCTTCAGATACTATCCATATGCTGATGCCTCCCAAATATTTAATGTCTATCCACACCTTTCAAGACCTCTTACCTGTCTCCAGACTCAGATTTCCAGATGCCTACACATGTCCACTTGATAACCACTGGTAGCTTGCACAGAATATGTTTGAAACTAAGTTCTTAATAGGCATTCCCCACCTCTTCTCACCCAAACCTGTACCATCCCTGGGATCATTTGTCCCTCTGTCCTTCTATCTTCCTCCATCTCAGTATGTGGGATCTTCATCCTTCCAGCCACTTGGATTCAAATCCATGGGATCATCCTCTTTTCTCTCCTACTCCACACATATATTTCTTTCTTATACACAGTGCTTGAGTACTTCTTTCAACACACAGTACTTGAGCAAAACTGTCAGTTCAACCTTCAAACCACACCCAGAGTTGGACCACTCTTCACCATCTCCGCTGCTCCTCACCTGGTCCAGGCCACTACTGCCTCACCTGAGTGATTGCCACGATCTCTGCAGTGGACTGCCTACTTCCAGTCTTTCCCCCTTTAGTCTATTCTCCGCATTGCAGCCATCTCCCTCACAGTAAAAGCCAGAGTCTTTCCAACAAGCATAGTAGCCTACATGGTCTAGCCTCTGTTGTTCCCTACCATTCTATTCTCTTTCTCATTCTCATTTCCTACTCGTATTCTCACTTACTATTATGTTGGTGCAAAAGCAATTGCAGTTTCAGACCATGAATCTTAAATCATTATAACTAAGCTGAGACACATCGTTATTAATCAAAATAGGAACCATTACAATCAACCCAGTTTTGCCGATGAGAAATAAGTTTATTCCTATAGCATAAAAATCTATGCTTCAGGATTTGATGAACTCTTGGAAAGAATTTTCTGCATCCTGCTGGTTGTGGGAGCGTTTTCTCTGCAAAAAGTGGTGGTTGGTTGGCAAGAGCTCAGGTGAGTATGGCAGATGAGGCAAAATTTCATAGTTCAATTTGTTCAACTTTTGAAGCATTGGTTGTGTGATGTGCAGTCGGGTGTTGTGAAGAATTGAGCCTTTTCTGTGGACCGTTGGTGGCTGCAGGCGTTGCAGTTTTCGATGCGTCTCTTCGATTTGCTGGGCATACTTCTCAGATATAATGGTTTTGCAGGATTCAGAAAGCTGGATCAGACCAGCAGTAGGCCACCAAACAGTGACCAGGACCTTTTTGTTTTGCAGCATTGGCTTTGGGAAGTGCTGTGGAGCTTCTTGTTGGTCCATCCACTGAGCTGGTTGTCACCAGTTATCATATAAAATCCACTTTTCGTCTCACATCACAATCCGATCATGAAATGGTTTGTTGTTGTTGCATAAAATAAGAGAAGACACTTTTTTGTATTATTTTCAGTTAGCTCATGAGGCACCCACTTACTGAGCTTTTTCACCTTTCCATTTTTCTTCAAATGCTGAATGACTGTAGCATGGTCGGCACTGAGTTCTTTGACAACTTCTTGTGGAGTTTAAGATGGTTTGATGGTTGCTCTCAATTGGTCATTGTCAACTTCTGATGGTCGGCTGGTACACTCCTCATCTTCAAGGCTCTCATCTCGTTTTTGCAAAACTTCTTGAACCACCACTGCACTGTACATTCATTAGCAGTTCCTGGGCCAAATGTGTTGTTGATGTTGCAAGTTGTCTCTGCTGCTTTACAACCCAATTTGAACTCGAGTAAGAAAATGCTCAAATTTGCTCTTTGTCTAACATCATTTCCACAGTCTAAAATAAACATAAATAAACAGCAAGTAGTAAGTCATTAGAAAGAAAAGGCGAGAAATGCCCCTTAAAATGATATATAACATAACTACATTTATTTAATAATGTACTCCAATATCAACAGTGCAAAAACCACAATTACTTTTGCACTCAACTAATACTATTCTCTCTATGTTCACTTTACTGCAACCACACTGAGCTTCTCCCTGTTCCTTGAATATACCAGGCACTGTCCTGCTTCAGGTCTTTATACTTACTGTCCCTTTGTCTGGAATGTTCTTCTCCCAGATACTT
Organism: Colobus angolensis palliatus; assembly: GCF_000951035.1. Classification (NCBI taxonomy): domain Eukaryota; kingdom Metazoa; phylum Chordata; class Mammalia; order Primates; family Cercopithecidae; genus Colobus; species Colobus angolensis. Next base: position 12,488,224 of record NW_012120709.1, read on the forward strand.
GCATGGTTTACCCCTTACTTCCATCAGATCTTTACTTGACAGTCATCTCCTTAGTGACTTCCCCTGGACACTCTAAAATTGTACCTCATTCTGTTTCCCATTCCCAACACTCCAAATCTCAATTCTCTGCTTTATTTTTCCTGTGGGGCTTAACCACCATCAGACACACCATATATTTTAGTGTCTTCATTATTGTCTGTCTCAGCTTCAGTCCTTATAAGCTGAGGACATAAGATCCTCAGGATCCAAGGAGGACAGGGATTTAAACTAGTTTTGTTTACTCCTATTTCCCCATGGTCTTCTAACAGTGCCTACCTCATATAAAGGCTCAACAACTATTCACTGAATGAATGAATGTTGTGGTTTTGTTTTAGTTTTCTAGGGCTGCCATAACAAAGTACCACAGACTTTGTATCTTAAATAGAAATTTATCTCCTCACAGTCCTGAAAGGCTAGAAGTCTGAGATTAGAGTGTCAGTAGGGTCAGTTTCTTCTGAGGCCTCTCTCCTTGTCTTGTAGGTGACCCTCTTCTCCTTCTCCCTGTGTTTCTGCATGGTTTTTATGTTTATCTGTGTCTTCATCTCTTCTTACGAGGACACCAGTCAGATTAGTGCCTACCCTAATGACATCATTTAACCCTAATTACCCCTTAATTATCTTATGTCCAAATACTGGCACATTCTGAGATACTAGGGGTTAGGACTTCAACATATGAATTTGGGGTGACTAACTTCATCCCACAACATGTCTCTGCCCCTATGACATATTCACTTTCTCAGATGGATTATTTATCTCCCCATCCTCTCTGTTTGCTCACATAATGCTGATCCCTTTCCTTCTTTGCCAATATTCCAATTTCAACTACAGTCATGCATTGCTTAATGACAGGGATATATTATGAGAAATGTGTCCATTAGGTAATTTCGTGATTGTGTGAACATTATAGAATATACTTACACAAACCTAGATGGTACAGCCTACTACACACCTAGGCGATACGGTAGAGCCTATTGCTCCCAGGCTACAAACCTGTATAACATGTTACAGTACTGAATACTGTAGGCAATTATAACATAATGATAAGTATTTATGTATCTAAATATATGTATACATAGAAAAAGTACAGTAAAAATATGGTATAAAAGACTAAATGTGGTACACTATTTTTAATGGTACACATTGTATAGGGCAGTCACCATGAGTAGAGAATACAGGGCTGGAAGTTGCCCTGGGTGCATCAGTGAGAGAGTAGAGAGTCAATGTGGAGCCCTAGGACCTTACTGTCCACTACTGCAGATGTTATCAACACTATACACCTCAGCTACACTAATATTATAAGAAATATTTTTCCTTCTTCAATAATAAATTAGCTTACTATAGCTTTTAAACTTTATAAACTTTTTTATGTTTTAAACATTTTTACCCTTTTGTAACAACACTTAAAACACACACATTGTATGCTGTACAAAAATATTTTCTGTCTTTGTATCCTTATTCTATAAACTTTTCTCTATTTTTGAAATTCTGAATTTTGTTTACTTTCTAAACTTTTTTGTTAAAATCTAAGTCGCAGTACACACACATTAGCTTGGGCCTGTACAGATTCAGGATCATCAATGTCACTGTCTTCAACCTCCACATCTTGTCCCACTGGAAGGTCTTCAGGGGCAACATGCAAGGATTTGCCATCTCCTGATAACAATGCCTTCTGGAATATCTCCTAAAGGGCCTGCCTGAGGCTGTTTTACAGAAGCAGAAGGAGTAAATTTTAAAGTAAACATTAAATATATAACATAGTAAATACACAAACCAGTAACAGTCATTTATTATCATTATCAAGTATTCTGTACTGAACATAATTCTGAACATAATTGTATGCACTAGACTTTTATACAACTGACAGTGTTGCAGGTTTGTTTACACCAGCATCACCACAAACACGCAAATAATGCATGGTGCTGTGAAGTTACAACAGCTATTATGCCACTAGGCATAGGAATATTTCAGCCCCATTATAATCTTATGAGACCACTATTGTATATGTGGTCTATCATTGATCAAAATGTCATGATCTGCCGTATGACTGTATACATTTCTATATTTATTTGTATAAAATCTCTCTCTTCCTTCCACCTTTGGACTCTTAAGTTTCAGGGATTCTGTTAACACTTGACTAATATTCTTAATTTAAACATGATAGCCACACTACAAAGTAAGCACAGTTCCTCATATTTCAAGAATGTAAAATCTGAGGCCCAAGGGAATTAGACATTCTTTTGGAGGTCATGTTAACTCATAAATGATGTCATTCTGATTTTAATTTCCACAGACTCAAAAGCACGTTCTTTTATTTCTATACCACATTGTCATCAAGATGAATGGTGGAAAAGCATACTTCTGCCTTATATGTTATGAGTGAAGCTGCCCTTGAAGGAAGTCTCCTGTTTTAGGAAATAAGATTAAGTTTAGATTCTGAATAATTATCCCCATAAATTGAATTTGGATGTTATATTTATATATTTTACTACTGCAATTTGTATTGTCCTTGATGATGATTTAAATTTATTCTACACAATTTAACAATTTAAAAATATTAAAAGTTGTTTCCTTATGAAAGTGTCAGAATTACACAATGAATTAATAATGTTGAAACAATGGCTACAATTTTATCCTAAAATGTAAAGGAAAATGTCATTGCTTTTGTTTTGTTTTGTTGTTGTTTTGTGTTTGTTTGTTTTCATTGCTTTTGTTAAAACAGTGTAACATATGTTCTTGATAAAAATGCCAGGGCTTTATTGGTGAAAACCATAGTAGGCTTTGAAAGCCAGTTACTTATAATTTAGTGAATATCATTATCTCTTTGGGTGTAGATGATTGTTTAAAACAGAAATTTTTTTATTGATTTTATGTTTTAGAAATAGCTTTGCTTTAAAATATATATCATGTTGGCATTGAAAAACTTAATTCCAGTGGATACCAGTTGTGAAATCATTAAGTTGATAAAAAATAGCTGTCCATAATTTTGATACATACATAGAAATACTGTAGGTCACAGTGCAACTACTTATAACTATTGAACTCTTATTTGTATTTTGCATTTCCGAACAAACTGTTGCTCTGAGTTTGTGGATGATGATCTAGTGGCCATTTAATGGTAGTTTTTAAATTGGTGTCAAGAGGTGGGAGGGCAGAGATGGTGCTTTCGTTGACTCTTAAGCTGTGTAAAAGGAAAATGTTTACTTGTTTTTTATTTCTGTGTATATACAGCTCCTAAAAATAAAAGGTTAGAGCATTTAATCCAAATAAATATCTTTTCAGAGCATATGAACACTCTGAAGGAGCTAAAGATTTAGATAATAATCAATACCTGTGAAATCTGATATTAATTTAGGGGCTTAAAATAGACCTGTAGACAGCGAAACATTTGCAGTGAATGATAATTAAAACAAAGAAATACTCTGAATTTTCAAGTATAAATTCCTGTTGTTTTCCTAGGAACCCCTCGTATATAAATGAGTGCAGTTGGTCATTAGGTTGACTGAAAACATTAATCTTTTAGTAACATGGAAGAGGTAAGCATAATCTGTGAAATCCGGTTTGTATCATTGTTGGAAACCTATTTTATTTGACAATCAAATAATTAATTTGAGCCAAGCTCAGTGGTGCACATCTGTAGTCCCAGCTACTCTGGAGACTGAGGTGGGAGAATCACTTGAACCCAGGAGTTACAGGCCAATCTGGGCAATATGGCAAGACGCTCTCGGAAAAAAAAATTAATTTGAGGTATTTTTCTTCTATTTGAATATTCAAGATAAAGCTGGGCATCTTGAAGCACATGAATTAAAGCCATTTTTATAGCTGAGCTAAGCTAGGAAAGCCTTATCCTGAATCTTTTTTTTTTTTTTTTTTTTTTTTTTGAGACAAAGTCTGGCTCTGTCGCCCAGGCTGGAGTGCAGTGGCGCAATCTTGGCTCACTGCAACCTCCGCCTCCCGGGTTCACACCATTCTCCTGCCTCAGCCTCTTGAGTAGCTGGGACTACAGGTGCCCGCCACCACGCCCGGCTAATTTGTTGTATTTTTAGTAGAAACAGGGTTTCACCGTGTTTGCCAGGATGGTCTCGATCTCCTGAACTTGTGATCCGCCCGCCTCGGCCTCCCAAAATGCTGGGATTACAGGCGTGAGCCACCGCGCCCGGCCTATCCTGGAATCTTAATAAAGATTAAATAAATCTTAATAAAGATAAAATAATCTTAATAAATCTTAAATTTAAGAAAGTGAAGATGAATAAATACAATCCCTTGAGGACAATCTTCACGTGGAAAAGAATTTCCAGATTTGTAAAAAAAGAATGGCATGTAATTTTGGGTTAAGGATGCAGCATTTCTGCATTTGTATTTGCAGAAATCAGGGTTCAGATATCAAATGCATCATCTGTCAAAATTGCCTTTTGCGAAACTGACATCCTTTCAACTTTGAGCATGATTAATTTACTAAGGGAAAAAATGTTTACTTCTTCCTGGACTTTAACCACATTTGTATTTAGAATTACCATTAAAAATGATGTTTCTCAAAAAAGGTTGACATGTCGCGATATACTCATGAAGCTATCAAATAGAAAGTTGTTCCCAAAAAAATTATTTCAATTTTATAGAAAAATGACACTTTTATGTCCTAGTTTGCTTATGTTATGTTTTATCCCAGTCACTTGTATTTCATACTACTTTTAGGGTGTGTGTGAAAATGTGCAATATTTGATCACTTAAAAGCCTAATTTAGGAGGCGTCAGCCAGGAACAGGTGCAATATATTATGTCCAAAGTAATTGTGCAGATTTTTCATCATGCAAAATGGTTACTTTATTTCAAATAGATTTTCTTTCCTCTTTTCTCTATTTCTTACATGCGAAATTATAAGATAATATTTTCTTTCTGCTGACCTTGAGGCAGGGCAGAACAAACTTTTCTTTCAGAGCACAAGAGTTCATTTATGTGAGGTACCTAGGAAAATCAAGAAAGCCAGTTAGATAGGCTTAATGGGAACTCATGATGGGTTCTAGATTTTTTAGCATTTCTTTAGGAAACTTTTTATTTGCCAGTTTAGTTTTACAGAGTGAACTATATGTCCTGGTTCTAAGGAGACATTATAGGTACTACATCATCCATGCATCCACTAATACAACTTTCAGTCTGTCCTGTTCATGATTTCCAGAATTGTCTTTCTTGCAAACCAAGTTAAATTGTGCCATTGTCTTCCCTGAAAAACAGAGTTTTAGCTCTCTCTTATCCTGTAGGTTCAAGTATAAAGTCCTTAATATGGCTTACAACACTCCAGTTACAAACCTCCTTCAAATCTTCACTTCTCGACTTTATTTCACTATGCCACTCTTTAGCTATACTTGCTCTTCATTGACTTTCAGACCCCTAAATCCATTTACCCTCTGCCTTTTCTGTACTTGTCCTTCCCAGCTGATTGCTCTCATTTCAATTCATGACCCTGATATTAAATGAGTTGTAGTGCTGCCCCATAGTCATGCATTCCGGGTCCACTCACCCAGATAACTTTTCCATACTTTCCCTTCTCTTCTCCAACTTCTAATACATTCTCCAGCTTTGCTCTTTGCTGATTACCTTGCTTCCTATTCCACTGAAAAAGCAGATGTTTCAGAAGAGAATTTCCCCCAAGCTTCCTCCGTCACAGCCACCCACCTTGCTGGGGCTGTGCCCATGCAGTGTGCCTCCCCTGCTGCCACTAGAGAGCAATGTCCACACTCCTGTCTAAGCCCAGCCCCTTGATTTGGACACTAGATTCATTCCCTCTACTCCGGATGGTACTTTGGAAAATCTCACCTCTTTGGCACATCAATTTCTTGTCAATTATGGCATCATTCCCAGAAACATAAACATGTGTTATTTATCTCATCTTAAAAAGAAATCCTCTCCTTTTTTCACCAAACTGATGCTTTTTTAAAAAAGAGAGAGGGCCGGGCGCGGTGGCTCAAGCCTGTAATCCCAGCACTTTGGGAGGCCGAAACGGGCAGATCACGAGGTCAGGAGATCGAGACCATCCTGGCTAACATGGTGAAACCCCGTCTCTACTAAAAAAATACAAAAAACTAGCCGGGTGAGGTGGCGGGCGCCTATAGTCCCAGCTACTCGGAAGGCTGAGGCAGGAGAATGGTGTAAACCTGGGAGGCAGAGCTTGCAGTGAGCTGAGATCCGGCCACTGCATTCCAGCCTGGGCGACAGAGCGAGACTCCGTCTAAAAAAAAAAAAAAGAAAGAAAGAAAGAAAGAAAGAAAGAAAGAAAGAAAGAAAGAAAGAAAGAAAGAAGAGAGAAAGGGAGAAAGAAAAAGAAAAAGAAAGAAAAAGAAAGAAAGAAAGAAAGAAAGAAAAAGAAAGAAAGAAAGAAAGAAAGAAAGAAAGAAAGAAAGAAAGAAAGAAAGAAAGAAAGAAAGAAAGGAAGGAAGGGGAGAAAGGGAGAAAAAAAGAAAGAAAAAGAAAAGAAAGAAAGAAAGAAAGAGAAAGAAAGAAAGAAAGAAAGAAAGAAAGAAAGAAAGAAAAAGAAAGAAAAAAAAGAAAGAGAAAGAGAGACAAAGAAAAAGGAAGAACCCTCTTTTCACTCCATCCTTCCCTCTTGGATACTGTACCATATTTCAGTTTCCCTTTTCCACAAGAATTGGAGATGACTTCATTATCTACAGTTCTTCTCATCTATTATAATAATTCTAGAACCAACTCAAATCAGGCTTTTGCCTCACTGACCACTGATACTTCTTTTTTTCAAAGTCACCAAAGACTTCCGTGTTCCTAAGTCCTTTGGGCAGTTCTCAGTCCTCATCCTACTTGGCCTATCAGCAGCATTTATCTCCCTGTAAATGCTTTCTTTTTTGATACAGCATCTTCACTTTCAGGATACCACATCAAGTTTTTTTGTTTTTGTTTTTGTTTTTTCTCATTGGTCAGTTTTTCTCAGTCTCCTTTGCTAATTCCTTTTATCTCCCCAAACCCTAAATGTTGGCAAGTCCTAGATCCAGTCCTCAGATCTCTACTCTTTCTACACTCATTCTCTTTAAATACATTTATACATTGGTTATCACCAAATCTATGTGTCTGGCCCAAACCTCTCCCCTGAACTCTAGGCTCATATATCTCTCTATTTGACATCTTCACTTGGATGTCTAAAATGTATCTCAAACACATTATGTCCAAAACTGAAATCTTCATTTCCTTAAAATCTGTTTATTCCACAGTTATGTCTCCCTGGTAAAAATAAATTCTATTTTTTCGGATGCTTGAGTTAAAAATCTTGGAGTTTCCTTTACTCTTCCCTTTCTCGCATACCCCACCCTCACATCCAATCTGTCAGTAAGTACTGTTGGCCTTTTGTTTGAAATATATCTAAATCAAACTCCTTTTCATCACCTCAACAATTACCACTGTAGTCCAAGCCACCATCATTCATCATCTAGAATATTGCAACAGCCTTGTCACTTGTTTCCTTATTTCTGCCTCAGTAACTCACTATTTTATTTTTTAATGCAGAAACCAGAATGGGGTTTTTTTCTTCTTCTTTTTTAACTTAGGTCTGATTATCTGACTCCTCCACTTAAAATTCTCCATGGTCTTCCAACTCTCTTACATTAAAAACCAAGATCATGCCCTTGCTCATCAGAAGAAAAAGTCCCCAAATCAAGGTCATTACCATGAGCCTAGTGTGCCTAATTGGATTTTGGAGGCAACACATTACTCATTTGGGTGTGTTACTCCAGCCCATTTATCTAGTCACCCCAAAAGCTGCCAGTTTTGAGTAGTGGCTAGGACAGGAGAAGTCTCTGCCACAAGCCCAGGCTGCTGTGCAAGCTGCTCTGCCCCTTGGGCCATATGACCCAGCAGATCCAATGGTGCTTGAGTTATCACTGGCAGATAGGGATGCTGTTTGTAGCCTTTGGCAGGTCGCCATAGGTGAATCATAGCAGAGGTCTCTAGGAGTTTGGAGCAAGGCCCTGCCATCATCTTCTGCAGATAACTACTCTCCTTTTGAGAGACAGCTCTTGGCCTGTTACTGGGCTTTGGTGGAAACTGAACGTTTGACTATGGGTCGTCAAGTCACCATGCAACCTGAATGCCTCTCATGAACTGGGTGCTTTCTGACCCATCTAGTCATAAAGCGGGATGTGCACAGCAGCATTCCATCATCAAATAAAAGTGGCATGTATGTGACTAGGCTTGAGCAGGTCCTGAGGGCACAAGTAAGTTACATGAGGAAGTGGCTCAAATGCTCATGGTCCCCACTCCTGCCACCCTGCCTTCTCTCCGCTAGCCTCATGGGGAGTTCCCTATGATGAGTTGACAGAGGAAGAGAAGACTAGGGCCTGGTTCACAGATGGTTCTGTAGGATATGCAAGCACACAAAAATGGACAGCTGCAGCACTACAGACCCTTTCTAGGACATCCCTGAAGGACAGTGGTGAAGGGAAATCTTCCCAGTGGGCAGAACTTTGTGCAGTGCACCTCATTGTGCACTTTGCATGGAAGGAGAAATGGCCAGATGTGTGATGATACACTGATTCAAGGACTGTAGCCAATGGTTTGGCTGGATGGTCAGGGACTTGGAAGAAGCATGATTGGAAAATTGATGACAAAGAAATTTAGGGAAGAGTTATGTGGATGGACCTCTCTAAGTGGTCAAAAACTGTGAACATATTAGTGTCTCATGTGGGTGCTCAACAAAGGGTGACCTCAGCAGCAAGGGATTTTAATAAAGTGGATAGGATGACTCGTTCTATGGATACCACTCAGCCTCTTTCCCCATCCACACCTGTAAACACCCAATGGGCCCATGAAAAAAGTGGCCTTGGTGGCAGGGATGGAGGTTACACATGGGCTCAGCAACATGGACTTCCACTCACCAGAGCTGACCTGGCCACAGCCACTGCTGAGTGCCAAATTTTCCAGCAGCAGAGACCAACATTGAGTCCTCAGTGTGGCACCATCCCTCAGGGTGATCAGCCAGCTACTTGGTGGCAGGTTGATTATATTGGACCTCTTCTATCATGGAAAGGACAGTGGTTTGTCCTAACTCGAATAGACAGTTACTCTAGATATAGGTTTGCCTATCCTGCATTCAATGCTTCTGCCAAGACTACCATTCATGGACTCACAGAATGCTTTATCCACCGTCATGGTGTTTCACATGGCATTGCCTCTCACCAAGGCACTCACTTAATGGCTAAAGAGTTGCAGCAGTGAGCTCATGCTCATGGAATTCACTGGTCTTACTCCATTCTCCATCATTCTGAAGCAGGATGATAGAATGGTGGAATGGCCTTCTGAAGTTACAGTTACAACACCAACTAGGTGACAATATTTTGCAGGGCTGGCACAAAGTTCTCCAGAAGGCTTTGTATGCTGTGAATCAGTGTCCAATATACAGTACTGTTTCTCCTATAGCCGGGATTCACAGGTCCAGGAATCAAGGGGTGGAAGTGGAAGTGGCACCACTCACCATCACTTCTAGTGACCCACTAGCAAAATTTTTGCTTCCTGTTCCCACGACATTACATTCTGCTGGCCTAGAGGTCTTAGTTCCATTGGGAGGAATGCTGCCACCAGGAGACACAACACTGATTCCATTAAGCTAGAAGTTAAAATTGCCACCTGGCCACTTTGGGCTCCTTCTACCTCTGTCAACAGGCTAAGAAGGGAGTTACAGTGTTGGCTGAGGTGATTGACTCAGACTATCAAAATGAAATCAGTCTACTACTCCACAGTGGAGGTGAAGAAGAGTCTGCGTGGAATACAGGAGATCCCTTAGGGTGCCTCTTAGTATTACCATGCCCTGTGATTAAGGTCAATGGGAAACAACAATAACTCAATCCAGGCAGGACTACAAATGGCCCCAGACCCTTCAGGAATGAAGATCTGGGTCACTCCACCAGGTAAAAAGCCATGATCTGCTGAGGTGCTTGCGAAAGGCAAAGGGAATACAGAATGGGTAGTAGAAGGAAGTAGGCATCAATACCAGCTACAACCACATGACCAGTTGCAGAAATGAGAACTGTAATTGTCATGAATATTTCCTCCTCCTTTTGTTAAGAACATGTTTGTGCATGTATACACTTGAACTAAAAATATCTCCATTTTGTTTGCTTTCTTTTTCCTTTATCATGTGACATAAGATTCATTGACTTCATATCAGCATTTAAGTGTTGTTAACTTTATGTAATAGTATTTGGGTTGGGGATTGGTGCACTTTTGGTTATACAAAGAATAACTGTATTATGTTAGGTGTAATTATGACCTTGTTATTGTCTTAGTTGAAGATTATTGTGATTTCAGGAGATGGTATGAGTTCAAATTGATAAGGGGTGGACTTGTGATGGTTAATATTGTCAACTTGATTGGATGGAAGGATGCAAAGTATTGTTCCTGGGTATTTCTGTGAGGGTGTTGCCAAAGGAGATTAACAGTTGAGTAGGTGAACTGGCAGTGGCAGATCCTCAATCTGCGCGGGCACCATCTAGTCAGCTGCCAGCAGCGGCTAGGACAAAAGCAGGCAGAGGAACGTGGAGGGACTAGAATGGCTGAGTCTTCTGGCCTCCATCTCTCTCCAGTGCTGGATGCTTCCTGCCCTTGAACATCAGACTCCAAGTTCTTCAGCTTTTGGACTCTTGGACCTGTACCAGTGGTTTGCCAGGGACTCTCAGGCCTCCAGCCACAGACTGAAGGTTGCACTGTTGGCTTCCCTACTTTTGAGGTTTTGGGACTGGCTTCCTTGCTCATCTCCTCAGCTTGGAGACGGCCTGTTGTGGGACTTAACCTTGTAATCATGTGAGTCAATACTCCTTAATAAACTCCCATTCATGTATACATCCATCTTATTAGTCCTGTGCCTCTAGAGAACCCTGACTAATACAGAAAGCATACATTATCTGACTCCCTGCTACCTCTTTGACATTATCTTCTATAAATCCTTCCCTCCCTTACTCTGCCCAACTGTACTGGCCTTCTTGCTGTTATTCACACACACCATGCAAGTTTCCACTTGTGAAACTTTACAAAAAACTTGGAAAATCTTCCCCTGGTTTGCCAGTGGAAAATCTTCCAGCCTGTGTGAAAATATTAGCATGTCAATAAAGCCTTCCCTGACCACCCTAACTAAAATTGCACCTTTTTTTTTCTAATTTCTATCCCCCATTCCAATTTTATTTTTTTCTCAGAGTCATCATCATGATCTGTTAGTCATTTTACCTAAATATCTTGTGTATTTATCTGTCCTTCTACCTCTATTAAATATTAACTCCATGGGGGCAGAGATTATGGTCTCATGGCTATATTCCTTTTGCTTTGAATAGGGCCTCAATAAATATTTGTTGAAAGATTGAAAACCTTCATACTTTTATATTTTCTCTTCTTTTGAGATGTCTTGAATGTTTGTTTTAAAATTTCTTTTTTTTTTTTTGAGACAGAGTCTCTGTCACCCAGGCTGGAGTGGAGTGGCATGCTTTCGGCTCACTGCAACCTCCACCTCCCGGGTTCAAGCAATTCTCCCGTGTCAGCCTCCCGAGTAGGTGAGACTACAGGCACATGCCACCATGCCCAGCTAATTTTTTGTATATTTAGTAGAGACAGGGTTTCACCATATTGGTCAGGCTGATCTCGAACTCCTGACCTCAGGTAATACACCCACCTCGGCCTCCCAAAGAGCTGGGATTACAGGGCTGATCCACCTCACCCATCCTGCTTAACAATTTTTTTTTTTTTTTTTTTTTTTTTTTTGAGACAGAGTCTCACTCTGCTGCCCAGGCTGGAGTGCAGTGGTGCGATCTGGGCTCACTGCAAGCTCCACCTCCCTGGTTCATGCCATTCTCCTGCCTAAGCCTCCCAAGTAGCTGGGACTACAGGCGCCCACCACCATGCCCAGCTACTTTTTTGTATTTTTTTTACTAGAGACGGGGGTTTCACCATGTTAGCCAGGATGGTCTCGATCTCCTGACCTCATGATCTGCCTGCCTCGGCCTCCCAAAGTGCTGGGATTACGGGCGTGAGCCACCGTGCCCAGCCAACAATTTCTTATTCTTCCTTCTGTAGTAAAGCATTCTACCACAGAGATCTTTGTTTCTTATGAAAGCAGCTTCCAGCTGCTTTTAGTAAAATAATAGCACTCACTAACATTTATATTGTGCTTGCTTACTTTGATCTAAATGCTATGTTTTAATTATAGGTAGTATAGCAACCCATGAAGTAGGGGTTATTACAATATGTACTTTACAAATGAGTTGACACAGAAAGTTTAAAATTACACAGATAGTAAGTGGTAGAGCCAGGATATCTCAAATGCAAGGAATCTACCTCTACAGTCTTCACTTTGGAGTGAAGTGCTATACTGCTTAGAGATAGAAGTTCATTGTTAAGTAGGTCTGAAGGACCCCTCCCTTCTGAGGATGAGGTATATGGACATTTTCTTTTGATTTATGGAAGCCAGCCTCTCTTAGTGTTAGAGTCAGAGTGTGCTTGAAAAGGACCGGATAAATCAGGAGCATATGGACATTCCCGGAAGAAGAAACTGAGTTGGGATTTGGTTTTCTGGTGGACTAGGATGTTCCTTACCAAAGCTTAGTGACAGAGAAAGGTGATAATTCTTACTGCAATTGTGAAAGTCAGGACTGGAAGTAGTTTTGACTTGTGGGAAGGAGCAAAAAGTTGGATTCTGCTACCATGATGCAGCAAACCCTGGAACTAGTTCTGACCCAGCCACTTTGCTCTCCAGGAAGCAACTGGACAGGTGAACTGAAAAAACAGCTCAGGAAAGTCTCAAACACTTTGGGTGGGAAGTGTTCTCAGTCGAACACTGTACCTTCCTCAAATAGCCTTCAGAGACGGCTGCCTCCACAGAACTGCCACTGTCCACACTTCCCTCTTCAGGTCTTGCCATTGCTCCTGAAAGGCTTTGCCTCACAGCTGGCTACGCAGTCACCATCCTCTGAAATGACAGGCACTCTGCAGCCTGAGCAGCCTCACCACGCTGGGGCAGTTCTGTGCTCTGTGAATATAAATAGGTGAAAGGATGACAGAGCACTGATCTTCAAGGACCACTTGCATTTGGTTACACTACTAATGATGCTTTCTACTGTTTTATAAATTCAAGTTCATTGATATAACATATACAAATTAGATGCCTACTTTGTATAAAGTAGGTCTCTTCTCAGAGCATAATGCTGGGGAGTGGGTTCTTCCACCCTCAAAGAGTCTTTACAACTGTGATAAGACGCTGCCTTATTCCCTTGGAGTAACCACCGAACCCCAGCTACCATGCTTCCAACACTGCCTGCCGAAGTCAGTTTTAAAGGTTCAGTTGCCATGAATTAGTTAGCAAACTTGGTTAGGGCAAAACTGAAACCTCCTCCTCCTTTGATGTGTAAAAGAGGAGACAATGAGAGTGGTGAAGTGAGTCTGAATTTCTTATACCTGATAGATGGTAACTCCAAGCATGACACTGCCAGGGACCCATTAATTGCACTCAAATGTTCAAAAGAGGTGGTGAGGTAATACTTCAAAACCCATCACATATGTTACCGTGTTGACTTCTTCACGTTGTATTTTAAGCCATTATTCCAGCATTTCCTTGCCTGGATCAAAATTTGTATGTTTTTATTTATTGATTGATATCTCTGTGTCTCCCCACTAAACCATAAATTCCTCAAGGGCAGAAACCCTTTCTTGTTATCTACATAGCCTTAGACCTAGCTGTGCTAGGGACATGATGGGACTCTCAATAAATGCTTGATAATTGAGTAGATGAATGAGCAAATACATGAATGGACATATAAGAATTTTTTGTCAGATTAATGTTATTAATATGGTTATACATTTAGTTTAAACAAAAACTTTATAAAGAAATGGTGTCTCATATTAAAAGAGATTTGTGGCAGATGTTTTGGGGTAATCGCTTTTTTTAATATTTTTTGAAACAGAGTCTCACTCTGTCACTTAGGTTGGAGTACAGTGGCACAATCTTGGCTCACTGCAACCTCCGTCTCATGGGTTCAAGTGATCCTTCCACCTCAGCCTCTTGAGTAGCTGAGACTACCAAAATTAGCCATGCCTGGCTAATTTTCGTATTTGTTGTAGACACAGGGTTTCATCATGTTGCCCAGTCTGTGCTGGAACTCCTGGTCTCAAGCAATCTGCTTGTCTCAGCCTCCCAAAGTGCTGAGATTACAGTCATGAGCCACCATGCCCCAGTAATCACTTTTTTTTTTTTTTTTTTTTTTGAGATGGAGTCTCGCTCTGTCGCCCAGGCTGGAGTGCAGTGGCCGGATCTCAGCTCACTGCAAGCCCCGCCTCCTGGGCTTACGCCATTCTCCTGCCTCAGCCTCCCGAGTAGCTGGGACTACAGGCGCCCGCCACCTCGCCCAGCTCGTTTTTTGTATTTTTTTTTTTTTTAGTAGAGACGGGGTTTCACTGTGTTAGCCAGGATGGTCTCGATCTCCTGACCTCGTGATCTGCCCGTCTCGGCCTCCCAAAGTGCTGGGATTACAGGCTTGAGCCACCGCGCCCGGCCAGTAATCACTTTTTAAAAAAATATTTAAAAAAATTTTGTAGACGTGGGGTTTCCTTTGTGGCCCAGACTGGTCTCAAACTCATGGCCTCAAGTGATTCTTCTGCCTGGGCCCCCTACAGTGCTGGAATTACAGGCATAAAACGCCATGTCCTACCTAAAGAAAGCCTTATATGTTTAAAAAGATGTTTCCTTTATACAAAGTAGGCATGTAATTTGCATATGTTAAATCAATTAAGTTGAATTTATAAAACAGGAGAAAGTGTCATTAGTCATGTAACCAAATGCAAGTCCAGTTGCTGGCCATTTGCAGTATCCAATTAACAAGAGCGAGGTCTGGGAGACACAAAGTGACCTTATTCCAGAGCTAGCTGAGGGGAGGTAGTATAGGCGCCTGCCTTGAGGGCACCGCTTCAGCTTTCAGGGCAGAAAGCAGGGGCTTGAAAGGGGAACTTAGAGTGAATAGCATGCAGAGGAGTGAGCAAGGAGGTGCCAGGTCTACATTACTTTTTCAGTGTCTTATTCATTGGGTGGCTTGCATGGTGCCATCATGGCCAAAGCCAGGCTGTAAATTAGCACTTGTCTGGAGGCAGTCTCGCAGTGGGGAGATAGTTCTGGAAGTGCCTGGTTTGTCTCAAGGTTCTGTCCCTGGAACTTCAGAGTAAACACATAGATAAACTTGCAGTACAGTCAGTAAGTGCCTAGTGGAGTGAAGGTAAAGATTTTTTTTTTTTTTTTTTTTTGAGACGGAGTCTCGTTCTGTCGCCCAGGCTGGAGTGCAGTGGCCGGATCTCAGCTCACTGCAAGCTCCGCCTCCCGGGTTTACGCCATTCTCCTGCCTCAGCCTCCCGAGTAGCTGGGATTACAGGCGCCCGCCGCCTCACCCGGCTGGTTTTTTGTATTTTTTAGTAGAGACGGGGTTTCACCGTGTTCGCCAGGATGGTCTCCATCTCCCGACCTCGCGATCTGCCCGTCTCGGCCTCCCAAAGTGCTGGGATTACAGGCTTGAGCCACCGCGCCCGGCCGAAGGTAAAGATTTTAATTGCGTTCCTGAAGAGCTAAGTAAAAGGTGAGCAAATAGGGACAAGAAAAAGAGGTTGAAGATAATTTTTAGGAAAAGGGGTATTTGGTTACCGTAAAAAGAGTAGAGTTGATTGTAGTCCCATTTTTGCCACTGACCTTACCTTGAACAAGGAAGTTAACCTCAAAAGTCCCACTGGCTCATATATTCTACAGTTTTATGAATTTATAAGTGGAAGCAACCTATATATCTACTCTTCAATGAAATCAGTGAAAAGGCAAATAAAAACATGCAACCAACCCAAGGCACAGCCCATTTTTCTAAGAAGAGAAGAATTTAAGGAATGATCGCATTAGACTTCCTTGGAAATGGTTTATTTTGCAATTGTGGCCCTAACCTCAGAAAAAAACTATTGTTTGAACATTTGACTCATTACTCAAAAACTCATATACTCTCTATTGTTCAA
>NW_012120709.1:12504319-12519851 GCF_000951035.1 Colobus angolensis palliatus
AACCTCAGAAAAAAACTATTGTTTGAACATTTGACTCATTACTCAAAAACTCATATACTCTCTATTGTTCAAACAGATCAAATTCTACTTCATAGATAAGTTGAAAAGTTCATAAGCTTAACAGTGAAATAATAACACAACTGTGGCCTGACCTGGAGAGCTTTCAGGATCCAGAGCTGAAAGAATAAAATAATATCCTGGTAAATTAGACATGTAAGAGAACAATTAAATCTTACTACATCTGTGTAAATTTGCTGAAAATACCATAATAATGTAACTTTAGCTGATAGGAAATATTTTATAGCATATTTCTAACATGTACTGCATATAATTTACCCCCATAAAATCTTATATTAATTCACCTACTGGCATTAATTATGTAATTATATTAATTAATATATTCTGAAACTAATGTTATGATTGATCAGATTCAAGCCCATAGACCTGTGCCCTATAGCAAATTGGATGCTACTAGTGCAGAAAGCAGAGCACAGGTGTGGTGTGCCCAGCAGGGCTTACAGTTTTAATTAGATAAATCAGAGAAATCTGGATTATCTGTCACTTTGAAGTGCTTTTCAAAGCAAACCTCAAAAAATGTGCCTTGCAATAATACGATTTGGGGGTCAGAAAGTCATGTATAATTAGGCTGCTAGTTTTGCATCAGAGAAGAAAAATAAAAAGCTCCAGTTCTAAGAACTGTCAGGAAATGGGGAGAAACAATCGCAGCCCTCCGCAGTACCTGGGATTTTTGGCATAAACTGATGCTTATCAATGTCTACCAGCTGTATGTAGAGAAGTGGTTATCAAACTTTAGGAAACGTTTGGGAAGCTTGCAAAAACTGCAGCCACACAGTCCACATCCTCAGAGATTCAGATTCATTCAGTGGGGCTGGGATGGGGTCAAGGAATCTGTATTTTAAACAGGCATACCCTTAAATGGCGAATTAAAAAAAAAAAAAGGTTCTTATTTATCTGTAAAACAACAGTCATTTGTGTGAACAGTGGTTTTCCCAGAAGAGTAACAAAATCTTTTTTGTGTTCATCACCTCAGACTTTAAGGGCATTAGGTTTGTAGCCATAATGACCTGAACGTGTTATTTCAGACCTCTTGTTCTCAATAGAAAAATCCCTTCGCTTTTAAGTCATGTCTTGTTGTCTGCTCAGATAGAACTTTTAAAGGATGATTAAGAAATTTGGGCTAACTTTCCCAGCTCAACTTTCCTTCCCGTTTTCAATTTTTAGTGTAGAAGCAAAGTTTATTTATTTATGTGTTTGTTTATTCCCTCACCATTTATTATCTAATGTATGTGAGCTATGTTTTAATCACTAAGAGTATAAAGGTAAATAAAATGGTCTCTGTATTCAAGGAGTTCATAATCTCTTAATAGGTGATAAACATATAAGTAAATAAGTCTAATGAAGTGTTACTGATGTTATTATAAGAACATATGCAGAGTATGGTTGAAAACAAAGAAGCAGGTCAACTCTCGCTGGTAGGAATAGAATCCTAAGGGGGATACATGAAGGAGTTTATACTTAATCTGAAAGTGTTATTTGATGGGCTAAGAGGAGGGAGAAGTGATTCTAGGCAGAGGGAAGCAGCAGCAAAGGCCCGGAGGTAGGAAATAGCATGGAACATTGGCTCTCTGTGTTGGCTGTGGGTGGATGAGGCGGAAGAATTAGCTTCTAAGGTTCATGAGTTATCTGCAAGGAGGGCTACAGTGAGATGTGAGTGGTAGGTAGGGTGGTGGTCATCAACAATTTATTAGGCTAAGGGATTTGAATTTTATTCTACAGGTGATGGGAAGCCATTGGGAGGATTTACAGTAATGGATTACTCTGATGATTAATAAAGCCATTGTTATTACTCTAAAGTCTTTCTTGGACTTTCCTGAATTTCATGAGTCAAAAAAGGGAGATGTAGTGGAACTCTTAGTACAGATGCTTCATCCTTCTTATGTACTCGTTATCTGCAGATAAGTAAGGTATATTTAAAAACCTGACATTTCAAAAAAAAGATGAGCTTATTTATTGATAGTCAATCTTCTCACTGAAAGAATCACACAGAAGTGAGCAAGTCACCTGTTTATCATTTTCCTCAAACATGAGATTGGATGTTTTAAAGAACAACTTTGTGGCTCCATAAAAACTTTCAGAATTATTTGCAAAGCCCATAAATCTTAATGAGGCTTGCTTCAGAGATGAGAAAAATTCACATAAATTGTTTAAAAATAAAAAGCCATCTGCCTGCCTAAAGATTAATTCTAACCCAGACAATACATCCAGCTCAGTTTTATGCCTTCTGTACTTGAATGAAGAAAGATATTGGTAATACATTAGTACTCAAACTTCAGGCTATTTATTTATTTAGCCTTGAGCATTGAACACTCACTACAAACTATTAAGATCCTGTAAATTACATACAGCCAGGTGTATTGTTATTTCGTCAGACTTGTATTAAACTCATTTGGTTGGTTGATTTTTATACAACATTATTGTAAAGCTAGACTAGCATTCACCATCTCTATATGGGAAACAATTCAAAACTCCTGTTCCACATTCTTTGCTTACAATGCCAGCATAGTTGAAACTACTTAACTTAAATTGCATAATTTAAAAAGAAATTCTGTGTGTACAATGTGCAGCCTCAGGATAAAAAGAGAAAGATAAACCTGAAGAGTCTAAATGACGACTGTCCTACTAAGTCCTGCTGCAGAGAAGATGTGCTGAGAATGCTCCCAGGGCTGAAGACTTGAGTCCATTTTATGGCTGGGGAGGGAAAGACTGGGGAAGTAAAAGTACAGTTTTGGCTTCAGGGTGGTAAGATGTTTAAGAGACAAAGCTCTTATTGAATGAAATATTTATTTGTCAATGCAAAGTAGACATTGGCATGATTAACAACCCTTTTTCTGGTGGCAATGCTATCTAACACATTAATCTAAAACTTTGCTCAAATATTTGACTGATGGTTAAGTGAGTAAATAAATAACTTGAAATGGAAGAACAAATGCAGATTATATGCCAAGTTCAAGTTTATTAGCTTATCAACAGGTTCACTTCAAGTGAGACACTAGCAATACCAGTATAGAGAGGAAGTTCGACATCTAAACTGTATACTCTGAACTACAAAGCTGATTGTTGGAATTTACCTGTGCTTTTGAGTAAATATTTGAGATTTTGTTTAGAGAATTTACGTTAGAAATATGCTTTTGTCAAGCTTTCTGTACATTCTTCCTTTTAACAAAATGTGTTGTATGTATTTGAAAGAGATTATTAATAAGTTACAAGGCTTTGTGTGGAGTTTGATTTGTTGGCCGCCAGAGATGCTCCTGTGCTCCCTGCTATTCACCAGAGTTGAACTCAACTGGTTGGCATGTATATTAAGACTCAGTTGCAAGTGTTAGAAATGTAACTCTATCTAGTTTGTGCAAAAAGGAGAAAAATAAGCTCATATATATCTGGGAAGATGACAGAAACTAACATTTTAGTTCCTGTTTTTGCCTACAATGTGTCAGGCAAGAGCCTATACTCTAGAATCTGACTGCCTAGGTTTCAATCCTGAATTTGTACTACTTAGCTATATGAGTTAAGGCAAATTATTAATACCTTCCCCTCATTGTGCCTCAGTTTCCTTATCTGTGAAAAGGGTATTCTAATAGTACATACTTCATGACATTGTTGAAAGGATTTAATGAAGTAATATTTGAAAATACTTAGAATCATGGTAGTCTCATTTCATTAATCTTGGTAACATCCCTGATAAGGAAAGAATCATTAGTCCCATTTTACAAAAGAAGAAACAGGCTAAGAAAAGGTAGTAAGTGATTCGCAAAGGGTCACATAGGTTGTTGGGATGCAGCTGTCTTTCCACTCTCTATGTTGGCTTCTGATCCATGAAAATTGTGTTTTGAAAAGATTAATTTGGGGATGAACTGTCAAATGAATTAGAAAGGAGGAATATACTGTGGGAGGCCATAGCAATGATCCATCTAAGAACTCACAAAGGTCTGGATTTGAATAGTAAAAGCCGGACTCCATAAGACAGAATGAATTTGAAAGATATTACCAAGATAGAGTTGTTAGAATCTAGCAATAGATGGACTAATAAAAAAAAAAAATGAGTTACAGGTGCCTGCGGCAGGAATGTGTACCCAGAGGCTACCTCAGTTTGTGGAGCATGACAGGTGTTCAGTTAGAGCTTTCTTTCAATGAATGAATAAATAACAATTAGACTTTGAGTAGGAATGTTGGGAGCATTGCATTATGGGGAAATTCAGAAGAAAAAGCAGGTTTGGAAAGTAGGCTGGTAAGCTTCATTTTGGATGCATTCATTTGGAGAAGCCTGAAAAAATATCAGAAGATTCCTGGCAGACATTTGAAAATATGAAGCTGGAGCTTAGGTGAGATTTTGGAACTAGAGATAGAGATGTAGAAGTTAGCTGGGTGCATGTGGATTTTGAAGCCATATGATGAATTAAGATTTCTGGTGGAGAAAAAAGTCCAGAAGAGAGATAAGGGCAAGAAGGAGGAGGAGGAAGAAGAGCTTGAGGTGCAGGCTGCACATGAACAGTTGGAGAGGGTGGAGGGAGCCAGACAACCTGGAGACAAAGAAGCAGGAGTGCCCAGGGGCCACCACAGAGAGCCAGGAAGCACAAGGTAGAGGGTGTACAGATGGGAAGTGAAAAGGTCATTTCCCAGAGTTGTTTCTATAAAGCAATGGGAATGGAAGCAAGATTCCACTGGGTAGAGGCATTAATAGGCTTTCCTGCTGTTCGGAACCTCTCCTTCCAACTATGCCAGATGCGAAGAGTGGCCTGACTGTTTGCCAGGTTACGTTTGCTCAGAAAAACACAAAGTGCTGCTGCAGCCAAATGCACATTTTGTTTTTGTGGGGGTCTTGGCTTGAATTTTTACTTTCTTTCACTCTAATGAACTGGTTGGGGCTTAAGCTGGCTCAAGTTGGTCCTCTGTGCCCACCCTGGCTCCTGTCAAACCCCGAAGGAAACCTCCCTCCCAGATAATCATCTTATGCCTCATCTTACTATCTGAAATGGACCAGAGAGAGATGAGAAGCCTAAAAGGTAGGCAGACACTTGTTGCCCATCCCTTCACCCTTTCCATCTAAGGCTCATTTTACCGTTTTTGTCCTTGTCCAAATGCTGTCCCCTCTTGAACAGTGAGGCAGGAAGGAAAGTTGTGGTTAAACATGTGTGAGACAAGAGGCAAAAGTAGTTTGATGAAGAGACTCAGAGTTGACCAGAGAAACAGTGTTGAAGAATGTTTCCTAGGATGGGGAAAATTTTAACATATCCCTGAACTGTGTGGAAAAAAAACAAAAATAAAAGATGATCAGTTCATGCTGGATCGTGAGCATTTTGAGTTTCTGAAAGATACCCCTGTGTGTTAAGTCCATCAGAGTGTTAAAGTAAAGGGCTGTGGTTCAGGAGAGAGGACAGGCAGTAATACTTTTTTTTTTTTTTTTTTTTGAGAGACAGAGTCTCTCTCTGTTGCCCAGGTTGAAGTGTAGTGGTGTGATCTTGGCTCACTGCAACCTCCACCTCCCAGGTTCAAGTGATTCTCCTATCTGGGCTTCCCAAGTAGCTGGGACTACAGGCATGTGCCACCACACCCAGCTAATTTTTGTATTTTTAGTAGAGACAGGGTTTCACTATATGTTTGCCAGGCTGGTCTCGAGCTCCTGACCTCAGGTGATCTGCCTGCCTCGGCCTCCCAAAGTGCTGAGATTAAAGGCATGAACCACCATGCCGGCCCGTGCAGTAATACTCTTTTGATTGCAAATGCCGCATTCCTTTCTCTATCATCAGTACCTGCTGACCACGTCCCCATCTCCCTTTGCAGTTGCTGTGACCCCATTTCAGGCCCTTGTTACTCTCATTGAGACTAACAGTTATTTACTCCCCTTTCTCCAGTTACTCTTTCTCATTCGCCCTTTTACACACAGTTCCAATATTAACCTTTTGGAAAATCAGCTCCAATCCCATCACTCCCCAGATCAGTGGCTGTGGAGTACACTTATAAGATTGGAAAAGGCCACATACCTCACACACAAAAATATTCTTCTAATTTCCTGGAGCTGTTTTTTTTTTTTCCCCATCACCTGCTAAACATTTATATAACGACAAACACCTATTTTCCATCTTCCCCCAACCAATCCTGCAATCCACAATAGTTGAAGTGGTGGGGGAGGCAAAGAAGCATTTCTTTTCTCTTTAGTTCTAGTGAAACCAGTATTTTTTCTTTATACATAAAACAATTCATTGTTATACATGAGGGCATTTTACTCAGTAGAATGTTGTTGAGGTTGTACGTAATGTATATTCATTTTTGTGGCAATGCGTCCATTTCTATGCATTGCAGTTCAATGGAGCAGCACCAGAAAGAAAGAAAAAAAGAACAACTCACCAACCTTAATGCTATTTTAACAAAATTCTTTAAATTATGTTTCTTCCAGTTAATGGTTTGAAAAGAAAAATGGGGAAAGTACATACATTTTACTAGAATGAGCCATCGGAGATCTAAACAAATGGACCAAATGAGTTTGTTTGAATGTTCCCCTTCACATAGGATTATACATTCAAATAAAACCGTGTACATTTATTTGAATATGTAATCAAGGAGCTAAGCATAAGTGGCACTTATTTCTAAGTGTAGCATTCCTGGTTTACACATGTGAGTACCTCAATGTGTTGTTAAAAAGCAGAAAATAGTTCTTTCTATATGCATTTTACGCAAATTTCAAAGCTATTGTTATTGTTTATCAGCTTCATTGCTCCTCAGGCACAGACACTTGCACATATTACCAGCAATGCTGCTGCCAAATGGAAGGCTATATTCAAGTTTCTCAAGTTGTCTGAGACTTTGGGAAAGTTGGTTCATTCATTCTTTCATTTTTCATTTGACAAGTCACTATGCTAGGTGCTGAGTTACAAAGGTATTTGAATCATCTAGGCTTTTTAAAGTGCCTATCCATACTGGTTTCTGTGCTATTCATTAGGCTAAACCTGCCCTGGTTCATGACCCAAATCCTTTTAGGCCTCTGATCTTTCAGGCCATCCTTGGTTCTTGAGGAATGGTGAATGTAGAGCATGATCCAGGCAAATGCTCATGTTAACATGATGTGGCACATGAGTACAAATGGGGACTTACAACATAAATATTAAAAGAGTTATCAACTAAACTAACAGAGTGCTATGTAAATTACATTCTATCCTCCTACCTTGTTCCTAGCTTCACAATGGCTGGAAGGCCAAGTTCGAATTTAAGAATCCTTAGTTCCTCTGGGTTCTATGTTGGAATGTGGCAGCACTAGGTGTACGGCCCCTACCCGCTGGCTGAGGCCTGCAGCCTGCTCCATTCTTTGCATACTGTGGGCTCTGTCAAGTATCACAAAGGGCTTTACATTCGCATGGATGGATGCCATTGTCAGCACATCCAAGCTCTGTCCGTGTTGTGTAAATAGTTGCTCCAGACCTAGTGAAGACCAATGAAGTGAGCAGACTCTGGAAGCAGTTCTGGGCTGGTTGGGAAGGGAATTTTGCAGTCCCACATACCTGGAAGGTGGTCTACAACAGGGAACTTGTGAGATCTGTCCCCTTGGTCTTACCCATGGAGGAAGGCAAGAGCCTTCTCCCTATATTACCAAGTGATCTCTAGACTGAGGGCACTTGGCTGGACAACTTGTGGACAATTTAAGAAGGACTCCCCTCCTTCTTAATTATTAAAGGTTTAACACTTAAGGAGTGTTCACACCTTTCCTACAGGTGCCTTTCTAGTCCTGCTTGGTCTTTTTAGCACAACCGTAACTTAAACTGGGAGCAAGAGGAAAGAGAAAATTGTACAGAGGAAGAAGGCTCTAACCTTTCTTTCTTCCACCCAACTCCACCCCAATGGTGGTGACACAGACCTAGCATGAATGAATAATGTCTGGAGAAAAGATTTGTGTTGGCTTGAGTCAGTCGCTGTGTTTGTGG
Source organism: Colobus angolensis palliatus (assembly GCF_000951035.1). NCBI lineage: Eukaryota > Metazoa > Chordata > Mammalia > Primates > Cercopithecidae > Colobus > Colobus angolensis. The sequence goes on from NW_012120709.1 coordinate 12,512,311, forward strand.
TCCTCAGCAATCACCATGCAGTAGGACACAGCTCTTTCAGGACCCAGGGATCCTGAGGACCGCTGCCTAATCTGTTCTGTTATTTCTGAACAAAATGTGGGAAAGGAAGGTGGAAGGGTGGAGGGGAAGCAACAGATGGAAAGATGCTGCTGGAGAATTACAGCTACTGAGAGATTTTCAGGATTAAAAAAGAAGTAGTTTAATTTGAATATTGTTTAAAAATAATCTGAGTTGTCAAGAAAGAAAACACAGTTGACTAAATATTGATATTGAATATCCGAATGATAATAAGAAACGCATATACAGAGCTATGTAAAGCAATGCAAATATGTCAACATGACAAAAATTTGTGTGAGTAGGTGACGTGAATCAGCAAGATGATGATGATAATGATGATGACTGTCATTTACTGGGTGCTTAGTTTGTGCCAGACACTGTTGTAAGGGACTGATATATAGTAACTCATTTAATCTTCATAAATCCCTTGAGGCAGACACAATTAGTGACCCAATTTTGCAGATGAAAAACTGGGTGTAGCGCTGTCTAGTAATTTGGACAGGGAATACAGGTCGTAAGTGACTGAGCCAGGATCTAACTCTGGAGCCTGCACTTCTAACCACTACACATAGAGACAGAACTGTCATCATCACTGAATTAGACTACAGTGTGCATTTTTGTTTTGTTTCAGTATGTTTTAATTTTTTTCCTATTATATAAATAACAGAATGGTGACATATTTATCAAATAATTGATTTTTTTTCTAGCATATCTCTAACAGTAAATTATTTTCTTTGGGAAGTTTGGGTATGCTGTGTTGCTAATTTTGTCCCCACTGAATGTCCTTGAAGTCTCTATTTTGACCTTGGCCCTTGTTAGATCTTGGGCTGAAATGAGTGACTGAGATCCCTGAGCTCTCCCTAGTGTTTAAAGTGTATAATCAGACTAATTACTGGAAAAAGCAGTTTGAACAAAGACAATGTCTTTTTGAGATAAGATTAAAATCCAGGACTGAAATATTGGCACAATGGGAAGAAAATCGGCTAATGAAAAACGATGACATTACTTATTTGGTACAACATATAAAGTAACTGCTTGGCAGACAATAGTTGTGATATTTCTTCCTCTCTAAAGAGCAGATTATGAGGATTTTAAGGGCATATAGTTTTCTCTAATCCAGATTAATATTTCTGAAATAAAGCTTCTGGTATGTCATTCTCTAGCTCCAAGTGCTTCAAGCAGCCCCTCATGCTTGTGGAATTAATTCCATAATTTGCAACTCTTGGCAAAATATTCCTTAAGCTTATTTTGTTATGGGAAGTTTTTCTATCTCCCTTCATTACTTTATACTTAAACCCAATGAAACTTTCTTCTTACTCATCTCTGTTGCCATTATTTCCTCATCTTAAAATACCCCTCATAAGCCCACTCTCGGTTTTACGTGTTCCTATCTTACCCACTTACAAGGTCCAGCAGAAGTGCTGGCATTTCCATAAAAATGTTCTTAATTTCTCAGATGGAAATAATGTCTTCCTCCTCTGAATTCTCAGGACATATGTTTGTTGCTTTTATTACAAATGTCATTTTCAGCCTTGCATGATACGTCATTGTCATCTACATTTTGTTCTCTTGAGAACTGAACATATATCCAAATCATCCTTATATTTCTCATGGTGGTCTGCACAGCACCTTGTGTACAGTGGATATTCAAGTATGTGCCCCACTGAAGTGAGCCCCTTCCCAGGAGCTACCTCACCCAAGGCTATGACCCTTCACTGAGGACAGCCGGCATTCAATGACTGGTTAAGGTGGGGCCCAAAGGACCTGCTCTCCTGCTTACATTTGAGACATCTCTAAAGAGTCTTCCAACTTTGAAGCTCCCCATGGGATTTACTGAATTCTCAATTGCAACTGAATTCACAGTTCATTTTCTTCTTATGTCCAGTCCTTATGGAGGTGGTTCCTGGTAGAATTTTCCAGTTAAGTTTCTTCTATTAAATCTCCAACTTCTATTTCAGAATCTGTTTCCTGGAGAACTAAATCTAAAAGATATATTTATCTTCACTGGATTATTTTCTAGAATACTTTGGCCTCATTCAAAAGTGACTGGGACAGGTTTGAATCCTGCCTTTATTGTTTACTAGGTCTGTGAACTTGGAATGTTAGTTATGTTCTTCTACCAGTTACAATTAGGGTCAGTGGCATATAATGAAAACCCTAAATCAATGCTGGCTAAATTATATTAAGAACATCTTTCTGTCTCATACAGGAGAAGACAAGAAGTATGGTACAGAATCCTTATGATTGGGCATAAACCAGCTCTGATCCTCTAAGCTGTGGTCTTTGCCTTAAAGATCCCAAATACCTGCTGGAGTTCCAGCCTCACACACACTAACAGAATGGAGAAAGCAAAGAATAGCATGATCCTACCTTTAAAGAACACTTCCCAGAATTTTCTAAAAATCCTTCTTTAATTATCATTGACTAGAACATAGTCACATGTCAACACTTAACTATGTCTGAAAAATGTAGTCTTTCAATCACATCCATGGCAAAAGTTTTGTTCTTTATAAAATGGTTTGCTATAAAGAGTTAAAATAATGTATATGCATTGCCTGGCATAGGTGGTGGCAAATAAATGGTCCTGAATCCCTTCTTTTACATCACAGTCCTTTTTTCTAATATACACTTAGTATTTTCATAAGGCAGCATTATAGCCAAGTAAGAAGCACTAGAAGCTCAATATCAGTGAGTAAGTACTGTTTGTCAAAACCTAATAAAAGTTGTGTGACTTTCAGATCTTTGAGCCTTCTTTTCTTCTGCTGTTGTTGTAATAGAATTGTGATATGATTAATAAAAAAATGCCAATAAATACTGGTAAATAAAACAACTCTTTTTAATGTAGGTCAAGGATATAACTAAGAACATACAGATGCTACACAGACCAGTAGAGACAACCACAATTCTAGCCACAGGGGCAGCTGTCAATGGTCTTCAGGGCCCCACCAAGGTGCTGCCAATGATACTATCAGTTGGGACAGGAATTTTGCATGAGTAGTATCCTCTACCTTTCTCTCAGACCTTTTGCTTTTTAAATCCTGCCTCTCTTGACTATTCTGTAGATTCCCAGCTCCTCTTCTGCTTGCCAACAAGATGTATATAACTAGTAACAACCCCAGCATATTCCTCATTGCTTATCCAGAGGGCAAATCAAAGGTAACTTTCCAAGGACCAATTTTCCAGGTTACCTGTCCCCAGCATTTCCTTTCTCTAGCTCTCTAGATTGACTCTGCCAGTTTTGTCAAGCTGATCTGGGAAAGTTCTATACAAGGGTTCCTGGAACTCTTCCGTAGATTTTCACTCTGACTTTCTCATCTTGGCTGTCATCTGTCCCCATTTAACATCAAGGTGAGGAAAATCACTTTCCTTACATCTCTGCACTGGACAGAGGTTGAAGTTCATAATAATAAATAGTGATCAGTACATAGCTGCTTTTCTGTAAGCTATAATGGATTTTATGGCTGTTTATGAAAAGCTACATCCATCTTTCACTTACTGAAATCAGTGTATCTCAGAATGCTCTTGATCACACTGGATTTGTGGATCTTTCTATCTGTGAATTCTGATTTGCTTTACCACATTTGAGACCACTGGGATCAGATTTAGTGTTTTCTCTGTTGCCTTTTAAATTATTCTTTCCATGAGACCTAGTTGCACCTGAGGTTCTTTATAATTATTCTAAGTCAAAACATAGACACCTGTATTTAAGGTAATCAGGAGCACTGATACCTACTCAGGGCAAAATGACCCCACTACAAAGTCAGATCTTGATGGCACATCTTGATGGAAACCAATGAAGTTGGTTTGGTTCTCATACAGAGTCAATGTGGAGTATGCAAACACCACTTGCTTTGTCATTGAAAAGATCTGGTTCTGAACCAATCCTTTGCCACTTTTTAGCTCTATGATTTTAGGGAAATAAATTAATCTCTCTAAGAGTACTCGTTAGTATCATAGCATTGCCATAAGGATTAAGTGAGATATATGATGACCAGTGCATAGTGTTGGACATAGTAACCACTTGACAAAGATTAACTTTTATAATTTTGTTTATTATCTATAAAAAGAATTTCTTCCATTTATAGCTTTCTTTTAAAATACAATGTTATAAACACATGGTAAGCCCAAACAACTCTTATTTTGTGTGGCATCAAAATAAGAGTGCTCATCTATTGACATGAGGAATTACTCTAATATTTTTGAGGTGACTCATTCTTACATTCCTTGGATAAGCCCTCTTCAGCTCAATATTACTATTTTTTGAGGGCACTTTTGGATTTAAATAAGCTAACATTATATTTAGGTATCTTTTATATACATTTATAAATGAAACAAAACTATCATTTTCTTTTCTTGTAGTGTCCTTATCTGACATTGAAATTAAGATTACTCTAGCCTAATAAAAAGACCTAGGCAGAGCCCAGAAATAAGACTGCACACCTACAATATCCAATCTTCTACAAAGCTGACAAAAATAAGCAATGGGGAAAGGACTCCCTATTCAATAAATGGTGCTGGTATAACTGGTTAGTCATATACAGAAGGTTAAAACTGGACCTCTTTCTTATACCATATTCAAAAATCAACTCAAGATAGACTAAGATTTAAATGTAAAACCCAAAACTATAAAAGCCCTGAAAGGCAACCGAGGCAATACTATTCAGGACATAGAGCTGGCAAAGATTTCATGACAAAGATGCCAAAAGCAACTGCAATAAAAGCAAAACTTGACAAATGGGGTCTAATTAAACTAAAGAGCTTCTGCACAGCAAAAGAAACTATCAGCAGAGTAAAAAGACAACCTACAGAATAGGACAAAATATTTGCAAACTATGTATCTGACAAAAGGTCTAATATCCAGCATCTCTAAGGAACTTAAACAAATGTACCAGAAAAATAAACAAACAACCCCATAAAAAAGTGAGCAAAGGTTATGAACAGATAGATACTTTTCAAAAGGAGGCATACATGCAGCCAACAAGCACATGGAAAAAAGCTCAACACTGATGATTAGAGAAATGCAAAACAAGATCACAATGAGATTCCATCTCACACCAGTCAGAGTAGTTGCTATTAAAAGGTTAAAAATAACAGGTGACGGTGAGGTTGCAGAGAAAAGGGAATCCTTATACTCTGTTGGTGGGAGTGTAAATTGTTCAACCATTATGGAAAGCAGTGGTGATTTTTCAAAGAGCTAAAAGCAGAGCTACCATTCAATGTAACAATCTCATTACTGGATATACCCAAAGGAATATAAATCATTCTACCCTAATGACACATGCATACATATGTTCATTGCGGCATTATTCACAATAGCAAAGATATGGAATCAATCTAAATGTCCATCAATGACAGATTGGATAAAGAAAATGTGGTACATATACACCATGGAATACTATGCAGCCATAAAAAAGAATGAGATCACGTCCTTTGCAGGAACATGGATGGAGCTAGAGGACATTATCCTTAGCAAACAAACACACCAACAGAAAATCAAATACCACATGTTCTCGCTTAGAAGTGGGAGAATAGGTGGACACAAAGAGGAGAACAATAGACTCTGGGGCCTACTTGAGGGTGGAAGATGGGAAAAGGGAGAGAATCAGAAAAAAATAACTACTGTCTACTAGGCTTAGTACCTGGGTGACAAAAGACTCCGTACACCAAACCCCTGTGACACGAGTTTACTTACATAACAAACCTGCCCATGTACCGTTGAACTTAAAAGTTAAAAAAGAAAAAAAAAGAGTGAAGTATAAAGGAAAGAACATGGCCTTTGTCTTAATTAGACAGGTTCATATGACAGTTCCGTCACTTACTATCCATGTGTCTGTAGACAAATCACATAAACTATCTAAACCTCAATTTCTTTTTCTTTTTCTTTTTTTTTTTTTTTGAGACGGTGCCTCATTCTGGCCCCCAGGCTGGAGTGCAGTGACGCGATCTCGGCTCACTGCTAGCTCCGCCTCCCAGGTTCACGCCATTCTCCTGCCTCAGCCTTCTGGTAGCTGAGACTACAGGCGCCCGCCACAATGCCCGGCTAATTTTTTGTACTTTTTTTTAGTAGAGACGGGGTTTCACCGTGTTAGCCAGGATGGTCTTGATCTCCTGACCTTGTGATCCGCTCACTTCGCCCTCCCAAAGTGCTGGAATTACAGGAGTGAGCCACCGCACCCGGTCACCTCAATTTATTCATATGCAAAATAAAACTAATACAAGCTTACTTGTGAAGTTATTGTAAACATTAAATATTAGGTTGGTGCCAAAGTAATTGCAGCTTTTGCCATTGCGTTAAAAAAAAAAACCACAATTACTTTTGCACCAACCTAATAAAATGTTTAGAAAGACAGTAAAGAATTTTTTCTTGAAAATTTTATAGAATTTATCTGTAAAGCTAAGATACCCTGCGTTTTTTTGGAAGGATCAGTCTTTGATTACCATTTCAATTCCTTTATGACTGCCCTATTACAGTTCTCTTTTTCTTGCACCAATTTTGCATTTTACACAATTTTAAAAATGTTTCTATTTCACTTATATTTTCAAATTTATTAGTGCATAGTTATATATAATTGCTCCTTATTTTTAAATCTCTGCTCTCTTATTTCCTTTTCTCATATTTAGTTTAGCTTATGCTCATCTTTTCTCCTTTTTCTCTTACTTAATGTTACTATGTGAATACTTATCTTATTATGTTAATCTTTTTAAACAACCAGCATTTGGGTTTGCTATTATTCTGCCCTCACCTTTATTATTTTCTTCATTCTTATTTATTTGGATTTGCTCTGTTTTTCTTTGTTCAACTTCTTGAGATGAATGCGTAGTCATTAAAAACCCTGTTATAATGGAAATTTTTAAGTATATATAAAGGAAAGAGAACAAAATAGAGAATCTCCATCTACCCTGCATCCAGTGTTAACAATTAGTCCTGGACAATATGGTCTCCTCGGTACCCTGTCCCACTTCTCTCCCTCCCACACAGTGTAACATTTGATTCACAAATATTTATATGTGAATCTCCAAACATAGGGATTCTTTTTTGAAATATAACCACAATGTCGTTATTGTGCTTACAATATTAATAACAGTGATATTACTAGTAATTTTCCCTAGTCATCTCAAAAATTTTTTATAGGTCATTTGTTGGAATCAGTATTTAAAAATGTTCTATACATTGCAATTTGTTATATCTTTGAAGTGTCTTTTGATGTATGTATTCCTTCTCATTTTTTTCTTATATTTGTTGAAAAATTAAATTTTTCCGGCCGGGCGTGGTGGCTCACGCCTGTAATCCCGGCACTTTGGGAGGCCAAGGCGGGTGGATCACAAGGTCAGGAGATTGAGACTATCCTGGCTAACATGGTGAAACCCCGTCTCTACTAAAAATACAAAAAAAAAAATTAGCCTGGTGTGGTGGTGGGCGCCTGTAGTCCCAGCTACTCGGGAGGCTGAGGCAGGAGAATGGCGTGAACCTGGGAGGCGGAGCT
>NW_012120709.1:12521162-12586233 GCF_000951035.1 Colobus angolensis palliatus
CCCGTCTCGGCCTCCCAAAGTGCTGGGATTACAGGCTTGAGCCACCGCGCCCGGCCTATATGGTCTACTCTTACAAATATTTCCTGAGTGCCTTATTTTTGAGTAGAGATTTCTTTTTCTCCTTGTCTCCTTTTCTGTGTGTGTGTGTGTGTGCGTGTTTGTGTGTGTGTGTATTAACACCTATATATTTAAAATAATGTTCAAATTCTTAATATTTGTTTATTTTTGTCTCTTTCATCTACCAGTTTCAGAGACAGATGTGTTAAAATCTCCAATTACTATTTTTTATTTACTTTTTTTTTTCTGTATTTATGTCAATTGCTGCTTCAAATACTTTGAATCACCCTTCTTAGGTGCAATGATGTTAATGGGGCCTACCATCTTATTCTATTGTTTATTTTACCAGTATATAATATTCCTTTGTGCATTTTTTTGCCTTCCTTATATTTTGTGAGACATTAATATTGATTTCTTGTGTTTCCCAATGTAGTTCCTTCTTACTTTTCTGACCTCACCTTCTACACCTTGCAACTTGTCCACCAAACTCCTGCCTTACTGGCTATTCCTCAAATGCATTAGACATCTAGCATCAGGGTCTTTGCACTTGCTCTTATCTCTGCCTGGAGTATTCCTCCATTGGACTCCACATGTGGGTTTGATTAACTGTTATCTTTTCAGTAAATTTTCTTTGATCATTTTATTAAAATTGCAACATTTTCTAGATGGCATACACTATCTTTTTTTTTCCCTGTTGTTTTTTCTCCATTGTGTAGCTCACCACTGGACATACTGATGATTTGTTACATCTCTTCTGTCGAGTTCTGATTAGTTAAGTAAGTAACAATGAGGAAGGGGCCTCCGGTCAGGTCGGGAAGAACAATGAACAATTTTTCAGAGAGATGGCTAATCACAAACAACCTACAGGCACAATGACCGCATTCCACACGTAGCCCCAGCAGCGACACCTTGTTTCATACTTTGCCCCTTCCAGCACGACCCTATAAAACTTCTGTCCAGCCCCTGCCTCTTTGCACACAGCCCCCTCTCTGCTGTGCTGCCTGTTGCAACCTTGCAATATATTTTCATACTTTCTCTAATGAATCTGCCTTTCTTTACCCATGACTGTCTTGGTAAATTTCTTTACCACCCATGACACTGGTCCCAGTTAGTTGCACCTGAGACATTTTGGTGGCCCATACAGTGACTATATGAAGACCTCTCTCCCTATGTGGGACTCTGCCTTCTCCCTTTCTGTTTTCCAACTCGAGACCCTTGGAGGATAGAGTCTAAGCATGGAGACAACATAAAGTCTCTGGCCAGGGCTGCACTCTGGTGGAAATGAAAGGTGTCCATGTGGAAATCTCTGACTGCCACCACCTCTTTGGGTGAGGGACCTAAGTTTATTTTCCCTTTTCAACCTTTCTGCAACCAGCCTCTAATATCCCTCTAATATCTCTAATATCCCTTTGGCAACTGATGGTAACTGGCCAGGTCTGCTCTCTTGTGTTGCCCGAAAGCCAAAGGGTGAAGAGGTTTGGCTGCCTTGCCTGGAAGGGAGGAAGACTCTCTCTGCAAATGAAGCAGGGTCGTTGTCTGGAGTAAATACCTGGGATTTGTCATCTCACACCAAGGGAATCAAGGACGCAGATGCAAGAAGTAGGTTTAGGAGTGGAGGTTTAATAAGTAAAAGAAAGAGACAGCTCTCTCCCTTGCAAGAGAGAGGGGTGCTCAAGTGGGACTTCCGGCCCACAGTGGAGTGAACTGGATTTTATAGACAGGCTTTAGGAGGCAGTGTCTGGTTTACACAGTGCCCACAGATTGGTTTGACCAGGTGTGACATTTACATAGCACGCAGGGAAGCTGGCCACCCCACCCTAATCTTCTTCTTATGCAAATGGGCTTTCTACTTGACTGGCACCATGTTGTCTGCTCCTTATTGTAAACGTGGCTGGCAAAGAGAAGGGAAGATGAAGCCACCACTTTGATCATGCCTAGTCCCAGAGAGCTTTATCCTATTGGCACAACTGCCAGCATTCACCCGTGCAAGCTTCCAGCTTGCTCGTCTGCAGCTCAATTTTACAGGCTGCTCTTTGTTAGAAAAGAAAATAATTTGGGGACTCCTTTTCATTAAAAGGAGAACCTTACCAAGGACTTTCTTATCTTTACTATCTGCCTAAGTAATTTCTTTAAAACTCCTATATCACTCTCTTTTCTGGTTTAAACTTAACCCCTATGAATGATGTGACTGGCAGCAGTAGCTCATTCAAAGTGAATTCACACAAGTTTTAGATGACTCAGACCCTGTTTCTTACTCTAAATTTTCCAGTGAAGACAGCCAGACCTCCTGCTCTGGTTGCTTCTTCCCAAATCAGGTGATCTCAAACAGCCTCAGAATGGTGTGTCTCCCATTTCTCGTCCCCTCTCCTGGGTTGGGATCAGGCTGAGTTTTTCCTTACCCTTTTTCCTCATATCTGGGCTGATCACCTAGCATAACCATGTGCCTGGACTGGCTATCTAGCATAAGGTGCCAGCACCAAGAGGTCCTTTCAAATAGGTGGGACACCCCTTTAGAAAGTGCATCTGAGGTTGGGTGCAGTGGCTCACGCCTGTAATCCCAGCACTTTGGGAGGCCAAGGCAGGTGGATGACGAGGTCAGGAGATCAAGACCATCCTGGCCAATATGGTGAAACCCCATCTCTACTAAAAATACAAAAATTAGCTGGGCATGGTGGTGCACACCTGTATTCCCAGCTACTTGGGAGGCTGAAGCAGGAGAATCGCTTGAACCTGGGAGATGGAGGTTGCAGTGAGCTGAGATTGCAGCACTGCACTCCAGCCTGGTGACAGAGTGAGACTCCATCTCACAAAAAAAAAAGAAAGAAAGAAAAGAAAGAAAGTGCATCTGAGTCCCTCAGTGGACCTGAGTGGAACTATTTTCCTTGATGGGACATCCCAAGAAAAAGTGTGGTTTTTGTCTCAGTGGTCATTAGCCCCTAGCAGCTCATTATTTTTCAGTCATACCATAAGAAAAACCTTGTCTTTTCCTTCAGAGTCATCTCTGGGATGCATACTAAAACATTGGCATAAATTTGACCTTCTGACTCTCAAAAAGAAACATCTAATTTTCACGTATAATACAACAGGGCCCCTACGCATAAAATCCTCAAATTAGCCTCCTCAATCTTTTATAACTGAGAGGATAATAAGGAGAACAAGTCTAAGAAGAGAGGAAAATGCAGGGACATCTCAACTGTTGGCTGCTTTACAATTCCCAGCCCCTTCCAATTTGCCCTAAGGACACTCCTCCAGGTAACTGCCACCAGTGCAGAAGTCCAGGCCACTGGAAAGCAAACTGCCCCAATGAAATAAATGGAGAAAAGCCCCACATGGCTTGCCCCCATAACACAAGCTGAGCCACTGGAAACAGGGCTGCTCTGAAGGCCAAAGGGCCCCTGGGACAGAATCTCAACCACTGATGGCCTTGAGCTGAAGTGGCTCTCTGCTCTAGCTGGCTTCCAAATCAGACATCATTATCAGCAAGACAAAGCTAAGGGCAACTCTGGAGGTGGCAAATAAAATTATAAATTTCTCTTTTGGGTTAAAGAGCTGCCTATTCTATCCTAATCTTCTCTGAGCAACTTTCCACCAAATCTTGTCAGGTACTGGGGGCAAGTTGTATCCCCTCCCTCGAAAAGAAAAAATTGTCACCCCTTTGTGTTACTTAAGGGACCAATTACCATTCTCCCACCAGTCCCTGGTAATGTCTAATTATGCCACACCCCTTTGGGGCAAACATATACTTTCCAAGATGTGTACCTGCTTAATATTTACCTAACCTTTGAATTCATGTTTCCCTCTAATAGCCCTATGTCTCCTGTGAAAGCTACCTAAATCTTTAACCAACCACCTATATAGTCCTATCTCAGGGATTTCAACATAGTCCACAGTTATTCAAACAAGCCCTAGCAAAAAAATCTGAGCAATCTCTTGGGTGGGGGTGACTTCTACAGTACAAAGATAACCTCCTCATTTGCTCCCCCTTCACAGAGCTCACAAAGCATGCAGTACAAACCTTAACTTCCTAACAAATGGGAAATAAGTTTTGTCTAATTTAAAGGTTACTTAAAGTCTATATATAAAACAAGTTAAAGGGAATCAGGAAATAAGAGAGACATAAAAATGTATAAAGGTAAAGTGATATTGCTGATAAAAAAAAAGGTTATAAATAAGAGATTTTATATGAGAAAGGATCTTCTACAGTACATTCTTGTCCTAAAGTAAAATGACTGGTTGTTTAAAAAGGAGGATGTTGGCTGGACGTGGTGGCTGACACCCGTAATCCCAACACTTTAGGAGGCCAAAGTGGACAGATCACCTGAGGTGGGGAGTTCAAGACCAGTCTGACCAACATGGAGAAACCCCGTGTCTACTAAAAATACAAAATTAGCAGGGTGTGGTGGTGCATGACTGTAATCCCAGCTACTCAGGAGACTGAGGCAGGAGAATCGCTGGAACCCAGGAGGAGAGGCTGTGGTGAGCCAAGATTGCACCATTGCCCTCCATCCTGGGCAACAAGAGCAAAATTCTGTCTTAAAAAAACAAACAAACAAAAAAACAATGGATGTTTAGGACAAATCAGAAAGTCCAAACATGCCATAGATGTTCTGTGTAAGTTGTGAGAAGGTTCATGAAAGGGGAATTTATGAGAGGAATTTTACATGTGATTAAGTTGGTTACAATTGAAAGGAGATTATTTGGGACAGTCTTTATAATGTTGGTCCCTTATGTTAAAGCAAGGTTTTCTTCAGGTATTAATCTGCTCTTAATAAAATTGTAAGAACTTTTACTTTTATAAGTGTTTCTTTAAGAAACTTCTAGTATCATATCTCAGAAGTTCTACTTTTGCTGTGTTCTGCTAGTTTCAGCTTTTTCTCCCCTGGATAAGACCTAAGATAATAAATCTCTCCAGTTTTTGTCAGCTTCTGTAACTTTTTCCTCTAATTCTAACTGTTATTATAGCCTAAGGCTAAAATGTTCCATCTTGAAGGTCAAAAAAAATAAGCATTTTTTTTCCTCTAACATAATTTAATTCTGTACCATGGCTTTTCTTGAAATTTCTAAGTTCTCAATGTAATAAAAACTAAACTTCTCACGTTGTTCCTAAGAGTCATGTCTTCCCCTGCTATACTCATAACCCTGAACACATTCTTTCTGTGTCTAATGAAATTGAAACATTTTTTAATCAAGTTTAACTTCCAGGTTATCTAAATGGGCTTCCAATAAAGAAAAACAGCCACACTGCAAAATATTTTTTTGCCTTTTCAGTAACTGGCCTAAGAAACAAACTTTTATCTTCTAGAATTCAGCAGTTTCACCTTCAGATGATGCTGTAAACAGAATATCAGTCTCCCACAGTGATGCCTGCTACTTTTACAAATCTCCCCTAGATTCAGCTGTACACCAGTTTTGCCATGACATGCTCCCCCTCTCTGATGAGTCCCTTCTTCTAGCAAGATCCAATATCCTAGATCCTACAATCTGGGACAATAATACACAAGGTCTCCTGACAGACCACCGACCATAGGTAGGGTCAACTCTATGCCCCAGGCCAGCAGGAAACAGTTGGAAGGTGAGACATCCACCCCAATACCAAAGATTTGTCATTGTTGTTCTGTCAGGGGAAGAATGTAGAGTCCTGATAAGATAAATAAGCAACAACAAGGAAGGTGCCCCATGTTGGGAAGGGCCCCAGGTGGGGAAGAACAATGAACAATTGTTCTGAGAGGTGGCTAATTACAAACAACCCATGGGCACAATGACCTCCTTCCACACATAGCCCCAACACCACCACCCCTCTAGCAAGACCCTAGAAAATTTCCCTCCAGACCCTGCCTCTTTGCAGATAGCCCCTTCTCTGCTGTGCTGCCTGTTGCAACCTTGAAACATATTTTTATACTTTCTGTAATAAATCTGCCTTTCTTACCCATGACTGTCTTAGTAAATTCCTTTATTGCCAATGACATTGGCCCTAGCTAGTCACACCTGTGACATCTTTTCCCACTAGAAAGTTTTTCTCCATGCAAGCAGGGACTTTGTTTTGTTGATGGCTGCCTCTCCAGAGACTAACACAATGCCTATAATATTGAAGGCACCCAGTAAATATATTTTGAACAAACAAGTAAATAGTTTCAGAAGCTGCACATGCTAGCATATTAAGGTCTTGAGCTAGGAGGACTGAGAAATGGAGGACAAGTGATACAATATCTGGGGTCAAGAGCCAGACCTAAGAGTAAATCTGAGTTTGGGCACCAAGCATGCCTTGTGAGCCTAGGGTGATTTGTAGTATCCATCGTCTTATATTGCAAGATGTGTTGCCCTTTTTTTCTTGCTGTAACAGAATTTTGAAAACTCAGTTTTCTGAACATAATTGTGTGGCAAATTATAATTACCCTAAAGGTGTGTTCTTGATTACAAGAGAGGAGCAAGACCAATGCGAAGAAAACAAGATTAAATCAATTTGCAGTTCACTTTCAGGAGAGTTGATTAGGACATGAGTTAATTAGGTCTATCTTAAATGGAAGGGAAATCTTGTTAAGTCATTATAAAAGCATCAGCTGAGGTTTGTTTTTGTAAGTATATGTGATGGTTAATTTTATGTGTCAATTTCACTGAGCCATGAGGTGCCCAGACATTTGACCAAACATCATTGTGGGTATGTCTGTGAGGGTGTTTCTGGATAGGACTAACATTTGAATTGGTAGACTAAGCAAAGCAGATTATCCTCACCAATGTGGATGGACTTAATTGAAGACCTGAATAGGACAAAAAGCCTGACTCTCCCATAAATAAGAAGGACCTCTTCCTGCCTGACTGCTTAAGCTGAAACATTAGTGTTTGGATTCAGACACTGAAACATTGGCTCTACTTGGGTCTTGAACCTGATGACTTTTGAATTGGAACTCACACCAATGGCATTCCTGTTCTTAGGCCTTCAGACTTGGATGGAACTACTTATCAACTTGCTTGAGTCTCCAGTTTGGGACTTCTCAGCCTCTATAATAAATGCTTTTGGAGAACACTGACTAGCACAGTATGGAAGCATTGACTGGATTTCTATAGCTCTTTAACAATTTATTAGAGCTGGTATGTATGATTTATAGATATTTACATGTCAGATAGGAACATGTAGTGAAAAGAGTGTGAGCTTTGCCAATATAAGCTTCAGAACCCATTCATTTATTTGTTCAAAATATATTTATGGGTGCCTTCAATATTCCATATCTCAGTTCCAATTAAGTCTACCATTTACTATGTATCATTTGACAATAAATTTGAATTTTCTGCATGCCCAATTTTGCATCTGTATAATAGGGTAACTACCATAATGGTTAGTATGGGTCATGTGAATGTCAAAATTGAGTGCTTCCAAAAGCACTTGGGATGGCATGGCACTAAACATGTAGTATCTGGTGTTAGTGGTAAATATTTATTGAAGGTTTATGTCATATGCTTCATTGTTTATCCTATATTAGGGTATGAGTAGACTTAATATCACCTTGTTCTGCAGATAAGGAAACTGAGACATAGTTAAGTAATTTACTCGAGATCACAAAGCTAGTAGGTGGTAGTGCTGGGATGTGAACTCAATGTGACCTGGATCCAGAGCCCATGTTGACTACTGTACGATTTGGCTTCTTGCTAGAAATAAAAACTAATTTTCTTTTCTTCCCTTTCTTCCCATCCCTCATCCCCACGCCCAACCCCTACAACTTATGAAATCTGCAAAAGCGTGTTAAAGACCATGTCTGTGTCTTTTTATATTGTTGTGGTGCTTGTTATAGTGCTTGTCTGTTACCCAACATATGTCAGTAAACTATGGAGAGAAGATAGGGAGACAGTGTGGTCAGGAGAGAGGCAAGATCTACACGTCCCATTTTTCTGGTTGTTGATACAGGGCCTAGGATTTAAATTTCCTTTCTGATAGACTCTATTATTAAGCATGTATGACTTGCTTAACATGACATTGTGGCACATTTTCAAATAGTGAAGAAAATAGTTTCTTTTTATTAATACAGAGCTAAATGAAGAGGACTTAACTATCTACTCTCCAGTTACACTGACTATGTTTTCATTTCATAGAAATATGGGATGGCTAGTTTGTAATTAGTACTCACTGACTGGGAGCTGTTATGCAAAGTGGTTAATGTTGCTGTTTTCCTTTGCGCCTTTTGTAGGTTTCTTTTGGATCACCTCTTGGACTTGTTGGGTATATTAGAACCAATGTTTTTATTTTACCATTTTCATTTGCAGAGCACATTTTCTTTTAGAATGATTGTTTTCATTTTAAAATGTTTTGAGTCAGTTTAATAAAAACCTGAGTTACATTGCATTGGTATATGAGCTGTGGAGTTTTAACTCGATGGAGCCATGGGTAAATTTAAAGTAAAATGTGAAGCCTTTAATGGAGCCCACAACATTTGATGATCTTAGTCCTCTGGAGAGATTAGATTTCCCAGCTGATACATTTGTACTTGGCATTGGGGATGTGAATGTGGTTGGAAGATAATCTTTCCTTATGTTTATTGTCCAGTTATTTATTTATTACTTTATAGGTTCAGATCTAATTTTACTGACATTAAATAAGTTCACATTAAGGGCAGAATAAACAATGAAAATTTTATTTATTTGCTGATTGTTCAAGTGATCACAGTTTGGAAGATTTAAGAGAGGGGCCAATTCTACATTACCAATTCTAATAGATCATTACTACCAACAATTACATATTTTGGAATTTCTGGTAGTTTGGTTTTATAATACAAACCTTCTAAGTGAAAACTCAAGAACAAATGAGGGTCATCAGTCAGGCATTCAATTCATTTGACTAATAGTACTGTGAATAAAACAGATAAGATATGGTTAAAAATAACCCAAAGACATTGGCTATCTGGGCTAAGAATTGCTACTACATTCTGCTCTTGAGTTCCAAGGAAAAGTGTACCACATTAAATGTTTGCATTGTGTTTAGAAAATCTTTGAAATGCTGAAACCTGTTTGCTTATAGGACAAGCTAATGAACTAGCTTGGCAATGAATGGAGAAAAACAGAAGTAAATACAGAAGTTTCAGAGTTCACGAGACAATGGTGAGTGTTATTAGGGGACACA
Source organism: Colobus angolensis palliatus (assembly GCF_000951035.1). NCBI lineage: Eukaryota > Metazoa > Chordata > Mammalia > Primates > Cercopithecidae > Colobus > Colobus angolensis. The sequence goes on from NW_012120709.1 coordinate 12,530,326, forward strand.
GGAAAGCCATATTGACCTTTTTGTTCAGACAATGAGCAGAAGTCATGGGTGTAATGAAGACAGTAATATTTTTAACAGAAATAGTTGGCTATCAACAAATGTTGTTTATATATAAATTAGTTGAACATCTAAAATTCATATGACATATTAAAGACAGTGTCTTTCAATGGAAACCAATAAAATCACCTTAAATAAAAAATTAAAAATGAGAGTCAATTATCTATCAAAATGCAGAAATAGAAATGGAAGTTAAAGTACTACTTTTGGAAGCTGAATTAATAACAATACATAACTACAATGTTATAAAAAAGAGACAATGTAATATAGTGGAAAGAGTGTTAGACCTAAAGTCTGTTAAGTCTGTGTTCAACCCAAATTCTTTCACTCATTATCTCTGTAACCTTTGGAGAAGTTTCTGAACATATATGTGTTTCCTCATATTTCGTGTATGTGTATGTGTGTGTGTGTGTGTATGATGAGTTAACGTATAAGAAAAATTTCATATTACTGATATTTAATAAATGTAAGTTTTTTTCATCTTTCTCCTTCCCAATAGTTAGAATGCATATCATTAGGCAGTGGGAGGATTCATTTTATAATGAAAATGGTATATTGATAAGGGTAGAACCTCAATCATGATCCTGCCTATCCTATAATTAGAAATCACATCTGAGGAAAAAAACAGTAAATTATGATGAATCATCTTGGTGCTATCATTGGTTTTAGTGTAATTGTTCATTAAACCTTTAAAATTATTAGATCTTGTTAATTTAAAAGGCTTTTCTGAAGTGCAATGAAGATGCTTATTCACGTCAAATGATTTACAGTGAGATCCCTTCTAATTACAGACATTACAGCTTCATTTGCATAGTTGAAATAGTTAGCTTCAATACACAGTCAGTGCTCACTGTATCATGAAGTGGCTCCAGCATGCCACTGTAGATTAAAATGTGCTTTTGAAAATTAATATTAGGGTTGGCAAAAAGAACAGAATTGGGCTAGTTTTGTATTAAATCTTAGCCACATACAAGATCAGGGTTAGAATTGAGGAACACAGGTGTCAGAATCAAACATTTTTTATTTTGCTCTGGGGAGCATTGTGATAGTCCCTTGACCAGAGAGGAAAAGAGACAGTGATGAAGAGAATGCTGTCTAGTTAAGGTGAATGCTGTGCTAGAAACTATGTTAAATGATATTCTGTTTTTTAGCATAAAAACTGTAACAGCTGATATCTTAGCAATGTATTTGCTTCTATTATTCACATGATGCTTTTAAGACATTTTATAGCCTCATTTATAATTTTTAATGAAAACTGCCATTGTAAATGGGGCAGTACATACACCAACCATTGAGAACCTCTTATCTATCTAGAGCTCTGAATCACAGAGGGGAAAAGAAGTCAAACTTTGGGCAAATAAAAATATAAAGTCATATATTTTGATTTTATAAAGAAAAAATATAAAAAGCTAACATCATTTTCTGTTAGTATAAATATTAATAAAATGCTATTTATCACACAATACCAAGTGATATTTTTAGGATAATGTGCTCCATGGAAGTATACAGATGTCTCTTTCTTCTATTCAATATGTATTAGTATTCATCTAGAAAATATATATATATATTTCATCAACAGATGTATTTCACTTGTTTCATCAAGATATATATATTTCACATATTTATGATATTTAATCCAATAATATATTTATAATAGTATATATTAAATATATATATATTTCATCTGTTGAACAACTAGAGATAAATAAATACCAAGAAAAGGCTAAACATTTTGTAAAAATGTGAGATTTTATTAGGAAAAAAGATCAGATCTGAGCCTGAGGAAGGAATACTACAACTGTCTTTCTCAGACAATTACTTTATATTGTACTAGATAATTAACATCATGGCTTTTCATTAGCTGATCTGTTTTCTCGCCATTGTGTCAATATTTCGGTCCTGGATTTTAATTTTTCCCCAAATAGACTTAATCAGTTAATCAAACTGCTTTTTCCAGTAATTAGTCTGATCATACATTTTAACCACTAGGGAGAGCTATGTAGTTTCCGTCTGTCATGATTTCAAGGTGATAGAGGCAGAAAACAGCCAAATGCCTAGGCAAATAGGGAAGGGACCCAACCCGCCCACATTACTGTGCTTGGGAGCTTGCCTAAACGTGCTTACAGTGAAAAATTCCATCCCTTAACACATGAGCAGTAAGGGCAGCAAATCAGTGTGGAGTGGCTCAGAGTAAGGGTCCGCATGGGCACTGGGGGAATAGGGTGGCGCCACCAGGAATTTCTGCCTTATGCTGGGGAGGAGCCTGGCCTCTTCAACTTGTATGTGGTGGCCTGATACTCAATTTGTGAGGTGGAAACCTGCATGCAGAACTCCTGTTTGTGTTGAGAGCTTTCCTTTCGCTAAATAAATTCTGCCCTCCTCACCTTTTAACGTGTCTGTGTGCCTAATTTTTCCTGGTTGTGAGACAAGAACCCAGATTAAGCTGAACCAAGGAACAAAAAATCCTGCATCAAAGGCGTGAAGGGAACCCAAGTATATATTGCAAAAGTGATCAATTCATCATATGCCTCTGATATATGTACTGAGAGTTGGTGAATATAGTTACAGGGAAATGGATTAGACAAACTAAATTGAGCAACAGGTCTGTACTCTTCAAAAATTAGTGTTATGAAAAACAACAAGAGTGAAGAATTAATTATTCCAGATTAAAACATGATATGAAGATTCTGTTTCTGTCCATGAGGAAGTAAAGGGACTGGATAAAAAAACTATTTTCAGACATTTAACAACAGGAAGTGTAAGACTGTGATCCCTGAGAGAAAAAAACAAATGAGGTTAGCCTGATGACTACACTGGCATTTTGGCTAGAGGCACATTCTTGAATGTGTAGCAAGGAGGAACATTCTAAGCAGATCATGCTGGTCTCCTGTGATGAGATGAAGATCAGAGTTCAGGCAGTTTGAAGTAGCTGGAAGTTTCAGAGGAAAGCTCTGACAAGGAGAAAATTACACCAGAAAAGAGTTCCATAAATCTGCAAAGGGGTTTTTAACGAGTCTTTGCTAAATATGCATGCATAGGATAAAATTCCATGAAATTGGAAAATAAACCAACTAAGAAATTGTGAGCTAAATATTATCTAAAACTCATTCAAGAATGGAAATCAGGTACTCCTTTGTAGTAATGCAAAGAACAGACAAAACTGTTAAAAGGATTAAATGAGTTACGTATGCAAAATGTTCAGCATAGTGCTTGGTGTATGCAGGGTTGCCAGATTTAACAAATAAAAATACAGGATGCCCAGTTAAATTTAAATTTCGGGTTATCTAAAATTGGACATAGTTATACTAAAAATTAGTCATTATTTATCTGAGATGGAATATATACTAACAATTATTCATTATTTGTCTAGAATTTAAATTTACATGAGGACTCAGCTTTTTTACCTGGTAACCATGGACATACATTAAATGCCCAATTAATGTTAAACAATGCTACTACAGCTGCCACTACCACCTTGCAACTGGAATTAATTCCCAACACACTGCAAAACTAAAGTGTTAAGAAAATTATGCCTTTTTGCAGACCTTGTGAGGTGATTATTCTTGTCGTACCTTGAGCCTCTGATATTACCAACTACTCTTACTTGAAGTTTTCTCTTCCTGTGCCGTTGGGACGACACGTGGTTTTGATGCTCTTTTGATTTTCTTCCAATCACTACAATGCTTAGGCTCCTTCTGTGTCATTGTTTTTCTCTTTCTCCTACCAACTGGCATTGTAGGCATTGCCTAAGGCTCAATCTTTGTTCTTTCCTCATTTCCTTTCATTCCTTTCTCTTTGAAAAGCACGGCATAGTTTTAGTCATCACTTTTATGTTGATCTCTATGTCATCCCAACTTCAGTACTGCCCTCGTCCTCCTGCTTTGAGCCTGGATGTCCAGCTCACTACTTAAAATGTTCATGTAGTCAACACAAGGGACTTCAGGTCCAACGTACACAAAATTAAACACTTCATCATGCTTCTTAATGGCCTCTCCTTCCAGTTTCCTGAGTTTTGTGCTAATATTCTTTGTTTTTGACTTTTCTTTCTTCTTTAATCTTTACAGGTAATCAGTCTCAATTTGTATGGTTTCTTTGGGTAGTGGAATGAAAAAAATGCAATTTGAAGTCAAAATGAACTGCAACTACTTCTGCCTTCTGGGTTTATGTGTGAGTTTGGGAGGGAACTGTGGAGAGAATTGGCACTATATATTTCAGGGGGAATGTAAATATCTATACGGTTTCCTTTTATTTACAGAGGCTTTTGGGTATGAAAAGCAAGGCACAGCTGAAACTTTAGTCTCTGGTAGTTTATTTATTTACAGAATAATGGTAACACCCAGAATTGATGAACCTTTTTTTTTTTTTTTTTTTTAGACAGAGTTTTGCACTTGTTGCCCAGGCTGGAGTGCAATCATGGTCTCGGCTCACTGCGATCTCTGCCTCCAAGGTTCAAGCAATGCTCCTGCTTCAGCTTCCTGAGTAGCCAGGATTACAGGCACTTGCCACTATACCAGGCTAATTTTTGTAGTTTTAGTAGAGACTGGGTTTCACCATGTTGGCCAGCCTGGTCTCGAACTCCTGACCTCAAGTGATCCCCCCTCCTCAGCGTCCCAAAGTGCTGGGATTACAGGCTCACGCATCCAGCCTGAACCTTGATTTTTAACAGATCTTATTAATGAATGTTTGGTTATGCAAATACAAGTCCAGAGCTGAGGAGTGGGTGGAAAACGGATATTTTCTATAAAACAAAGGATAGGAATTAAGAAGTAATAGAGACTCAAGAAAGGGATTTAGGCAACAAAGTGAGAAGCTGGAGTCTCCAGAGAAAGTCTCCTAGTGAAGAATTGTGGGTGTCAGGCTACTTAGAACTTGTCAGAGCATGGATGTCTAATAGTCAGATTAAATGGCTTACTTAGCAGCACTGTATAACATCATTATTTCAAACCTTCAGCAAAGTTTTTTTAATACAAAAATATTCAGTGTTGAGCTGGGTCTATATCTGAATATATCTGAATTTCTTTTCTTTCTTTCTTTTTTTTTTTTTTTTTTTTTTTTGACACAGAGTCTTGCTCTGTCACCCAGGATGGAGTGCAGTCGCACAATCTCGGCTCACTGCAAGCTCCACCTCCCAGGTTCACGCCGTTCTCCTGCCTCAGTCTCCCGAGTAGCTGGGACTACAGGCACCCACCACCACACCTGGCTTATTTTTTGTATTTTTAGTACAGACGGCATTTCACCGTGTTAGCCAGGATGGTCTTGATCTCCTGACCTGGTGATCCACCCGCCTCTGCCTCCTAAAGTGCTGGGATTACAGGCGTGAGCCACCATGCCCGGCCCTATATCTGAATTTCTACAAAGCAGAGACAAAAAGAAGCCACAGGGGTTTGAAGATGACAAAGAGATTTCACCCAAAACAGAAAGGGAGCCAAAAGCGACGATGTGGGCCCCTAGAAATGTACCGAAACTTTAGGAAAGATATTGAATTTCCTATATATTGAAGTAGCCTAAACCAATTTCATCTAAACCTCAAAGGACAAGGGGACTTTAGCTGCTGTTTGGGTTACATTCTTTTCTTCTTTTTTGAGACAGAGTCTCATTCTGTCGCCCAGGCTGGAGTGCAGTGGTGTAATCTCGGCTCACTGCAACCTCTGCCTCCCAGGTTCAAGTGATTCTCTTGCCTCAGCCCCTCCAGTAACTGGGATTACAGGCACCCACCACCATGCCTGGCTAGTTTTTGTATTTTTAGTAGAGACAGGGTTTCGCCATGTTGGCCAGGCTGGTCTCGAACTCCTGACCTCAGGTGATTTGCCTACCTCGGCGTCCCAAAGTCCTGGTATTACGGGCATGAGACACCATGCCCAGCCATGGGTTACATTCTTTTAATAGATTCTGAGAATCCGTCTCTTTCCACTGCTACCACCTCTAACAAATCGCACTGAGGTGACAGCTATTGCCTCCTGATGGGTCTCTTGGTCTCTGTTACTTCCACTCATACATATCCATTCTTCCACCAATCTTCCATTTTGTTTTTATGGATTCTAAGTCAGAAGTTTTTCTACCAGTTAACTGTGTGACTTTTGCCATAACACAGGAAGATTGACAGTTAATTCTTGCTTTTCAATACTATGAATTTCTTTAAATGATGTTGGATCACAGAACAGTTACATACTGAAAGCTCTATATTTTGCTTAATTATAAACACGACTTTACTCTTTATCTCCAGCAGATGGGGCCAGGGAAAAGATTTTGCCAAGGTTCCAAATGCTGACGTTTCTTTGAAGCGGCTGCTTTATCCCAGGTTCTTACACAATCCTCACAACAGCCCTATTAAGTAGAAATTAAAACCTGTTTCACATTGGGAAAGTTGAGGCTTAGAAGGTTAAGTCATTTGACCAAGGCTGCATGAGTTAGTAAGTGACAGAGCCAAGATTAGATCACAAATCTGACTCCAAACCCCGTGCTCTTCCTATACTGTGTTTCCTCTCAGAAGAAGAAAAATGCTTATTTCAGCTATGTTCCCTAGATAGCAAAGCACCGTGCATTTTTGGAGATTGCAGGTGAACTGATGATTAAGCAAATTAATCAGGAAAAAAATGAAGTGTAAGGATTTTTAGCAGTGTTGTATGAGCAGATCAGTGAAATGCAAAGTAGCAATAATTAGGGACTCAACGTTCTTGCCTTTCTTACTTCATGAAATTATTGTAAGAACCAAAAGAGAAAATGGACCCCAAAAAAGCGCAACAGAAAGTATAAAGTACTCTCCAAGTATGGGGTTTAATGATTTTGGTTATTATTGTTTGTGAAATTATCCTTTGGATCCTATTTGTGCAGTGATTTATAATTGATTTTTTAACAGAATGTCAGCTTTTCCTGGGGAAGCATTTACTAGCTCACTTCATAAACCTGGCAGCTGCAGGCAGGTGCAATGCACAGCAGCAGCAGTAGCAGAAGTAGGTTTGCACTTCTGGGAACAGCTGGAAACTCTGGGAGGAGATTCAGATAAGTACTATGGAAATACAGACGGCAAGAATCTGACAAGTTCTCAGTGGAAGGTACATACACTTAGGTTTGAATTTTAGGCAGAATTTTTTGAGGTAATGACATTTTATAATAGTAGATGGGGAAGCAATCACCACTGGACTCCATCCCTGTCCAAATCCTGCAGTGTATCAGTAATAGGTGTAATAAAGATTGGACAGCCTTGGGGAGAATTGGATATCATGCAAATAGAAGCAATTTGAAAGTAGTATTACTTTTCCTTTGCAAAAGCAGTATACGTCTATTTTTTAAAAGCAATAAAATTTTTATCTATCAAGTGAATGTCTCATTTCCCAATTTTCCTCTTTCCCCACAATCCCTCTGCTAAAAGTTTGTCATGTATTTTTCTCTCATTTTAGCATATTTTCTCTCTTAAATATATGTATTTGCTCTCTTTCTCTCCAAATACACACACACTATGTATATGGATTATAAATGCATATATTTATGTATTACAGTTCATTTATTATATATAATTTGTATATGTATTTAAACAAAAATTGGACTCCTACTATAACTCTTCTGATTTCTGCTCCAGCCACTTACTCTATTGTGAGCATGTTTTTGCATTAGTATGTTCAGCCCTACCTCATGGTAAAAGCAATTTTGAAAGCTAATTTAGAAATAGCGACAGAGAGAATATAAAGTAATACTTTCCAAGGGCTGGGGAAATAAAGACGGGAAAGGAAATGAGTGGGAGTAATGGTAATTAATAAACAGAATGAGTTGGACAATTGTTTCTATCTCTTTATCTCTCTGCTTCTGTATTAAATACTCAGACAGTTTTTTATTTACAGGGTGAAGTGCCTCAAGAATAAATGTTTGATTCTCATAAATCTTTAGATGTAGTTGTTTTATGGTTAAAGAAATCTTTCATATAAATGGGCTTAGTGAGCAAGTAGAAAGAACACAAGGAAACTAAAAGCCAGCGGTTTCTTTTGCAGTATAAGGCCTCTTGCTAGAACCTACCAATCCGTACAGATGTCACTTTTGAAATGGGATTTATTTATGTTATTGCTATTCTTTTGCTCACAGTTAAATGGAAAAGCATACTGTGAGTTTTGCTATATAAAAACAAACAACACTGCTGGAATGTATTTGACATATAGTGTTTCTGCACAAGAAAACTTGCCATGATAATTTTCTTAGAGGGAGGACTAATGCTCCCAGAGATATTCTGGATAGAATTGAGTTTAGAATATATAAAAGGTCTAAGAACTAACATAATGTTAAAATAGTTCTTAAAAGAGGTTTCTATGTTGGCCAACTGAAACAGTAAATTCAAATGCATTTTCAGTTTTTACACCTGGAAATAACTCTAGAGATAAGATTAATGAGGTGTTGGAATTAGCAGGGTGACATAAGCAGCACCATTGGCCCCTTTAACTAATAGCCTCCTTGATTTGAAGGGCAAGGCCAACTCTTGCCTACTTGTTTGCCTTCCAGAAATTTCTTTTTAAGGCACTTCCTTAATATTCAACACAGCTCTCAAAAAGAGATAGGGATCATGAAGAAATAAATGCATTCAGCTAAGAGTTTTCAGATAATCTATTGAACTAGTAGGAGGTGGAATAGGACGGGGATGTAGGCAGACAAAAAACTAAGCCAGCAAACCAACAGTCAATCAAATCATCCCTGCCCAGAGAGCACTTATAATCTAGCTGTGGAGAGCAAGCTAGCAGAAGACAAATTTTTAAGTAGAGAAGGCTATTCAGCTCCTTGAAGACCAATATTAAGATTTGGGATTAGAGAATATTAAATTTTCATCTTTCTGGTGCTGAGTGTGGTAGATAGATTCTAAAGAGGCCCTTATGAGCCTGCCTCCACACCTAGGAGGCACCTCCACACCACTCCAGGCCATAAAGGCCTTCCACACTTTTATGCAGTCATCCTCTCCTCCTCTTCCTCCAAGTGTAGAAGAAACTGTGACTTGCTTCTAGCCATTAGAATATGACAAAGGAAATGAGATGTATCGGATTATGCATATATGGTTACATTAAATAAGATCACAACTTCCAGGCTGGGTGCCCCTGGTGGCTCATGCACTTTGAGAGGCGAGGCAGGCAGATCACCTGAGGTCAGGAGTTCAAGACCAGCCTTGCCAACATGGTGAAACCCATCTCTACAAAAATACAAAAATTAAGGCTGAGCACGGTGGCTCACGCCTGTAATCCCAGCTACTCAGGAGGCTGAGGTAGGAGAATCACTTGAACCCTGGAGGCGGAGGTTGCAGTGAGCCGAGATTGCACCCTTGCACTCCAGCCTGGGCAACAGAGCAAGACTCTTGTCTCAAAAATAAAAAATAAGATCACAACTTCCAATTTGTAAAGAGACCCTTTCTCCCATGCTGACTTTGAAGAAGCAAGCTTCCATGTTGTTTACATCCCTATGGAGAGGGCCATGTGGCAAGGAACTGAGAGCAGACTCCTGCCAACAAGAAACTGAACCCCTCAGTTTGGCAGCTTGCAAGGAACTGATAGTATTGCCAAGAAACACATAAGCTTAGAAGTGGATTCTTCCCTGTTAAAACTTCAGATGAGAACATAGTCCTGGCCAACACTTTCCATGTAAAGGACACAATTAAGCAATGCCTGGACTACTGACTCGTAGAAACTATGAGACAATAAATGTGTGTTGTTTTCAGATGAGAGTTTGCAGTAATATTATTCGATAGCAATAGAGAACTATATATTGAAGCATAAAACTTATAGGTTGATACCTAGTATCACCTAATTGAATCTTATAAACCTTTACCCACTGTAAAGGGAAAAACAACTCTAGAGTCTGTATGAAATTCTCCCACTGCCAGTGTAACCTTTGATGTCCTTATTTAGAGATTCTCATTAGTTTTTCTTGTTTTTGGATGAGTAGCCCTACCTGTAGCACTGTAGCACTGAAGAGTTCTATGTTGCCACCCAACCATGACTTACTTGGCCAAGGGTGATGTTTTCCAGGCCAGTTAGACTTTTTCTTCTAAGTATATGGAGTTAAGGTGAAAAGGCAGAGTTCGTAAGACAGAAGCAGAATCTGGAGCTGAAAGGTTGTGTAGAATTGAAGCCAGAGTAAGGGTCATGCAGATTCACAGTTACAAGTGAGCCAAAATCATGGCAGAACAGACCAAGGAGCTGTTTAGAGGCCATTGGCCTTCAGAGAGGAGACTGTAGCAGGACACAGGAGGAAGTGGAAGTGAGAACCTCTTAGGGAGAGAGACAAAGCAGGGCTTGCTGATGTTTGGTTTCATTTTCTGCAAAAGATAAAGGAAAAGGAAATGGAAAGATTCTCTCTTCCTTTGCAACAACTCTTCCTTTCTCTAACCTTGCAACTACATTATACATGATCAAAGGATATTGTGTTTAATTTTTAGATTTACATTTTATTATTGTTTTAAAATCAAAATGTACAAAAATATCCATGATAATTGTGTTTCCCATCTATGCAGTCTCTGCTTTCTGTAAACAAAAATATAATCCTAAGCCCCTCACAAAAAACTGAATGGATTTCCTCTTGGCCAAGGGAAACCTGAAAAGCTGAATTCCCAACCATGATGGGAAAGGAGGTCAGACATGTCTCATTAAACACCTTCCCTTCTGGAGTTTAGACACAACTGACCAGTGCTAACATTGAAACAGAGATTATAAGCCTTACAAAACATACTCACTTGAGCAATAAGATGCCAGATTCTAACCTGACTCTGGTATAGCATCACATGACAACAGAACCTGCAGGAAAGAAAAATATTTTACCCCAAATATATTTCTTTGACATCTCTTGAAATAGTTCTGTAAAGCAGTGTTTTGTTGGGGAAATTTGTATCTACAAGAATCTCCTTCCCTTTTAGCCCTTTCCCTGATATAAGAGAGATTAAATGAGAGTATGAATCCTTTAAGGCCTGAAAAGAGATATTTACCATTTATTTTCTCTGAAATTTGGTACCTGGAGGGTTCTTCCACATAACAAGAACTTTGGTTTCCCAACCCTTCTTATCTTAACTCAAGCATTTCTTTCTACTGAGTTCTTTAATTGTGGGCACACTTTCTTAGAACCTCCTGAGAATGGTCCCCAGGTCATGGTCACTCATATTGGCTCAGAATAAATATGTTTAAAATATTTTGTAGAGTTTGCCTTTTTCATCAACATTTACACACTCTCGTAAAGATTATTAATGTCACTAGTCGAGTGTTTATCCTTCCAGATATTTATGCATATTCTGTAATTGCCTGATGAGTTCATCTTGTCCACAACCCAGAAAATTCAATGCACTGAGAACAGTAAGTTTTTATAGCAAAGAAGGAGTTTAATTAATGCACGGCTAGCAAAATGAAACATGGAGTTTATTACTCAAATCAGCCTCTTTGAGAACTCAGAGGCCCAAGTTTTGAATGGGTAATTTGGTTGGCAGGAGACTAGGGAATGGGTGCTGCTGAGTGGTTGGGGATGAAATTATGGGGTTGTGAAAAACAGTCCTTGTGAGATGAGTCAGCCTCTGGGTGGGGGCCACAGGACCAGCTGAGTCTTGAGTCATGGATCCAGGTGAAGTAAATCAGTCATCAGAATAAAGAAGTCTGAAAACATCTCAAAAGACCAATCTTAGTTTCTTTTATCAATCTTAGTGATCAATCTTAATTGATGTTTTCTATAGGAGCAACTGAGAAAGTTACAAATCTTGTGACCTCTGGCACAGTAAACAATTATAGAAAGGCAAACTATGCCCACACCTTAGCTGAATTCAGACCCCTCCCTTAATCCTAATCTTGTGACCTTTCATTAGTCTTACAGAGGTGGTTTCAGTTCCCAAACAGGAAGGGGGTCAGTTTTATGTAGCGACTATTAGCATTCTTGCTTCAAAGTTAAACTATAAACTAAGATCCTTGTATGATAGCTTGGCCTATGCCCAGGAAAGAATGAGGACAGCCGGCCTGTGAGGCTAGAAGCAAAATGGAGTCAGTAATGCTAGACTTCTTTCACTGCCAAGTGGTTTCAATTCAAGCAAAAATCTTTTTTCTCTTCTTTTCCTTAATGTACTATAATTTATTTAGCTTGTCCCTTATTTTCTTTTTTCTCTGGTTGCTTATATGATTTTTTAAACATTTAATTTTCACTATGATGTACCTAGGAGTGGATTTCTTCATTTGATATGCTTACAGTTTGCCAAACTTGAATGCATGATTAATGTCTTTCATCCATTTTGGGAAATTCTCCAAAATTATTTCTTCCTATTTGTCTGGGGTCTAAGCAATTGCAAATCTACAAGATCTTTCTCTCTCTTCCAGAACATCCTCTATGCCACTACTTACTCAGCAAAAGTCTTATGGAGAAAAACTGATGTACCGGAAAAGCTAACCCTGTGTTTGGAGCTTCTTTAGATTCCAGCCAACTGTTTCAAACAACATGCAGACAGTAAAAGTTCAGTTGGTTTCAACTTGTCTCAGCAAAAGTCTGCTGCTGAGACAAGGTTGCTCTTCCACTTGTCCATGCTTCTGGACTCCTCAAATATGCCCTTGGAGATAAAAGTGACCATGGAGATTTGTTCACCTAAAAAAGTCTTGTTCCTTTTGCTAATTTATTTAACTTCTTTGTTTTCGCAGATCCTCAATAACTTTAAAGAAAAAAATAGTTCCCCTATTTCCTTGGTGTTTTCTCATTGTTTTCACAGGATGATGGCTTTTTGCAACTGTTGGGGCTCAGAAAACAGTACCCCCAAATGAAGGCCTCAGCAGCAGTCTCAGAAGCAAAAGATTTTCTCTGACCTTTTTCTGTCTTCCTCTCAGTCCCATTCTTCCCAGAGGCTAGCCATAAAAACTAGAATCTCTCTTCCCCAAGGTATGTCATAGAAACCAAAACTCCTTTTCCTGAAAGTAGGCCAGAAAATCTAAAACATTCTTTCAAAAACTGTCCATAAAGAAATTATCTGATCTAACTTATTTGACTGTATGTCATACAAGGTCTTGACTGTAGGTCAAGAACCTCATTTCAGAGAAGGTCCTGCCCATACACAGAAGGAAGGGCTACGTGCTCAAAGAGACCCAGAAGCAGCTAGACAGAGAGGCCTTGCTGGGTTTTCCCACCCACTCTGTTATCATTAGATCACACCCTTTTTGTCCAATCATATTGCTACATGGCCATCCATACTTGATTGAACCTCAGCATAAAAACGGACAATTTCCCTTGTATCTTTGTATCTTCATTCTGAAAGGTCCCATGGATACTTATTAAATAAGTTGGTATGCCTTTTCTCCTATTAATCTGCCTTTTGTGAGTTAATTTTTCAGTGAGCCTTCAGAGGACTAAGGAGAAAACTCTTCCTTGGCCCCCATACAACCATTTACTGTTAAGTGGACATAGATCTTCTAATTCTTTTTGACATTTTTCATTCAAATTTAATTTTGCTTGCTTTTAGCTTTCTATATTGTATGCCTTCTACTTGGCTTTAATTATTGGTATACTTCATTGTGTCTCCCTCAGTTTTGTCTTTATTTCTGTGATGGTTTTATTCTTTTTTTTCCTCCATTTGTTTCCTGAGCTTTGACAGTCTGTGTTTTATCTTTTATTGCTTCCTTTCTCTTTGCTTTTCCCATGCTTTTTCTCCTATTTCTCTTAGCCCTTAAGTCTTAGCTTTTTACTTCTTTATCTAGGATAATACCTTATGAATTTGAACATATATTTTACAATATATGTTTAAATTTTTAATTTCCTTATGATGACTGGTTTTTCATGCTTTGTGTCCTCTTGTGTTTGCTCCTATTTCTTTCCTCTTTTAGGGTGGGTTCATAGAGATTCTGTGCTGGTTGCTATTTGATTACTCATTTTTGGAAAAAAAGTGAACTTTTATATGTTTACCTGAAGCTCATACCAGGGCTATGTTCCAGGTTAGTTGAAGTAATCTTCCGAATGATTTTATGTGTAAGTCTGTTTATCCTTTATTTCTTCCCAGTCAACAGATATAGGGTTTATGAGATTTTTTTTCTCATAATAAAAAGTCTTATCTTCACCTCTGTCTGTAAAACATATGGGTCCGTACAAATATGACTTATTTATATATGGTTCTTCCTATAGTCTTACCTTCTGTGCTTCTTGGAACTAAATGGGTCCAGGGAAGCTTCTGTTCTTCATTTTGCATTTTGCTTCTCTCATCACAAGCAAGAGGTTAGGGTTTACACCTCTGGCTGTGCTCCTTTCCTTTCCTTGTCTGTCCTTTGGGATGCTTATTTTGTTTATCCTTTCTCTGCCTCTATAAATTTTCTTCTCTACTTCCTCCCACTAATATATTGGCTTTATCTTATGGTTTTTGACAGCTTGCTACACCTATTTTGTGGTTTGGGGTTTCAGCTTTTTCCTGTTGCCACAAAAACTGGGTGAATGATTTTGTTTCTTGTTCTCCTTTTTGATTCTAAGTGACTTCCAGGAAAGAAAAGAGGAAAATACAGATTGTAAGATACAATCTTCAAAATTGTGATTTCATTATTTATTGAGTGTCTTCTGTGTTTCAGGTTCTATCAAGTTGGCTATTGCAATACATGTTACAAGTTATTTATAATCTGTAAAAAATATGATCTTGGAAAGCTTATTGAAGGAATCATTTTAAACAGTAAAATCAAATTATATCTAAACAGTGATATTGTTTTATTACACATAGATTTTTTATTAGCTTTGAAAATCCCTAGATTTAGTTCCATAATTTATATCAGTAACCTTTTTGAGACACCTCATCTCTTTGGGTAATAATCACTTTTAATTAATTTAGATATTCTATATAAAGCCTTTAGCATAAACCCAAGCAAACAATTAGTGTTCAATAAATGTTAGCTCCATTTTCTCTGTTCTCTGTGCTTGTTATCTATTGACTCCCCACAATAGCCTATTATCATCTCTATTATGAGAAGACAATGAGGATCAAATATGTTAAACAGCTCACCCAAGGTGAGTGGCAGAAACAGATGTCACACCCAGGTCTGCTGCTTCCCTAGCCTGGACCCTTAGTCTCTTTTTCTTAATGTCTATATCATGCTACATGCTTTGAGAATCACTGAGAAACTGCCTTCAGTTTCTCTTTTAAATAAAAACCTTTCTTCCTCCTTTGTGTTTTTGTCAGTCTCTTTTGTCCCAATCTTTTAAAACAACTTTGTGGTAGAAAGCATAACTTAGTAAGGGCCTGACTTGTGCTCATGTCAATGGAAAGATGACTTCGTTTTCTTTTCTTTTCTTTTTCATTTTTATTTTTTTAGATGGAGTCTCACTCTGTTGTCCAGGCTGGAGTGCAATGGCGTGATCTCGGCTCACTGCAGTCTCTGCCTAATGGGTACAAGCAATTCTCTTGCCTCAGCCTCCCACACGTTTTGTTTCCTAAGTTTCCACTTACACATCCTCCATTTAGGACCTACATTTCTTATAGCAACATGGCATTGTAAATGCCTGTCTAATCTCCCTTTCCGTAACCCATCCTGTTTCTAATCTCCCTTTTTCGTTTCCATGGACCACACATGTATTAGTTCATTCTCACACTGCTGTAAAGAAATACTCATGACTGGGTAATTTATAAAGGAAAGAGGTTTAATTGACTCACAGTTCCACATGGCTGGGGAGGCCTCAAGAAACTTACAATCATGGCAGAAGGGGAAGCAGGCACATCTTACATGGTGACAGGTGAGAGAGAAGAGTCAGCAAAGGAGGAACTTCCAAATACTTATAAAACCATCAGATCTCATGAGAACTCACTATCATGAAAACAGCACGGGGAAAACCACCTCCATGATCCAATCACATCCCACCAGGTCTGTCTCTCAACACCTGAAGATTACAAGTCAAGATGAGATTTGGGTGGGGACACAAAGCCTAATCATATCATTCTGCCCCTGGCCCCTCTCAAATCACATGTCCTCACATTTCAAAGCCAATCATGCTTTCCCAAGAGTCCCTCAAACTCTTAACTCGTTTCAGCATTAACCCAAAAGCCCACAGTCCAAAGTCTGAGACAAGGCAAGTCCCTTCCACCTATGGGCCTGTAAAATCAAAAGCAAGTTAGTTACTTCCAGGATATGATGGGGGTACAGGCATTGGGTAAATGTTCTCATTCCATATGGAAGAAATTGGCTAAAACAAAGACACTACGGGCCCCATGCAGTTCCAAAATCCAATGGGGCAGTCATTAAATCTTAAAGTTCCAAAGTAATTTTCTTTGACTCCATGTCTCACATTTAGGTCATGCTGATGCAAGAGGTGGGCTCTCACGGTCTTAGGCAGCTCCACCCCCCTGGCTTTGCAGGATACAGCCCCTGCTCCCACCTACTTTCATGGTTGGTGTGCATATTTTTCAGGCACATGGTGCAAACTGTCAGTGGATCTACCATTCTGAAGTATGGAGGACAGTGATCTTCTCACAGTTCCACTAGGAAGTGCCCCAGTGGGAACTCTGTGTGGGGACTCCAACCTCACATTTCCCTTCTGCACTGCCATAGAAGAGGTTCTTCATTAGGGCCCCACCCCTGCAACACAATTCTGCCTGGACATTCAGGCGTTTTCATGCATCCTCTGAAATCTAGGTCAAGGGTCCCAGATCTCAATTTTTGTCTTCTGTGCACCTGCTGGACACCACATGGAAGCTGCCAAGGCTTAGGGCTAGCACCCTTTGAAGCAATGGCCTGAGTCGTACATTGGCCCCTTTTAGCCATGGATGGAGCGGCTGGGACACAGGGCACCACGTCCTAAGGCTGCACACAGCAGGATGGCCTTGAACCTGGTCCACTAATCCATTTATTTCCTCCTAAACCTCTGGGCCTGTGATGGGAGGGGCTGCCACAAAGGATTCTGACATGCCCTGGAGTTATTTTCCCTAATATCTTGGTGATTAGCATTTGGCTCCTCATTAGTTATGCAAATTTCTACAACTGGCTTGAATTTCTCCCCAGGAAATGGCTTTTTCTTTTCTATCACATCATCAGGCTGCAAATTTTTCAGTCTTTTATGCTCTGCTTCTCTTTTAAACTTAAGTTTCAATTTCAGATTATCTCTCTCAAGTTCAAAGTTCCAGAGATCTCTAGGGCAGGACAAAATGCCTTCAGCCTCTTGGCTAAAGCATAGCAAGAGTGACCTCTGCTCCCACTCCCAAGAAGTTCCTCATCTCCATTTGAGACCACCATGCCTGGACTTCATTGCCCACATAATTATCAGCACTTTAGTCAAAACCATTCAACAATTCTCTAGGAAGTTCAAAACTTTCCCACATCATCCTGTCTTCTTCTGAGCCCTCCAAACTGTTTCAACCTCTGCCTGTTACCCAGTTCCAAAGTCGCTTCCACATTTTTTGGTATCTTTCTAGCAGTACCCCACTCTCTATGGTACAAATTTCCTGTATTAGTTCTTACAGTGCTATAAATAAACAACTGAGACTAGTCATTTATAAAGGAAAGTGGCTTAATTGACTCACAGTTCAGCATGGCTGGGGAGGCCTCAGGAAACTTACAATGGTGGCAGAAGGGGAAGTTGATACATCTTACATGGTGGCAGGTGAAAGAGAACAGTGAGCAAAGGGGGAACTTCCAAATACTTGTAAAACCATCAGATCTCGTGAGAACTCACACATTATCATGAGAACAGCATGGGGGGAAATCACTCCCATGATCCAATCACCTCCCACTAGTTCTCTCCCTCAACACATCAGGTTTGCAATTCAAGATAAGATTTGGGTGGGGGCACAAAACTTAACCATATCACCATCCTTCCCCTCCTTACATTTATCCCTCTGATCTCTTCTAGCTTTCCAGCCCCTTGAAGAGGCCATCTCACATTTTTAAGCACTGTGTGAAGCTATGCCCTCTACACGTTTCAAAATAAAATATCTGCAAGGCAAACAAGTCTTTCTCCTGCTTGCCTTAATCAGGCTATAATATTGGTGGTTTATTATGCTAACAAAATCAATTCTTATTCACATCTTTCAGATAAACAGATACCTAGGGAGGGATTAGATATGCAGTGGATTTACTGTGGAAACTCCATTGGAAGATAAAGTGGGAAGGAGGAAAAGTAGATAGAGATAGCCTTCAGGCCATGATCCAGGTCTTAATTTGTGAAAAGAGAGAGAGAGAAAAAAACTGGGTAGGAAAAGTTTCAGTTTGTGGTACGTTTCTGAGAAAGTTTTGGTCATGTTGATAAAGAGTTCCTGAGTCAAAGTTGCTAATGAAAAGTGTCCTACATTGGGCAGAAACAGGACAGACTAGTTATCCTCTTACACTCAGCCTTGGCTGCAAGCAGCCTGGTAGCAATGTGGCTTCAGGGTTTACAGGCAGCCACTGTGATTCTTGTGACTCCCCATTTTCCAAGAACTGACTTAGTACATGAAGACAGTTTCAACAGTTCTATGATTCCATCCCCAACCAATTGGCAGCACCAATTCTCTAGTCCCTTGCCTGCCAAATTATCCTTAAAAATCCTAGCCTCCAAGCTCTTAGAGAGGCAGATATTAGAAACGTCTTCTGTCCTGCTGCTAAGCTGCCTTGTGATAATTAAATGCTTTCTCCATTGCAACACCATTGCCTCAGTGTATTGGCTTTTCTGTGCAGTGGGCAGGAAGAACCCACTGGGCCATAACACCATTCATAAAATGACACCACTTGTTGCAAGGACAAAAAAACAAACATACATTAAAACACATTGTTGAATGTGGGAAGGGAAGCTGATAGACTCCTACAGAGAAGAATATTCTCCTGCCTCTTTCTAAAAAGCTTTGAAATATTTGGATATTAGGGTCAAATGACAAGATTACAACAATTTAATTTAAAGATCTTGTGATGGTTAGTATTCAATGTCAACTTGGATTGGATTGAAGGATATAAAGTATTGTTCCTGGGTATGTCTGTGAGGGTGTTGCCAAAGGAAATTAACATTTGAGTCAGTGGACTATGAGAGGCAGGCCCACCCTCACTCTGGGTGGGTACCATCTAATTAGCTGCCAATGCGGCTAGGACAAAAGTCGGCAGAGGAACATGGAAGGACTAGTCTGGCTGAGTCTTCCAGTCTACATTTTTCTCCTGTGCTGGATGCTTCCTGCCCTCAAGTATTGGACTCCAAGTTCTTCCAGCATTGGGACTCTTGGACTTTCAACTACAGACTGAAGGCTCCACCATTGGCTTCCCTACTTTTGAAGTTTTGGGACTCAGACTGACATCCTTGCTCTTCAGCTTACAGATGACCTATATTGTGGGACCTCACCTTGTGATCGTGTGAGTCAATACTCCCTAATAAACTCCCTTTCATATATATATCTATCCTATTAGTTCTGTGCCCCTAGAGAACCCTAACTACTATGGATCTTAATTGGTTTTATATGCAATTCTAGATTTGGGCAACATTTTTATATTTTAAAAAGAAGAAAATAAACTTTTTACCTGAAAAAGGTGATCACCTTTAAATTAATAGGCCCAGAGAGGCATTGGAATGAAACAGCAATTCTGTCACTCCTCCTTGAGCTAAATAACAATCTCTTGAGAGTATGTGGGCTTTAGACTAATTGATACCAAGAAGCCATAAAATGCCATATGCTGGACACCATAACTCATACCCTTCTATTTCAACAATGTATAGCCAATCGCTGGCTAATGTTATTTCTGTAAGCCAATGGTAATTCCTGTCAAACAACCTTGTATCAGCCCACTCCTTGTTCCCTTTGCTTTAAAAACCTGTTTGTAATAAAGGCTGCCATAACACTCCCCAGGGCTTTTTGAACAGGTGTCTTCACTTTGGCTCAAACAAACTCTTGAAATTACATTTTGGTCTTAGTCTCTTCCTTTGAGGTTGACAACTTCATCCTGTAAAATAAAAATAATTGTTCCAATGAGTTGAGCAGTAAAACGGGCTTGATCATGTGAGGACAGGGGGACAGAAAAATAGAAGGATTACTTATTAGTTAGTGTCAGATTACCTGAGGCTACTTTTTGTTGTAAGGATTAAAACAGAGAGAACACCATTATCTTGCTGATTGAGGATTGAAAATGACCTGTTTGGAAATTGGCTGTTATGTCTCTCTCATGATGTCTTGGAAGGTCAGATAACAACTTAGCTTTAGTTTGTGACTGAAACGTTAGCATGAATGACTCCATTTTTATTTTAGTCTCATCTGTTGGGGTCTAGTGCAGGAGTTTAGTCCAAAACCATGGAGTCCTATAATTTCTGTTTAACATTAGGGAATCTGTTTGTAGTTATCAATAAGTATGGAATTTGGGCAAGTTATATTCTTGCCTGAGTTTGGACGTCCTATCTCTGTATTCAAGAGGATGGAATTGATAATTTTTAACCTTAAACACTTTATGATCGTTGAGGTAACAGACACTTCTGAGCTCTACAAAAAGTTTGCAACTAGAGGGCTGTTGCGGAGTGTGAAAGGAAAATATCTTGGGCCCCCAAAATTACTAAGGAAAACTCAAGCTGGAAACTGCTTAAGGCAAACCTGCCTCTCATTCTAATCAAAGTTATCCCTCTGCTGAGACAGATGCATATCTAATTGCCTCCTTTGGAAAGGCTAATCAGAAATCAAAAGAATGCAATCATTTGTGTCTCACCTATCTGTTACCTGGAAGCTCCCTCTCAGTTTTGAATCTTTCTGCCTTTAATGTAAGTTGTCCCTCCTTCCCAGACCGAACCAATGTACTTCTTATGTATATTGATTGGTATCTCATGTCTCCCTAAAATGTGTAAAACCAAGCTGTGCCTTCACTACCTTGGACACATTGTCAGGACCTCCTGAGGCTATCTCACAGGCACATCCTCAACCATGGCAAAATAAACTTCCTAAGTTAACTGAGACCTCTCTCAAACTTTCTACGTTCAGAGGAGCATGAGGCAGAAAATCCATACACTTGTCTCCCATCCCATTCCTCTGTATGCAGATGTTCGGAATGCTTCTTCCCTAATGCCATAAAGAAATAGCACTTGAACATTAATTTCCTCAGCAAGGCCGTTTTTATACTTTCTGCAGAAATGGCACACTCGCCAGCAGTTTTGCCATGAGAGTATACCAAACAAAGGAGACGGGGTCATTTATAACCTGACACGTCCACCCTACTACTGTTTCCGGTTTCCACTGGCTGGAATGGGACCTCGCATTCTGTATTTGTAGGGGGCTAAATTGTGGTGTAGCAGGACGAGCCACAGACAAAACTCAGACACCCAGTTAAAGAAGGAAGGTGTTTATTCGGCCGGGGATGTCGGCAAGTCTCCTGTCTCAAGAGCCGAACCCCATCGAGTGAGCAATTCCTGTCCCTTTTAAGGGCTCACAACTCTAAGGGGGTGCGTGTGAGAGGGTCATGATTGATTGAGCAAGCATGGGGTACGTGACTGGGGGCTGCATGCACCGGTAATTAGATCAGAACAAAACAGGCTAGGGCTTTTCACAGTGCATTTCTATACAATGTCTGTAATCTACAGATAACATAACTGATTAGGTCAGGGGCCGATCTTTAACTACCAGGCCCAGGGTGCGGCACTAGGCTGTCTGCCTGTGGATTCCATTTCTACCTTTTAGTTTTTACTTCTTTCTTTGGAGGCAGAAATTGGGCATAAGACGATATGAGGGGTGGTCTCCTCCCTTAGTGGGAGCTAGGAATGTAAGGTACATTGATTTCTTTATTATGGCTAGCTGATATTTAAGAATGTTAGCACAGGTCTTTGAATAAATTTTGCTTCTAAGAGAAGTTACTATTTATTCCTAATTAGATGGTGAGGAAAGTTTTTGAAGAAGAACCTCTACTTTACTTTTTACACAGAGCTGTGCACTTTCAGACAGAAACAGTCAACTTCCAAGTTGACAGAAGACAACCAAAAGATGTCTTTTGAAAAGCCCATGCAGACTCTTTCGAAATGACTTGTCAAAGTTTTCAGGAACTGTTTGACCCCTTAAGGCCCTAGTGTCAGAAATAAATGGGAATAAAATACAGCTGGAAGCACATACAATGGATTTCTATCAATGGTTTATGTTTATTATTTGAGCTCCCGTCTGATTTTCTGTTTCACCCTCTGTAAGACTTCTTGGGAATAATACTAATGATAATAACTACAAAACCTTACAGAATGAAAACCAAGTGCCAGATATTCTTCTGAATGCTTTATGTAAATTATTTCAGTTAATTCTGACAATAGCCCTATGAAATACAATCATTTGTTGCTTAACAGTGGGGATACATCCTGAGAAATGTGTTGTTAAGCAGTTTTGTCATTGTGCTAACAGCACAGCATGTACTTACACAAACCTAGATGGTATATAGCCCACGACACACCTAGGCTATATGGTATAGCCTATTGCTCCTAGGCTATAAACTGGTATAGCATATGACTGTGCTAAGTACCGCAGGCAACTGTAACACAGTGGTATATATTTGTGTATCTACATATGTTTAGATGAGGCAGGAAAATAGGGTCTGGAGGCAGGGAACATAAGGCCAATTCACACGTCAGCTATGACAGGAAATATCCTCTCCATAGGGCATAGGCCAAGTAAATGACTTTGTAACTTCACTTCATCCTCTCCTTTTACATAGGGTGTACCTCAAGTAACCAATGAGATCCTCTTAGGGGATATTTAAACTCCCCAAAATTTTGTAATGGAGCTATTGAGCTCCGATGCTCAGGCCCACTCCCACACTGTGGAGTGTACATTCTTTTTTCTTTTTTTGAGACGGAGTCTGGCTCTTTCCCAGGCTGGAGTACAGCAGTGCAATCTTGGCTCACTGCAAGCTCCGCATATCGGGTTCACGCCATTCTCCTGCCTCAGCCTCCCAAGTAGCTGGGATTACAGGTGCCCGCTTGACTTTCATTTTCAATAAATCACTTCATTCCTTTCTTGCTTTGTTTATGTGTTTTGTCCAATTCTTTGTTTAAGCCGCCAAGGACCTGGACACTCTTCTACTATTAACACATTTTAGTAATCCAGCCAGGAGGAAGAGGTAAGCCCCAAATTTGGGATTTATTCTTCTCCTTCCTCCTTTTTCCTTTCTGTCCCATACATGGAATGTCTTTTCCTTTGCAACCAGGGACCCTTGGTGGGTAGTACCTAAACATGGACGTAACTGCAGGTTTCTCTCCAGGGCCAGTGAAACTGAAGGATTTTCTTGTGGAGAAGCCTGACCATCACCACCCAGATTTCTTAAGAAACCTGGATCTTTTTCCTTTTTGTTTTCTTTTCTTTCTTTTTTGGTCTTTCAGTAGTTGTTTCCTAGTAGCTCCTTGGAAATTGAGGACAGTTGGCTGGAGTCACTCCCCAATACTGCCTGAAGGCCTTAGAAATGAATAGGAGTAATTGCCCCGCCCTGAAGGGGGGCAAGGACTTTTTTTTTTTTTTTAAATCTCTTCTGCATGTCGTCCCTGATCCCTACCTGCATAGCAGGTTGGAGCAAACTCGCACATGTTTCAGGCAACTTAAACCTTCTTTTCTTATGCCAAATTCTTTCCTTACCCTATTCAACTGGCTAAGAACAAAGGAAACCCACCCAGCCTCCAGTTCTTATCATTAAAGTTCACAAAACAGGAAGCATGGGAAAGCATGGTCTTATCAAATTATAAGGATGCTAAAAGTCGGGGATTACACTCAGGTACCAAAGGAAAGCTCATAGCAGGCTTTGGAGGGAATGCATGCAAAGTGGTGCCCACTTAAGTAAGCCCAGAGACATCTGGTACTCTAAGACTGGACCCCACAGGAGGATGCTCTGTGGGTCCTGCGGACCTCAACCTGCCCAAAGGGGATGCCCTTGGCAGAGGTTCTGAGGTCTAGTATTAAGCTGTCCTTAGAATTTTCTATCACAGCTGCAATGCTGCTTGGCTCCAAAATTGTTTAGAATCTGAAGTGTACTGTCTAATGGGAAAGTGGGATGGCATTGCATATATACAGGCTTTTGTGCTGCTGTTGTAAGCAGGGCGCCTAGTTAATGTGTCACACCCTGCTTTGGTACTGTTTGGCCCCAGTGCTCCTTTGGAGCCTGGAGAGGTTTAGCCTTTAAAAATAAAACTGCCATGGAGACTGCTTTACCTCAAATTTTGGTTCACAGCCTTCCTTGGGTTATCTATTGGGACAAAGTAAAACCGTCAAACTTGTATTGTTTTCTCATGGCTAAGGTTCCAAGCAATTGGATCTTCGTTTATGTGTGTGTATACATGTCTAGATGCATTTATTTGTATATATACTTATTGTTACATGTTTTGTCTGCCAAATTGGCTTATAAGGAAAGGAGCATTCATAAATTAAGTAAATAAGTCTAAGCAATTTTCAAGTTCACATGGCGTAAGTATAACTGTAGCAAACAAGCTAGCTTTAAAAGTATTGGTAGAATAAAAATAAAAGGCCTTCAGAATTGTCAGCCTACATTTTGTCTCGGTACCAAAGTGCTGGGAAGGGAAGAGCATGGTCCCTTTAAATGATATGGAGGAGGGGAAGGGAAGTGCTGGGTAGAAAAAGGTGGGTTCCTGGCTAGGGCTCCACCCCCACGGACCTAGGTGAGGACAGATATTTCCTGCCCAAATGCTGCGTTTCCTAAGACCATCCTGGCCTGCCACACCTCCATCTTGGGCCTATAAAAACCGGAGGCTCCCCCACCCCCGCCAGCAGGTAGCCACAGAAAGTAGCTGGATGTTTGTGAGGAACGCTTCGGCAGAGGAAGATACAAGCCACTGGTCATTGAGAGCGCACTGGCAGAAGAGCACTCTAACAGCCACTAGCAGGTTGAAAGGCCAGGCCATCCACTGGTGGAATGACGCGAAGTTTTCCAGGGGAAACCATTTCCTTTCTGGCTCCCCCATTTGCTAAGAGCTACTTCTACTCACTAAGACCTTGTACTCATTCGCCAAGCCCGTGTGTGCTCCAATTCTCCTGGCACACCAAGGTAAGAAGCCCTGGGATACAGAAATCCCTCTGTCCTTGTGATAAGGAAGCGGGTCTAATTGAGCTGGTTAACGCAAGCCACCTGTAGATGGCAAACTCAACAGAGCACCCTGCAACACACGCCCACTGGGGCTTCAGCTGTAAACATTTATCCCTAGACACTGCCATGAGGGGCTGTGTGCTTCCCTAGAGGTTTAAGGAGTGGGGCACTGAGAAAGTGAGCCACAGCTCCGCTGCACGCCCTGTGAGGGGGACAAGGGAACCTTTCAGCTTCAGTTTGTATTTTTTGTCTGTCTTTGCTAGGTATGTTTAAGTGTCAAGGTTAAAGCTGGGAGCTGCTTAGAGCGAGCCTACTTCCATTCTATTCAAAGTCTCACTGAGATAAATGCGTATCTGATTCCTTCCTTTGGAAAGGCTAATCAGAAACTCAAAAGAATGCAACCATTTGTCTCCCAACTGTGACCTGAAAGTCCCCAACCCCCCTCCTCACCTCGAGTTGTCCTTCCTTTCCAGACTAAACCAATGATCGTTTTACATATGTTGATTGATGTCTTACGTCTCCCTTGTTAAAAGTAAAAGTTAAGTGAATGGGATAAATGTTTTAGGTAAACTTTTGTGTAAATTAAAATCTTAGTTATTTTTGATACTCATTTAATGTCTGAGTAATTTCCAATTAAGAAAGTGTTGTGATAGGGGAAATATGTTTCAGAAATTGTAGAATCGTTCTTATCTATAAAAAACCATATCTGATAGTTCAGAATTTCTTGCTTTTTAGGGTCTTACTAAAGTTTTAGGTTACTATGACTAAAATTATAGTTAACATGTAATTCTGCATACAAAATGTGTCACAAAGGGTTATGTTGTTATTAGTGGAAAAAAAATGACTTTGTATAATTCAAAAGTTATCTAAAAGTTCAAATTACAGATTTGAAAAGGTTATTATGAAACAGTGTGGTAAGGAATCATTAAGCAGGGAAGAAAGATGTGGAAAATGTTTAATAAAATATTCTTCGAAATCTGATAAGAATTGGAAATAATTGGCTAATTAACATTTTCATAGTTAAAGCTCTTAGTATTGATTAAAGTAACAACTATTGTAAAAATGCATCAGCTGTTTGGCATTCTCTTTTTAATATAGTTAAGCATAAAGCTGGATTTAGTGTGGAGCCAAATTTCACATACGTGGCTTGCATTGCTTCACACTGTGTTTACTGTTGATAGTGCTAAAGTATTTGTTAGTCATGTGCCTAAGGTGAATTTCTTGATCGCACAGAATGTGTAATGACATTGGTGAACTTAAGGATATTGAATTGTGTATCAGGAATAAAATATTCAATATGTGGGGCTTTGGGAGCCCTAGATAACACTGTAGCCTCTAGGGTAAATTGAGCAGAAACATTTAGGGTTGGTTTCCTGTTTATCTGTTTTTGTTTCTAGTTTTCATTAGTTTGCCATTTGTTCCCCTCAGGCTTTACCTGTGTATTCATATATGAAAAACCATGATGCTTTTTAGTTTCTAGTGGAAGGCTTTTATTTGGTTCTGTGAATAGTTATTTTGTTTCCTATGCATTTCTAGCAAGTCATTCATTCCATTTATCTGGAACCGCTAAGCTGCCTTTGTCGGGCTTCAGGAATTAATGGAGTATACCCTAGCTTTTTATCCTTAAACTAACATGTTGGACTTGAGGCTTCCTGATGTTTTAAGGGTGTTGAGTATATTCTTACAAATAGAACTTAAGATATATTTCTGCTTAGTTTCTCCAAAATTTGTAATATATCCTTGAATATTCTTAATTCTTGGTAATATGTTTGTTTGCGTATAGTCAAGCATGATTGCCAGGGCTGCTCAGGGAGAGAGAATCCAGAAACCTGGCATGCCAGCAAAATGATAAGAATTTTTTTTTTTTTTTTTTTTTTTTTTGGAGACGGAGTCTAGCTCTGTCGCCCAGGCTGGAGTGCAGTGGCCGGATCTCAGCTCACTGCAAGCTCCGACTCCCGGGTTTACGCCATTCTCCTGCCTCAGCCTCCCGAGTAGCTGGGACTACAGGCGCCCGCCATCTCGCCCGGCTAGTTTTTTGTATTTTTAGTAGAGACGGGGTTTTGCCATGTTAGCCAGGATGGTCTCGATCTCCTGACCTCGTGATCCACCCGTCTCGGCCTCCCAAAGTGCTGGGATTACAGGCTTGAGCCACCGCGCCCGGCCCAAGAGAAGAATTTTCAACCCAGAATTTCATATCCAGCCAAACTAAGCTTCATAAGCAAAGGAGAAATAAAATCTTTTACAGACAAGCAAAGGCTGAGAGATGTTTCCAGCACCAAGCCTGCCATACAAGAGCTCCTGAAGGAAGTGCTAAACGTGGAAAGGAACAACTGGTATTAGCAACTGTAAAAACATACCAAATTGTAAAGATCATCCACAATATGAAGAAACTGCATCAACTAAAGGATAAAATAACCAGCTAGCATCACAACAGGATCAAATGCACACGTAACAATATTAACCTTAAATGTAAATGGGCTAAATTCCCTAATTAAAAGACACAGACTGGCAAATTGGATAAAGAGTCAAGACCCATTGGTGTGCTGTATTTAGGAAACCCATCTCAAATGCAAAGACACACATAGGCTCAAAATAAAGGGATGGAGGAATATTTACCAAGCAAGTGGAAAGAAAAAAAAAAAGCAAGGGTTTCAGTCCTTGTCTCTGATAAAACAGACTTGAAACCAACAAAGATCAGGAGACAAAGAAGGGCACTGCATAATGGTAAAGTCATCAATGCAACAAGAACTAACCTAAACATATATGAACACAATACAGGAGCACCCAGATTCATAAAGCAAGTTCTTAGAAACCTACAAAGAGACGCAGACTCCCACAAAATAATAGTGGGAGACTTTAACACCCCACTATCAACATTAGATCAATGAGACCGAAAATCAACAAGGATATTCAGGACTTGAACTCAGCTCTGGACCAAGCAGACCTAATAGACATCTACAGAACTCTCCACCCCAAATCAATAGAATCTACATCCTTCTCAGCACCACATTGCACTTATTCTAAAGTTGACCCTATAATTGGAAGAAGAAATTACTTTCATGTTAAACCAGCTAGTACTGAAATTGTTTAAAATAGTTTGTAACCAATGCTTGATCCTATATTCATAGAAAAATAATTAAAGCTTCGGGTACCTGGTAGGCCATTTAAACATCTTATAAAGAGATTTTGTTCAATTGTTATTTTCAACGCATGATTTCTAGTTATATGAAAGCTTTTCTTGTAAGAGGGCTGATGTTGTAACAGTAGATTATTATGCTACAATTTATTTTCACCAGGTAAAGAAAGATTTCTAAGGTTTGAATCTTCTGGAAACATCAGCAAAAGACTGTCCTTGCCATCCACACTGCAACAAAACTTCGGAACTTTGGGCTTTGGGTTTATGGCCTCGCAAATGAATAGGGTCCCTCCACACTTTTGTTACTGTGTACTCCTTGCAACCCTTGAGGTAAAGTAACCAGGAAAATGTCTCCCAAGAGGAAGATGGTATCCTTGATGTAAACAGCTTTTCCCAAGTTGACAGATTAAGACTTCTATTGTCATGAAACTCTTATCTTTGAATGTTTTCTTCTCACTATGCCTCTATGAACAATAGAAGTGGAAAAGGGGTCTGTTAGGTACTAATGGGATGTACTTTTGTTTGTGAAGGAGTTTGCAGCCAACCTTACACGTGGATAAGCTTACACTTTGACAGACAAAAGATGAAGACCTAATGTAGGTAAGACACTTTAAGGGTACATGCGTTGCCTCATAATCGGTCAAAACAAAACATTGGTTCACTCCTCTTAACTCACATTATGGGTTAAAGAGAACATTGCCAGAAGGACTTCACTATTCTAAAAGGGCATCATTTGGTCCTTTTTCCATGGTTTAAAGTAAAAGAAGCAATGATTAGAAACTTATCCTTCATCATAAACTCTATAGCAAATCCTGTAAAGGCTACAGGTACACAATAGACTCCAAATTCTCTTATGAAAATTATGATAGGATTGGATAAACAGAAGTACCTGTGCAGCTGCTAGCACTTGTGGCCTATGAAGAAATCCATCAAATGTAGATTATAGAAATTCAGGGATAAAAGATTAACAAAGAGATTGCTTAGTTAAGTGAGTAAACTCTTTAGCCCATTCTTTGATCTACTTGATTTTAGGAGGTTTGGCTTGGGGGGGACCTTGGGTAAGGGGCATATTCCAAACTCGGTATTATCCTCCCAATAAACATAAGAGTCTCCCTGGTGCACTGTATTCTCGCAAAGGTTTTAAATGCTTGCATGCAGCCATCTCTAGAACATCATATGTTCTCTTCAACTGGAATAACAGGAGCTGAAAGAAATGTGCAACCATGAGGGCACCGTAACCTATAAGTGATGTGCTGAAACCCAAAATAAGGGTAACTGAGAGTGACACTAAGACCCTAACTTTTGGTTACACTTTCACCTAAGTGACAGGCTGACCAAAAAGGGACTAAAAAAAAAAATTATGAGAGGACATTGTTTTAGACTAGTCTCATGCACTAGTCCCCAACAAACGAAACCAAACCAAAATGGAGTCACTCATGCGAAGACTTTATGGGAACACATAGATTCTAGAACACATCAGGTTTTGTTTTTGTTTTTTTCTCCTGCAAATCTCTATAACATTTCTGACAGCACAGGTATTAGGATGTGGATATATTTTCCTGGGAGACACCATTCAGCCAGGCTGCAGTCACTCTCATATCAGCCCATGCAGACCTTGCTAACTATTTACTGAGCTCCAACAAAGATCAGGCTGCTCCTCAGTACAACATTCTGGGCGGCCACTATCAATTGGCTTTGGAGGTGAAATCAGTTCCCTATCCATAGGATGACGTAGATTAAAGCAAACTAAATGTGAAGGACTCTTCTATGTTTGAGTCCTTGTGGATGAACTGTAACCTAGCTTAATAGACAAAACTGAAAACCTAACTTAATAGTATGTACTCATAACAATAGCTGAGTGTTGGCCAATCCCAGCAGTCATATTTCAGCCACTCATAGACTGCTGAGTGTTCAAACTGCATTCAAATAAGACATAGGTGGAGTTGTAACCAATTTTACTATTTCTGCACCTCACTTCCATTTCCTGTACATCACTTTAACTTTTTTGTCTATGAATTTGTTCTGATGAGGATGCACCCCTGAAGTCTCTGTGAATCTGCTGTGATTCCAGGGGCTGCCCAGTTCATGAATCAATCATTGCTCAATCAAAATCCTTTAAATTCTGAAGTTTGTTTTTTTTTTTTTTTGAGACGGAGTCTCACTCTTGCCCAGGCTGGAGTGCAGTGGCCAGATCTCAGCTCACTGCAAGCTCCGCCTCTCGGGTTTATGCCATTCTCCTGCCTCAGCCTCCCAAGTAGCTGGGACTACAGGCACCCGCCACCTCGCTGGGCTAGTTTTTTGTGTTTTTTAGTAGAGACGGGGTTTCACTGTGTTAGCCAGGATGGTCTCGATCTCCTGACCTCGTGACCCACCTGTCTTGGCCTCCCAAAGTGCTGGGATTACAGGGTTCAGCCACCGCGCCCGGCTAAATTCTGAAGTTTTTATTTTATCAGATGGTACCAGAAGTGGGATCTGAAGTGGAGCTTCTAGTGACCCCTAGAAGCATTGAGTGAACACACAAGGTACCTGGAGGACTCACTTGTGTCCATTGATTTCTCAGAGCAGCTGGGGATCGTCGGTAAGTTCCCTCTCAGATTTCAGAGCTCCACGGATTTGTGTTTTGAGCCCTCCTAGTTTATTTGAGCAAATAAGTGATCCAAACTGGGTTTGGAGTTGCAACAGAAACTGGTCTGGGTCCGGGAATGAATTTGCTCCAGGAATGAACTGGCTTGGATCCAGTTAGAGGCCTCTTACATCTGACTGGGTCAGAAAGGAACTGGTAGTAAGCAGTAATATTGCAGGGGTTATAAAATTTGCCTTTTGAAAATTCACAGGGATTTTTTTGTGTTCTACCCCTTTGTTTCATTTTTCTTGCATGCTTACGTAGGGAAAAAAAAATCATTGGTTACATTAATCAGAAGCATAAAGTCAATATTTTAGGTAAAAATAGGATTCTTAATTTCTGGAAAACTGAGTTCCTTCTGGCTTATACTGTAGGCCTGGAAGGCAGCAGCGTCTCGACAGAAATGGCAAAATCTTACTAAAGATAACTTACAGTGAAGCACTCAGAATGAACAACAATGCATTGAAGTACATTTAAAAATGAGGACTCTCGGTTACATCCCTGTTGGCAAAGAACAGGTTTGGCACTACAGGATGTCAACTACTATTCTCTTTGGAATGATGTGCCTTGCACTCTTTGCTGACAACTATGGGTGACAGGATTGACATATACAGGATTGTGGGACATGGGGAAATTTTTCTTCCTCCAAAAGGGAAAACTTGAGAGCTGATGGGACTGTTGGAGAAAAAAAAATCCCTTTACAACAACAGCAGCAGCAGCCGCCTGAACTTTTCAGTGTCCCTGCAATGGGTGGGACTTTCACTGACCTCCGTGAGCATTTCACCATCCCCATCCTGCCACAGACTAAGCTTTTTGCTCTCTCCTTTCGCCTGTCTATCTTTTCTGTTACTCATGGCAACCATCTTGCCCAGAGACCACGTGTTGAAATTCTTAGTTGGAGGTTGGATTAATGATGACGGGGTCCATCTGAGGACAAATTTAAGCCATGCCAGCTTGATATTGGCGGCTAAACAGAGTGGCTAATGTCTGTTTTATCGCACATATTTTACTCTGGCCAGAATGAAAAAGTTTTCTTTATGATGTGGCTTGACCCCCAGTTGATGGTGCAGCAAGCTGGGTCACTGGGGCCACTCAGGAAAAGGAAATCCAGAAGCCTGGCATGCTGGCAAAAGGGTAAGAATTTACCAGTCAGATTTCTGGTTTCTCTCTCTGTGCAAACAGTTGAATGAATGGTAAAAATCATTGTTTGTCTCTTCTGTAAAGTTTTGATTAATGCAAAAAAGATTCTGATGCTAGTCTTAAATGGATACATTTGTGCTATGAATTTGTTCTTTGGAGTCTAGGGGTACCTTAGGATAAAATATGGTCTTCGGACCCCATAAGGTCACTGCTCAAGACAGCCCAGCAAGCTGGCCAATAACAAACTTTTCTGTATGTCCCTGAAACAAACAAAACTTGATGGGGTCTCCATCTTATATTCTTGGAGCTTGACCTTGTAACCACTTGACAGTACTTTCTCTTGGCCTCTGCCTTTCAGGAAACAGGAATTTTAAGGTTTATGTCATGGTTAGCTCTAAAAATTATCTTGAGTAGTTAAAAGCCTCTGCAAGCTCAAAATTACTCTAGGGTCTTTCTGGGAAGGGCAGTGGAGACTGCTCTGTGCAGTAGCTCAGTAGATTAGATCTTGACCTTTTATAGTGGTTGTCTGGGTTCAGTTCGTGGGTTAGGAAGTAAGCCCCTTCTGGTTTAATATCTGTATAACGTTGTGTGGTCTCTTCTCCTCCATGGACTATCCTAAATTTTTATTTCTCTGAGCACCTGGGGTGTTACCTTTGGTAAAGTTCAAAAACCAGAAATATCTTCCATTTGGCCTGCTTAAAATCAGGTAATAAATTTTAAAAAGACTCTATTAAAGAGTGCCATGGTTATGTCAGCTTAATTAAAAGCAGATATTCAGGCTCTAACAGCACTCCTTGGTGAAAACCAGGCACCAGAAATCCCTTTCCTGGCCCCATTCTTCCAAGGGCTCCACCTTAAAGCCAATAATCAGTTAAGAAGTTTAAAAACTGGCAAATGAAAAATGTTAACTACTGTAGTAATATTCTGTCTGTGTAATTATATCTGTGTTATATGTAATGTTTATCTAAAAGAGCTCTAATTAATTTGTTTAAAGATAAGCACTTAAATATTTGAAAGCAAAATAAAAACTGTAATGCCTTTCAGTTCATGTAACTTTAGTAATCTTTGGGAAATAAAAACAGCTCTAAAGATTTTTAATAAAATACATTTTGTCTAAATTATGCAGGTCAGATATTAGGTTTGCTAAATGCTTTAAGGTCAAACTGTTTTGCCTTTTGAAAATTGTTCAATTTATTTTGAAAACATTAAATTTTAAATAAGCCTGGGAATATATGGAATTAGTCATGCCCCCTAGCTATGCAGAAAAGTTTATAAAGAGAAGAGATTTTGGTCAGGCTTGGTGGCTCATGCCTGTAATGCCAGCACTTTGGGAGGCCGAGGCAGGTGGATCACCTGAGGTTGGGAGTTCGTGCCCAGCCTGACTGACAAGGTGAAACCCCGTCTCTACTAAAAATACAAAAATTAGCCAGGTGTGTGGCAGGCTCCTGTAGTCCCAGCTACTCAGGGGCCGAGACAGGAGAATTTCTTGAACCTAATAGGTGGAGGTTGCAGTGAACTGTCATCATGCCACTGTACTCCAGCCTAGGTAATGGAGTGAGACTCCATCTCAAAAGAAAAAGAAAAAGATTTTATGTAAGAAAGACTGTTGTACGGAAAATTCTTGTCCTGAAGTAAAATGGCTTGTTGTTTAAAAAGAGTGATGTTTAGGGCAAGTCAAAGTCTAAACATGTCATATGTGGTCTGTGTAAGTTGTGAAAGAATTTATGAAAAGAAATTTGTGCCAGAAATTTTGTACAATTTAAACGTGATTGGGCTTCCTAAATGCATCCTAAAATGCCATATGACTCATAATTGTACAGCTTGCCTGCTTTAAAGCTAGATAAGGCCTGGGACACAGGGAGTTAGATGCTGGAAAGACTCAGACCTTATCTGCATTTCTGTCTGGGTCCTAGGATCCAAACCTAGTACGTAATTAAAATCCCTTACTTGCCAAGGTTTTCACCAAAAGTAAAAGTCTCTAAGAGTTAACACTGGAACATGTAATTAAGACTACTGAAAAAATAAATTTTCATACAAGGTTTGTTAAGGAGAATAAAACCTAATTTTGTAAGAGATTATAAAGAAATGTGAGAACATAAATGTTTACCTAGGTTAGAGGGTTAAAGGGTTGTTTAGAATTAAAGCTAAAGGTTTGAACAAGTTGTGAAAGGTTTATAAAAATTATAAGATTCTATGTCTAAAACATATTGGCTAAAGTTAAAATGACATTATTCAGTTTTTTTTTTCCGTAATTTGGACATTGGAATAAAAGCACAACAGTTTTCTTAACTTTGTTCTACTCTGAGGAAAAAAAATGTAAATTATTATAAAGGGTTTATAAAAGTCTTACATTATGGTCAAACTAATTAAAACTGAATTGTTTTATAAAATGTTATTAAAAAGTAGCTTTAACATCAAAAATACACTAATGGAAGCATACAACTTGATTTTTTCTTAAGAACGTTCTGCATTCCCTGACTCATCATAGAAAAGATAAAATAATCCAAATTGAATATATTGATGTGGTAGCTTATAAATTGTGAAAGTAGTTTAAAATCAATGTTTGGTTCCATATTCCTGGGAAGACAATCAAAGCTTCAGGTACATTTGGCTACCTGATGGGCCATTTAAGTATTTATAAAAAGATTTCATTCAATTGTCATTTTCAGTGCCTGTTTTCTGGTTATATAAAATCTTTCCCATGCAAGAGGGTTGATGTTATAACAGTAGATTATTGTGCTACAGTGTAACTTCATCAGGTAAAGAAAGCTTTTTATGGTTCACTGAGGACAATCCCTTCACAATCTGGGACCTGAAGATTGGATCTTCTGAGAACATCAGAGAAAGACCGTCCTTGCCATCCACACTGCAGCAAAACTTTGGAGTGTTCAACCTTGGGTTTATAATCTCACATTTGAGAAGAGTCCTTCCATACTCTTGGAACTGTACACCCGTTGGCACATTTAAGTTAAAATTAACTAGGAAGGTTTCTCCCCAGAAGATGGCATCCTTGATGTGAACAGCATTTCCCCAGTTCATGGAATGAAACTTCTATTATGAGACTCTTATCTTTGAATATTTTCTCCTTCTTTATGTCTCTATGAACAATAGAAATGAAAAGGGGATATATTATGTGCACTTTTATAGGGTATGCTTCTATTTGTGAAAGATCTTGCAGTCAGCCTTATACATGAATAACCTTATACTGTAATAGATAAAAGATGAAGGCCCATTGTAGGTGAGAAACTTTAGTGGTACATATGTTGCCTCGTAATCAGTCAAAACTCCTCTTAACACCCATCATGGATTAAAGAGAACATTGCCAGGAGGCCTTCACTCTTCCATAAGGACATCATTTGTTAGGTCCTTTTTCCATGGTTTAGAATAAAAGAGGCAATAATTAGAAATGTCTCCCTCATAATAGGCTCTGCAGCAAATTCTACTTTAAAGGCTATTGTTACACAACAGACTTTAAATTCTCTTGTGAAAATTATTCTAAATGATAGAATTGGCTAAACAGAAAAGTGCCTGTGCAGCTGCTGACGCTTGTGGCCTATGGAGAAATACATCAAATGTAGATTACAAGAATTCATTTGTAGGGGATTAATGAAAAGACCGCTTAGTCAAGTGAGTAGACTCTTCATTTAGCTCATTGTTTAATCTATTTAATGTTAGGTGGTTTGATTTATGGGGACCCTGGATGAGGAGTATATTCCAAAATCTTGGTGTGAACCTCCCGGTAGTCATAATAGTAGTCATAATAGTCTTCCTGGTGCACTGTATTCTCTCAAAGGTTTTAATTGTTTGCATGCAGCCATGTCTAGAAGTCAAATGGCCTCTCTTCAACTGGAATGACAAAGCTGAAAGAAATGTGTGGCCATGAGGATAAAATAACCTATATGACATGCTGAGACCGGAAACCCAAAACAATGGTAACTAGGAGTAGGGCTAAGGCCCTAAGTTTTGGTCACACTCTCACCTAAGTGAGAACCTGGCCAAAAGGGAGATTTTTAAAAACAAAATTATAGGAGGCCATTATTTTGGACTGAGTTCGTGCACTAGGCTCTAACAAACCACACCAAACTAAAATGGAGTCACTTGTGCTAAATGTGACATAATCAAACTAAGGCTTCAAGAAAACATATAGATCCTAGAACTGACCAGGTTTTGTTTTTCTCCTGTAAACAGGATGTTCCAGCATAAGGAGGTACCTTCTACTCAGTCCTTATTCTCTTCTTGCAGAACCCACTGTTCTGTTTCCCAGTGGGAAAACCATATAAGTACATTTATGACAGTGATAGTAATATAAATGACTAATGTTTTAGTCAATCTCTCAAAATTGAGAAAATGACCAAAAGGGGGAAATTGTTGAAGCAAACTAAATATGGAGGACTCTGTACTTCTATATTTGAGTCTTTGTGGATGAACTGCAACCGAGCTTACTAGACAAAACTGAAAACCTAAGTTGATAGTATGCACTCGTAACAATAGCTGAGTGTAGGCCATTCCCAGTGGCTGTACTTCAGCCACTCATAGATTGCTGAGTGTTCAAACTGCATTTAAATAAGGCAAACGCGGAGCTGTACCAGTCTCACTGTTTCTGTACATACTTTAACTTTTGTGTCTATGAATCTCTTCTGACCATGAGGCACCCCTGGAGTCTCTGTGAATCTGCTGTGAGGGCTGCCTGATTCACAAATCGTTCATTGCTCATTTAAACTCCTTTAAATTTGGCTGAAGTTTTTCTCTTATAAGGCACCTTTCGACAGATACATCTGATGTCTGCTAATCTGTTAAAACTGACAGCCAATGCCAGGTTTATGTCTAGTAAATAGGACAGGTTGAAGGGCATGACTTCTCTTGAATATTGGTGGTGTGATGAAAATGGTGTAAAGATGTAATCATCATTGAGGAAAAAATATTTTTGCATGTTTCTAGAAAACTGCTTCCTAATTTGCTTAAAAAAGAATAGTATTAGCCAGGCGCGGTGGCTCAAGCCTGTAATCCCAGCACTTTGGGAGGCTGAGACGGGAAGATCACGAGGTCAGGAGATCGAGACCATCCTGGCTAACATGGTGAAACCCCGTCTCTACTAAAAAATACAAAAAACTAGCCGGGCGACGAGGCGGGCGCCTGTAGTCCCAGCTACTCGGGAGGCTGAGACAGGAGAATGGCGTAAACCTGGGAGGCAGAGCTTGCAGTGAGCTGAGATCCAGCCACTGCACTCCAGCCTGGGTGGCAGAGCAAGACTCTGTCTCAAAAAAAAAAAAAAAAAAAAAGAATAGTATTTTTTCCAGCACATTCTCACTGCTTATTCTTGGTTTTCAGGCTATCAGGATCTTAAAACCTGCCCAAAATTATATTCACTGTATTTATAATCTGGACATTTCCATAAAAACAGAATTGAAAGCTATTGGAGAACAGACCTTATAAAAGAAAAATATTTTATACAGTTTCCTTGGGCTCTCATTTACATATTGTTTAGCCTCCTCACTTATTGATGTGGTATTTTCATTTCCTATTTCTAGTTGTAAGAATTTTCATACACTCTCTTCTGACACTAGATACATTGTTGTGGCGGGGTGTATGTAGTATGACAGGTTTAGTTCAAATTTTGACTGTGCCATTTAAGGAGTAAATGATTGAGCAAATGGAAAATATCATACCCGCTCCATCAGGTGTAGTGAGAGCTAGAAGTGACATAAACACATAAACGAAACCCCCCCCAACATAACTTGTTGCATGAATGTGCAAACATTCTCTAGGAGCTTTAGAGGTAGACGAAAGATAAAATTTCCTTTGATTTAGCAGGGATAAGTGTTTTCAAAATGGAAACATTTGCATTTGAATGCACTGACAGAAAATTAATATAGAGTAAAACCTTACAGTCAGCCAAATGCTTTTTGAGCACCTCAGTTTGTGAGGCTGAGCCCTATGATTATACAGTGACATCACTTGGGAAGAATAGTTCTGAGGATAATTGTATTCCATGGTGAGATATTTTTGGAAACAGAAACTGTAGGAAACCCATTCAGTTAAAATGGCTTTGTTTCCACAGGAATCTCATTGGTACTAATATAGTTTTGCTCTGTGAGTAAATGGTTGGCACACTGATTTTTGTTAAAGCGTTACTATTCACACATTGATTGGCTTAGAACAAGAATGCTTGTGCATTTCAGATGATTGGAAAGTCTTAATACCTATGTATAAATCTGTGCATCTTAAAAAAGACAATGATCTTTGAATATGGCTTTGTTTCTGAACTCTCATTGTTTTATATTACCTCACCCCTAACTTTCACATTGTATCATATTATTTATATTCCCATTTTTATATTCATTTGTTGTGTTGTGTTTACATGTAGAAGGAAGGAAGCTCAGAAAGAGCAGAGCTGCCATCTCCATTTTATTAATCTCTGCACAGGACTATTTGAAGTCTATGGGGACATGTATGAGATACCAACTGCTAACATGAGCACATTGATGTGCACCACAGATGGGAGATAAAAACTGGCTGTGTCCGTGAAGAAGTACAGATCGATGTTTAAAAAGACCATGGGCTTTGAAGGCAACAGACCGGGATTCAAACCTTAGCTCCACCGCTTAAGCTGCTTTCCAACCTTGAGCAAAGTGCTTAATGTCTAAATCTCATTTTTTCTCTATCTTAAAATGATCACAATAATATATATTTACAGAGTTATTTTGGAAGAAGCCAAGTGAAAAATAAAAAACAAAAAACAACACTACACATATTCCTCAAACCAAACAACTGAATCCTATGTGGATACTCAGAACTTGCTACTTACTTCTCAGTGATTATTAGAAAATTTTTGAACCGATTTTTGTGTTTCCTTCCATAATAGAAAAAAAAAATCAACACAAGAACTAATCATTTGATCTGGCATCAAGATTACTTGGTATTATTTTTCAATAGAACATCATGCTTTCTTAAATACCTGCTCTGCTTGTAGCTTCTTGGTTCAGTTTGCCTTATAGGAGTTGTTTGAATAATCTTATATGTAAGTGATATATTAACTACATTTTAGCCATATGATGGAAGTATTCGTTCACTACATATCAAAATATTTATTGAATGAATAGAATTGTTGAAACAGACCTTGAGTAATTCTGAAAGCAGGAAGGCTAACACAATTTTATTCTGCTATTTTCAAACTCCTTTGTTCTTTCATTCATTCAGGCCCATTGGTTTAAACTGACTCATTCACTTAGCATTTATTGCACGTCGTGCTTGGTAGTTCATGCCTGTAGTCCCAGCTGAGGACTTTCAGAGGCCAAGGTGGGTGGATCACATGAGGTCAGGAGTTCAAGACCAGCCTGGCCAACATGGCAAAACCCTGTCTCCATTAAAACTACAAAAATTAGCTGGGCATGGTGGCTGGTGCCTGTGACCTCATCTATTTGGGAGGCTGAGGCAGGAGAGTCACTTGCACCGGGGAGGTGGAGGTTACAGTCAGCTGAGATTACAGCCTGGGCAATAAGAGCGAAACTCTGTCTTAAAAAAAAACCAAAATCTATTGTAACCTACAGTGTGCTAATCAATGGCTAAAGTGGTGACGAATCTACAGTGTGCTAATCAATGGCTAAAGTGGTTCTGTAACCTATTTAGCCATTGCAATAACCCTTTATTGTAACCTACAGTGTGCTAATCAATGGCTAAAGTGGTTCTGCTCTCAAATTGCTTATAGATATGAGGAGATTGGATAAGCAAATAGAAAATTGGATAGATATCTGAAAAAGGTATATATAATTAATTCAATTTATTTTATTTTTAATGTCCTACCCATTTTGAGGAGGATTTGAGGTAGCTTGCAGAAACTAAAAAACAGAACAGTCTAGTGTAGCAATAACAAGTTTATCTCCAATCAGAGAGGTCAAGGTTTTTGATTCCTGACTGTGCCAGTTCTGACAAATGTCAGAAATCTGTTTGTAGCCTCAGTCAAACTACGTAAAAGATGCATATGCTTGAGAATGTGTGTGCATATGCTTATATTTAAATTTTGGAAACAGAAAAGGAAGATTTGGGTTAATTTGTTCTCAGATACAGGAGCTAGTGGTACCCCTACTTCCAACTAGACCTTGGACCTCCTGGTTGGTCACTGCAGATAGCCTTTTTACTGAGGTAATTTTCCTGGATTGAAGCTACAGCTGTAAAACATGATCCTGGCTTTGTTGTTGTTCTCACTAGCTCCTCTAGGCTAAAGACCCAGCATGATGTATAGCCAATCTGGCTGCAGTTTCTACAATGTGCAGTTGGCAAACATATTACATTGTGAAGGTCTGAAAGTTGAATTGTATTCCAGGCCACATAAAGTGCTGATCAACTGAGGCAGATGGGCTGTAGGGCTTCCAGTTTTGAATTGGGAGATTTCTTGCTAAAATGGTAGCTGAAGATCTATTGTTCAAGTCCTGAATAATAAGGGATTTGAGGACTCAGAGTTCTTCATTATGTGTCATCATGTAGTAACTTTTCTCTAAAAGGTTTAAGGATGAATCTTATCCATAGAACACGAACCAGAATAATCTCAACTTGAGACTTGTTAGAAAAGTTAGAGAAAATGTTATTCTATTAAAAGAGATTTAAAAATTGGTACTGTGTATTAAGGCATTATGAAAGCAATTCAATTCAAAAAATATTTACTAAGTTTTTGCTAAGTGACAGACATCTTAAAGAGTCTTGAAAGAACTATAAAACAGAGTTTAATACCTAAACTCATCATTTTGCAAAACAATAATATGGAGAAATAATTTCTCCCTTTACTATATGAATTATTTTTCAGGATGTCCAAATTGTTGAGGGAAAGTGTGTTTTTTTTTTGTTTTTTTTTTTAAGACACAGATTCACTCTTGTTACCCGGACTGGACTGCAGTGGTGCGATCTCTGCTCACTGCAACCTCTGCCTCCCAGATTCAAGCAATTCTTCTGCCCTAGCCTCCTGAGTAGCTGGGATTATAAGTGCTCGCCACCATGCCCAGCTAATTTTTTTTTTTTGAGACGGAGTTTTGCTGTTGTCGCCCAGGCTGGAGTGCAATGGCGCGGTCTCGGGCTCACCACAACCTCCACCTCCTGGATTCAAGTGATTCTCCTGCTTCAGCCTCCCAAGTAGCTGGGATTATAGGCACGTGCCACCATACCCAGTAAGCCTGTATTTTTAGTAGAAACGGGGTTTCTCCATGTTGGTGAGGCTGGTCTCAAACTCCCAATCTCAGGTGATCTGCCTGTCTTGGCCTCCCAAAATGCTGAGATTACAGGTGTGAACCACTGTGACTGGCCCTAGTTTTTGTATTTTTGGTAGAGCCGGTGTTTCACCACGTTGGCCAAGCTGGTCTCGAACTCCTTACCTGAGGTGATCCACCCTCCTTGGCCTCCCAAAGTGCTGGGATTACAGGCATGAGCCACTGTGCCTACAAGGAAAATTCTCTTTATGGAAGTATTTAAGCTAATGAAATACGAATAAATAATAGCTCTAAGCAGTGATCATCAATGACTAATACAACAGAAAGAGAATAACCAGAAAATGCATGTCTCATAACAGAGGTCAGTATTACTGCTTTGAAGTAGTATTGTCAAAAATTCTAACCTGAATCTATTAGCTCTTTAGATCTATCAATTTACAGGAAATAGGAAGTATCAAAAAATGTCTTAACACAGTGATGTAATCAGTCAAAGCTTAGCTGCAGGGAACTACAAGACAGATAAGCCAGTTTTTTTCCAACACAGAAATTGTAAAAATAAAAAGCATGAGAGAAGAAGAACTCTATGGATTAAAAAAGAAACATACCAGCAGGGCATGGGATGGGCTCCGGTAGTACCAGCTACTCAGAAAGCTGAAGCAGGAGGATCACTTGGGCCCAGAAGTTCGAGAACAACCTGGGCAACATAGTATAGCAAGACCCTATCTAAAAAACAAAAACATATATGCCAATTGAAGTTTGTGTGTCTTATTACAATCCTGATTCAATTAAAGAGACAGTAAAATATCTATTTTTTTAATTAAAAAAATATTTGTTTAGAGACAGAGTTTCTTTCTTTCATCCTGCCTCCCAAATAGCTGGGACTACAGGTGTGTGCAACTGCATCCAGCTTAGTTTTAAAATTTGTTTGTGTAGACGGGGTCTCACCGTGTCCAGGCTGGTCTCAAACTTCTGACTATAAGCGATCCTCCCACCTTGGCTTCCCAAAGTGCTAGAATTACAATTACAGGTACAAGCCACTGTGCCCAGCCAGTAAAATATATTTTTGAAGCAATTAAAGAGATGTGAGCACTCACCGGGTATTTAATGGTATTAGTGAATTCTATAAGTATTTAGCAGGGCTGATCAAATTATGATTATATTTTACAAAGATACTTGTTGAAATATGTATGGAAGAGAGATTGATGTCCAGGAATTGTTTCAAAGTGACCTGGAGGAGCAGAAAAGTAGGTAGAAACATGGATGAAACAAGATAACTCACAAATTAAGAATTGTTTAAGCTGTGTGATAGGTGGGTAGGGGTTCATTACACCATTCTTTCTACTTGTACAAATGTTTGAAACTTTCCATAATAAATGTCTTACTAGAAAGTTGAAAAATGAGTGAAATCCTAATCTTGCCTGGAAGCATTTCAGAATCTAATCTGATAGGCAAGCATGTATGCAGCTAATTGTGAAACAATGTGATACTAGCTTTAATTAGAGTGTGATCAGAGTGCTGAGGAGCACAGAGGGAAAAGGGGTCATACCACAATTATAAGAATGTAACTTTTAGAGGATGTGAAAGCCTATCGGCAATCATTCAGAGAAACAGAACCAGTGTGTATAATAAAAGATAACCCTGACATATAAGATTAAATTAGGCTGAGGATGAGACCATTAAAAGTGAACCTATATGCCAAAATTTGAAAGCCTATATTGGTTATCAATGAAACAAAAGATTCATATTCATCTGTCAATGAAAGAAAAGACAACAGCTTGTTTATCTTAGCAAAGGCATAGTATCTCAAGTGTAGCCCAACTTTCCCCTGGAATGTAGTGAGTTCATACACGGCTGCCACTTCAATCCTTTCAGATATGTATTAAGCTCTGTAGCTTCATATTCCTTTATAACAATGCAAACAGACCAACACAAGGAATTTCTGGTACTTGGGGTCTACCTGTGAGGGAACTCTTTATGAAGCCCTGGGTGTGGGTTACAGTGACCTATTCAGCAGTTCTGCAAGAATAGGTCACTGGCAGTATAAGCCATCTGCTCATGCAATTTAATTTTACCTTTAGGACCGGCTCAAATTTTATATGTAGCAATTCCCCATAATATTGCATGAGGTTGATTTGTTCATTCAACCTGCATTCTACCCTCCTTTAAAAGAGACTTCCTGACCTGCAGAAACTATAAAGGTAAAAATCAACATATTCCAGACTCCTTTACAACTAGTTTTAGATGGATGCAATCACACAGGTTTGGAAAGAAGTGAGACAAAGGCCATCTTTTGTTTCTTTTTGCTGTTTTCTGCTAGGAAACTATTTGGTGGAGACAGAAGTTCTTCCTCTAGAAGTAATTTAGTGTTTAATCTTTAGTATCTGGGTGTTGAGAGACATTTGTGGTGGTGGTTGCTGCAGTGGGGACTTTCTAAATTTGACTCTGTGATGCTGGGATTGCAGTTACTACTGAGTGTTTTTTTGCTTTTTAAAAGCCTATTTTTTGAGAGCAGTTCTGGGTTCATGGCAAAATTGAGAGGAAGGTTCAGAGCTTTTCCATATATTCCCTGTTCCACACATGTATAACCTTCCCTCTTCTGAGTGTTCTTGATTTTAATTGTGTAAGTAGCAGTTTCAGAGGAAGTTGCTACCTCAGTGATCAACTATATAGTGTTCAAATAGTTATTTTTGGAGGCATAACCTAGAACTCTTCCTTTCAAGTTTTCCAGTGACTTTAGAACGACGAATTTCCTCTGTGAAAGTCTATCCTGCGTAAAATACCTAGAGGGGTGATACGGTTTGGATGTTTTGTGCCCTCCAAATCTCCTGTTAAAATGTGACCTCTAGTGTTAGGAGTGGGCCCAGTGGAAGGTGTTTGGATCGTGGAGGCAGGTCCCCCATGTGAATGACTTGGTGCTGTTCTTGTGGTAATGAGTGAGTTCTCACATATAAGTTTATACAACATCTGGTGGCTTTAAAGAGCCTGGCACTTCCTCCCCCTCTCTTGCTTCCTGGCTCACCATGTGATATGCCAGCTCCCCTTTTGTCTTCTGTTATGACTGTAAGCTCCTTGAGGCCCGCACCAGAAGGCGATGCCAGCGCCACACTTCCTGTATAGCCTGCAGAACTGGGAGCAAAAATAAACCTCTTTCCTTTGTAAATTACCCAGCTTCATATTCCTTTTTAACAATGCAAACAGACTAACAGAAGGAGTTTCTAGTACTTGTATTCTTGTATTAAAACTTGACTGATACAGAACAGCCTACTTTATGGCTGGATAAAATCATTTCATGAAGCAACTCAGGGTGTACTCTTCCTTGATGTCTTATGGCCAGATATTTTGTCTCTAACTGAGTCCAATATTAAGTCAAAGCCTTGTTTGTTTCAAAACCCTGGGAGCATCTACTGTGATTCTAATAGTGGGTCTCACCACAGTCTCCATAGTGCAACTTGATCTGCTGAAGATACTTAGTCTTTGGGTCTACTGGTTCACAAAGGCCAAGTAACAGAGCAGCTTATCCTGCACTCTACACCATCTCTTGCTCTGAGC
Source organism: Colobus angolensis palliatus (assembly GCF_000951035.1). Lineage (NCBI taxonomy): Eukaryota > Metazoa > Chordata > Mammalia > Primates > Cercopithecidae > Colobus > Colobus angolensis. The sequence goes on from NW_012120709.1 coordinate 12,574,957, forward strand.
CTCACTCCAAGCTAGCATCAATCTGGATTGCTTGTTAATTTTTGAGCAGTAACTCCAATTTGTTGAATGGTGGCTTCAAAATTCATAGAGGCTTAAAGGGGATATATCCCTTTATTAATAGTAGTGCCTTCTTTAGAGAGGATAGCGTGTCATGTCATGTTCTAGACACTGAATGCCCAGAAACCAAGATTGTATCTCTTTCTTGGTGGCAGTGAGTATTTTAAAATGGATATCCTGACATGTCTAGATCCTGCGTGCTATGAATTTTTATGGCAGTTTTCGCCTGTCCTCTGGAATGGTATACTGTAGCTAGGGCTTCTAGGGAATCTGACATTTTATGTTCACCAGATTCTGCGGTATGTCATCAATATAGTGGACCAGCATGGTGTCTTGTGCATTCATGGGAGTTGCACTCACTGACCCTGACAAATAAAAAATGAAATGCTTTTGGTATTGTTTTGATTTTGGGGATAGAGAAAAAGCAGATATCAGAATAATAGCACATTCCAGGAGCTGAGGGATGTATTTGTTTGTTGAAAGAGGCTACATCTGGAACATTAGCCACAACTGATAGTTTACAATAATCCACTGTCATTCTGAAATACTCTTCTTTATTTTGCATAGTCCAAGTAGGCAGATAAAATTGAGATATGAAAGGACTCAGAATCTCTGAATCTTTCAAAGCACTAAATGGCGGCACTAATCTCTGAAATTACTCATTGGGTGAGATATTACATTTAGCTTATCATTGTGGTAAGAAAGGAAAACTCCACGGGCTTCTCCTGGCTCTTTATGATACAAGTCTCACTTCATTGTGTTAGAGAACTTCTGTGGGAATTTTGCAGTGGCTTAGTCTATTTACTTTACAGGTAGATACTTATGAAATGAGCAGTAATTGTGTAATATGTCTATGTAGTCACTGTGCCCACTGTTAGGCAAATTGATACCTAAAATCTCTCACTTGATACCCATAAGCTCCCACTCTGACCAACGGACCATTGTGGCATTTGCATCCACTAGTAATTATTGTTTCTTGTCCTGGACATCACCTGTTACTCTCAAGCTTGCCAAACTTCTTAGTGCTTATGTAATTTGCCTGGATCTAGTTTTGTCTCTAATAAGGTTCAGACACTGCCAGCAAAAGAATAATCAGGTTTTGTGAGATTACTGGCTAGTCCAAATTGCTCTCCAGAAATAGTCCTTAGAAAGGACATTGCATTTTTAGATAAAAATGCAAGAAGTGTTTAAAATTAGAGTTCCAAAATAGAGTCTTTTGTCTTCTAGATCCATCTATCATATGCTATTTATCTATCATATGCTATCTATCCATCTGTCCTCTATCTACCTATTTATCTATCTATATCTATCAATTTTAGCACCTATGCTTCACTTCTGGCTAAGAGCTGCAATGAAAGAAATTCCAGTGAAGACTAGAAATAAGAGCAGGAGCTTGAGATAATCAAAAGCTTGGACTGCTATGCTGCACCTGCCATCTCAGAGGGTGAGGTTTCTAGTCTCACCGTCAGGCAAGTCTTGTTCTCAGGAATAGGGCAAAAAGGAGATTGAAAAATAAAAACCTCAGGCCGGGCGCGGTGGCTCAAGCCTGTAATCCCAGCACTTTGGGAGGCCGAGACGGGCGGATCACGAGGTCAGGAGATCGAGACCATCCTGGCTAACACGGTGAAACCCCGTCTCTACTAAAAATACAAAAAAGCTAGCCGGGAGGTGGCGGGAGCCTGTAGTCCCAGCTACTCCGGAGGCTGAGGCAGGAGAATGGTGTAAACCCAGGAGGCGGAGCTTGAAGTGAGCTGAGATCCGGCCACTGCACTCCAGCCCGGGCAACAGAGCAAGACTCCGTCTCAAAATAAATAAATAAAAAAATAAAAATAAAAATAAAAACCTCTGTAATCTGCATGGATTTCTTATTTTCTTGACATGGGGCTTACAAGTTTTCAGACATTAGTATCCATGTTCTCTCTCTTTCTCTATATATACACACACAGATACATACATAGATACATACGTATTAGATAGTATACGTACACTTCCTTGATAGAATGTGAAAATATGGTAAATTTCTCATTTCCTTCTGCTGAAGCAGAGTCAAAAGTTCAATCAATATGGTGCATTGATCTCTAGTGAAGAAACAAACCAGTTGTGATCAAATAATTATAGGATAAAATGAAGATAAAAATGAGAAAATTGAAATGAAAACAATGAAAAGTTTGTTATATTAACATGTTGTGATCGTTCAAATTTAGTCAATTCCTCTCTTGTCCTATGTTAATCTATTCTGTTTTTGAGAAGATTGTACACTTAGGGTCAAAAATGTAGAAGGAGCTTGGATGGGTGGGAGAGCCCTGGATTAAGAGTTTAAAGAGCCAGGATGTAGTCCCAGTTGTGCTACTTTACAATTTAGAATAATTAGATGTGTACAAATTTTAGTTTTGCAGCAAAGGGCTTTTGAGCTAATGGGTCTTAGCTTGGAATGAAGAGATAACCCACAGAGTCCAACTTTGGCTCACTTATATAACTGTACCTACTTCACAGGATGTTTGTAGGGATTCACTATGAATATATGACTGGGCATGGTGGCTCACGCCTGTAATCCCAGTGTTTTGGGAGGTCAAGGCCAGAGGATTTCTTAAGGTCAGGAATTCAAGACCAGCCTGGGCAACATAGGGTGGCCCTATTTCTACAGCGTATTTAAAAATTTGTCAGGCATGGTGGTGCATGCCTGTGGTTCCAACTACTTGGGAGACTAAGGTGGGAATATTGGTTGGGCCAGAAGGTCGAGGCTGCAGTGAACCATGATTGTGCCACTGCATTTTAGCGTGGGTGACAGCAAGACCCTGTCTCAGTATATATGAATACACGTGAAATGCTTAACACAGTACTTGATGCAAACTAAGGGTGCAATAAATGCTATAATTCCTATGTAATACTGTGCTTTCTGCCTATATGGAGCCTTATGTAAGAGAGGTATGAAGAGGTCAAACATCAAAACTAAGTAGAGTAATCAGTTGGTAGTTCTTACTGGTTATTGTAAGACAACTCAAGGAGAGACAATAAAAGAAGTATGCTGTTCATTGTGGAGATTTCAGTTCTTTTAGTTGAAATTTCGTTGCCTAGAGGTAATGTGGTTCTGAATTTTCCAAATATCTTGCTCAGAAATATTGTAACACCTTCTGGCTATTCTACAGACAGCTAGCTAATTATGTTTGGCATCAAATTTTGAAGAATAAAAGTAGAATTTCATGACATGTCAAAAGTAAATCCAAAGTGTCAACTTTATCCTGTTGCTGGAGAAGTTTGCTATTTGGAGTTTTAAAAAATAAGTTCAGAAAGAGATTGGCCATTCAAAAAAAGTAATTTCAAATGCACCTGTATTTACTGGACCATCCAAGCTTTTTAGAAGTTAATAAGGTAGCAGTGTGCTATTCCCTGCACAGCCTCTAGCACACAAATGCTTCTTTTCCTCCTACGGGAAAGAAATATAATCTTTTTGATGCTTAATGTTAATACTCACAAATAAGCATTCTCTAACTTCTTGGGATCAGATGTTGTCTCTCCCTCTAAAATTACTTCATTCCATGGTTGCCCCAGAGAAGTGCAGATTCCCAGTAAAGCTTTGGGTTTGTTAGGTTTCACACCTGTATGAGGCTTCTCTGGAAAATAGAATTCAAGAAATGATCTTAGGTTTAAAGACTAATGGGATGTGATTTAAATCAGGATTTTTGTTATTTAACCTTTCAAAGCTTTAGTTTCCTCATCTATAAAATTAAAATACTTATAATGGATATAATAGTATCTTGACCATGGTATGATATACGTTAGTTCCCCTGACTCCAGAAGGTTCGTCTCTTGCAAACAAAGAATACATTCTGGTTCTGTTAAGCAGGAAAAAGGAATTTTTAAAAGGGAGTTATGGAATAAATTGATTGCAGCGTTAGAGAAACAGACTGAAGCTAAGCTGAACTTTTCAGAATCAACACCCAACCACATCCCGGAACAGATACCAAAACTTCCCTGATATTGCTACCATCACCTGTTCCCTGGATGCCAGGACTCTGATTTTGCTACAGTGATAGACCAGGATATCAACTTTACTTTTCCCCTCAAGGTGTTCCCCCATGCTTGGCACCTGTGTCAGCAAAATGATATCCTACTCAGAGGTTCTCTCTTTAGGTTACTCATTTCCAAATTGAAGTCCTGTGTGGGTATTTTTGGCAGGCAGAAGCTAGGTCTTGTGCTCTCATCTTGCAAGGGTGCCAAGGAGTGAAGTGCTCTGGATTCTACCTTACGAAGGTGGGGCTTTCAGAGTGGGCATTACCAATATATAGAAGGGTAGTCAAAAGATACTAGGTCCTTTCAGAATGTTTTTCCTCTTAGATCTAATAACAATGATACCATCATTTTTAAAAAATCTACATTTACTCAATCCTTAGCAATGGGCTTAATGAGACTACAATTATCCCCATTACGCAAATGAACAAATTGCGTCACAAAGATTTAGAGAGTTTGCTTTTGTTTGGTAAGTGGCAGAACCAGAGTTGGATCCCTGTCTATCTGACTCCAAACTCTAAGTGGAAAATCCCACCATGAAGCTGCCTCACAAGTCAAGAGACTCTTTCACAGCACTTAAATCCTATTTCCTGTTCCTAAATCTTTCCCTAAAAGCTGGGAAGTGCCCTGGCCTGTTAACTATTTGTTAATGCTATTTTTTCCAAGCTAAACCCGCCCAACAGCTCTGCCAGCTCTCTGACTGTGCAGAAAAGAAAATGTGGGTGGGTTTGGGAAAGTGGGTCAGATAAGCACACAGACTAATCTGGGGCCCTGATAGATGAGGTTGTTGGGGGGTGGGGGGGAAACCACGTTGGTGTCATAGACTTCCATTTGAGATGCTTTACCATAGAAAAATGTAAGCACTCATCCTCTTTTCACGTTGTCTCCCCAGGGCTGTGCAGGGTGGAACTCAGGCAGTGAATGCAGTGCAGTGAAAAGAATGTGAGCTGCAGAGGCATTCTGACTTGATTTCAAATTCTGGTTTTGTGACTAACTGGTAGTGTCAGCTTTGAGAAATGATTCAATGCTTCTGAGCCTTAGTTTTCCTCATCTGTGAAATGGACCTGATTTTCAGAGTTTATGGTGAGTGTGGTGCATTTTGTAATGTTTTGGTCTTCTCCCTCCTAAATGTGTTTCACTCAGCCTTTTCCCTGGAACACAGCATTTGAGACAAAGCTTACCTGCTGCCAGAGTCTGAATGTTTGTGTCCCCGCCAAATTCCTGTGTTGAAATCCTGACCCCCAAGGTGACGGTATTAGGAACTAGGGCCTTTTAGGAGGTGATGGAATTAGTGTCCTTATTGGCATTAGTGCCTTTATAAAATAGGCCCAAGGGAGCTTGTTCGCCCCTTCCACCATGTGTGGACACAGTGAAGAGGCACTATCTTTGAAAGAAAAAGTGTAGCCTCACCAGATACCAGATCTGCTGGTGCTTTGATTTTGGACTCCCTGGCATCCAGACCTGTGAGAAATAAATTTCTGTTGTTTATAAGCTACCTAGTCTATGGCATTTCAGTATCCCTAACTAAAGACACCTGCAGGTACTTTATTGAAATCTCAGGGATGAAAGAGTGAAAATAAAAGGAGAGTAAGGCAGGAAAGGAGGGACAGTGAATGCAAAGAGGTGTGTTACCAAACTCAAAAACATACTGCTAGTTGCTTTTGGCCCTGAAGAAGGCTTCCAGAGAGACCTTATAGGACCACTGGACCTCAGAACAGTTTGTCCAGGAAAAGAATGGCAAGCACTTTAACCTCCTGTTACTTATTGGTGAAAAACAACCCTGTGAGACTGCCCTGTCCTTCTGGAATGTGTGACTTGGTTTCTTCAAGTAGCCCCTAGAGAAGCCAAGATGTTGGAAAGGTTGAGTTTTCTCCTTGATGGACATTCTAGAGACAACACCAAAGCCTAGCCTCCGCTTCAGAAGCAGGTTGGATGTGCAGAGACAATAGCAATAGGAGGTGAGGCAGCAGTGTCAGTGGTGGGCTTTATGGTCATGAGAAACATGTGAGCCATTATTGGGCTGCTCCGGAAGGGAAATGGAGCACATAACCTGGGCCTAGAGGACAGGAAGTTTATGGTGCAAACTGGGTCAAATACACTGTGTTTGGGGAATTACCCTTCTTTGGAGTCACAATGGAGAGCTGCACCGACCCCACCATTGAAGCAGAAACCCATTTCCCAGTCTTTCTTTTTGTTAGGGTATCACAAGGCTGCCTTCTAGGCCATGCTGTACTTATCAAAGTGCCACTCTAGACTTCAACTCAGAAGCTAAAGAGGTCAAGAAGCGAGGACATCCCAAAATCCATTCTGGTGAGGAAAAGGCAGCAGGAGAAGCTATATCAGCTTCCAGGAGCTGTAATGCCCAGTGGCCGGCATTGGTAGTATTAAGGATACACGTGCATGTCTATGCCCAGAGGTGGTAGTATTGTCACGGGATAAACCAATTTAGTTACTTAATTTGGGATGCCATTCTTATTTCTGCATTCCAAGTCTGGTTCTTCTAGCCTTCCCGAGATATTGTGAACCACCTACATCATATAATTTATATTTTTCTGTTTAAATTATCCAGGGTTCTTGTATCTAACAACCCTGACTGACACAGTCATAACTGGGGGAAGTATTTGAGTGGCAGATTAGTATTTTTGAAACAGCAATCATTTTCTCCCCTTTGTTTTATTCCCTATTGAAGCATTTATATCATTTTATTCCTGTGTTTTCTGGGGAGTGATGTAGTAGGATAAAAGCAAAGGATAAGAGAAAAAGAACAATTTCTGGCCTCCAAAGGCTGGTGGCCTCGGGGAAAGTAACAACAAAACTTCAGCAGACAAAATATTTGGAAATGATATCACAAGAATGAGAGAATTAAGCTGAGCTTCTCTTTCATGCTCCTGGACAGGAAAATTATTTCCCCGGAGTGGGGAGAGGAAAGAAATATGAGAAAACTGCAAAGTGCTGGAGCTATTTTTACCTCTTCTAGAGAATGAGGTCTCAAAGCAGATATTAGCTTGAGTTATGTAGAAAAAAAATGAAGATTTATTTGTACCTGAGTTTGTGGCCTGAAATTTATTCACAGTATGTGCATAACAGCAAAACAAATCACACAGCAAATTCCATCCAGCCTAGGATAAGCATACCATAAAATGGGTGTTCGACAAACAGCACATTTTTTTTTTTTTTTTACTTTATTTATATCTAGTTAAAAATGGAGACATCTGTGTTGCTCTGGCTAGTTAGTGAAAGTAAAGTTAGTGGCCTGAGGCTGCGTTGTTTTGTTTAGGGAGAGGAGTCTCAGTGCTGCTCCGAAATCTCATGCAGTCAGTAAATCTCACTAAATACGTTCAATCAACAATATGCTTGGTTATGGGAGAAAAACAGCGCTCTGAAGAATACCCCATTCTTTTTGTCTCATGGGTTCATACTAGATCATCACAACAGGCATTTGCTGCAGCAACCAGTTTTGCATTCACACTAATCTGGAGTGAAGCATTAATAGAGCCTTTAGAGTAAAGCCAATAAAATTGTCCTGGAGAGCTATTCATTCTCTGAGGAGAGGCACAGTCTGACCCCAAAGCACATGTGGTTCAGGAAGATATGTGTTTCTGAGATGGGAGAGAAAAGGTCCTGTTTTGTTCCTCACTGCAGACTTGACTTCATCCTCAAATATCATTTAGGAGAAGGCTGTCACAGGATTGTTTATAGTTACAAACTTTCAATTGTTTCACCAGGGAAAATGTATAGAAGGAGAGAGAACACTAAAGTAAATGTGGCAAATGATAATTCTTGAATATACAAATGATAATTCTTGAATATAGGTAGAAGATTTATGGGCATTCATCATACTGTGCTTTCAATTTTGAAATTACTATGTTGAAGACATTTCAGGATCATTTAATTGAAGTAAGTGAAGTTGTGTAGAAGTGACCAGAATTATCTTGAAATTTAGCACTAACGTTAATTTTGATCTTCAGGTCATATTAGGAGACCCAACTTCTCACCAGGGGATGGATCAATATTATTAGCTACTGCATATTGACACTAACAGCACACTAAGCACTGTGTTAAGAGGTTCTACATACATTTCATTCTACTGTGTTCAATATATACCAATCAAAACCCCTGCAAACTCCAAAAAGTAGGCAGTATTAGCCCCATTTTATTTCCTTTGAGACAGGACTCACTGTCACCCAGGCTGGAGTGTAGTGACACCAGCATAGTTCATTGCAGCTTCGACCTCCTGGGCTCAAGCAATCTCCCATCTTAGGCACCTGAGTAAATGCGACCACAGATGTGTGCCACCATACTGGGCTAATTTTTTATTTTTTTGTAGAGATGTGGTTTTACTATGTTGCCCAGGCAGGATCCCCATTCTGTAGGTGAACAAATATCCAATCTAGGCTAATAACCCAGGTTTGACTGACTCCAAAGCCAGTATGGTATATAGCCTCTCAGATTCAACAACCAGAAGAGGAAAAATGGTCGTTATAAAACATGTTAAGAGAATAAGTTTATTTTAGTACAGGTCTTAAGACAGAAAAATCAGAAGTTCAATACCGCTCTTCAGTGGAGGCAATAGCCAGTTTGTGGGAGAGCTCTGCATTCATCAGTGGAGGGGTAATTTGACAGAGGAGGAAGAGTAGGAATATAGAAGTGTACATACATATGGGCATGCACACACATATTAAGACATGCATTGACCTGTATATATACACACATACATGCATCATTAGCTTTTTGGGTCTGTAATGTAACCCTGGTTAAACACGGTATTGTTTCATCAGTTCTCAACCAAATGTGAGAAAGATCAGAATAAATATAGCGGACTCATATAAGCATGGTTCCAAGATGAATGAACTCCCCAGTATGGTGGGGTGGTCTTCTAGTGTGCTTGCTTGGAGATGGGAGGCTCAGAACAGCTTAACACAGAAATAAATTATTTCTGTGTCTTTATCTTTAGGAAATCATTAGAGACCGAAAAATCATCTGGCTCCCTCAACTGAAGGTTTCTTGGTTTTGGCATTGAAGGAAGGAGCTACCTTTTAGTTTACCTGATATAGTATAATACAGAGTCTTGATAGCACAATTGTTATTGTTTAATTTTTAAAAAATTAGTTTGCTTCTGCAATTTGTTTCTCTAGTTATATCACTATAATTTTAATTTTTTTTTTTAAGGACATAGCCAGTCCCAAAAAACTCAAATTCCCCAATAAACCACCAGAAATAAAGGGAAGTGGGGTAACTCTGTTTTTAGCTCTTCACCTCTGGACCTATGTATTCTTTCTCTTGAAGACACAGAGCGATATGAAGGTCTTTGCATCATTGCATATACTGTGTATGGCAGATGATGTAAATCCTTGCAAAGTATTGCCTCCAAAATGGCACTGCAGCTATGCTTTTCTCAGGAGGTTCCAATGATGGCTGACAGTTTCTGGGTGGTGAGGTATGTGATAGAACCAGTGAAGCCTATGATCACGGGCTCACTCTTTGACCTCCTTTACTGTAAAGTAGGTCCCCTGGTCTGTTGTTGTGTCGTTTGGGATGCCATACCAGTGTATTAAGCATTCTATACATCTTTGGATTTTGGCACTGAATGAGGTCCAGAGGACAGACAAGACAAACTCCTACCTGGAAGATGCTCATTCTTCTAAGAGAACAAAATACTAACTTTTTCAAGCATGGAATGGGCCACTAAATGGTTTGTTGGTCTCCCTAAGGAATGGTGCCATACTGGGTACTCATTTTTGGTGTTTCTTGCCTGCAGATTGGACAATAGGCAGCAATAGTAACTATATCACAGTGGGCAAGCAGGAATTCATGCTGTTGTGCCTATGCATAATTTCCATCTCTGTTGCCATGGCCACTTTATTGACGTATTTGTTGTGTCAACACTGGTTTGCCAATAATAGAGGTTGGATTATACCAACTGATTGAAACATTTTGTCTACTTGGTCATTTAGTGCCTCTTCCACAGTCAGTTCTCTTTGGTAGGCATTAACATGTGATACAAAGACCTTCATACTTTCAGTACAGACCTCCTTGTCCCACATCTATCTTCAAGACTTTTTCCTCTTAGGTCCATTATCAGTAGGCCAGGCAATTTGCCATTGCCCCTGAGTTACTATGTATTGTACCCTTGGGCCTTTTCTCCTTCCAAAAAGTGATGAGAGCTACCACTGGAAGCTGTACCCAGCAAGAGTACAGCTGGGAGGCTCAGAAAAAAATTAGCACAGAAATAATTTATTTCTGTGTCTTACTTTTGGAAAACTGCCAGGTCTGACCAGCAGACCCTGGAAGAGCAACAGATGAAAAAATGTACTCAGACATAAGTATCCACGAAAGAGCAGGCTGGGGGACCGGGCCACTCACAGAAAGATGTAGCAGCTGTGGCCTTGACAAGTCATTTATTCAGTACAAATTTAATGACAAAGGCTTTCAGTCAATACAACTTGTGGATGATTAACATGGTCGCCCCCCTACCCCCACCCCACACACACACCCAGAGAGCAGTCCTGTGCGTGGATGACTAAAGACCAGTTTCCAAGGCCTATGTAAACTAACTTATCTAGATCAATTCCTTTACATCCCCTTGTTATCTAACCTTTGCTCTCAGGCTTCAAATAAGATAATTTGGCTGCCTTCAGCCAAACCCTCTTTCAAAGCTTTGCAAAACCTCCCAGCCTTCCAAGAAGGTTTGAATCTTTCTACAATATCTCCCACCACCCTAAACAATCCCCTCCATCTCGCTCTTTCCTGTTTTTGGCATCAGGTTTTGTTGATTGAAGAGTACAGATGTGTGCGGCAACAGGTTTGTCAGGCATGGTGGTCACTGCTCGTATTCTGGCTTTGCTTCTGAGAATTAGTGAATAACGTAAGACAAACATGAATATAATTAGTAACATTCTTTTCTAGTAAAGGAGTGACCCCCAGGATTGGGGGTCCATCCAGGAGAGATGATCTAGCATACCCTTCCATATGGCTGTTTGTTGGGCATGTAGATCTATGGCGTTAAGGGATTCTGGAATTTAAGTTTTAAGTTGCTGTACATTGGCTGTTAAACTGTCATGAAATTTTCCCCAGAGGTAATGGAAAACAACAACAACAAGAAAAAGCAGGGGTTGCAATCCTCATCTCTGATAAAACAGACTTTAAACCAATAAAGATCAAAAGAGACAAAGAAAGGCCATTATATAATGGTAAAGGAATCAATTCAACAGG
>NW_012120709.1:12588163-12628415 GCF_000951035.1 Colobus angolensis palliatus
CCAAATCATGAGTGAACTCCCATTCACAATTGCTTCAAAGGGAATAAAATACCTAGGAATCCAACTTACAAGGAATGTGAAGGACCTCTTCAAGGAGAACTACAAACCACTGCTCAAGGAAATAAAAGAGGGCACAAATAAATGGAAGAACATTCCATGCTCACAGATAGGAAGAATCAATATTGTGAAAATGGCCATACTGCCCAAGGTAATTTATAGATTCAATGCCATTTCCATCAAACTACCAATTACTTTCTTCACAGAATTGGAAATTAAAGTGCATATGGAACAAAAAAGAGCCCCCATTGCCAAGATAATCCTAAGCCCAAAGAACAAAGCTGGAGGCATCATGCTACCTGACTTCAAACTATAGTTTGAAGGCTCTACAGTAACCACAACAGCATGATACTGGTACCAAAACAGACATATAGACCAATGGAACAGAACAGAGCCCTCAGAAATAATACCACACATCTACAGCCATCTGATCTTTGATAAACCTGACAAAAACAAGAAATGGGGAAAGGATTCCCTATTTAATAAATTGTGCTGGGAAAACTGGCTAGGCATATGTAGAAAACTGAAACTGGATCCCTTCCTTCCTTATACAAAAATTAATTCAAGATGCATTAAAGACTTAAATGTTAGATCTAAAACCATAAAAACCCTAGAAGAAAACCTAGGCAATACCATTCAGGCCATAGGCATGGGCATGGACTTCATGACTAAAACACCAAAAGCAATGGCAACAAAAGCCAAAATTGACAAATGGGATCTAATTAAACTAAGGAGCTTCTGCACAGCAAAAGAAACTACCATCAGAGTGAACAGGCAACCTACAGAATGGGAGAAAACTTTTACAATCTACCCATCTGACAAAGGGCTGATATCCAGAATCTACAAAGAACTAAAACAAATTTACAAGAAAAATATCAACTCCATCAAAAAGTGGGTCAAGGATATGAACAGACACTTCTCAAAAGAAGACATTTATGCAGCCAACAGACACATGAAAGAACGCTCATCACTGGCCATCAGAGAAATGCAAATCAAAACCACAGTGATATACCCTGTCACAACAGTTAGAATGGCAATCATTAAAAAGTCAGGAAACAACAGGTGCTGGAGAGGATGTGGAGAAATAGGAACACTTTTACACTGTTGGTGGGACTGTAAGTTAGTTCAACCATTGTGGAAGACTCTGTGGCAATTCCTCAAGGATCTAGAACTAGAAATACCATTTGATCTAGCCGTCCCATTACTGGGTATATACCCAAAGGATTATAAATCATGCTGCTATAAAGACACATGCACACGTATGTTTACTGTGGCACTATTCACAATAGCAAAGACTTGGATCCAACCCAAATGTTCATCAATGATTGACTGGATTGAGAAAATATGGCACATATACACCATGGAATACTATGCAGCCATAAAAAGGATGAGTTCATGTCCTTTTAAGGGACATGGATGAAGCTGGAAACCATCATTCTGAGCAAACTATTGCAAAGACAGAAAACCAAACACCACATGTTCTCACTCATAGGTGGGAACTGAACAATTGGAACACTTGGACACAGGGTGGGCAACATCACACACCATGGCCTGTCATGCAGTGTGGGCCACGGGGAGGGATAGCATTAGGAGATATATCTAATGTAAATGACGAGTTAATTTGTGCAGCACACCAATGTGGCACATGTATACATATGTAACAAACCTTCATGTTGTGCACATGTATCCTAGAACTTAAAGTATATATAAAAAAAGTTTCCCCAGAGGTGTTGTTTCACCTCATCCCAACTGTGTGTTGATTGATTCCATGGTAAAGAGGTGGCACAGATATGTTTATGCTTCTAGCTGCAGCTTAACTGCTGTCAGAATGCCAGTACATCTTGTCGCTCCCCCACATATTCCAAGGCAGCCTTGATGGCTTGCAGACGTGCAGTAATCTTATGATCTATACACTGCTATAAGAGACTTACATATTTCTGGCCAAATTATCTACAAAGGTAGCTGTTTATACTGATTCAGTAATAGATGCTACAGCAACACTAGCAGTTGCTAGGATGACTATGGCTGAGACTATAAAGGCTGTAGGTGTAACTGTGAATCTTTTATGTCTCACCTGGGACAGGGCACGTTCTAAGGTGGTAGGGGCAGAGGAACCTTGCCAATCGCGTGTTAAATTGACTGGTAGGAAAGCCTCAGATTGTCTCCTCAATACAATGACACTAGTAATATTTAAATTAGATATTTTATAATTAGGGATACAAGAGGCTAACCAAGCCTGTCCCTGCACTCGGGTCACAAACATGGAGTTTCGGGGTGTAATAGAAATATTGGTTCCCATAAGGAAAATGTGTGGATAGGTAGTGCAAATCAGGCACTGATCAGTGTGATTATGAAAAAAGGTAATACTATCATTGTGAGTGGAATTATGATATGTCCCATGCCAGGTGTTTTGGGAGGTGCTAAGATGTCCCAGGTGCCATAAAGCATCTTGGGGTGGCATGGACTCTACTTGGGATCTGGGATATCCCATCTCCCTGTTGGCCCAAATTATAGGGGAACAGGACATGGCTATGAAACTGTAATTGATGCCGTGATAGATGTGGACATCAGTACGATTGCCCTGTAAATGGCTGTGGGGGCTCCAGTCTAAGATGTTGTAATTGCCTAACTGGAGGCTATGGGCCTGTCCCCTGTAACAGACCTCCCAGCCAAAGTGGAATCCATTACTTTCCTGACTTTGTTCTTTAGTACAGGGAGGAATGTTTGGGAAAGTGACGTTGATTGCTTTGCCTGGTTTGAAACTACCTGCAACTAAGACTGGTAAGGCATTTCCTTTGCCATGATATAGCCATAATTGCGTTTGGGCAGGTACACAGTAAGGGTTAGAACTCATGTAAGTTACACACAGGGGGAGGATAGTGGAGTGATTTGTTGTGTTACCAGCACCTTAGTCCAAGGTGTGCCATTAATGAGGGAGCCCACTGGGGGTAAATCTATCCCTCCCCGCCAAGCGGTTATGTTATTAAAGGCTGGGAAGTGGGTGTCTGCAGTTATGTTATTAAAGGCTGGGAAGTGGGAAGTGACAGGGTGGAAGAAAGGCAGATCTAAGATGAGCCCAATAGAGTATAGCAGGTACAGGTTGCAGACAAAGCAAGAGCATGAAAAGGATCAATACCCTACACATGTTGCAATGTACAACAGAGAGCACAGCAAGGAATAAATTATCTGAATTGAATGGTGTCTGTGTCTGGAGCAGGATTTGTTCAGCCTCCTGAGTTGTCTCCTTCAATATCCCCCAGGTAATGTCTGGGGCTTGTGTCATCCAAGGAAGCCACATCGTCCTGGGCTGCGGGTCCTGTAGGATCATTTCCTTCATTTCTGGTAGAGGTTGGGTCCTAGCCACACCATGGTATGGTTTGATGCATCATGTTGGAATCCAAAGAGGACCTGAGGGAGTGTGAACCCAAGCATATCCTCTTCCTCACGTTAACAAATCATTTGAACCACACCATACATTACTGTTTACATCTTTCCATAAAACTGCAGATTTCATGTCTTGAGAGGTTTTAGCAAAGTACTTTTCTACAGCTGATTGAAATGTATCTAAATTTAAAAATTTAGGGGAAATGAGGCTTGTGCTAGTCGTGTTGCAGGGTCCTTACTCGTATTCCCCCTTTTTTGTTTTCTGAGCATATTTTTAAGGGTAGAGTGGGTACGTCTTATGTCCTGTCCTTGGGGGTTACATGGAATGCCTGTGGAATGTTGGATGTTCCGTGTGTGAGAAAATTGTTGAAATTGTGAGCTGGTATAAGCCAGACCATTATCAGTTTTAATTTCTGTGGCCCACCCCATACATGCAAAAGTTAAAAGAAGATGTTAATGACATATCAGGTATGCTTTCCAGGAAAGGCATGAGCGCTAACTGAGAATTAGTATCAATGGATACATGTACATATCTCAGTTTTCCAAATTCAGGTGCATGTGGAACATTTGTTTGCCATAACTGATTAGGTTCTAGTCCTCTAGGGTTAACACCTGTTGAAGGAGGGGACGTGCCTGTGAGCTGGCAATCTGGGCATGGTAGGATAATTTGTTTAGCTAGTTTCTGGGTAAGTTGAAATTGTTTAGATAAGTTTCCCCAGTTTGGGTGGAAAAATTGATGGGATTGGGTGGCTTGGTCAAGCAGTGACGTCATAGCCTGCAGGTCTGATTGATTATTGCCATAAGCCAGTGCACCAGGCAGTGAGCTGTGGACTCAAATATGTGTGATAAAAATAGGATGTGTACATTGATCCAGCAAATACTGAAGTCAAAAAGTGCACACAGGGTGGGTTGGAGAGTGGACTTAATGAGGTCTGTCTCAAATTTCTCCAATAAGTAGAGTAAACAGAGTCACTAACAATATTGATGGGCTGAGAGGAAAAAGTTTCTAAGGCCAATATTAAGGCTCCAACCTCAGCTGTTTGAGTGCTAGTAAATCCAGAACGAGTGAGGGACTTATGCAGTCTCCACCAAACAGCCACTTTTGCATGTTTACCAGAACCATCAGTAAACACTGTTAACATGTTAAGTATGGAGGAGTAAACTATTTTTGTAGCAAAACCACAGGAGTACAAGATAAGAACTGAAGGAGTTTGTCAGCAGGAAGGGCATGTTCCATACGGCCCACATAATCAGAGTGCTATTTGCAGATCTAGAGATAAGGGCAAGACTGCTTGGAATTGCTTTTTACTCAAAGGAATTCTTGGGACATCAGGGGCAGGAAACTTAGCAACTGATTGCATCGTCTGTGGACTGAATAGATGATTTTACTAACTAGCTGGATATAGGGAGATAGTGTTTTAATCCCAGTATGTGAGCAAAAAACCCATTCTACGAAGCATAGCCCTTTGGCCATCTGTCCTATTAACCCTGTAGGGGAGTGTTTAGTGGGAAAAACAAACAATTGAACTGAATACCATGGATCTATGTGATCTAGTTGCCTCTGAGAAATAGCTTGCTCTATTTCTTCAATATCTTCTTTTGCAAGGGAGGGAGTGGGGGTGGGAGCGGTTAAATACCTGTGAGAGTCTAGGGCAGCATTGCCTTTTAAGATAGAAAACAGGTTCTGTAACTTATCAGTAGTTATGCCCAAGGTAGGGCGAAGCCAGTTTATATCACCTAGTCATTTCTGATAAGTTAATGTGTGTAAGTTGATACTATTTAATTTAACGTTTTGAGGTCTTAGTGACCAGGAAGTTAGTATGTCTCCAAGATGTTTCCAAGGAGAAGACAATTGTACTTTTTCATGTGCTATGATTAAACCACTTAACTGTGTATTCTTTATGACATAGCCATATAAACTTAAAAGTACTGGCTCTGTTGGGGCTTCTAGTAAAATATCTATAAAATGAATAATCTTGCAATTAGGAAATTCTTTTCTACTGGGGAGCAAAGCCTGATTTACATGATATTGACACATGGTAGGACTGTTTCGCATCCCTTGAGGAAGTACTTTCCAATGAAATCGGTAAGCTGGCTTTTCATTGTTTATAGCTGGTATGGTAAATGCAAATTTTTCTCTGTCCCATTCTGCAAGGGGAATAGTATAAAAGCAGTCTTTTAAGCCAATAATGACTATAGGCCAATCTTGAGGCATTGCCGTAGGGGAAGGGATGCCCTGTTGAAGGGGCCCCATATGTTGCAAATTAGCATCAATAGCATGTAAGTCATGCAAAAGTCTCCGTTTACCAGACTTTTTGGGAATTACAAAAATGGGAGCATTCCAGTGGTTGTTTGACAGTTCTATATGGCTGGCTTTTAATTTCTCCTCAACTAATTCATGGGCTCTTTGTAATTTCTCTCCCTTTAAAGGCCACTGGTCTACCCAAATTGGATCTTGAGAGAACCATGTCGGGGTAGGGGAGGGATAATAACAGTGGGCATTATTGAAAAGGGATCTGTAGAGTGATCCCCCCATTGGACTAATAGGCCTCATCCCCAAAGATTAACAGGAATGGGTGTGATTAGAAGCTTATAACTGCCTTTCTTCCCTCTAAATCACAACAGGTTAGGGGATACATGCTCTGCTTGGCTGCGCACACTTCCCCGATGCTGACAACTTTTTGTTTGAGTGACCGAAGGTGAAGTTTCTGGCCAGTTTTGATCACTAATGATTGAAATATCCACCCATGTGTCCAACAAGCTAGTAAAATTTTTATTTCCGATTTTTACGGTGATCATGGGTCTCCGATCAGTGATTAATTGGTTCCAGTGTAATCCTGTGGCTCCCGTGCTTCCAAAACTTTCCTTTTCCCTTTCCTTTCCCTGGGCATTGGGGACCCAGTGTGGTAAAAATAGTAACTGAGCTATCTTTGATCCAGGGGGAAGAATATGTAGACCTTTACATTCCATCATAACTAATATCTCACCTTTGTAGTCACTATCAGTTACCCCAGTGAGCACATTAATTCCTTTACTGGGTAGGCTTAATTGCCCTAGGACTAATCCCACTGTTCCTGGAGACAGTGGGCTCCAGACCCCAGTTGCAACACTTTTAGGGTCTTTTCCTTTTTTTTTTTAATCACTAATTTGCTGGGGCAGGGTAAGTCCAGTCCTGCACTCCCAGTGGTGGCTGCTCTGAGAGCGAGGACTGTGGGCTTTCCATCTGACTGAGGAAAGCTGCTGGCATTGCCCCAGTTTGGAGTGGGGCTTGGGGCCAGCCCCTCATGAAGTTTCTTGCCTGACTATTTATGGGGTTGCTGTTTTTATCAAATTTGGACCTGCATTGATTTGCCCAATGTTTCCCCTTTTTACATCGGGGGCATATCAAAGGGGGTTCTTTTCCTGAGTTACCTCGGTCTCTATTATTGCGGCATTCTTGCTTCATATGACTGACTCTCTACATAGAAAACAATTTGAGTTTCTTTCCCTTTTCACTTTAGTAGGCTTTAATGCTATAACCAATATTTTGGCTTTGTGTGTTTCAGTCCCCACCAGTTGACATGCTTGTATAAGTTCCCTGACTGTGGCTGCCTTTCCTCTGATTGCCTGTATTGCTTGCTGGCAGTCGATGTTAGCATTTTCGTAAGCCAACTGCAACAATAAGATAATCAGCGGCCTGGGCGTGACTAATTTGTCTCTTAATTGCCTGGGTTAACCAATTGATAAATTCACCAAAGGCTCCTGAGGCCCTTGTCGAACATTTATAAAAGATCCCTGTTGAACTCTGCTTTTGGGAATTTGCTCCCAGGCCCTGAGAGCACACAAAGACACTTGTGTATACACCTTGGGATCAGAATTTAGTTGTTGTTGTACATCGGCATGGGGACCCCTCCGCTGGAGCATAGCAATTGTTATGTCTTGCTCAGCCATTTAATTCTGGTTGGCTTGTTGTTTGCACAACTCATCACATTCTGCCTTCCAGAGGAGGTACTAGCTGGATTTCGAAGTTGTTTTAGCTACCACTGACCAGTCCTATGGGGTCATACAGAACATACTGTTTTTTGTATCTCTTTATAAGCGTTAAAAGAAATGGGTTCATGTGGCTGATTGCCTTGTCAATTTTGCATTACCAGGCAGGCCAAGAGCTTCCCTTCTAATGCCACTTGCCTAAGACAGGGTCCCATAGCTACAGCTATGGAGGAGGGGGCTCAGGCAAAACCTCCGTTTCCTCTTTGGTATTTCTGCCCAGTAATGGCAGGGCTGAGGGAGGGGAAGGAGGCGGTAAAGTAGGTGATAGTTCCTCTTCCCTTCCCTTCTTAGGCTTTTCTGTGTATATAGGGACCAGAGCCACCCTAACTAAGGCCCATAATGTTAAAGTTGTTACTGGGACCCGTTTTCCTTGTGCATAATGTTTAAGATGTCTCCCCACTTGTTCCCAGAGCT
The DNA here is from genome assembly GCF_000951035.1 of Colobus angolensis palliatus. Lineage (NCBI taxonomy): Eukaryota > Metazoa > Chordata > Mammalia > Primates > Cercopithecidae > Colobus > Colobus angolensis. Next base: position 12,596,048 of record NW_012120709.1, read on the forward strand.
CTACATCTAGCATTCCCAGAGCTCTACATTTCTGGGAGCCATGGGTTATAGGAAACAACAGTTTTTATTAGATCCCTTAATTGAGCCTGTGAAACCGAGGCTCCATTAGCTTTAAGCAGCTGTTTCAGTACTTTTATATACTGTTTCTTTTGAGCTGATAACTATTGTCCCATGATGAAACCCTAGCCTGAACAATTCCCTTGAACTTGGAAATCCCGAGTAGGCACCAATGACTTGCTGACTGCACGGTCTCTTCACCTTTGTTTTCTGTCATGATGCATTGCAGTGTTCCTCATGCAGGGCACCAACTGCCAGGTCTGACTAGCAGACCCTGGCTGAGTGATGGACCCTGGCCAAGCGATGGATGAAAAAATATACTCAGACATAGGGATCCAGTGAAAGAACTGGCTAGGGGACCGGGCTGCTCACGTAAAGAGTTGTAGCAGCCTTGACCTGAGAAGCCAGCACTGCAGGCATTTTTTCAGTACAGATTTAATGACAAAGGCTTTGAGTCAACACAACTTATGGATAATTAACATGGTCACCCCCTGGCCCCGAGAGAGCAGCCCTGCATGCTGATGATTAAAGGCCAGGTTCAGAGGCCAATGTAAACTAACTTATTCTAGATCAATTCCTTTACATCCCACCTTGTTATTTAACCTTTGCTCTCAGGCTCTGGATAGGAGAGTTTGGCTGCCTTCAACCAAACCCTCTTTTGAAGCGTTTACAAAACCTCCCAGCCTTCCAGGAAGGTTTGTATCTTTTCCTACAATTTCTCCCACTATCCTGACGGATCTCCTAAAGAAAATTACTAGTAATTTTTAAAGATATAAGTTAGCTGGCTCACCACTGTCATTTGTACTCACTCCTGAGTGAAGTTCTAGTCTGGCACGTACTAGTGTGTATCAAGCTTACACACTAGTCTATAAGTCTAAACCAATCTCGGATGTTTTACTCCTTCTTCAGCTTATGGATAGATGGGATGCACCATATATTCATAACCATGAGCTGGAGAAACAGTGGTGGATACTAGTTCTGCTCATGCTTGATTTGAGATTTACATCTTTCATGTTAAGGTGGATGGTTTGCTCAAATTTTTGACTTTTGTTGCACTGGCAGGATCCAGTTCATGATAGTCAATTCCGGACACATGATCATTTAGTCTCCCATAGTCACCTGCTCCACCTCTATCAGGCCACAGAAAGTATAATACCTAGTGGATGTTTTGGGATTCTAGAGACAGCATGGTATTCAGGGTATTGGATGTAGAAAGCTTCCATCGGGTAATCACAGAGCAAACCTCTGGGGCTCTGAAGCAAAGCCATGCCACTTGCTGTGAAGAATTATATACCTTTTTTTTTTTTTCTTTTTTGAGACACAGTCTCACTCTGTTGCCCATTCTGGAGTGCAGTGGTGTGACCTCAGCCCACTGCAACCTCTACCTCCCAGGCTCAAGCAACTCTCCTGCCTCAGCCTCCTGAGTAGCTGGGACTATAGGTGCATGCTGCCACACCCAGCTAATTTTTGTATTTTTAGTATAGACAGGGTTTCACCATGTTGGCCAGGATGGTCTTGATCTCCTGACCTCGTGATTTGCCTGCCTTGGCCTCCCAAAGTGCTGGGATTACAGGTGTGAGCCACCACACCTGGCCACTTATATACCTTTTGAGAAATAACTCGTGTGCTACTGAGCTAGGAACTCCCATGCAATATTGCATATCAGAGACAATAAGAAGCACTCTTGATTTGTTCTTAAAAGGAAAATGTTCAATGTCTCACCCTTAAGTATGTTTCATATAGCGTTTTGTAGATCTCTTTTATCAGTTAAAGGTGGTTCCTCCTATTCTTCATTTGGGAAGAGTTGTTGTTTTTTTAACCATCAATTGATTTCTATAAAATGCTTTTTTGGTGTCTGTCAAGTATTAACTAGTTAGTATAGTATTTTTTTTTTAACACTTTTTCTTTTAAAGGATTTTACATCAGTGTCTTGGGTGCTATGAACCTGTATACGGTCCTTGTCAGGTTTTCGACTCTCAGTTCCAAAGCCTGCCCTTCTTTGCTTTTTTTTTTTTTTTTGGTATACTAGAGCTTAGGCTCTGAGAACCATATACACAACATGGCTGTTCTGCAGTCTTTCTGCTGTGGGTTTTCTTCTCTATTGACTGCTATTGCTGTGTTGCCCCACAGGTGTCTTAGACCACTAGCCTTAAAAGTAAATTGGGAAGTGATCCTACTTCTTCTATTCTCTGGAATTATTTTGGCAAGATTAAAATATTTGTTTCTTGATTGTGTATAACTAATCAAGTTATACAAGTTATAGTGTATAACTAATCAAAAATAATAATTCAGGTTATTCTTTGTTGAAGTAACCTGAATCTGGAACTTTCTTGTGGAAAGATGTTGAGTTTATTATTATTATTTGAGACAAGGGTTTCACTCAGTTGCCATGGCTGGAGTGCAGTGGCATGATTTCAGCTCACTGCAGCCTTGACCACCCTCTGTTCAGGTGATCCTCCCACCTCAGCCTCCTGAGTAGCTGGGACTACAGGTGCATGCCACCACGCCCAGCTAGTTTTTGTATTCTTTGTAGAGATGGGATTTTGCCACACTGCCCAAGTTGGTCTTGAACTCCTGGGCTCAAGGGGTCTGTCCACCTGGGCCTCCCAAAGTGCTAGGATTATAGGCAGGAGCCACCACACCTGGCTGGATGTTGAATTATTGATTCAATTTCTTTAACAGTTATAATCCAAGTTTTTGGTCTTGAGTTGATATTCATGAGGTATATATTTTTTTCTGGAAGTTTTTCTAATCTAACTTTTCACAGTTATTGGCAGAAAGTTAATATCCTTTTATCTTTTTGATGTTTGTGGAGGGTTAAAGTTATCTTTTTCATTATCCACACTGATTATTTGTATCTTTTTTTTTTTTTTGAGATGGAGTTTCACTCTTGTTGCCCAGGTTGGAGTGCAGAGGCATGATCTTGGCTCACCACAACCTCCGCCTCCCGGGTTCAAGCGATTCTCCTGCCTCAGCCTCCCAAGTAGCTGGGATTACAGGCATTTGCCACCATGCCTCGCTAATTTTGTATTTTTAGTAGAGATGGTGTTTCTCCAGGTTGGTCAGGCTGGTCTCGAACTCCCAACCTCAGGTGATCCACCTGCCTCGGCCTCCCAAAGTGGTGGAATTACAGGCATGAGCCACCATGCCCAGCCCTGATTATTTGTATCTTATTTACTCGTAGGAAGCTCTTTACCTATAAAAAATGTTTAATGACACTTAAGATGTTGCACAACTGTACTAACTTTCATGATATTTAATGTCTTGGTGGAATGTAATTGAACTCTTCCACAGTTGGAATTCAGAGATGTACTGACAGGTTTTGTTCCCTGTGGGTCTCATAAAAAGTTGGATTGAAGGGGGAGACAGGAGAACACACAGTATGGAGAAATATGTCTGAGGTTAAGAGTAGGCCTACTGAGTTCAGAATGTTCATGAAACTAGTGGGTCCATGAATCAGGCTCTAGAAAAGACACAGAAACTATATCAGTAACTTAAACAGAGGAAGTTTACTATGAAGAATTATTAACTAGGTAAAATATGGTAAACTTAAAAAAAGAAGAGGCTTGTAAGGTATAATAAAGGTAGCAACTGCATAAAGCAGTTACCACTCATAAGATTGAATCAAATGGGAATAAAGAAGAAACTTAAAAGTCCTATGAGTAGAGGTTATGTCTGTTGCAGAAGTACATTGCCTGCCACTCTAGGGAAGAAACTTGTTGGAAGTTCCGCAGTGCAGAACTGTGAGAGCCGCTACTGCTTTCTTGAATTCTGCTGGGACAAACTGCTGATGATCCACTCCCTGCCACAGGGAAAATAAAATGAGGAAGAAGGAAAGACCTTTCTTTCTTGTGGAGGCAGGCACTCTGCCTCCGGCAACCTATTGGCAAAGTCTAACATTGAGCTAACTGGCAAAGGGGAAATGATTTGCACAGTCTGAGCTCCAGTGTCACAAAATAGAACAAAGAAAGGTGGGATTTTGAGCTGAGGGGGAATAACTTAATGACTGGAGCTGTTCATGTCTAGTTTGAAGCTGTGCCTGCTTAGCCATCTACTTATTCTTCAGATCCTCATTCCTGGACTGTTTGTGCAATCTGAGAATGAGAGGACTGTCACATAAGGAAACAACAGCAACAATAACAAGAAAACAACAACAACAAATGGTGTCACGAAATATCTGAAAGCTCTCCAGAAGGACACAGTTTTGGAAAAGGTGCTCACATGAAGTGGCAATGACCTTTCTTCCAGAAAAGAAGACTATTGGACATTCGGGATTTGTGTGAGATGAGCAGCAATATCAATGGCAGAGTCGTATGGAAAATGAGTCATCTAGAAGAGGTTGTCAGTGGTTTGAGAAGATACCTGTGGACAGCGCAGCAATATAGTCAATAGGGCAGAAGGATGGCATGAGGAGCAGAGAGGCTACAGGGAAGCAGGTGGCAGTTGTGGTCGGCATGAGTTCACACCCCATGGCACACATCACCCTCATCACTCACACACCAAAAGAACTGATTTCACTCCACAACATTAAGATGACGCAGTAAAGGTCATACTGATTTTTTTTTTTTCGCTACTTGCAGCCTAACTTGCTCTGCACTGAGCTGTAGTAAATTCAATTCCAGTTGCTTTTTAAGTTTTCCTTTTCGTAGGGGCTTAACAGAGACCCAGGCTTGTGTCTGTAGAAGTCACCCATCATTCTGTTTCTCCTTTTGCCATTTGATGCTGCTCTCAATCTCTGGTTCTTGTGTTCCAGTGAAGCATCCTACTCTGGGAATCCTCACAGATATATTGTCATAAGAATACTCCATTGACTGCTGACTCACCTCTAGATTCCCTTGCTGCAAATCTCTAGGCAAAGAATCTGACCTCTGTAGAATCTTACATTCTTCCTTCACCCAACATGGGTTCTGTGTCTTTACCATTTCCTAAAATCTGGTAGTGAGAGTATAGACTTCAGGAGATTTTGAACTTCAGGTCATGTTAGTTCAACTTTCAACTTAGGCTTTTCTCCAACATCAAAACATTAGCTGGTGACGGTCGACTGCATGACCAATAGCTTCTGCTTTGGGCTCCATATGGTAGCCATGGAAGTGCACTACTGAGACTTCAACACAGAACATGCTGCAAGGAGTGGATAGTGACAGCCTCCAGCCGCTGCACCATCAGAATCCAGTTCCATGTCCATCAGTGTCTCACTGTCTTCAGTCTGCTCCTGGCCAATGACTGAGCATGTCAGAGGTCCTTGAGCTGGTCATTGCTGCTCAATGCTGGACTTTTCTAAAGTACAATATTTATTCTTGGGTTCACTAGTGGCATAGAAAGGACTTTCTTTGAGCTGCACTGTATTTTGAGGCCCTTCTTATCCAATTCTTCTTTATTTTGTTTTCCCCCTCACCTAAGTCAGACACCACCATGGAGGCTCTCCCCACTTATGATTAACAAGGTAAACTTGTACCTTTTTTGCATTTTATTTTTAGAGACAGGGTCTCACCCTATCACCCAGGGTAGAGGGCAGTGGCACAATCATTGCTCACTGCAGCCTCCAACTCCTAGGCTCAAGGGATCTTCCTGCGTCAGCTTCCCACGTAGCTGGGACTATAAGCATGAACTACCACACCCAGCTTAAACTTACACTTTACAATTTATATTGGTGTCTCCTTCGTGGAGGATCCAAACTGACATATTCTGCAATAAAAAATTTGTTAGGAATGGTCGTCTCCAATCCTCTCACCTCACCGCTCCCTGAATCCATTCTTCAAAGATGCGATAAGTTCAGACTCCACATCACAAAGCTTGGCTACTGTCTTTTATTGGGGGAAGAAATTACACTCAACAGTAAAAATAGAAGCCAAATTGCTATCTCATTCAATTGTACTGCCAAAAAGGCAAATATGGTATGTACTAGAAAAACTGCCAACATATGTTAAAGATATATAAACCAAGGTAATTACATCTTCACGAGAAAATAGGAGAAAGAAAAGAGACAAAGGAAGTAAGAAAGTGTTGCTCACAGCCAGTCAGTGACTATATGGCTTTGGAGACTCTCTCTATAACAAAAAATCAAAGTATACAAAGAATAAAGATCAAAATGGATGTTAATAGTTAATCTGAATCTTATAACTTCTAGAAGATTTCATTCTGGTGATAACAAAAGAAGTGCTAACATTGGAAATATAAAGATTATCCTTGGAACAGGAAACAAAGTACAAAGTGATGTAAAATAGAGAAAAACGGGAAAAAATTGAATGTAAAAGTGGAGAATGAGCTAGTGAGAGTGTTGGTACTTACTTCAAAAGGCACCAGACAATTGGGAGATAGGAAACAATATTAAATGGGTATGTGCGGGAATATATACATCACAGGAAAATAGATGAGGATTATCAATCAGATTCTTTTTTCAATTTACTTACCTAACAGTGATGCATGACTCCCACCAATAGATACATCATTTCATCAATAGCGGCATTTTTCATGGCACTATAGTAAAAAGTGAAAACTTGAAAGGAGATTACTTTTCAGTATCCAAGGAGGGAGCTGGATGTTATCCTCTGTTTCGTTTTCATTTGTGTCTTTCATCTTTAATATAATCAGTAGATTACAAACAGAAACCTTTCGAAGTCTGACTACTCCGTTGAAATATAATGGGAAAAAAATACTCCTAAAAAAGAGACAGGTTTTGAAAGCCAAAAAGGAAAACACATAAAAGAATATGAAGAGGGTGGGAGAGTACAGGAGTGGGGCCAAGGGACAATAATAGGAACAGTAAATGGATGTCATCAAGGGAAATCCATACTTAGAAGAAGAGAAATTTTAGTATGCGGACAAGCAAAAGACCTCTAAGGATTACTGGGAATTGATCTGGGATAAAATGAGTGTGTCATGCCTAATGTCTTACCTAAATTATCTTAATAAAAGCCAAGATCAAAATGCAGGGCAGGAGACAGTCTTTCCAAAGAGAATGTCAGAGGCAGGGGTAAACTCAGCAATGCATATTCTCCAAATGATCCAAAATAAAACAAAATGAGTTAGAATTAATTGACTAGGCCTATATAGGACAAAGATGGAACAGGTAGAATTAAGTAAAGAGGCTTATGAGCCTTAGAATAAAGAGAGAATGACATTGGGAAGAATTCCATCTCAGGTATTAAGACTTTCTGGAAGAAGGAAAATACAAAGGTATTTCCTTTGTATTTTTTAAATATACATTTGTATATACAAATATGTAAATATACAAATGTATATTTAAAAATAAAATATAGTTGACCCTTTATATCCATTGATTCTACATTTGTGGATTCAACCAAATGATGATTGAAAATATTTTTTTAAAATTGCATCTGCGTTGACCATGCATAGATTTTTTTCTTATCTTTATGTCCTAAATAATAGAGTATAGCTATTTACGTAGCACACATTGTATGAGATATTGTAAGTAATCTTGAGATGATTTAAAGTAAACAGGAAGATGGGTGTAGATTGTATAAAAATAGTATAGAAGAAATACTGAGTATTTTATGTCAGGGACTTAAGCATCCTTGGATTTTGGTAGAGTCAGGAGGTCCTGAATTTAATCTCCCATAGCTACCAAGAGACAATTGTACGAGCTCAAAAAGATAAAATACGTAGAAAATATGGTAAACTGAGTGAAGTGAGAACAATGACAGTTTAAGTGTTTATAAGAAATTGATGTTCAGTATTTGTAGAAATTTAGTTGATATCAAATCTTTAAGAAATTCTAGAAATGTTAGAGGAAAACATTCCCTAATAAATTAATTAATTCAACAAACATTCATTAAGGATCTATTATATACACTTGACTCAGTCTTGGGTCTGCACCAATAAACATGACCGCCTTACTGTATAAGATGGAAGTTAGATACATAAACACTTCAGGAAGATAAAGTATCTCATACTTTTCAGTGAGGTGTATTAGTTTTCAATTGTGGCTGTAACAAATTACTGCAAAGATAGTTGCTTAGAACTATACAAGTTTATTTTCTTAAAGTTCAGAAGTCTGAAGTGTGTCTCACTGGGCTAAAATCCAGGTGCTGGCAGGGCTCCAGGATTTGTCTGGAGGCTTTAGGGGAGAATTCGTTCCCTTTCCTCTCTAACTTCTAGAGGCAGCCAGCAGTTTTTGGCTCTTGCCCCCTGATTCTCTTAAAAGCCAGAAATGACAGTCTTTTTCATTCTGTATCATGAGAAACTCTGACACTGACTGTCCTGCCTTCCTTGTCTATTTATAATACCCCTAGGGACTACCTCTTGCCATACTTTTTTACTTTTAAAGAGTCATTCATCCTTTATTCCTAATCCAGGATCATTAGCATCTATCATAAGGTCATCTTTACCCAATCTGCAAACTTAATTATCTCTTGTCATCTGAAACAACATATTTCACAGGTTCTGCGGATTAGGACATGGACATCTTTCAGGGTTATCACTCTGTCTACTACATGAGACTACAGTATATAGATAGGGGGGTCTATTTATTCAATAAATACTTATTGAACATTTAATCTGTGCCTGGTATGTTTTAGTCACTTCATTCTGCAAATAGTGAGAGCGTATTGGAAGATTCTATATAAGGAAAGGATACGATCAGCTTTGTGCTTGAAAAATAAATTTTGGTTTTGATGTGCTCTATAGATTAGCAGTAGGGGATAGACTGGAGATAAAGAAGCCACTTGGGAAACTATTGGAATGGCACAGATGAAAGATGAAGATCACAAGCTATGGCAGGAGTAATCTAAAACATAAAAGGAAAGCAAAGTTGAATTCAGTTTTGCAAACCTGAAGACTCATGGAGTTTGACATACCTGTGGGATATCTAATCAACATTGTTCAGTAGTTACCTTTATCTGCAAGTTTTGACTAGAAATACCATTTTACTTTAGGTTAATTTTTAACAGAGAGAAAAGATGGAGCGTATCACTGCTGGCTTGTTTTTGTAGCCTTCCTAGCTTTCTCAGAGGCAGAGCAGAAAATATCTCCCCACTGTATGCCAATTAGTTATATTGTACTGAAACATGTTTTCATATATGGGTCTCTGGACTTTTTTGAGCTTTCTAAGTCAGCTTTTGTATCTTGGCATTTTCAGCACGTAGCATGCAACTCAGAGCAGTTATCTAAAAAACATTTTATCGAGTAAGAGAATGAATAGAATGTAATGGGGAGGTCTCTCCAGTTTGCATACCACTTAAAGGAGAGACTGAGTAGAGAAAATGCCTATTACATGTAAAATTAAGAAAGTGACTTATGAAATATCTTGAGTGAGGAAATATTACAAAGAAGTTAGGATTGAGTAGCTTCATTGTTAGCTTCTTTTGGAGCTTCTGAAAAGAAACACCTCTGATTTGTTTCATGAAATGTTTTGAGTATCTGAATGTGTTATTGTGTTAAAACTCAAATTCTGTGTGTGTCGTAATGTTCACCAGGAAACTAGAGAAAATTGCAGGGCTATAAGTTGGTGCAGAATTTGAACTCTTATGAAAAATTAACATTTGGGATATAGAATGATTCTGTCTGTAGGTTAAGTGGATTAAACAGCTGTTTGTAGAATAAAATGAATGTAATCATTAAATTCATGTGGCATGTAGTTCTTTCCTCAAATATATTAAAATCTGGTCAGGACTAGCTGATGGGAAGTCAGATTTTTTTATTATATTTTCTGGAACAGCAATGGAGAACATGTTGTTTAAAGATAAAGTTACAGAATTTCTCTATACCCTGTGGGATTTGCCCACTAGTTTTGCTGTGGCAGGATTTCTCTGAGAAAAGTGAAAGTACCTCTGGGAGCTTGTTTTCTTTGACCTTTTGTGTGTGCTGAATAAGGGAGTTTGCAATCCTATTGAATGTGAGTTCATAAGCAGTGGATGCTGCCTGTCTCAGAACGTTCTCCAAGGGGACAGCTAATATGCTGACTGACTCTGAAGAGGCCCCATACAGTCAAAGGCTTTCCTCCTACTTTCTTTGTCAGAAGAAGAATAATCAGGACTGAAAGAATATCACTACCACTGACTGCAGGTTCTATAGGTGAATCAGCCTATTCAGTCATTCTAGTCGGATTAGTTATCCCAAAAAGTCAGTTTCCTGGATTGGTCATATGATTGATCCAGCAGCCTAGCCAGGCCCAGCCACGTCACTGAATGAGTCTTCAATGCTTTAGTTTATTTGCTTCACCTAAATAAACATAGCCCCTATTTTACCCCCTTTAGAGGACAGGAAAGAGAATGCTTATCACAACATTTTAAACATTTTAATCTCTGTCTTTATAATAAGGTAGAGAATGTTTTGAAGTGATACCCCGGCTCTTTCTTTCCTGTAGTTTAACAATTGTCAGGGGGATCTAAATAATTCTTTGTGCCTTAGGAAGGGGTGATGAATCACTCTTTTGGTCCTTGTATACAATGCATTCCTCTGGTTGTCTTCTGAGTCTTTTTGAGAATAGTCTTTATGGTATTTAAATTTCTGTGGAAGACCCTGGAAACCATACCTAAGGATCATGTGGAAGAGGGGTTAAACTCAAGTTTTTGACTCTTGAATTTAGGACAGAAATAGTAATGTGTATGTCAATTAAATTTGAATTAATTAGGAAACATTTATTGAGTAGCAATCATATGTCAGGTACTCTACCATACCCGGAGATACAAAGATGAATAAGATTATAACGTCCTCGAAGAATTTTAAAATTTGGTAGGAAATTAGCAAATTTCCTAATTAGCAAATTTGCTATTGCTTAACAATAGCAAAACAATGAGATCGGAACTATTTCCAAATGTTCATGCATGTCACTATGGGAGTGTACAGACCTACCAAAAAGCAGTAAATAGTTTATAAGTCCAAAGATGACTTTTCCTCTATAATCAAATCTGATCTACTCAATGATGGATTTTTTTTTTTTTTCTGTAAGAGGCTTGGATTCCTGTTCCTAGAGGTATGCAAGTAGAGATTAAACTTGAGGGACAAATTAGGAAAAGGGGATGCTATATGGGTTTGACATGAAATTGATAGTGTTTCCAAATCTGAATTCTGAAGATTCTTTAGCCAACAGTGTAGGGCTGAAGTTTATGTAGCAAATCTCTGTATAAACTTCCTTTGTGAGGTTGACTTCTTACTCACTGCCTGATATCCCCACTCTTACCCCTCACTCCTCTGCTGCAGTATAGCTGGTGGTAATTTCTTTTCTTCTTTGAGACAGAGTCTCGCTCTGTTGCCCAGGCTGGGGTGCAGTGGTGTGATCTTGGCTCACTGCAACCTCTGCCTCCCAGGTTCAAGAGATTCTCCTGCCTCAGCCTCCCAAGTAGCTGGGATTACAGGTGTGTGCCACCATGCCTGGCTAAGTTTTTTGTATTTTTAGTAGCAACGGAGTTTCACCATGCTGGCCAGGCTGGTCTTGAACTCCTGATCTCGTGATCCACGTGCCACTGCCTCCCAAAGTGCTGGGATTAAAGGCGTAAGCCACCACACCCGGCCAGCTAGTGGTAATTCTTAATAAGGAAGGCATTGAGGTCTAGAGCATTCTACTCCTGCTACCTCGCGTCTTCCTCCACTTCCTACGGAGTCTCAGGGACTCAAATTCCACCACAACTGACCCGCTCTGGAAACATCTTTCATTGTCATCTTCAAAATGATGCAACACCATGTTACTATGAGAAAATACTCCTGTATCCTATATTCGGGCTTTTCCCTTTATTCTATGTGATCTGCATCCAAAACATTGAAGGTTTTCCATGCTAGCCCCAACATTCAAACCAAATCATGAGACGTTTTATTTTTTCCAAGTACAGGATATTGCTTTGAGATAAAAGTTGGGGCCTAAAAGAGCAGTAACACTTATTGGCAAATGGTTTTATAGATAGGTCTTTCAAATTAGGTTTCCTGTGGCCTATAACAAGGTACAATTTCTTCTTTATATCTGTTTGCACTTGAGACTCTTGATGATTTGAACTCATGTTGACAGGGAAAGACATGAGCCTAAAAGGTGTTCCGTAGGTTTTACAATGGACCTGAGATATAACAGAATAAGGAAGGACATCAGGGAAGCAGCTTTTGTGAGGGAGGCTTTGGCAGGCTGTTGGATGTCTGCATTCATTGCTTCATCAAGCATTTTACAGAGAAATTTCTATGTGCTAATTCTCTGTACTAATTCCTGGCCAAATGAAGGAAAAAAACAAATGGTTCCTGGCACCTGAAAGTTTATGGTGTAAGGTGTCACAGATGTGTCTCCCTATATATGTCCTACAATTTGACAAGAAGAAACTTGTACTGGAGAATTTCAATGTCAAGTTTAGTCAACTACAAAGCTTTATGATATAGTTCAGGATGGGGAGGGAAAAACTAAGCACACTGAAGCCAGAATAGTGTTTCACAAGAAATACAAAGTTTTTTCATAGAAGGAACATTACCCTTATGCATAGGATGGATTCTTTATGTAAAATCACTTTATGTAGGAGATCACCAGAGAGAAATAAATCCTGAGGCACAGCATCTAGTTGCTTTTGAAAACACTGTGAAGAAAATAGCACTATTTTAGAGTGGAAGTCCCCCACCATTTCATACTCTCTCTACATCTATAGGATCGGAGCTCACTCCTCACCTTCCTTCCCTCCAATGTCCACTGCTAGGCACCACAGACTAGAGACAGCCTTCTTGCAGAGTAGCAGGAATTCAGCAGAGGAGTAAGCATTGATATTCTACAACTAGTAGTGAAAATTTTTATAACATGTGACAAAGGGTTGATGAGGACTTGCTTGTTTCTGCAACAATGCAAAATATAAATCAGAAGGTAACACATAGGTTTGTATGGGAAAGCTCCTTTCCTACTATCATAGGCTGGGAAGTCTCAACTTTGTGTGGTCGTAGGGATCTAAGTAGCTATATTTATGACATGATGCCTGATTTTCCCCTACACCACATGAAGCCATTCTCTAAAGGGTTGCTTAAAACATTACTGGTATCTAGCCATTATTTGAATCAGAGAAAGGCAGGGAAGGAAGTGTAAGTAATGTCCTACTGGGTAGACAAAATGATCTCTTCACAGGCTGAACTGAAAGAATAATGAAATCATTCCCGAAATTGCTCCCTTTCCTTGAGAATTATCTAGAGAAATACACCATGGATGAAAGCAAGACATAAAAGAGCCCATAATATAGGTTTGTGTTATACCCAGAGTAGCAAATGCTTTATGACAAGTATGAACAAGAGTAATGGGAAAACTGAGGGTTCATTTATATCTTTCAAGACTCAGCTCAGACATCATTTCCACTGGGAAGCCTTCTCTAAACTCCCAAAAGTGCCCATTCTCCTTTGAACTTTCATGGTACATGACATATATTCTATATTTATGTGGGGTTTTTTTAAGTTTACTTACCTGTTTCCTATTTGTGTACCACCTGCACCTAGCACAGTGCTTGATATATACTCTGCACTGGATAAATATTTGTTGAATGAATGAATTCCAGAAGTTGAAGGATAGGTTGGAAGTGAAAATATTAGATACTGGAAATATGTAGAAAAGCTAGGGAATTTTTAAAAAGTATCCAAAATGAGAGGCCTGAAATAGTAATGAGATGGAGACAATGGACATAAGATAAATGAGCATGGAAACTAATCAATGAAATGTGTCCTTAATTATGTGAGCGAAAATGATCTAGAAGACTCAAAGCACCCTGCAGTTGTCAGTAGAGAACAGGGAGATGGTTGACCACAAAGCCTGATACGGAAGGACAAGCTTTGTTTGGTGAAAAAATTGTGAGCTGATTTGATCATGTTGCATCTAGAGGAGTATTGGAGTGTTTAGTTGCACATGTCCCAATGTGTATAGGAGCCTAGAGTTTTGAGGGTATTTGTGATGAGAGATGACAATTTGGTAAACACCTCTTAGGAAATAGTATTTGACAACATGAGAGTATGTGAATTTGTTGAATAATAAAATATATATCAAGAAGAAAATGGTATCAAAAATAGAACTCTGGGCAATATTTAAATTTCAAAGGTTTGAGGGAGAAAAGAGAATCAGAGAGAGGTTGTTAGATACAGATAGGTTCCTCTTCAAACAGTTTGTCCCATTCCCCGGTTCTTTATTCTCTAAATTCACTTTTGCTGTGCAGTAAATTGTCTAAACATGCCTAGATATAAGCCCCAATGCACATTCCTTTCCTTGTGTGGGAATAGGTTAGCTTTCTAGTCCCCCATAGGTGACCAATTCCTCCTCTCCCTCTCCTCTCTATCATGCGTCTACCTTATCTAAGAAAGTTTGAATGTGGCCAGGCATGGTGGCTCACACCTGTAATCCCAGCACTTTGGGAGGCCGAGGTGGGCAGATCACAAGGTCAGGAGATTGAGACCATGGTGAAACCCCATCTCTACTAAAAATACAAAAAATCATCTGGGCGCAGTGATGGGTGCCTGTAGTAGTAGCTACTCAGGAGGCTGAGGCAGGAGAGTGGCGTGAACCCGGGAGGCGGAACTTGCAGTGAGCCAAGATTGCGCCACTGCACTCCAGCCTGGGCGACAGAGCGAGACTCTGTCTTAAAAAAAAGGAAAAAAAAAAGAAAGTTTTAATGTTTAGCCAATTGGGACCAACCCCAGTCAATGAGGGAAAGACACAGAGTTAGAATCTGCATTAGGAATAAAAACCCCTACTCTCTTTTGTTCTGTGTGCTCTTTTGGTCATGACTGACACAGAGAGCACCCTTCTGCAAAAGTAAATTTGCCTTGCTGAGAAATCCTTGGAGAAATCCTTGCTGATGCACATCTTGGAGGTTGAAAATGTGTGAATGGTAACAAGCCCTACTGCTGTGCAGAGTGAGTGAGTCCAATCTGTGGTTCCGTGGTCACCTCATATAGCTTATGGCGGCCCTTTGAGTGTCCTGTAAGGGGCTTATACTGACCCACCAACACTAAGAGGGACCTAAAAATCTTCAGGGGAGTGGCCATAGAAGACAAAGTGAAAGGTGAAGACTGTGAGAAACCTCCAGCAACCTCTAGCACGGGGTGTTGAGCCTCTAGAGAAAGGAAGGGCAAGAAATCCCTAATATGAGGGATTGAGTCTCACATCAAACCTCCAGGGTAGGGATAACAAGAAATCCCTAACACGAGGGACTGAGCATCAGCAAGTCCTTAGCAAAGGGAGGGCAAAAAATGTGTAATATGAGGGATTGAGCCTGACCAGCACTCAAAATGGGAAATACTCCAAGTAAGATAGGAAATGGAAAGGACAAAGCTAACAGCAGTGATATTCCCATACCTAGAGACTCCAACACATGGGATCCCCTAGACCATCTTCCCCCACCCAATACCCCCGGACATTCCCCTCAGGCAGCTGATCTTGCTACAGATTCCACTCCAGATCCTTCCCCTGCTCATGTTGTTCCTCCTCCTTACAACCCTGACTCTTGGGAGTTATTGTCCCATGAGACTGTTCTCTACCAGCCTAACTACCCCTCCCTAAAAGGACTCCAGCGTGAGATAGACCAATGTAAGAAGGACATCCAGAACTTCCCTTTCCCTTCCACCCCTAAGGGATCAGCTCTAACTCTCTTCCCCTTAAGAGAGGTGCCACAAGGAGGGACAGTCATTTGATTGGTAAATGCTCCCTTAACTAGTTCAGAAGTCCGAAGTTTAAAAAAAGAACTCAAGCCATTGTTGGATGTCCCTGGTGGAGTGGCAGATCAAATTGATCAATTCCTAGGACCTCAGTTATACACTTGGGTCGAGTTACTGTCCATCTTGGCATTCTGTTTTCAGGGGAGGAAAGAAGTGTGATCCGTAGGGCCGCTATGGTGGTTTGAGAACATGACCACCCTCCCAGTCAAAATGTTCCTACTGTGGACCAGAAATTCCCCACCCAAGACCCTCAGTGGGACAATAATAACGCAACTCATCAGGAAAACCTGCAAGACTTAAGGGACCTGATAATAAAAGGAATTTGGGAATCAGTACCCCAAACTTAACGGGGAAAGGATAAAGGGTCTATGGAATTCCTAAACAGACTAAAGAAACAAATGAGAAAATATGCAGGCCTAAACTTAGAGCTTCCCTTGGGAAGGGGATGTTAAAGCTCCATTTTGACATTAAAAGTAGGTCAGACCTTTCAAAAAAATTACAAAAAATAGAGGATTGGGAAAACTGTCCTCTAAATGAACTTCTCAAAAAAAGCTCAAAAGGTATATGTGAAAAGAAAGAAAGAGAAGCAAAAACAAAAAGCAAAAGTCATGCTATCCACATTCCAACAGGTGGCTCCAAACCCATACACTTCTCAACAAAGCCTTCAGGGGGCCAAAAATTATAAAGGGTCCAAGCCCCTGTTTCAAGAATGCAAGCCCCCAACTAAAGGACCTCGGCCCTCATTTCCCAGGCCCTCTAAAGAATATGATGGAGCAAAGTCAAAGAATCCTAGAACTGAGAGGGAGGAAGGACAGGATAGGCGCTTCAGATGCAGAAGAAACAGGCCACTTCAAGAGAGAATGTCCTGAACTGGAAAAGAACAAAGAAGCCCCCCAACTCATGACTTTCAAGGAAGAATAGGGGGATCAGGGACTCTGTCTCTTTTATCTCGAGTCTCACCAAGAGCCCTTGATAAATTTTGAGGTGGGATCTAAACATAAGCTCATCACCTTTTTGATAGATTTAGGAGCGGCTTGCTCTTCTCTTTGCTTTTCTCCAGTTAATATTGCTTGCTCTTCAGAGGAACTTGTAGTCTCCCTGGTAACAGGAAAAGGATTTAAGGCAGAAATTTTGGAGAAGACAGAAGTCAAATACAAAGGTCGATAAACTTATATCCAATTTTTGTTAATCCCTGAAACAGGAACTATTTTATTAAGAAGGGATTTAATGTTAAAATTAGGAATAGGCCTACAAGTTGACCCAAAGGGATTCCTCACCTCATTAAACCTACTCACCATCACAGATGAAAAATATATTAATCCTGATGTTTGGTTCAGAAAAGGAAACCAAAGGAAACTCTAAGTTTCCACAGTACACATCAAGCTAAAAGAACCTGGGGAAGTAGTATGAAGGAAACAATACCCCAATCCTCTAGAGGGCAGGGTAGAGTTGAAACCTATAATTCAAAATCTCATTAAAGATGGACACCTTGAACCCTGTATGTCTCCTTACAGCACCCAATACTGCTTGTCAAAAAATCAGACAGGTCATACTGACTCTGGTACATGACCTCAGAGGTATTAACCAGTGTCCAGACATCCCACCCCATTGTCGCCAGTCCTTACACCGTTCCCAACAAATGTCCATATAGTAACTTCCATATAGTCCACAGTAATAGATTTAAAAGATGCTTTCTGGGCATGACCCCCTGGCTGAAGATAGTCAAAACATACTCGTTTTTGAATGGGAGGATCCTCATTCAGGGCAGAAACAATAGTATCAATGGACAGTCTTGCCCCAAGGGTTCACAGATTCACCTCACCCTTTCAGTCCAATTTTAGAAAAGTGCTAAACAAAGTTTTCGTTCCAAAACAACTATGCCTGCTTCAGTACATAGATGATATTCTCATATCTAGTAAAATCATAGAGGAAGTAGCTGGCTTCTCTACACATATTCTTAACCATCTTCAGTTCGAGGGGTTACGGGTCTCAAAAGGAAAGCTTCAGTATGTAGAGGCTGAAGTTAAATATTTAGGCCACTTTATAAGTACAGACAAGTGAAGAATAGGTCCAGAATGGGTTGAAAGAATCGCGTCCTTAGCCTTGCCTCAAACTAAACAAAAACTTTGGAAATTTTTAGGGCTGGTTATATATTGCCACTTATGAATTCACTCATATGCACTAAAAAGTAAACTCATATACCAAAAAGTTACCCAGTAGATACTGGACAATCTCCTGTGGACCTCTGAGGAAATCGATCAGGTTGAAGAGTTAAAAGACTCATAACCACCCCTGTCCTGGCCTTCCCTTCCCTAGAAAAGCCGTTTTACCTTTTTGTTAATGTGAATAATGGGGTAGCTTTAGGAGTGCTCACCCAAAAGCATGGAGGCTGCCGGCAACCTGTGGCCTTCCTATCAGAAGTTTTAGACCCGGTCACCTGTGGATGGTCCAGATGCATTTAATCCCTTATGACTACAGCAGTATTGACTGAAGATCATAGAAAGTTAACCTTTAGGGGGAAATTGGCAGTGAGTACGCCTCACCATATTACAACTATCTTAAACCAAAAAACAGAAAGGTGGCTTACTGACTCAACAATTAAGAGTATGAGGCTATTCTGTTAGAGAAAAATGACTTAACATTAACTACTGATAATTCCCTCAACACAGCAGGTTTTTTAATGGGGAATCCAAACCTAAAGAGAGAGCATGCATGTTTAAATTTAATTGATTACCATACAAAGGTCCGGCCAGATCTAGGAGAGACTCCTTTCAAGATGGGGCGGCACTTATTTATAGATGGTTCTTCCTGGGTAATTGAAAAAAAGAGTCATAGTGGGTATTCAGTAATTGATGGGAAAACTCTTAAAGAAATAGAGTCAGGAAGATTGCCTAATAATTGGTCTGCTCAAACTTGTGAGGTATTTTCACTCAGTCAAGCTTTAAAGTGCTTACAGAACCAGGTGGGGACCATCTATACTTATCTAAGTATGCCTTTAGAGTTGCTCATACATTTGAGAAAATTTGGACTGAATGAGGTCTTATTAATAGTAAGGGCCAAGACCTTGTTCACAAAGAGTTGATCACCCAACTATCAAATAACCTCCAGTTGCCAGAAGAAATAACTCTTGTCCATGTCCCCAGATACCAAAAAGGCCTTTCTCTTGAAAGTCAGGGAAATAACCTAACAGATCAAATAGCCAAGCAAGTTGCCATTTCTTCTGAAATGCCTGTCTTACACTTAACTCCTTGCCTTCCTTCCCCTACCACAATTCCCATTTTCTCTTCTGCTGAAAAGGAAAAATTAATAAAAATAGGAGCCAAAGAAAATGCATAAGGAAAATGGATATTACCAAAGAAAAATGTTATCCAAACCTCTCATGAGGGAGGTCTTTTCTCAGCTACATCAAGGAACCCACTGGGAATCCCAAACTGTGTGTGATGTTGTTCTCAGAGTTTATGGGTGTATTGAAATTTGTACCGTAGCCAAACAGGTTACAGACAGTTGCTTAATATGTAGAAAACCTAATAAGCAAGCTCTAAGAAAATCACCCATCAGGGGAAGAGATCCAGGACTAAGACCATTCCAAAGTGTTCAAAGTGACTACACTGAAATGCCCCCAGTCAGCCACCTAAAGTACTTACTGGTAATAATAGATCACTTTACTCACTGGGTAGAGACTATCCCCTTCTCAAGTGCAACTGCTATATAGTTAAGGCATTAATTGAAAACATCATACCCAGGTTTGGACTAATAGAAAACATTGATTCAGACAATAAAACCCATTTCATTACACATGTCATTGAAGAGTTAGCCCAGGTGCTAGACATAAAATAGGAATACCATCCCTTGGCATCAGGAAGAGTAAAAGTAGTGAAGCAAACTCTAAAAAGCCATCTAACCAAATTAGAACTAAAAACCCAGTTACCCTAGGGTAAATGTCTCCCCATTGCCTTGTTAAGAATCAAAACTGCCCCTCAAAAAGATGTCAGTTTATCTCCTTATGAAATGCTATATGGACTGTCTTATTTACATTCTACTACTGACGTCCCTACATTTAAAACAAAAGATCAGTTCCTCAAAAGTTATATACTTGGTCTATCTTCTACTTTCTCTTCTCTTAAAACCAAATGTATCCTAGCACAGGCACTACCCCTGGAGTTCCAGTACATCAACATCAGTCTGAAGATCATGTCCTCATCAAATGGTAAAAAGAAAAATGTCTTGAACCCACTTGGAAAGGACCCTACCTGATGCTTCTAACTACTGAATCTATAGTCTGAACAGCGAAAATAGGATGGACTCACCATACCCGAGTCAAAGAAATGCTACCACCTTCAGAGTCATGGGCCATTGTTCCAAGATCAAGCCCTATCAAATGAAAGCTAACAAAACCTTAACCCTCCTATACCTTTTATATTGTTTCTCCCTCTTTCCCCACTCTATTGTTAGCCATTTCGTTATCAATGTAACTAGGTCTGACTCGCCTCAAACTATTCCTTTTGATACTTGTCTGGTTATACCTTGTGGGGATCTAAAAAACCAAAGACAACTAGCCTTTTCAGATAAGTATCTTTGCCCTGGCCCTCTAATTCCCAAGTTACCCCTAGCCCTCACCATTGTGATCATCTAAAGCCAAGATGCCATTTCTTTATTTCCACAGCCTGACAACCTTATAGTGGTTGAGACTATGTTCTCTAGACCACACAGTACCAAAGTTAGACCTCTGCGGTGAGGGTTTGCATTGATCTAAAGCCTTCCCTCCATTTTACCAAAGGAACTACTCTCCCTGATTGCCAGTCTTATCAACGCAACCGCATCCTCATTTCCATTACCATCTCTACCTCCACTGACCCTAGTCCCACCCTCAGTAGTCTCTGTGGTGTAGGGGCCAATGATAATGAGAGAGATCCTATAAGTATCTTTGAAATACAACTATTCCCCCCCCCACCTGTGATAATTTCAACTTTGAACAAAACACCTGTTATTCCTGTACTTAATGATAAAACCAAGGTGTCACGCTTGTGCACATGGTAGACCAGAGGCCCACATCATCCCCTTTCTACTTGGATGGTCTCCCCGTCAACTGGACATGAGCTGTATGGTAGCTCTTTTCCAAAACTGCACTGCCTGGGATGACTGATTGTGTCAAGCTGTTTCTCTGCTGTTCCCAGAAGTTCAACACCCTGTTAGTCAGCCCCTAAGGTCCATTCAGCCTCCGCCTTTGAATGTCAAGTTTACCTCATATCTCATGACAGGGAGAAAACTTGGCATTCCTCAGAGACTTAAATGGATACAAAGAGCTTAGGCCCTTCCAAGAGCTTACCCATCAGTCTGCCTTTAGTCATCCCTGAGCGGATGTCTGGTGGTATTGTGACAGACCCCTACTGGACACTCTGCCAAGTAACTGGAGCGGAACATTTGCTCTAATTCAATTGGGTATCCCTTTTGCCTTGGCATGTCACCAACCAGAGAAAGTAAAAACAAAATGCCATAAGCCAAGAGAGACCCCTTGTAAGTCCTTTGATCCTCAGGTTTATATAGATGCCATCAGGGTTCCAAATGAATTTGGAGTGTCAAATGAATTTAAAGCCCAAAACCAAATAGCTGTAGGGTTTAAATCTGTATCGTTATGGTGGGTAACTATTATTAAAAATGTAGATTAGATAAACTACATTTACTATAACTGATGACGATTTGTTAACTATACCAGAGATGCCATTAGAAGAATAGCTAAACAATTAGGACCCACCAGTCAAATGGCCTGGGAAAATAGAATAACATTAGACATGATACTGACAGAAAAAAGGTGGAGTTTGTGTCATGATTGGAGCCAAGGGTTGTACTTTCATCCCTAACACAGTCCCTGATAAGACAATCACAAAGGCCTTACGAGGGCTTACGCCTCTATCAGATGAATTAATTAAAAACCCCAAAGTAGATGACCCCTTTACAAGTCTCATGGAAAGGTGGTTTGGTGGATGAAGAAAGTTAATAGCTTCAATATTTACCTCCCTTGCAATTGTTATAAGTGTACTGATTCTGGTTGAATGCTGCCTCATATCCTGTGCTTAAGGTTTAATACAAAGACTTACTGAGATGACTCTCACTAAAACCTTTCTGAATTCTCTCCCGCCTTATTCAGATAAACTTTTTCTTTTAAAAGTTCTAGCAGAACAACAAAGTCAAGACATGTTAAAAAGGTTTGAAGAGAATTATAAAAATCAAAAGGCGTAAATTGTTAGATTCAGCTAGGTTCCTCTTAAAGTTTGTCCAGTTCCCCCATTCTTTATTCTCTAAATTCCAAGTATTCTCCACCCCACTTTTGCTGCACAGTATCCTGTCTAAACATGCCTAGACATGATAAGCCCCAGTCCACATTCCTTTCCTTGTGTAGAAATAGGTTAACTTTCTAGTCCCCCACAGGTGACCTCTTCCTCCTCTCCCTCTCTCCTCTGTAACATGCGTACCTTATCTAAGAAAGTCTGAATGTTTAGCCAGTTGAGACTAGTTTAGATTGTGTGGTCCAACCCCAGCCAATGGGGTAAAGACACAGAAATAGAATCTGTGTTAGAAATCAAAACCCCTACTCTCCTTTATTCTGTGTGCTCTTACAGTCGTGACTGACACAGTGCCCCAGCCCCTTCCGCAAAAGTAAATTTGCCTTGCTGAGAAATCCTTTGTCTCGGTGCTGGTTCTTCTTTGCAACACCGAGCATTTGTTTCCAACAGAGGCAAAGAGGCCCTGGAAGAACTAGATTCTGTCATAATCAAAGGTACAAATAGGATAATTTCCTCAGGCAGATGTAAGAAGTATCATAGCAGCCACCAGCTATGCAGAATACAGGTTAAATGTCAAAGAGACTCAGTCTTCCCTCTCTGTTGCACTTATTGGGATAACTTTTCTTTTTCTACATCTTTACACAAAAGATGAATACTAAAATCTCAAGGAATAATATCATCTTTCTCTAATAATAGTAATAGGAATTGAGGTTAAGTGCTCATTAATTAATTTATCTTTGTTACATTTCTGGTAGGTTCACTCCAAGATCCATGGAATGTCAGAAAAATTGTTAGCTTTGGAACCAGACTTGCCAGGGTTTTAAAATCTGTCTCAATACTAATTGGATGACATTAGGAAATTTACTTAATTTTTTTTTGATTGCCAGTTTACTCATGGGTGAAATGGGGATAACAATGCTTCCCTTGTAGAACTGTTGTGAAGATTAAAATAATATATACTAATGGCTTAGCATACTGCCTTGAGTATAGTGAATGATAAATGTTGGTTGTCTTTTTGTTTCACTTAGTTTCAAAGTCATCTTACCCTCATGGAAAGCCTTCCAAAATATATTTGTATGTTTGTTCACCTTAATATAGAAAATTGCAAAGAACATTAATCAGGGCTTTATGAGTACTAATGGAAATATCTTGGAGAAGCTAGCAAAATTGAAAGAGCTAGGAAGTAGTAAAACTGGATATTTTCATAGTTTGGGATTGATACAGTTGGTTCTTCCCATTTCCCAATTTCCAAGAATGAAGACTAATGTGGAGATGGAAAAAAGTATCTGTAGAATGCTAAAGAATATATATTTATCAGGAACCACTTGAACCTTGTATCAGAAGGACTAGAACTAGGAAATTAATACTTTTAAGATGCTTCTATTATTCTTTTTATTTTTGCTTATCTGTGCTTGGCTTCACTCTTTCCTGGTGTAAATGTGTTTTACTCTTCGTGCAAGGGGATGAGGTTTTCAGCAGCTTGAAAAGTAATTTCCTTCTAGCTCTAGAGGGTAGGGGAGTGAGGAGTCAGTACTAGAAAAAATCCTGGTGAAGAGCTCAGCTAATCTGGCTTACTTCCTCTGTCCACTTCTGTAGTAATGACTGTGACGAGGGCTCTGCCATTCTAAGACTCTTCTAATTTGGATTGTGAACCTGGTCTTGTGAACCTGATTGTGGACTGTTTCCCCATAAAACAGATGAGTGCTGGACAGACAAAAATGAAAGCCACAATAATTATTACTTTGTTCTTTCTAATCCTTACACTTATTTTTTTTTCCTTGTCTTAACATGTTAGCTATGCCAAAGCAATGTTGAATGGTAGAAGTGATAGTGGATATCTTTATCTTCTTCCTGACTTTTATGGGAATGCTTTTAATACTTGCTATAAGATTTTAATAGATACCAATTTAAATAAGTTTTTTCTGAAAGGATTTTTATTCTTTAAATCCTGAAAGGATGTCATTGAATGGTTGAGAAAAATTGATATTTTTATCTAAAGTTTTAAAGATAATTATTAATTTTTCTCATTTGATCTATTAATATGTCAATTAAATTGATGTTTTAAGTGTTGAACTGGTTTCAATATTTGGGATAGGTCCTTTTAATATTATTCTTTTGCTACATGCTGAATTTCATTTATTAAAAAATATGATTTTTGATTCTGTGTTTATAAGTGAGATTGACCAGTGGTTTTCTTGTGTTCTCTCTGTGTAGCTTTGGAATCAGTGTTTGTCTAGTCTTCTAAAATGAGCTGGGAAACATTTTTCTTTTGCTTAACTCTAGAAAAGTTTTTATAAAATATGAATTTTTTTTTTTCCTCATAGGTTTGATAGAACTGTCTGTAAATGATCTGGGCTTGGTACCTTTTCTTTAGGGGGAGATTCTCTGAATATCATTTGCATTTTTAAAATGGCTATTGGTCTAGTCAGATTTTTAAACTTTGTAAACTGTAGTAATTATTTTTCTTAGAAAATAACCTTTTGGTACATTTTTTATATTTATTAACTTGTTTACAGTATATTTAAGAGGATTTAAAAAGTTCTACTTTACCTATAGTTATTTTCTATTTTTCCATTCTTTAAATTTTTTATTTGTGCCTTACTTTTTTCCTCAACTAATTTTACAAGACGTTTGTATTTATTTGGCTTTTTAAACAGCCAGTATTTGGTTTTGTTGATCACTTCCATTGCTTTGTTTTGTTTTTAATTCTTTTTTTATTTTTTGCTTTCATCTTTATTAGATGTTTCTTTTTATTTTCTCTGCATGTATGTTAAATTTTCTTGCTTATTGAATGGGAAACTTGGCTTGTTTATTTTCAGTCTTACTTGCTTTCTAATGAGTATCTTTAAGGCTGTAAATACTTTAGCGATGTCCCACAGCATTTGATATGTACTAACTTGTTGTCATCCTGTTCTAAATCTTATATAGTTTTCTATTTTGATTTCCTTTATAAATCAAGGATACTGCTGCATACTTATTGTATACAGCAGTATATTTTCTGCTTGGTAAATGTATAGGATTTGGAGAGGAGTTATCTTTTTGAAGTTTATTTATAATTTCCTGGTATTGTGATCAGAGAATACTGTTTGCATGATACAGGTTCTTTGTGATTTATTGAGATTTCCTTTGAAATTTAGTACGTGGTCAGTGTTTATAAATGGCCCTTGTTTGCTTGAAAAGAATGTGCATTCACTGTTGGGTGCAGAGTTCTATGTAGTAGTTTGTGCTTATTCATTATATATATCTATATTTTACTTGCTTGAATTTTCAATTCCAAAAAGGTAGTTGAAAGTGTTTCATTATGAAAACTTGAAATCATGTTATTCTAGTTGGTAATTTGTAGTTCACCATTCCCATCTCAATTTCAACTGTTTTGCTGTCATTTTGTTTTGGTGTTCTTTTAAAAAAATTCCTGTGAAGAATAATTTCTTTAAAAAGATGTATTTAACACCTTAAAATGCATTGTATCTAGTAACATACTTGGCCTTCTGCCATCTTATTTTCTGCTCTACTGTGACACTTTTTTCTTTTTTACTGTGTCTTTCCCGTTAGATTGGCGAGTTTTTAAATAAATTACTTGCTTTATTTTCCTTTTTTTAATGATTTGGAAATTACATGTTTTATTTTTATTTTTATTAGTGGTATTCTAAAAATGTTTCTCAGCAATGTGCAGAGTTTATCATTTTTCTTTGGGGCAAGATAAAATCTTTAGGTTGCTTTCACTTCTCTTTGGGTTAGTTCTCTAAAGTTCCTATATGATTGATTTCTGAAAATGATATGCCAACTTGCTATTACACCTGTGAAAATTGTTTTTTATTCATTGTTGTTATCTATTTAGCCACAGATTATACAGCTTTTATTTTAATCTTGCATTACACTATGTTCTTCTACGTTTATTTTTCTTGTTGAGTATGCCCTTTTGTAGTTCTTTTATTGAGGCTTGTGGAAGATAACCTTTTTGATCCTTCAGAGTTTTGAAATATCTTTATTCCTCACTCTTGAATGATCATTAAATGGGTATAAGATTTAAGGTTGTGAGTTATTTTGTTCTCATAATTTTGAAGACATATTTGTCAATTGTCTTGACATCTAATGATGCCGATGAAAAAGCTAATACTAATAAGATTCATCTTCGTTGTAGATAATCTGGTATTATTCTTTAGTTGTTTTTAGAATTCCTCATCATTTTCAAGGTTTACTGTAATTGATCTCTGTATAAGATTTGAAAATTTATTCTTGTTAGTGGTCCAAATCATTTTTAATATTTAGGAATAGTGCTTCTTCAATAGCGGGGAATTACCAGTCTTTTTCTTTAAATATTGCTCATCCACCATTCTATTTTGTTCTTCTGAAAATCTTATTTTTATTTGGAACATTTGGTCTTATTCAGTTATTGTTAGCATCTCACCTCCCATGTAAAAAATGTCTTTCTTTCTTTCTTTGTACTACTTTATAGTAGATTGCCTCAATTTGGCCTGTCAAGTCATGAATTTGTCAATAGCTTTTAATTGAATATGTATCCTATTATTGATGCTTAAACTTCTGTTAAAATATTATGCATTCCTAAGATTTTGAATTGATTGTTTTAAAATAACCACTCATTTATTATTTCATTATCACTTCTGTCTTCATTCACCTTCTGTCTTGTTTCCCTGTTCTTTTTCATTAAATCAGAGAATGTTAAAAATCCTTATTTTGTGGTCTGCTTTAGAGTTCCCTATTATGTTTATATCCTTGAGTTTAAATGCTTCTATGTTCCGAGTTCATTATTTGCTTTTTCTTGTGCTACTTTTTTTCTCAGGTGCTCAGCGATTCTTATTTGTAATTTATCTTCACAGAAAGGTTTCTTCAGCACATGTCCAAGAACCCAGAAATGGTCTCAGGAGGGCTTAGCATTTAACACAGAGGGTGTGACTTCAGCCAAGCCTGGATAAGTTTCTAACTTGAGGTTTCTGACCCTTAAAAAGTGTGAGTTTTTAAGGACATGTGATTTCCTTGAACTTGGCTTACATTCTTTAATTGTTGGGTGGTAATTCTCTTGACCTGGCTTCGCCCAGTTGGTACCATCTTTGCCATTTGGGTACCATTTGGGTTGGGAGGCCTTGCCTGTACTCCAAGCATTTGGTCTAGTTCTACTCCTGGTCCTCTGAGCCAGTCAGCATTCACCCTGACTCACCACAGTGAATTCTGTCTTTCTGTTCTTCCAGAAAGCATAGTGGCTTTTAGAATAACTGCTCTAGTTTGGGAACAATGATTCTTGCCTTCTTTGCTTTAAGAAGGCTTAGGTGTTATAAATTAACATATGATCTTAAATTGGAAATAATATTTTGAATACTTACATTTAAATCTATGGTTCACAAGGACATATTTTTATGTGCTAATATGTGAATTCAGGTTCCTCATACCACCAAAAAGGTGCACCATATGACCACAAGTCATTTATTGATTTGTCCACCTCTAGCCAGATGGCTAATTTATTTTCTACTAATTTTCCATAAATATTTTGGTCTAATTATTAACTTTTTTGTGTATCAATTATATGTAAGTTTTGGTTTCCTCAGCACACTCTTTCAACTGTAGCATTAGCACCTGTCTTTATATGAAACAGGGCAAATCTTCATCACTCTTCTGAAATTTCTTCAGATATTTTTGTGCTTATTCTTTCAGCTAAACTTTAGAGTAATTTTGTCATTTAAAAAATTATCTTGGTGTTTTGAATGAGACTGTATAACATTTATACACAATTGAACTTCCAAACAGAGAACAAGAAGCATGTAATTCATTAATAAAGTCTTCTACTGCAGCTTGATAGCTTTGTATCAATAGGACATTATTGACTTTATTTCTAGGAATTTTGTTTGTTGTTTTTATTGATGTGGTAAGTATAATTTTATCTTAGATGATAAACCTAATTGCTTATTATTTACATATATTTTTATTCAGTTGAATACATTAACATTCATTTTTTTCTAATAGTTTTATATGTCAGAATTTTGAATTTTCCAGTTGTCTACTCATCAGCAAATAAGGATAATTTTCTATTTCCATTGGCTAATTCTTGCAAAACGATGTTAAATAGTATTAAATAGCAGGTATCCTTTTGTTTCTTCCAAATTTAATGGGATTGCTTTTAGTGTTTTGGGCTTTTGTTTTGATACTTTATGTAACCATTTTAAGAGACTATATCAGTTATGACAGTGGCCATAAATAACAGTTCAACTAAAAGTGGCTTAAAAATTAGGTAAAGCTTTCATGTCACATTGTATACTTTGAGAGGCAGAGTCCTGGAGTTAATCTGGTGACTCAACTCTGTCATCAAGCATCCAAGGGGTTTTCTCTTTCTGTTCTGCCATCCTCAGCATGCTGGTGATGTCATGCCTTATGGTGGCAAGGTGGTCCTGGTAATTTCAGGTGTTTGTTGTTTGTTTTTAGATGGAGTCTTGCTCTGTTGCCAGGCTGGAGTGCAGTGGCGCGATCTTGGCTCACTGCAACCTCTACCTCCTGGGTTCAAGTGATTCTCCTACCTTAGCCTCCCAAATAGCTGGGATTACAGATGCCTATCACCACACCCAGCTAATTTTTTGTATTTTAGTAGAGACAAGGTTTCACCATGTTGGCCAGGATAGTCTCGATCTCATGACCTCATGATCTACCCACCTCGGCCTCCCAAAATGCTGGGATTACAGGCATCAGCCACTGCAACCAGCCTGTAATTTCAAGTATCACATATAGACTCAAGTGCATCTGGTAGTAAGGAAAGTTGGGTTTCCTTCCTTCCAGGCGTCATTTTGTTAATTAGTGAGATAAATTTTTCTTAAATTTCTCCAGCAGATTTTTCTTTTCTTCCCATTGGCTAGGACATTGTTACATATCCATGTACAAACTCACCCAGGGCAAAGGAAAAATGATCACTCTGGTAGATATAAACTAATCGTTATATTTACTCTCTAAATCCAGGGAAGGTATAGTCACATTCTCTGAGCACATATCCACATACAAACTCACCCAGGGTGAAGGAAAAATAACCACTCTTGTTAGTTTTACAAGCACCAAAAAAACTTTGCAATGATCTTTTTCTTGAAGGCTTAGAATAATTCGACTGTGAATAATATGGGCTTAGTAGTTTTTTGGATGAGTAGGTGAAGGGTGAAGCACTGAACCAAATTAGGATTGTACCTGTTAGAAAGAAGGGGATAGGCTGTGATGACAGTTGGATAGTCCATAGTGTCTTCCAAAGGGAATTTCCACCTTCATTTTTCTCCAGAATTTATCAGTGGCTATTGCTGTTTTTTTTTTCCTTTTTTTTTTTTTTTAATGCCTATTGCCAACAATCAAGCTGGTCATATAAGATTTTTCAATTGACTTTTGTTAGGCAAAAGTTTATTGATCAATTTGCTGTAAAAAAAAATCTATCTTTGAACTAGCTGTTCATTTTTTGAATGAATCTAATTGATAATTAAAGATGATTTTGAAAACTTGTGGATTGTATTTGTAAATCTTTTTATTAGTATGTAAAATAAATAAATATGTATTTATTTATGAAACAGAGTTTTGCTCTTGTTTGCTCAGGCTGGAGTGCAATGGAGTGATCTCGGGTCATTGCAACCTCTGCCTTCTGGGTTCAAGTGATTCTCCTGCCTCAGCCTCATGAGCAGCTGGGATTACAGGCGTGTACCACTACGCCCAGCTAATTTTGTACTTTTAGTAGATACAGAGTTTTACCATGTTGCCCAGGCTGGTCTCGAACTCCTGACCTCAAGTGATCCATCTGTCTTGGCCTGGGATTACAGGGGTGAGCCACTGAACCCTGCTAAAATAAATATTAATAATTTTCAAATAAATATTAACATATAAAGTCAATATTTAATGAGTATTTAAAATCAAGGTGTTATAATTGTAAGTGTGTGTGTATGTATGTGTGCATGCATTGTCAGGTTTTAGAATCAGTGTTATGTAGCCTTTGTAAAGAAGATTTGAAATATCTCTATTTTTGTCCCTATACTGTTTTTTTTCTTTATTTCCCGTTGGTCAGGGCATTGTTACCTATTCATGTACAAACTCACCCAGGGAAAAGGAAAAATGACCACTCTGTTAGTCTTAGAAGCACCAGAAAAGCTTTGGAATGATCTCTTTCTTGAAGGCTTAGAATAATTCAACTGTGAATAATCTGGGCTTAGTAGTTTTTTGGATGAGTAGGTTTTTGACAACCTTCTCAATTTCTTCCGCATTTAGCGGTCTACCTAGTTTTCCGTTTCTGTGATGTGTGTTTTTCTTAAAAATAATTTATTTTACTCAAGCATTAAAATTTTCAAGCAAGAAGCTTACATTTCAGGCAAGAAGTTTACAAAATATTCCCTTTCAGTTATTTACTCTTTACCTATGGTTATTTACCTTTACTTGACCCTAATTTTCTGTATTTGGGTTATTTTATTTCTTAGTTTCCTAGAAAGTATTTCTTCTCTTTTGTGGTTCATTTATTAATTTTTTATTTATTTAAATAATTATTTTTTCTATTGTATAATTTTTATTTTTATGTTTAGTAATCCTTCTTATTTGTATTTTGCAGTTAATTTGTCTTTAAAAAATTCTTAATTCACGAGATTAATTAATTATTTCTTATCCAGAGATCTAAGTAGTATTGCACAAAGTTTATGGGAAGCCATTGTTTTGAACTAGCCTTCTACAGTAGGCTCCAGGAGACCAGACCAAACCAGAGCAGAGTCACTGATGCTGAGTGACATGTAATCAAACTGAACTTTGAAACAGCAGGTTGTCTTAAAGAATAGGAGATTACAGTCAACTGGATTCAGCATAATAAGAAAGTCTATGTTTTAACCCTTGGGTGCCTTATTACCTGACTTACTTTACATTTGAAAATGTATGTCTGCTACCTTAGAGTTTGAACAAATATTTGTTCATCTATAATATTCATGAGTCATATTTTTCATATTTTAAATTGTGTACACAATCTTTAATCATTTTCTGGGCTTACATGTTCCCACCCAGTAGTCTATGCTTAGCCTGATTTTTTTCTCCTTTTACTTTTTTCTTCTGGTTGCCTGAAGAATTGCTTTTGCAATTTTAAAGTTTGGCAACTTATTAGGGTGTCTCTTGTTGTTAGTTGTTTCTACTAATACTTCCTAGAACAACGTATACCCTTTTAATTTGGATATTCTTTTACCTTTTAGGGGTTTCTTTTATTTCTGTATTATATTTTATAAAACATTTTTAATATTACCTTAAAGACATTGAAATTAATAGTTTTCCTTTCCATTTTATTATTTTTTCTTTTCCTTTATACCCAGTAGGCCGTTATTGAATATTTGTGACTGAGAGCCTAAAGAAGAATATTAGTAACCCTCATTCACCTCTCCTGGGTGCTTTGAAGATTAATGTTCCATAAAAAATTCTAAATTAAAATTTAAAGCACATATGTGAATTAATAAGATTAGGGATCAGAGTCCCAATTTAGCTACTTTACTAGATTTTTTTTCAAAAGCGAAGGATTTTTTTTTTCTGAGAAAATCACACAGTACAACAATTTGATGCAGTCTTTGTTTTCCTATACATTCAGCAACTTGAATAAAAGTACTTAATAAATATTATTTTAAATTGCTGAAAGAATCACCTTCATTTTATTTGTCTTAAGATGTGAAATAGAAGAAGGTATTAAACCACATACAGTGCAGGTTTGTGCTTTTATTTCCTTATTTTCTGAGGTTCTGTTTTTTTTCTTTATTTCCCGTTGTTTCCTATTGCTATAGGAATGCTACTTACATAGGAGAGCCGGATTTGACCCAGCTTACCTGCAATTGGAGAGGTATAGACATGCTTGTTCAGTATTTCAGGTCTTAATTTAATTTTGGATTTTATTATGTCTATTTCCAAAATGTATTTACAGCAAATATGTACAATTAAACCAACTATAAGACAAAATATTTAAAACTGAAAGTTGGATACAAATATGGTAGGAATCATTATTATTTTTTTAAAACCACATTTTTCCATCTAAGTATTTTATTTTTTTCAGGATAGTTTTGAAAAAAATAGATATAAAATTAGGAGCTACAGCATTGCTGTCCTTTAAATTTAGTTTTTAATCTTCCTTCCAATGTTTTAACAAAATCAACTAAACATATGGAAATGAAGGAATGGCCTGAGTTTCATGTCTGGCTCTTAGGGAGTACCCTTATCTCCTGTAGTTCCTATCTTCAGGAAGAAAAACTTCAGCTGGATAAGCTCTGACTCTTTCTAGAGGAGGAGGAGTGACTTATCTGATTGGTGAGATTAGGATAATGAATAAATGAATTTAGTGTCTTCTGGGTGCCTTTTTTTTTTTTTTTTGACGGGGTTTTGCTGTGTTGCCCAGGCTGGAGTGCAGTGGCGTGATCTTGGCTCACTGCAACCTCTACCTCCTGGGTTCA
>NW_012120709.1:12628663-12657021 GCF_000951035.1 Colobus angolensis palliatus
AAATGAATTTAGTGTCTTCTGGGTGCCTTTTTTTTTTTTTTTTTTCCCCTTTAGAACCAATCTCACTTCTCCTCCATTTAGTAACTCACAGGGGAAATGTGAAAAGAACAGTCACTTTCTATCCATGAAAGTGACTGGACATATGGACTCATGTATTTCAAGTTGCAGGGGGCAGATAATTAATGAGTATATGTGGTTATGGATCCAAAGACACCTTCTCTAATCAGCTTTATTAGTAATATAACTGACATTTTGGATCCACCTCTGCAGATTCAGGTTTCATTTCTTAATTTGTTCTAACAGCAGAAGGAAAGATTGACTCTGTTTATTGAGTCTGTATAAGGTACCAAATGTAGGTATCAGATACATCAAATAAGAAAGCAGGAGCTGAGTACCCGAAGTGGCTCTGAGATTGTACAGCATCTAGAAATTCTTGGAAGTTGTCAGGGAGGATTTTAGACTTAGAAGTGGGGATTTAAATTACTCAAATTTTTATCAGATCACTCAAACTTTGGCCCTTCAGTTTGCTTGTCTACAAAACAGATATAACGATATTAACTTCAAAAGCTTACATATATATATATATTATATGTCATATATTATAGATGATATGTATCATACATGTATAGATTAGGAAAGTAACCAATACATAGAGCTCCATCATGGTTATTTATTACTATCACGATTATTATGATTACTATTAGAGGATCAAGGATTCCATAATTAACAATTGAATTGTACAAAGAATTTTTAAA
The DNA here is from genome assembly GCF_000951035.1 of Colobus angolensis palliatus. NCBI lineage: Eukaryota > Metazoa > Chordata > Mammalia > Primates > Cercopithecidae > Colobus > Colobus angolensis. The sequence goes on from NW_012120709.1 coordinate 12,629,419, forward strand.
AAGTTGAGACATTAATGTTAATGGAGTTGAATGTTGGTTGCTGTATTTTAGCATAGAAAATAAAGTCTGTATTCTGGTCACAAACCTCGGTCAAATTATGCTTGGTGAGAAGTGTAGAGAGTTGGGGGTGATTCCAGAGATCTGGCAGAACTTGAAATGGATTATTTTGGAGTTTGCTTTTGCATACTTCAGCAGAGGTGAATTAAACTAGAAAAAGGTTGTGCGTCAAGCTAGAAGAGGAGATGATAAAAGAGCAATAAGGTGGACAGTCAGAGGATTCAGGAAAGCAGGGCAAGGTGCAGATCAGGTGAATTTGGACTATTCAGGAACAACATTTAAAACACTAGGCTTGAGACAGGATGTTTTCTTTATGCAGAACTTAAAAGCATTTGCCAGAATGGCAACAGACCCTTGAAGAGACAACATAGGCTTTCTCGAGAACAAGATAGCTTCCTCCTAGTTTCTGTGTCTCTCATTTATTAAGTAAATTGTTCATTCATCTTCCCCTACATGTTCAGTACTGCTAGGTGCCGTGAGGGATGTTGGCGAAGCAGAATACGTGCATATTAGCCTTTACATAGTTACTAAACTATGTGATGGAAATATTAGTTCAATTCTATATTTTGTGAAGTTCACAACACTGAATTATGCCCTGGAGCACAAAAATATAAAAAGCTGTTTCTAATCTCCTTGGGAAGAAAAGCAGCTGGAAAATCAAAGTAGACAATGATAAAGTCACATTGTTGCTGTGAAATTCAAGAGAAGACCATTTAATTTTTTAAAACGTGAAGAATTAGTTATATTTGAATGCAAGTGCCACAATGAGGAATGTTCCTATCATTTTTTCCCCCACGCTATGTGGTTCTATGCTGCTTCTATCATCTACATAGCATGATGTTAACTTAAGGCTCTATTATAAAGGCTTGCCATAGTCTACAGAAGGTGGATACATGGCGATTAGTACAGTGAAAACGTTACGAGCAATCTGTACTTCTTGTTCTCATTTCATGAAGGATTTCCACTCTTCTTCTCAAATATAAGCAGTGACAGTTGGCTCTCGCTTGTTCCTCTGCTTGGGAGGAGTGACTGGCACCCAGTTGATCATACAAGTCCAAAGGTGGGACCATTCTTCTGGTCTGTGGGCAATATGTAGGACATGGCTTTTGCTTTATGTCAGTCCTGCCTCTGCTCAGTGGATATTCTTGCTTCCTCCTTCTTGAGGTAACAGATAAAGAAGGACCTATTTCTGGTAGGTCAGCCAAGCCTCTGTTCTTTTTCAGTTTTCCCATGTGTTGCTGGGTGGAGACTTCTGTTTCACTAGCTTTTCAAGGTTTAAGATTTTGGAGCGAGGTAGGAGGTTCCACTGTGATTACCACATGAGCTTTGCCAATAACAAATACCTGAAAAGGTATTTTGATCACCATCTGTTTCATAGGGCTTTTTCCTGGTTGGTACCTAGATGGAAGGAGGGTATGAGGGGTTAACAAGGGCCTTTACAAAACTCTAACAAAAGTTGCAAAAAAAAAAAAAAATTGCAAAAAATTGTTTTAATCCTACTGTTCATCATGCTCTCTGTGAGACTGTGGACAAATTACTTGACTTTTTAAAGCCATGTTATTGAAAAAATTAAATGGCATCATGCAGATAAAAATGCCTGGCCCAGTTTGCCACTCTTAGTAGGTGTTCTTAAATGTTGACCTGCCTCTAGACTTCATTCCTTTCAGCTTTTTCCTGGTAGGTTTACTCATCCAGCCTTCTGCTGAGGGCATCTGTTTTCTCAGCTCTCTCTTTGCTTTTAGGAAAGAGCAGCTGAATAAGTGAGCTATTTCAAGCCTGTCTTCAGTGCAGTGTACACGAGAGGAAAAATAATCCAGACAACCAGTATCAGCCTCAGACTTCTTAAAATCAAATAGAACTCAAGTTTAAGATTTTGACATTCTAAAACATCAATAATTTCATCCTCAACCTTCCTAGGGTAATTCAGAGCTTAAATTTTGCAATACATTAAATACAATGATGTGTTGATAAGAATCTTTCCTCGGCTGGAACTAGGAAGTCACTGAAAACGGATGTAATAACTGATTTGTGGTAAGCATTGACTCTTTCCACCCTTTATGTAGAAGTGAATAGTTTAAAAGTTATTTCTCTGCAATACAAACATTCTCATTTTCTTTGCAACCCCAACTGCATTATGTTTCTAACTTCAGAAATGAAAATATGCAATTTAAAACCAGATATTAATTTCATAGATAAAGGCTAGAATTAAGTTTTGTTTTGCAATAAATGAGTAAGAAAACATCATAGTTGTGCTTTCATAATTCATGAATTTATTTGGGGATGGTTTCCTTCGGTTAGGTCTCTCTTGCCTGAAATATTTCATCTTCGATTCTCAGTGTTTCCAAAACCTACCCAGTTTTCCAGCCCAACTAGGTACTTGCTTCTTCGTGAAACTTACTGATAATTCCAGGTCAGCTGATACTCAAATACTTGAATTCATTTTGAAACTATAGTGAATTGCACAAATAATGATCCAGAGGATAACACATTGACTTTTAGAGTCACACCTGTGTTGACATCTTGGCTTTCAGTTTACTAACTGTGATTCTTTGATAAAGTTAGTTAACTCCTCTGAGTTCAGTTCCTCCAGTACAAAATAGGCATTATAACTACTTTTCTGTAAACATTCAATCCAATGATTAAATAACATGTTTGAAGTAGCCAAAGGAGTTACTGATCAAAAATGACAAACGCCTTCCACTCATACATTCATTTATTCATTGTATAAATATTCATCAAGCAATAAGATTTAGTAATATAAGGGTAAATGAAAGTCATTTCCTTCAGGAATTCACTATATAGTGGAAGAGAAATTGGTACATAAAAAATTAGGTTATGCTAACACACATTCTATGATAGATGAAGATGTAGGGTGCTAGAGAGGGTATTGGAGGAGGAGCTAAGATAGTGTGGGGAGGAGTCAGCCAAGAAAAAAGGAGGAAGAGGTCATTATGTGTAAAAGAAGCAGCTTGGCCCAGGAAAGAAGGTGAGAAAGATCCTGCCCTATTTAGAGAAGATTGCATAAATTTCAACATGACTACAGTGTGAGGAAATTAAATGTTTGGAATGGTAGGCAGGAGACAGTTCCTAAAGAAATTTAAAAATCACAGTATGAACTTGGAATTTCATCTGAAAAGTGGATGAATTTTAAACTGGAAAAAATAATGTGATTTCACATGTTGTTAAAAAGATAAGTATAGGCCGGGTGCGGTGGCTCAAGCCTGTAATCCCAGCACTTTGGGAGACCGAGACGGGTGGATCACTAGGTCAGGAGATCGAAACCATCCTGGCTAACACGGTGAAACCCCGTCTCTACTAAAAAATACAAAAAACTAGCCGGGCGAGTGGCGGGCGCCTGTAGTCCCAGCTACTCCGGAGGCTGAGGCAGGAGAATGGCGTAAACCCCGGAGGCGGAGCTTGCAGTGAGCTGAGATCCGGCCACTGCATTCCAGCCCAGGCCACAGAGTGAGACTCTGTCTCAAAAAATAAAAAATAAACAAAAATAAAAAAATAAAAAGACAAGTATAGAACTTGTGAAAATTTATTGAATGAGGTAAAATTGTAGGTAAGCCTATTGTTGAAGTAGCTGTTGTTATAGCCTTGGTGTGCAATAATGAAATCCTAAAATTAAGACTCCAACTTTGGGAGTAGACAGAAGGAAAATTCAAGAAAGAATCAAGTATTGGTGAACATACAAGAATGAATGAAGGGCAGTTCTCATAATAATGGTGTCAGATTATGTAATCAAGTTATTACAGGCTATTTGGGGATTTAGGATTACTGAATCCTCAAATCCCACAATAAATGTTCCATGTTATGATTCCAGATGCATCTCTGGATTTAATTTTAATTTCTAATGGCAGGAAACATGCTAGTCAGGCTGATTCAAGTAGCCATTGTAGTCGGAAGTTATAGTTCTCACTGTAAACTAATACATTTTTATTCTGGTTTCATAAGTTAGCCTTATAACCTTGTCTAATAAGGCTCTGTCCTTGAGAAGCTTAGTCATTCTTGGTATGCTGGAAGTATCAGATCTCAAGCTACCAACATTGACCCAGACTGAGGTGAATTTACCAAAGTAATGCAATCCCATGAAGTAAAATATGGGAGGCTTTGGGAGATAATCTCACCATTCTTAGTCACCTAGTGAGGCAATGTAATCTCAATGAAAAACGTATTCAATGATACTTGTTAAAGCATGGTAAAGACTTTCTCAAGATCATTGTGATAGGAGTATTGAGGCCATTGTGATAAGCATTGGGATTTTGCAGTGTGGGAGAGAGATTGGGCTTAACTCTGAATACAGCATGGGCAAGTGAAAATTTATAGCTAAGTTGCAGGGTGAACATTAATGGATGGAAAATTACAGAAAGGAAACATCAGGGATTAGGGAGATTATGGCAAAACCAACCTAATGAGATTCTTGTTGAAGCTGGGTCAGGGTGAGCAGACATCACCCGAAGAATGGTGGAGGATGAGGCATCCAGTTGGATGTTGAGGATAAGTGAGTATCAAGGGAGGGGAATTCTTGCCAAAGTATGTTGGATGAAAAACAAACATGTGAAACAGAAGAAAACAAAAACATCTTTTTCCTACTTTCACACAGCACTTAACAACACTTCTCACACCAGATGTATGTGCATTTTTACCCACACACCAAGCAGTTCTTCAGTGGACACCAGCTGGGTGTCTCCTCATTCAGTCTACCTGGAGTTAAAACCACATACCAAAGATTAAGTGCTCAGTCCCACAGGATTGTTCCCCCCCTCAGACACCAATCACCAGTAGTAGGTTGTCACCCACAGTTCTTGAATGACCAGATATTAATCGGGATTCCCATGGCCACCTCCTGGACTTTGATTAATACACTAGAGCAGCTCACAGGACTCAGGGAAACGCTTTTGTTTATTATCTTATTATAAAGGCTATTACAAAGGATACAGATGAACAGCTAGATGGAAGAAATGCGTAGGGCAAGGTATGTGGGAAGGAGCATTGAGCTTTCACACCCCTCCAGTGTGCACCACTCTTCAGGCACCTCTGCATGTTCAGCAATGCAGAAACTCCCTGAACCCTGTCCTTCTGGGCTTTTTGGATGCTTTATTACATAGACATGATTAATTAAATGAGTGACCATTAGTAATCAACGCAACCTTCAGCCTCTCTCTCCTCCCCAAAAGTGAGACTGAAAATTTTAACCATCTAATTATATGGTTGGTTCCCCTGGCAACCAGCACCCATCATGAAGTCATCCAGGAGCCCACCAAGTGTTTTGTCATTAGAACAAAAGATGCTCCGATTACCCAGGAAATTTCAATATATTTAGGACCTGAAACAGAGGTTCCCATCACTCAAGAATTTATCAATGTCTTAGAACATTTGTGTTAGGAACCCAGGTCAAAGAACAAATTATTTTCTATAATAGAAAATAATAGAATAGAATAGAATAAATAATAGAATATATAAAATAATAAAAATAATAGAACAGATTATTTTCCAACTGCCCTATTATCTACAAGGGTTTCAAGAGCTCTGTGCCAGGAAACGGGAGGCAGAGACTAATATATATTTCTTATTATTTTGTTACCAAAACACCAGGGGTTTGGTCTGGGTCTTGGTAAAGCACGGAAATCCAATCAGTGGGACAATCAGTATTGCCAGGGGAGAAAGGCAATATTTCAGTGACAACAGCCAGAGAGAAAGGACCCAAATCTCAAATCCGTCTCTCCTAGCCAACTAAAATTGGGAGTTTGTATGGTGGGGAAATGAATGTAGTAGCTATGTGGTGGATAGCAGGACTTAGGGAGGGGTAAGGAAGCAATAATGATGATTGAGGGTTCTGGCATCTCATTGTCTGGATGCAGTGATCTGGTGAGTTTCAGTTCCTTGATACTATCTGAGAGGCATGAGGGTCCATTTCCTAAGGAAAAACGCTGATAAGAGAAAGGTAAGTGATATGGTTTGGATATTTGTCCTGCGCAAATCTCATGTTGAAATGTAAATCTCAATATTGAAGGTGGGGCCTGGTGGGAGGTGTTTGAGTCATGAGGGAAGATACCTGATGGTTTGGTGCTGTCATCGTGATAGTGAGTGAGTTCTCATGAGATCTGGCTGTTTCAAAGTGTGTGGCACCTCCCCCATTTTGCTTCTGCTCTTGCCATGTGATGTGTCTACTCCTGCTTCTCCTTCCACCATGAGTAAAAGCTCCTTGATGTCTCTCCAGAAGCTGAGCAGATGACAGCACCATGCTTGTACAGCCTAAAGAACTGTGAGCCATTTAAACCTCTTTTCTTTATAAATTACCCAGCATCAGGTATTCCTTTATAGCAGTGCAAGAATGGCCTAACACGGAAAACTGGTACTGAGAAGTGGGGCATTGCTATAAAGATACTTAAATGTGTGGAAGCAGCTTGGGAACTGGGTAACAGGTAGACGTTGTAAGAGTTTGGAAGGCTCCGAAGACAGGAAGAGAGAGATGAGGGAAAGTTTGGAACTTCTTAGAGAATGGTTAAATTGTTGTGACCAAAATATTGATAGTGATAATGACAGTGAAGTCCAGACTGAGGAGGTCTCAGATGAAAATGAGGAACTTACTGGGAACTGTAGCAAAGATAACTTGTGTTATGCCTTAGCAAAGAGCTTGGCTTCATTTTGTTTGTTCCCTGGGGATCTGCAGGAGTTTGAACTTGAGAATGATGATTTGGATATCTGGTGGGAGAAATTTCTAAGCAGCAAAGCATTCAAGAAGTCTCCTGGCTGCTTCTAACAGCCTATGCTCAGATGTGGGAGCAAAGATATGACTCAAAGTTGGAAGTTATATTTAAAGGGGAAGCAGAGCATAAAAGTTTGAAAAATTTGCAGCTTAGCCGTGTGGCAAATAAAAAACTATTTCAGGAAAGGAATCCAAGCAGGCTGCAGAATAACCACTTGCTAGGGAGATGTGCATCATTAAAAGAGAGCCCATTGCTGATAGCCAAGGCAATGGAAAAAAGGCCTGGAAGGCATTTTATAGATCTAAGAGCAGCCCCCAGAGGCCTAGGAGGACTGAATGGTTTTGGGGGCCAGGCCCAAGGTCCTGCTGCCCTAGGCAGCTTTAGGACATTGCTCCCCACCCAGCTGTTCCAGCTCTAGACACAGTTCAAAGGGGCCTAGGTACAGATTGGGCTGCCACTTGGAAAGGTGACCTTGGTGGTTACCATGTGGTGTTAAGCCTGTGGTCATGCAGAGTGCAAGAGTAAAGGAGACTTGGCAGCCTCTATCTAGATTTCAGAGGGTGTATGAGAAAGCCTGAGTCCCCAGGCAGAAGCCTGCTGCAGGAGTGGTCCCCTCATAGAGAACCTCTACTAAGGCAGTGCTAAGGGGAAATACGGGGTTGGGGACCCCACAGAGAGTCTCCACTGAGGCACTGCCCAGTGAAACTGTGGTAAGGGGCCACCATCCTACAGGCCCTGGAATGGTAGATCCACTGGCAGCTTGCTCCTTGAATCTGGAAAAGCTGCTGGCAGTGAACTCCAGCCTGTGAGGGCACTTGCAGAGGCTGTACCCTGCAAGTCCACAGAGTTAGAGCTGCCCAAGGTCTTGCGAGCTCACCGCTTGTAGCAGTGTACTCTGGGTGTGGGACATGGAGTCAAAGTAGATTGTTTTGGAGCTTTTGGATTTAATGACTTCCCTCCTGGGGTTCAGACATGTGTGGGACCTGTGTTCCCATTCTTTTGGCCAATTTCTCCCTTTTGGAACAGGAATCTTTATCCAATGCCTGTATCCCAGTTGCATCTTGGGAGTAGATAACTCATTTTGATTTGTTAGCCTGTTAGGTGAAAGGGATTCATCTCTGGTTGAGACTTTGGACTTTTTACTTGGAACTTAGGATTTTTGAATTAATGCTAAAATGGGTTAAGACCTTTGGGAAAGTATGATTGTATTTTGAACTGTTAGAAGGACATGAGATTTGGGGGGACCAAGGATGAAATGATATGGTTTGGATATCTATTCTGTCCAAATATGTTGAAATGTAACCCTCAATGTTGGGGGGTCCTGGTGGGAGGTGTTTGGTTCATGGGGACAGATCCCTCATGGCTTGGTGCTGTCCTCATGATAGTGAGTGAGTTCTCATGTTGTTTAAAAGTGTGTGGCATGTCTCTCTCCCTCTTCCTCATGCTTTCGCCATGTGACAGGCCCACTCCTACTTCACTTTGTGTCATGAGTAAAAGTTCACTGAGACCTCCTCAGAAAGCAGATGCCAACATCATGCTTGTAGAGCCTGCAATGAAATCTCTTTTCTTTATAAATTACTTGGTCTCAGGTATTCCTGAGACCCAAGAATGGCCCAACACAGTAAGTTTCAAGGTTTAAGACTATAAGGGGTCAGTTTCTATGTTTATTTAAAACACACACACACACACACACACACACACACACACATAACTGCCAGTTTTATGGAGAAGTTGGGCTGGTTTTAATTTCACAGTACCACACTGACTTAGCAGTATGTTTCCTGTCTAACACTGGATTTTACAAGGAAGTGCACAGATGGGCCTAGGAAAAGGTTAAGAAGTTTGCCTGAATTTTGGTTAAGTAAAATATCTTCTTTAGTAAAAATTTCAACAATTATGAATTCAATTTTAGGCATGCTGAATTTGATTTGTAGAAGGAACAGCTAAGTGAAAGGTCTATGAGGCTGTTAGATAAAGGGTATGTAATAAACCACTAGCTGCTGAAACAATCCTCCCATATCTCAACATTTTAATTCAGTAAAAGTTAATTTCTTGCTCATGCAAAGAACAATGCAGTTGTGTTTGGTTGGCAAGTAGCCTTCCCCAGGGTCATTTAGGGACACTGCTCCACAATCTTAATGGCCTCACCATTCTCAAGGGTCCATCTCCTCCCCTAGATCTTCTGCACAGACTGGTAGATGGGGAGAAAGTACGAATGATCACTTGGAAGGTGTTTTATGTGCTAATCCTAGAGATGGCTTGTTTTTATCACCACCATATTCCATTGACAGAAGCTACTCACACGGCCATACAAAACTCTAAGGAAGGTTGGGAAACATGTAGTCTAGCAGTGTACTCAAAAGTTAGAAAAAAGTGAATTTGGATGAATTCATAGTAATATCTGTCACATAGGAGTTGATGGTTCAGAAATGAGAGTTAAGTGTTAAAGGGCCTATCATTAAAATATAATGGGTAATTGAGGCTATAGACTGGATGAGAATTCACAGGGAGTAGATATAGATAGAGTTAAAAGCAAAAGAAGCAAAAGAGAATGGAAACCTGAGGAATATTCAGTTTTTTTCATCTGTAACGATTTAAGTGACAGATGAATGAGCATGAGAAATAGCAACCAAAGGGTTTTAACATATTAAAATCATAGCTAATATTTATGATTGCTGACTATGTATATGGTACTATCTAGTGTTAATAGGGACTCTTTTACATAATCCTTATTGCAATCTGATTGTGCAAAACCTTTTCAGATTCCCATATTTTCAGACAGATGAATGAGCATGAGAAATAGCAACCAAAGGGTTTTAACATATTAAAATCATAGCTAATATTTATGATTGCTGACTATGTATATGGTACTATCTAGTGTTAACAGGGACTCTTTTACATAATCCTTATTGCAATCTGATTGTGCAAAACCTTTTCAGATTCCCATATTTTTCAGGAAGTAACAAAATTGGACGATTAAGTACCTGCCTGGGTCACACAATTAGTAAGTAGAAGATCTTGGATTTAAACCTTGTCTGTCTGACTCCAGAGTTCAATCTCCTCATCACTGTGCCACCATCATCTCTTCACTTTCACCCAAGGAAGGTGGGGAAACATGAACACCAAGGGAGGGGTTCCAAGAATTAGGAAATGGTAAACAAATGCTCCAGAGGGTTTCCATAAGAAGTGAATAGTGCCCGCTGGAAGGTCATTCTTCCACATTTTCTTTTCTTCCCCCCCCCTTTTTTTTTTTTTAGTAAATGCTCATTGAGCATGGGTTTTGTGGCAGTCCCAGTTGGGACAAAGCATGGGCAGAATTTCTTCCCTTATGAAGCTTACAGATCAGTGAACACACTCAGATGGTGGCAGTGGGAGCCAGATTGCAGAGGATCTACTGAAACAAAAAAGAGACCATGGAGAGAGTGTGAATCAGGCATTTGACACTTCTCTCCTCTGAGTTGGGTTCTGGAGAGACAGACACAATACTCCATGGTCCTTCTGTGCTTTAAATATAGCCTTATGATTTGAGGCTTCCCTTTCTGTCCCTATTAAAACTTCCTGTAGGTAGAAGAATTGATAAACTCAGTCTCAGTAGGATGTTAATGACTGATGAAGCTTAAAATACTAGTTTCCTAGGGGTATGTGAATTGCGGGAAACACAGGAAGTCACAGCTTAAATGAATAAATCTCTTTTGATTTTTAGATACCATTGAACAGATGGAGATGAAATTTTATGAGGGTCAGAGTTGCCTTTTTGTTGACCATGAAATTACATCACAAGAGCAGCTGCTAAGACTCCCTGCTGTCCACAGAGCCTGTATTTAAGAAAGACCATTCAAGATAAGACTGAGCTGTGGAATTATAAAACCTTTGGAAAATCTTTCATGTGAGAACAACATGGGGGCAAGCCTTTCACCAAAATAGCTCAAAAATTTGTGTCGCGCAGTTACAGTAAATACCCAAGAGCTTGACACATAAAACACAACAGCCTCCTGGAGACAGAGAGAGGAGAAAGATAAAGGCTGTGGCTTTAGAAGAAAAGGAATAAATTAAGAGGCTTGTTTGCTGTTCAGGCTGGCCCCCAAGGATGACATTTTGGTAGGTTTGGCATGTTCCTGAGACTGTTCTTAACTTTGTTGGTCCTCTAAAATGTACGAAATTGATGCAACAGGTCTGAGGAAGTGGATGAGGTGTGAGAAATCATGGTATTCCTATTCATAAGGGACTACTTTACAACCAGACACAATTATTTTACAGATAACTCTGGTTGGCAAGAGGACCTGAATATTAATATCATTTGGTCAATACATTCTCTCCCTGGTTGAGTATTTTTTTTATGGGAAGCTGCATAATATAAAATGCCTTTCAAGATTCTGCATGTAGCATGAAAGAGTCAGTGAATTCTGGCTCTGCCAACTACTTGGCTCTGGGACCTGGGGTATATTACTTACGTTCCATAAGTCTCAGCCTTTTCATATATACAATGGATTTAGAAAGACTACGGTGAAAGAAGAAAGTGAATTTAGGTATGTAAAATACTCACCATGTGATGGGCAGCTAGCTAGATATTTCACAAATCTATAATCTGGAAACATGAGAGACAGGACTAGCTGGATTTCCTAGGCCAACTAAGAATTCCTAAGCCTAGCTGGGAAGGTGACTGCATCCACCTTTAAACACGGGACTTGCAACTTAGCTCACACCGGACCAGTCAGATAGTAAAGAGAGCTCACTAAAACACTAATTAGGCTAAAACAGGAGGTAAAGAAATAGCCAATCATCTATCACCTGAGAGCACAGGAGGAGGGACAGTGATCGGGATACAAACCCAGGCATTTGAGCCAGCAATGGCTACCCTCTTTGGGTCCCCTCCCTTTGTATGGGAGCTCTGTTTTCACTCTATTAAATATTGCAACTGCATTCTCTTCTGCTCCGTGTTTGTTACGGCTCAAGCTGAGCTTTCGCTTGCTGTCCACCACTGCTGTTTGCCACCATCGCAGACCCGCTGCTGACTTCCATCCCTCCGGATCCGGCAGGGTGTTCCCTGTGCTCCTGATCCAGCAAGGTGCCCATAGCCGCTCCCGATGGGACTAAAGGCTTGCCATTGTTCCCGCATGACTAAATGCTCGGGTTCATCCTAATTGAGCTGAGCACTAGTCACCGGGTTCCATGGTTCTCTTCCATGAGTGAAGGCTTCTAATAGAGCTGTAACACTCACTACATCACTCAAGATTCCATTCCAGGTCAGAGAACATGAGGCTCGCCACCATCTTGGAAGCGGCCGGCCTCCATTTTGGAAGTGGCCTGCCACCATCTTGGGAGCTCTGGGAGCAAGGATCCCCCAGTAACAAACAGACCCAAAAGAATTAGGTGGACAATCTTCCAGGCAAGTGCTCTTAACCAACAAAATCACACCTTCCAAGGGAGGCTGATTGTCTTGTCTGTTGATTGGTTCTCCATCTCTAAGATGTGAAAGCCACACTGACCTGTTTCTGCTTATTGACTTCCTTCTTTCTAGATCTGTGATGACCAGAACACATTCTTTTTTTTTTTTTTTTTTGAGCCAGAGTCTTGCTTTGTTGCTCAGGCTGGAGTGCTGGAGTGGAGTGCAGTGGCCCAATCTTGGCTCACTGCAACCTCTTCTTTCCCGGTTCAAGTGATTCTCCTGCCTCAGCCTCCCGAGTAGCTGGGACTACAGGCCCATGCCACCATGCCCAGCTAACTTTTGTATTTTTAGTAGAGACAGGGTTTCACCATGTTGGCCAGGATGGTCTCGATCTCCTGACGTCGTGATCCACCCTCCTCGGCCTCCCAAAGTGCTGGGATTACAGGTGTGAGCCACCGCGCCCAGCCCAGAACACATTCTTAAATGGGATAGATTAGACTGCCTACTTGTTACATGCCAGTTCTAAGCATGCAACAGAGCCACATTGATTGGCCTTGAGTGACTCCAAACTATTGATAAATGCATTCTCAGAACATCTTAAGCACAATTCTTCATGTAGTTGATTAAGTGTGCCATTGTGTGCTCAGTCTTGCTATTTTCACATTCAATGGGTGGCCTTATTATTCTTTATAGTGTTTTATGTATTGACTATGGAACTTAGTATATGTTTCTGAAAAATTTAATTTTTGCTTAAAAGGCTGCAATAAGGTTCAGTTGCAGATAGCAGAGATAGTTCCAGCTAGTCTGAGCAGAAAGGGACTTAATATAAGGAGTTATTTGGCTACAACATTGTTCAAAGTGCTGGAAAAGCAACCCTTAGGCTGGGCCTCTAGAAATGACTATAGAGTAAGAGTTACACTGCAGAACTTGCCCACTGAGAGAGCTGTCATCTCTGTCACAATTGAAAAGTCAGGGAGTCAGGAAGTTTCTATTTAAACTGCTGGCCTCAGGTTCATACCACCTTGACTATGACCCAGAAAGTCGTTGTCAAAGTTGTTGGCTCCAACCCATGTGTCTGCTACAATCTGCACCTGTATCAGATGCTTTTTGTACTACTTCTGTTTGCATTTAACCATTTCCAAAACAAATTATTGTGATTGTATCTAACTGGTCTAATCCAAGTCACAATCATAACCATGTATGTAAGGGAGTCTGGGAAATCTTATTTTTAGTTTTTCAACCTTGTAGGATACTATAAGAAGATTGGGATAGATACTGAGTGAGCCTGAGAAAATCAACTGGATACACCCCAGGCAAGTACTTGTACTAAGTGATAATTCAGATACTACAGAGAATTCAAAGATAAAGTAAGCCAGATTTTGTCAAGAGGACCTGTCTATAATCTAATGAGGGAGAAGAGACAAATCCAGTGTTTTCATATGGGATTGCTTCCTAATGAGTCTGAGCCAAATGTCCTTCCTAGGTAGTCATAAAACATATTTATCCTATCATGGCTTTTAAAACACAGTATTGTAATTGTTGGTTATTTTACCCTGCACTCAGTGGACTATTAGCTATTGAAGGCGGGTACCATATGAATCTTGTTAACTGTTAAATAACCAGTGTTTAATCCAGTGCCAATCAATATTTGTTGAATGACTGGATACATGAAAACAAGCAGGAGTCAAAATTACAGACTCTAAGGATGTAGGTGTTCATTTATTATAGAATAGAATGTTTTCTTCTTGCCCATCTTATCTCTAAACTAAATTAGAAGACTCTAAACAATAAATTGAACACTATGTTAAGAGAATGTGTTTCCTCAAGACAGCCCACCAGTCCTGCACTCTCCCTAAATGACAACTACATATTAGTGGCTGGAAAAAGTGACTACATTTTCTTTTACTAGGAAAGAGGAAAGAGGAAGTTTCCTTTTGCTGGCAAAGAGGAAACTATTGTGTCACATAAATGAAGCATATTACTAGTTGCTATAAAAATTAGATTTATAGTCAAGGTTGCCCATTCTGAGTTACTTCTTGGGATAGGCAATACAAGATGTTATGGGATCTGAGATGTATATAAATAATATTTAAAAACCCACTCGCTACTGCTGCTGCTATTAAAATTAATATTTAGAGTATATAATAAGCATGAATTAGAAGGCTTAATACTTTATGGTCTCATGTAATTTAATTTAAAACTAAATGGCTTATGAAGTCAGGTGCCATTTTAACCCATTTTCTAGTTGATGACTCTTTGAGTGTTGAAGAGTTTTACTGGTCCAATGTTATGGGATTAGTGTTATAACAAGTGGATTCCCAAAGCTAGGCCTATCCAATCCCAAAGTCTATGTTTTTAACTGCTATTGTATGTGAGTTTCACCAGTAGTTTTTCTTATTCTGTAAGAAAACTCTTCTTATCACAAATATGAACAGTGTGTAGTGATGTCCAGTTTACATTATGCTTTCTACATGGCAACTCTTTGTGATACAGTAACCATGCAAAGGTTTCTATCTCTATGTTAAAAATTCTAAAATAGAAACTTAGAATGCATAGAGCCAAACCTTCAGTGGAGGCATTCAGACACTAAATGCTGATCTTGTGTCTTTGCTTCAAGCTCCCTCCCACCACATGAACTAAAGACCTGCAGGCTGTAACCTTTTCCAAAGGGCTGCCTGGGCCTCTGTGTCCATCAGAGCTGATGAGCTGATCCTCATTCACCATAAGTACAACTATCATGGCTCATGGAGCTCTGGAGAGAGTAGCACATATATTGAACTCCAGTTTTAAAAAATCTAATACTTTTCTAAAATGATTTGCTATCTATTTCATCCAGAGAAGATTCATTACATATCCTTTCTAGCATAAAATATCATTACTTTTAAAGAAAAATCCAATTGAAATTCCTCTAACTACAATGGAAGTCCCCTTTTCTTACTCATTTCTCACTAAAATATGGAACAACCAGTCACTCCCATTAAATCTAATCTTCCTGTATGCTCTTGAAGATAACTACCAGTTAAACAGAGCTATCTATGGGAATGGGTTTTGAAAGAAAAATTGCATTGTTTCAGTACTTTGGAGGATGGCGGATGTTTGTCTTTCCTCAAGAGATGTATGATGGACTGTTTTTGTTAAACTAACTTGGCTTCAAGAATTCGAGACTAACTCAGATTTTCTCGAACAGTGGGGGATTTAATGTAGCAATATGCAGGCATGGGACGTTGGAAAGAGCCAGATTACCAAAGGAAGAGTAGTAGCTGAAGTGGGATTCCAGGACCAGGGTGGGTTAAGTTAGCTCTGAAGCTTGGGATATAAGGCTTTTCACTCTAGCGTTCTAACTTAATGTTGCTCTACATGTGGCTCGGCTTTCTCATAATGTTAGATTGTATTTTGTGATTTGCCTTATTTTCTTTGTATTTATTGACTTTAATCCTCAGGAGAGACAATATGAATTTATTTAAGACAGATTGTATCCTAGCTCTGGGTCAGATACTCAGCCTTTATCCAATAAGATTCCCCTCCTCTAGTGATCTGGACCTGCTGGGTAATGGCATCACATGTGCAAATCGTGGCTGTTTCTTTAGCAGAGGCTATGGGCAGAGTCATTTCAACTAGAAGGGGCTGCAGGCATTTCAGGCAATGTGCTAAAACAAAGGCAGTTTCTGCAAAAGAGCACATTCTATTTATTCTACCTTCTGGATGTGGCATGAGTCCATCTGTCTCTCTCTGTCCCTACTGTAGCTGCTCCAATTCAGGTCACCATACCTCATGTCTTGACTATAGCAATAGCTTTCATATATATATCTCCCTACCTTCTGTGGTGTCCAATTCAAACCATTTTCAATTCTACAGTCAAAGAGAAAACATAAATTAGTCTGATTTCTTCTCTGATGAAAAGTTCCAGTGATTTAGGAGAAACCACACATTCTCTAACATAATGTATGAGACCCATGCTGACTTCTAACTACATCTCCATCCTCATTTCTAAGCCCTACTTCTACTCTATGGTTTAGTCCATTACCTGTAGACCTTCTACTCTGTTACCTTGGCTTATGAAACACTTCCCTACTTTTTATGGCTAACATTCATTCATGTTTAGGTCCTACCTAATGCAATGCCAACCTTCCAGTCTAGATTAGAAGTCCCTCTTAGATATACTTCCTGAAATTGTCATAGAGTTGAATTTCAGTGACCTATTTCATGTATTCTGGTGAAAACTCAAAGTGCGTGAGTGCAGGGGCTATCTGTCATTACTGGCTGTCCAGCGCCTACTATATGATGAGTGCTTTGTCAATATATGTTAAATCAACAAAAGAAGGAAATCGTTTTTCATAATAGTGATTAAAATCCATATAGTTACAACACCAGGAGTGAACCCCAATGTAAACTATGGACTTTGGGTGATAACGTGTCGATGTTGGTTCATTAGTTGCAAAAAATGTACCACTCTGGTAAGGGATGTTGATAATGGGGGAGGCTATACATGTGTCAGGGTAGGGGGTATATGGGAAATCTCTGAACTTTCCTCTTAATTTTTCTGTAAACCTACTGTAAAAAATAAAATCTATTTCTAAAAATCCCTGTTGTGTGTTGTCTCTTTTCACATTATACCACCCCTCTCCCACACTGGTTTCTGCCATTATGTGTGACCAGCATCATATACTTCTTCATGACACTAATGACGGTTCTAACCTCACATTTATTTTTGCAATTATGTCTGTTTATGGTTATTACAGTCCTAATCTTAGGAAAGCACCTAATAAGAGAGGAAAAATAGTTATTTCATGAGTAAATAATTCATCAAATTAGTGTAATATTGTCAGATAAAACATACCATAAGAACATGGTGAATAAGGTGGTGAGAACATCAAAGGTCTTCAGAAATTTGTTACCCGGTATAGTAAAAAGGATTAGTAATAAACTATGACATCAAGGAATTGAATCTCTGTTACACAATAAGCTAGCCATGTGACATACATATTACCTTATTTATCTGAATTTCACGTTCTACAATGGTAAAATGTGGATAATAATTTTTTTCCCTTTCTGAAAATTAAATGAGGTGAAACAGGTGAATATCTCTGTAAGCTGCCATATAGGGACAGATATAGTGGCAAAGTTCAATCTTCTTCAAGGTAAATTATAAGCAAACATAGACGTAGAGCATAATTTTCTTCACATCCAAAGTTTGCCCTATAAAAAGATAGTCAAAACTGATAAAATGTTTGAAATTTTGATATTTTTTCATTTTGTTTCTAACAGGAATCGTTTTCATGCCACATTAGGGTTGCCAGATTAGTCATTAAATAGACAATATACAATTCATTGAACTTTCTGTTAGCTCATTTGAGAGACGATGAAGTTAGAATGCTTAATATACGGTCCTTTGTGATTAAGGCAGATAAAAGGGTTCTGGAAAATTCCCAAGAGGTTAAATGTTAGTGGAAAGATCTGCCTCCCTTGGCCCTAAGAAAACATGATGGTTTCTGTAGAACTAGAAATGAAGGATTTGAAAGTAACTTAAAATTAATCCACCTTTAACTTGAAGAGCACAAAGCACATTACAATCAAACAGGCGTTTTACATTATTCATATGATTTAATTTTCACCAGTCCTTTGAGGGAGCTACTATTATTCCAATATTACAAGGAAAGGTAGTTGAGAGAGGAAGTAAATTTACCTGAGGCCACTTACTCTTTGGTGTCTAGGGTTCAGCCCACCTAAGGCAACTGGCATGTTAGGAGTATCTCTGTGTACCTTCTCTGTGCTGGCTAATGTGAGAGTTAGAAAAGGAACACAGCTTTTGAAGTATTAGAAAACTTTTGAAGTCAAATCTTACAATTTTCATGTTGCAGAAGGAGAAAACGAAATTCGAGAAATTGTGTCTCTTGATTCAAGTTACACGAGGAAGGGCAGAATATGTACCTGTCTTGTCTAGAACAGCACACAGCAGGGACTCAATGTCTTAACTGATTGATCCAGTTTTGTGTTCCTCTTATTGAAAAGAAAAGGAGAGAGATTTGGGAGAAGGATCTGATGCTACTCTTAAAGGAAGAATTCAGGGTCCCTGGCTCCTAGGTTCTCTGGGAGTATAGGACTTTCTCTATCAGATTCCCACTTATCCGGTCTAATGTTAGACTTTTGACACTAGGTGCACACCTAGGCTTTGTGAGTGTTCCTTGGAAAATACTGTGCAGTTATGGGGCTCAGTGATGATTTTCACATTAATTAACTATTGAACTTTCAAGCTTCTGAGACGATGGCAAGTAATTGTAAGGCAGGCAAATAGCATTTTGAAGGTGTCATGAAATGTACCTTTATCAGTGTTCATAAGACTAGTTAATGACAGTAAAATTATGTCCCGGTGTTATATAAACATGTGAATCCATTTCAGCACTCGCTTTTTCCATTCAAGGAAATCTTGAATTATTTTTCTTCACGGGAAGAGAAGTGAGTTTCAGATTTGGTTCTGTTTTTGCAACTGCTGTCTGTCCTTGAGTAAGACATGCATGGAAGGGGTTAGGTGGTGAAGCAGGTAGACTGAAGAGGAAGTGCTCAGGCTCTGAAGTCAGATCTCAGTTCAAACCTCCTGAGCAGTTTATTTGTCTACAGGAGATCCTAGTTCCTGCATTTCTAAAACATAAATAATTGTGATATACTCCTCATTGGTACAGAGGGTTAGATGATCTAATTCTAGTAAAGTCTCTTAGCACTTGGGAGGAACTGTGTATTGAGTTTTCAGTGAGGAAAGGCCAATACTCTGCAGAGGAAGACATATTGGCTGCCTGAGGCTTCAGTTCTCCAATGGCTTTCTTTCTCTAAACCAGAGAGGAACAGGCTGGGTCAACAATATTTTCCCAATTGCCCAGAAAGCATAAGTAATGAGTAGTTCTTCCTGTAGTGGCAGGAAAATCCATTCTCACCTTTGTACTTCTGAGGAGCTTGGGGATCCCCAGCCTTGAGTACCTCAAATCACACTGAAGCTTCCCGTGACCCACCTTTCCTGTCTGCCTAGTTGCGAGGGGCAGGATGAGAATAATTTATCTTTGTCTCCTTTCTCTCCTGCATCATTAATTTTTTCCTCTCTATTACACCATTCCTATCAGCATACGAATATGCTGCCATTTCCCCCACATTAATATAATGTTTCTTGATCTCATTTTTCAAGTAATACTATATTTATTTACTGCCTTCCAGAGCAAAACTCTTGACTTTGCTTATTATTTCCAATTCTTCCTTCTAGTCCTCACCCTTAACCCTCTATGAGAAAGCTCTTGATTGAGAACCTCTGCCTGGCTAAATCCAATAGAAAATTCTCAGTCTTTTTCTTATTTGAGCAATCAGGAACCTTTGGTTGAGCTGATCACTGCCTTCTCCTTGAAATGATTGATTTATTTGGCTTCAAGGACATTGTTATATTCTCTCTCCCTTCATGTTCCCCAGGGCAATATTTTTAGAACTCTTCTCTTTGTTATATAATCCAGTATTATGTTTTCAGTTGCTTCTATACATTGATGATTCTTAACCTATAGATTCATATATATGTGAATCTGACTGCCCAACGTCCCCACTTGGGTTGCAGGTAGGGATCTTGTCTCAAACCTCACATGCCCTCAATCTAAATCCTGAACTTCTTTCCCCAAATCTGGTCCCTATAATTTTTCCCAATATCATGGTAATAATGATAGCAAACATTTACATGGGGCTATGTGCCAAGTACTATTTTAATAATTTGTTTTGTGTATTCACTCACATAATCCTCAACACCATGTGAGGTTGAATATTATTATTACTTCTATTTTGCAATGCAGAGTGGAGGGAAATACTTACTTGCCTAGTGTCACAGTGGCAGAGTTGGACTGCAAAGCCTGACTGCCCGGTTCTGGTCTTTCTATTAGCATACTTCCAATTCCTGCAGCCAAGCATGTTGAAATAATCTATGACTTCTCTCTCTTACACCCACATCCAATCCAATAGCAAATCTTGTTGGTAATACTTTCATGATATATTCAGAATCTGACCACTTACCACTCACATTGTCACAATCCTCGTCCGAGCCATCCTCTAATGTTTCCTCTACCCACCTTGTGCCCATTGCGATCTGTCTTAGCACAGCAGCCAAAGGGAGGCAGGTCATGTTACACCTGCTGCTCATGGCTTCCCATCTCTCAGAGTTAAACACAGCATTCATACAATGACCTCCAAGGACTTAAATCCTCAGCTGTCTCTCCTATTACCTCTATAATCTCACCTTCTACGGATCTCCTTGCTTATTCCACCTGACTCACGCTGGACTCCTAGTGGTTCCCGGAAGATGTACATGCTTGCTCTTGTCTCAGGCCATTTGCACTTGCCTTTCCCTGGCATGTTTTTCTCTCAGATTTCCACATGCCTCGCCTCCTACTTCCTTCAGCTCTTTGGTTAAATGTCATCTTTTTAGTGAAGTTTTCTATTTAAAATTGTCATATCTTACCCTACTGAAGTTATTCCTTCTTCCTTGTTTTAAATTTATCATCCTCTGACTTGCTTTTGTTTATATTTATTATTCCCAGTAGAATATTAATTTCAGGGCAGAAGAGATTTTTGCTATTTTGGTCATGGCATTATCTCCAGTATTTATGTGACTGGAACATATTAGGTACTTAATAAATATTTATAGAGTTTGTAATAAATGTAAAAATATTTGTAACAAACAAATAAGTAAATGGTTTTTAGAGATAGAGAAATGAAATAATTAGGATTCCCAATACCGTAAGTCATGGCTCACCAACCTTTTTGGTACCAAGGATTGGTTTTGTGGAAGACAATTTTTCCACGAACAGGGATGGGGGATGGTTTGGGGATGATTTAAGTGTATTACATTTATTGTACTCTTTATTTCCATTATTATTACATTGCAATATGTAATGCTTGATGATATCTGTCACTGATATCTGCCATCTGGGGTGATGGGAGACAGTGACAGATCATCAAGCATTAGATTCTCATAAGGAGCGTGCAACCTAGATTCCTCATATATGTAGTTCACAATAGGGTTTGACTTCTATGAGAATCTAATGCTGCCAATGATCTGACAGGAGGTGAAACTCAGCAGCCTCTCACCTCCTGCTGTATAGCCCAGTTTCTAACAGGTCCCTAAGAGACTGGGGACCCTGTGCCATCAGTGATAGTTTAATTGGGAGCCAGATGGAATTTACATATCTTTTAGGGACACCTCCCCATTTAAAAATGAAGAATCTAAGGAAGAGAAGAAAAGTATTTACTCAAAGCCTTGCTGGTTAAACCTCATGCTTCATGGATGAAGTTGTTTAATCATTTAGAGACTACCTTTCCTGTCCCTTCCCACAAGTCAGCTTCTGAAGTTAACATTAGATATTGTTATGTAAAAACAAAACCAAAGAAGCCTGCAGACTTATAAACTTACAAACATTAAACATTCTAAGGTCCATTTGCTTAAAGATTTTTTCATATCTGTCATTGCGTTTTCTCTGTGTTTGGATTAAAAATAGCCAGCTCCCTGCTGATAGCAAGGCCATCAGTTTCACAGCAACATTCAGTTGAAAGCCCAATTAGTCCTAATCCCCAAAAAAGGCTGCTATTTAAGGTCATGTAGTATTTTATATCAAATGGTATGTTAAAATATATTCTTGAGGGAGATGAAGAGACAGCGCCTGAGGTTTATAGCCGTCAAGTCTTTCCTTCAAATAAATGAAATACAGGCTTCTCCCAGGTATGAGGCCTGACTTTCATTCTGTGTTCTGAATTCTACCACTTTCATTAGCTTTAGATACAGAATTTTAAATTCCAGAGAAAGAACACTGCTGAGCCCTTATTAATCATAGTGCAAATTTTTGGGTGCTCATTTAGGTTTTCAGATTTATTTTATAAAACTAGAGTTTTATGGGTTAAAGTTTCCTCAAGTTTGTTGGGCTATATCCTGATGCCATATCAAGAACCATCTTCCTTTGATATTTACTTTTATGCGAATCTCAAGAGATTTGCAAACCTTGATTTATATGTGTGTGTGTTTATGTGGTGTCATATTCTGGGTAATAAGCTGGTTCTGGTTCATATTTCTTTCATATAAAGTGCCACAGAATAACATCTTAGTTATATCACCCTAAATTGGACTTTTTTGACAGTTGTTCATTCCTTAAGCTTGATGATTAAGCTAATACTTATTACATATATTTTCTGTTATTAGTTTTTCTTTTTAGGACTTTTAGGCACACACCTCACTATGAGACAGTCAATGCTTAACTTTTCTGAAAGTTGCAACTGAGGTTGTAAATGATTATGTGCTGAAGGAGTTGGTTTTGAGTCTGCTACCTATTTTTCATGGGGTCTGTCCTTTTTATTTTTTTCCCAAAGGTCTCTACTGGAATATTCAGTGCAAAAATTACAGGAAGATTTAGAAGAAAATAACGGTATAGAAAAAACATCAGTGGATCTGTGTTCTTATTCTCATCGATGCTTCCCAAAGTTATATTTAAATGGAACCAATCTCCTTACCAGTTGTTGAGTTAGGACCCATGATAGATTATATGCTGAATTATTTCCTCCAAATTCTTTTCAGCAGTCGAGTGAAGTAGTTATTTCTCTTTTTGAGAATAGGTAGGCAACAGAGCCTGAGAGTAGTTAGCCACTCTAAGCTACATATCCAGTAAGTAACAGAGCCAAGACCTCAGATATAATTCAGGTTTTGCTCTAAATGCTAAGGTCTTCTGTTACATTGCTCTGCCTCTTTCCATTGACCTCTCAGTTTTCTTTTCAGATCCAACGGATATTTAAAAAACCATATTAATATAGTGAACTAATATTACACTTTGCTTCCTTTCTTTGGCTCCAGGTATCCATGCTTTCACAGCCGAAATAGTGGGATGGCCCTTTGAAGCAGAGAGACACCTTTCTCCCTGGGTGCTACCTGAGCACGTCTTATAAAACCATTTGTTTTATTATGACATTTAGCAGATTGTGTTATTTTTACCCACATGCCAAATGCTGTACTTCAACATGAGCTTTTCAAGAGGTAAAGAATAGTGAATTATTCCTATTTGTAACACAGATATGAGACACCGGGGCACCTATATGCAAACTAAATTGATAGCTATGAGGTCATAGTGTTGAACTGTTGTCGCGAATACTTTTCTCATAGACACCCTGAGAAGTGATAGTGAGTTCATGCTAAAGTTACAGTGTAACTTTCTCCGCAGAGTTGAACTTATCTCATATTTAACATTCTGTGAATTCCACATCCAGAAGAGTTCAAGGTTATCAATGTGGTATTTTCTCAAAATAGAACCACTCTGTTCTCCAAGGATTTAAAATATAGAAGCCCAGGAAATATTCTGTTGTTATTTTTAAAAAATGTCCACTAACACGTGAGAAAGTTGTTTGGAATTATAATATTGAATGTGGGCGAGACATATTCATGACCTTCTTAATCCGAAATCAAAACTGTTTTCCCAAAAGGTTAACTGCTTTGTTTAGAATTACATAAGTTCTATCCACATGATCCTCATTTTTATTCTTGTTTCTTCTGGAAAATTTATTGGGTTATTATGCCTTTGAAAGTCATAGTGGTTTTTCTGGGAGAACTATGTAAACACTGCATAATGATTTCTGTTGGAATTCCCTGCTTTTATTTCTTCACAGCTGCAGCAGAGCCATCAGCAAACAACTCTTGATTTTAGTTGGTCAGATTCAAGTCAATGAAAAAATGACATTTCTGTGTGTCTACTTCGGGCTAACCATTATGGTAGGCACAAGAGAGATCACAGGGATGAATTAGTCCTAGCCCCCTGGGAATTATCCTCTCACCCTCTCCCCGCCCTAGTTATCTTGGTCCCTTTCACGTTATCAGAACATATATCATAGCAGGTTCTGTTTCAGGCAAAGTTTCACTTCTTTATATGTTTGTTACTTCTGTTCATTTGAAATCTGCCACTAACCCTCATTATGACCTGGGACATGTTTGTGGCCCCTCCACAAGCTGGCAGAATAAAAATTGACCAAATATATGATGCTGTCACACAGATGGATCCTGTTCTTTGGTGATTACATTGAAATCTTTACTGTAAAAATTGTGTTGTCAAAAGTGAAAGTAGATGATACTGAGTAATTCACTAGTGCCCTAAAGTACTCTACAACTTTTCAAACAAAATTGAATATTCTTTTCAACATTCTCTCTGTAAAAAAAAATAAAAATAAAAATAAAATGCATATTAGTGACCCTATATCCAATAGCCAGTTCGAACTTTGTTTTTCTCATGTCGTACATCTCTCTTTTAACTTCTCTGAAGTCATCAATCTATTGGCCATTCACCTTGTGACACAGTGGCAGAAGATATAGGAAAATCATCAACTAGCCACTTTACTATCTGAGGTTTGTTAGTCTCAATTGTAAAAAAGGATCAAATGATCTGGTGTCCTTTTCCATTCAAAGACTCTTGAGGTCAAAAGAATTGAATAGAATCACACTGGAGAAAAACCCTATGACTGTAATAAATGTGGCTAAGCCTTTAGTTTCCCCAGTTCTTTTTGAAAACATGGAAGAGCTCACGTGGAAGAAAAGCCTTATGAATATAAGAAGCATGGTGAGGCCTTTAGTTGTTCCATTTTCACTTGATGGCATACTTCTTCTGGAGGAAGACTCTATGAATGTATGGAATGTGGGAATGTTTTCATTTCTCATATATATGCAAAGACACATGGTAACAGACACTGAAGAAAATTTTATAAATACAAGAATGCATACTGGATTAAAGCACTAGTAGTGTAGAAAATACAGAAAAGTGGTGTGAACCCAGGAGGCGGAGCTTGCAGTGAGCTAAGATCGCACCACTGCACTCCAGCCTGGGCGACAGAGTGAGGCTCTGTCTCAAAAAAAAGTACAGAGAAGTTATTGCTTTTAACAATTACTTTAAAAGTCATGTGAAACTTCTACTGGAAAGAAATCCTACACGTAATATGGAAAACCTGATGCAAAATAATTATTGTATAATGCTTGTGAAAATTCACAACATAAATAAAATATTACATGACATGACATAAATATATGGTGTTTTGTCCGTGACTCACTTTTAAAAAAAAATTCATTTTTAACTTTTATGGGTATATAGTAGTTATATATATTTATGGGGTACATGAGATATTTTGATACAGGCATGCAATGCATAATCATTGCACCATGGAAAATGGAACATTTATCCTTTATATTGCAAATAATGCAATTGTAATTTTTAGTTATTTTAAAATGTACAATTAAATTATTTTGATTATCATTACCCTGTTGAGCTCTCAAGTAATAGGTCTTATTCATTCTTTCTATTTTTTGTTGTACCCATTTACCATTCTTACCTCCCTCACTATAGCCCCACTACCCTTCCCATCCTCTGGTAACCATCCTTTTACTCTCTGTCTCCATGAGTTCCATTGTTTTGATCTCTAGGTCCCCAAAATAAGTGAGAACATGCAGTGTTTTCTTTCTGTGCCTTACTTATTTTACTGAACACAATGACCTCCATTTCCATCCATGTTGTTGCAAGTGACAGGCTCTCATTCTTTTTATGGCTGAATAGTACTACATTTTCCTTACTGTTCATCTGTTGATGGACACTTAGGTTGCTTCTAAATCTTGTCTACTGTGAACAATGCTGCAACAAACATGGGTGTGCACAGATATTTCTTCAATATACTGATATCCTTTCTTTTGGGCATATACCCAGCAGTGGGATTGCTGGATCATATGGTAGCTCAATTTTTAGTTTTTTGAGGATCCTTCAAACTGTTCTCGATAGTGGTCATACTAATTTACATTCCCACCAACAGTGCGTGAGGGTTCCCTTTTCTCACATCCTCCACCATTTGTTATTGCCTTATTTTTGGATAAAAGCCATTTTCACTGGGGTGAGATGACATTTCATTGTAGTTTTGATTTGCATTTCTCTGATAATCAGTGGCATTCAGCACCTTTTCATCTGCCTTTTTGCCATGTGTTTGTCTTCTTTTGAGAAGTGTCTATTCAAATCTTTTGCCCATTTTTAAATTGGATTATTAGATTTTTTCCTATAGAGTTATTTGAGCTCCTTATATATTCTGGTTATTAATCCCTTGTCAGATGGGTAGTTTGCAAATATGCTGTCCCATTGATGTGGTTTCTCTGTGACCTCACCCAAATCTCATCTTGAATTGTAGCTCCCATAATTCCCACCTGTTGTGGGACGGAACCAGTGGGAATTGGACTGTGGACTTTTGAGTTAATGCTGAACTGAGTTAAGACTTTGGGGGGCTGGGCACAGTGGCTCATGCCTGTAATCCCAGCACTTTGGGAGGCCAAGGTGGGTGGATCACTTGAGATTAGGAGTTTGAGACCAGCCTGGCCAACATGGTGAAACCTCGTCTCTACTAAAAATACAAAAAATTAGCTGGGCATGGTGGTGCATGCCTGTAATCCCAGCTACTCAGGAGTCTGAAGCAGGAGAATCACTTGAACCCAGGAGGCAGAGGTTACAATGAGTCAAGATTGTGCCACTACACTCCAGTCTGGGCAGTAGAATGAGATTCTCTCTCACAAAAAAAAAAAAGAAGACTTTGGGGAAGGCATGATTGGTTTTGAAATGTGAGGACTTGAGATTTGGGAGAGGCCGGGGGTGGAATGATACGGTTTGGCCCTGTTCCCACCCAAATCTCATCTTGAATTGTAACTTCCATGATTCCCATGTGTTGTGGGAGGGACCTGGTGGGAGATAATTGAATCATGGGAGCAGTTTTCCCATAACGTTCTTGTGGTAATGAATAAGTGTCATGAGATCCTTTGGTATTATAAGGGAAAACCCCTTTTTCTTGGCTCTCATTCTGTCTTGTCTGCCACCTTGTAATACATGCCTTTCACCTTCCACCATGATACTGAAACCTCCCCAGCCACATGGAACTTTGAGTCCAGTAAACCTCTTTTTCTTTATAAATTACCCAATTTTGGGTATGTCTTTATCAACAGTGTGAAAATGGACTAACACAGCCTTTCTATGGATTATCTCTTAACTTTGTTGATTTTTCTTATGCTGTGAGGATTTTTTTCTTTTTTTCTTTTACTTTGAATTCTGGGATACATGTGTAGAACGTGCAGGTTTGCTACACAGGTATACATGTGCCATTGTGGTTTGCTGTACCTGTCAACACGTCATCTAGGTTTTAAGCCCTGCTTGCATTAGGTATTTGTCCTAATGCTCCACCTCCCCTTGCCCACTACTATCAATAGGCCACTGTGTGTGATAATCCCCTCCCTATGTCCAGGTGTTCTCATCTGGGAAGTTTGGGAAGTTTTTTGACATTATTTCTTTGAATAAGCTTTTCTCCCCTACTCTTTTTCTTCATTCTCCATAAGGCCAATAACTCTTATATTTGTCCTTTTCAGGCTATTTTCTAGATCTTATAGCCATGCTT
>NW_012120709.1:12658259-12658975 GCF_000951035.1 Colobus angolensis palliatus
TGCCTATGTCCTGAATGGTATTGCCTAGGTTTTCTTCTAGGGTTTTTTTGGTTTTAGGTCTAACATTTAAGTCTCTAATCCATCTTGAATTAATTTTTGTGTAAGATGTAAGGAAGGGATCTAGTTTCAGCTTTCTACATATGGCTAGCCAGTTATCCCAGTACCTTTTATTAAATAGGGAATCCTTTCCCCATTTCTTGTTTTTGTTAGCTTTGTCAAAGATCAGATGGTTATAGATGTGTGGTATTATTGTTATTTCTGAGGGCTCTGTTCTGTTCCATTGGTCTATATGTCTGTTTTGGTACCAGTACCATGCTGTTTTGGTTACTGTAGCCTGGTAGTATAGTTTGAAGTCAGGTAGCATAATGCCTCCAGCTTTGTTCTTTTGGCTTAGGATTGTCTTGGCAATGCAGGCTCTTTTTTGGTTCCATATGAACTTTAAATTAGTTTTTTCCAATTCTGTGAAGAAAGTCATTGGTAACTTAGTGGGGATGGCATTGAATCTATAAATTACCTTGGGCAGTATGGCCATTTTCACGATATTGATTCTTCCTATACATGAGCAGGGAATGTTCTTCTATTTGTTTGTGTCCTCTTTTGTTTCATTGAGCAGTGGTTTGTAGTTTTCCTTGAAGAGGTCCTCAACATCCCTTATAAGGTAGATTCCTAGGTATTTTATTATCTTTGTAGCAATTGTGAATGGGAGTTCACTCATG
>NW_012120709.1:12659370-12666323 GCF_000951035.1 Colobus angolensis palliatus
TCTTTTCCTAACTGAATACTCTTGATTTCTTTCTCTTGCCTGATTGCCCTAGCCAGAACTTCCAACACTATGTTGAATAGGAGTGGTGAGAGAGGGCATCACTGTCTTGCACCAGTTTTCAAAGGGAATGCTTCCAGCTTTTGGCCATTCAGTATGATATTGGCTGTACGTTTTTCATAAATAGCTCTTATTATTTTGAGATATGTTCCATCAATACCAAATTTATTGAGAGTTTTTAGCATGAAGGGCTGTTGAATTTTGTCAAAAGCCTTTTCTGCATCTATTCAGATAATCATGTGGTTTATGTCTTTGGTTCTGTTTATATGCTGGATTATGCTTATTGATTTGCATATGTTGAACCAGGCTTGCATCCCAGGGATGAAGCCCACTCTATCATGGTAGATAAGCTTTTTGATGTGCTGCTGGATTCAGTTTGCCAGTATTTCATTGAGGATTTTTGCAATGATGTTTGTCAGGTATATTGGTCTAAAATTCTCTTTTTTGTGTGTGTGTCTCTCCTAGGCTTTGGTATCAGGATGATGCTGGCCTCATAAAATGAGTTAGGGAGGAGTCCCTCCTTTTCTATTGATTGAAATAGTTTCAGAAGGAATGGTACCAGCTCCTCCTTGTACCTCTGGTTGAATTTGGCTGTGAATCTGTCTGGTCCTGGATTTTTTTGGTTGGTAGACTATTAATTATTGCCTGAATTTCAGAGCCTGTTATTGGTCTATTCAGGGATTCAATTTC
The DNA here is from genome assembly GCF_000951035.1 of Colobus angolensis palliatus. Taxonomy (NCBI): domain Eukaryota; kingdom Metazoa; phylum Chordata; class Mammalia; order Primates; family Cercopithecidae; genus Colobus; species Colobus angolensis. The sequence goes on from NW_012120709.1 coordinate 12,660,118, forward strand.
TTCCTGGTTTAGTCTTGGGAGAGTGTATGTGTCCAGGAATTTATAAATTTCTTCTAAGTTTTCTAGTTTATTTGTGTAGAGGTGTTTATAGTATTCTCTGATGGTAGTTTCTATTTCTGTGGGATCGGTAGTGATATCCCCTTTATCATTTTTTATTGCATCTATTTGATTCTTCTCTCTTTTATTCTGTGTTATTCTTTCTAGTGGTCTATCAATTTTGTTGATCTTTTCAAAAAAACCAGCTCCTGGATTCACTGATTTTTTTGAAGGGTTTTTTTTGTCTCTATCTCCTTCATTTTGGCTCTGATCTTAGTTATTTCTTGCCTTCTGCTAGCTTTTGAATGTGTTTGCTCTTGCTTCTCTAGTTCTTTTAATTGTGATGTTAGGGTGTCAATTTTAGATCTTTCCTGCTTTCTCGTGTGGGCGTTTACTGCTATAAATTTCCCTCTACACACTGCTTTAAATGTTTCCCAGAGATTCTGGTATGTTGTGTCTTTGTTCTCATTGGTTTCAGAGAACATGTTTATTTCTGGCTTCCTTTTGTTATGTACCCAGTAGTCATTCAGGAGCAGATTGTTCAGTTTCCATGTAATTGAGTGGTTCTGAGTGAATTTCTTAATCCTGAATTCTAGTTTGATTGCACTGTGGTCTGAGAGGCAGTTTGTTATAATTTCTGTTCTTTTACATTTGCTGAGGAGTGCTTTACTTCCAACAATATGGTCAATTTTGGAATAAGTGCAATGTTCTCAGAAGAATGTATATTGTGTTGATTTAGGGTGGAGATTCTGTAGATATCTATTAGGTCTGCTTGATGCAGAGCTGAGTTCAATTCCTAGATATCCTTGTTAACTTTCTGTCTCGTTGATCTGTCTAATGTTGACAGTGGGGTGTTAAAGTCTCCCATTATTATTGTGTGGGAGTCTAAGTCTCTTTGTAGGTCTCTGAGAACTTGCTTTATGAATCTGGGTGCTACTGTATTGGGTGACATATATTTAGGATAGTTACCTCTTCTTGTTGAATTGATCCCTTTACCATTATGTAATGGCCTTCTTTGACTCTTTTGATCTTTGTGGTTTAAAGTCTGTTTTATCAGAGACTAGGATTGCAACCTCTCCTTTTTTTTGTTTTCCATTTGCTTGGTCAATCTTCCTCCATCATTTTGAGCCTATGTGTGTCTCTGCATGTGAGATGAGTGTCATGAATACATTTGGACACTTCCATCTGATCCATTCCATCCACATTCATTTGATCTTCCATCTCTGATATCCTTTCTTCCAGTTGATTGAATCGGTATTGAAGCTTGTACATTCGTCATGTAGTTCTCGTGCCATGGTTTTCAGCTCCATCAGGTCCTTTAAGGACTTCTCTGCATTGGTTATTCTAGTTAGCCATTCGTCTAATCTTTTTTCAAGGATTTTAACTTCTTTGCCATGGATTCGAACTTCCTCCTTTAGTTCGGAGAAGTTTGATTGTCTGAAGCCTTCTCTCAACTCATCAAAGTCATTCTCCTGCCAGCTTTGTTCCATTTCTCATGAGAAGCTGCATTCCTTTGTAGCAGGAGAGGCGCTCTGATTTTTAGAATTTTCAGCTTTTCTGCTTTTTTTTTTTCTTATCTTTGTGGTTTTATTTACCTTTGGTCTTTGATGATGGTGACGTACAGATGAGGTTTTGATGTGAATGTCCTTTCTGTTTGTTAGTTTTCCTTCTAACAGTCAGGACCCTCAGCTGCAGGTCTATTGGAATTTGCTAGAGGTCCACTCCAGACCCTGTTTGCCTGGGTATCTGCAGCGGAGTCTGCCGAAGAGTGAATATTGCTGAACAGCAAATGTTGCAGCCTGATCGTTCCTCTGGAAGCTTCATCTCAAAGGGGTACCCAGCCATGTGAGTTGTCAGTCTGCCCCTACTGGGGGGTCCCTCCCAGTTAGGCTACTTGGGGGTCAGGGACCCACTTGAGGAGGCAGTCTGTCTGTTCTCAGGTTCCAAACTCCGTGCTGGGAGAACCACTACTCTCTTCAAAGCTGTCAGATAGGGACATTGAAATCTGCATAAGTTTCTGCTGCCTTTTGTTTGGCTATGCCCTGGCCCAATAGGTGGAATCTACAGAGGCAGGCAGGCCTCCTTGAGCTGAGGTGGGCTCCACGCAGTTCGAGCTTGCCATCCACTTTGTTTACCTACTCAAGCCTCAGCAATGGCGGGCGCCCCTCCCTCAGCCTTCCCACCGCCATGCAGTTAGATCTCAGACTGCTGTGCTAGCAATGAGGGAGGCCTTGTGTGCGTGAGATCCTCTGTGCCAGGCACGGTATATAATCTCCTGGTATGCTGTTTGCTAAGACCCTTGGAAAAGCACAATATTAGGATGGGAGTGACCCAATTTTCCGTGTGCTATGTGTCACAGTTTCCCTTGGCTAGGAAAGGGAATTCCCTTACCCCTTGCACTTCCCGGGTGAGGTAATGCCTCACCCTGCTTCGACTCTTGCTTGGTAGACTGCACCCACAGTTCTGCACCCTCTGTCTGACATTGTGATGAATCTGGTACCTCAGTTGTGATGCAGAAATCACCCTTCTTCTGAGTCGCTCATGCTGGGAGCTGTAGCCTGGAGCTGTTCCTGTTTGGTCATCTTGGAACTGCCCCGCTTCATTGTTTTTATTCTTTATTCTTTTGTCTCCTCTCACTGTGTATTTTCAAATAGCCTGTTTTGAAACTCACTAATTCTTTCTTTCCTTGATTAAGAGACTCTGATGCATTCTTGAATATGTCAACTACGTTTTCCAACTCTAGAATTTTACTTGTTTATTTTTAATTATCTCAATCTCGTTTATCGGTTAGAATTCTGAATACTTTCTCTGTATTATCTTGAATTTCTTTGAGTTTCCTCAAGATAGCTATTTTGAATTCTCTGTCTGAAAGGACATATATCTTTATTTCTCTAGGATTGGTCCCTGGTGTCGTACTTTGTTTGTTTGGTGAAGTCATGTTTTTCTGGATTATTTTCATACTTGTAAATGTTCACTGGTTTCTGCACATTGAAGAGTTTGGTATTGCAGTCTGGAGTTATTTGTGCCTGTCCTTCTTGAGAAAGCTTTCCAGGTATTTGAAGGGACTTTGGTGCCAATCCCAATAGTAATGTAGTTTTTTCAGTCTCAGGGAGGTACCACCTTGGTGGTCTTAGATAAGATCACAAATAATCTTCTGTACTATCCAGAAGAAAGAATCTTGTTCTCTTTCCTTATTTTCTCCCAGACAAATGGTCAATTGGTCTCTCTCTCTCTCTCTCTGTCTCTCTCTCTCATTCTCTGTCTGTCTCTCTCTCCCCCCTCCTCCTCTGACTCTCTCCCCGCCGAGCCAGCTGGAACTAGCATGTGGTGATGAAAGCACCCCTGTGGCCACCATATATGAAATTAGCTGTGTGTTTTTAAAAAATGCCTAAAGCAGGTTGAGAAAATTCTCTTCTATTCACTATTTATTGAATGTTTCATTATTAAGGAGTGTTGAACTTTTTCAAATAGTTTTTCTGAATCTGTTGGGATAATCATGTGGGTTTTGACCTTTATTTTATTTATATGATGTATTATATTGTCTTTCAGATGTAAAAGCAGTATTGCTTGTATGGGTTAAATCTCTCTTGGTAATGAAGTACACTTTTTTTTAAAATTTTTATTTGCTGATTCAGTTTTTTAGTTTTTTTTAATGCTTTTTGCATCATATTCAGAGATTCCTATGCCATAGTAGAGTGTACAGCATATATTTAGCTTGTATGTAGTGATTGCACATATCTAGATGATGGTGTCTATTACGCATTTAGGCTGTACTATCATATACGAGTCTGTCATTGACCAAAAGGTTGTTATGTGATACATGAATGTAATATGTACACAACATACAGTTTTGTACAGAAATAATAGTGTGTGCATATATATAGTTCATCTTTCATGTTACTAAAATACACGTACAATAAGTTCTCACTTAACATCCTTAATTGGTTCTTGGAAATTGTGACTTTAGGCAAAACAACGTATAGTATGTCAAAGAAACTTAACTTGTATTAATATCAATTTGCGCAGGATAACATTGGTTTCATTATATAGCATATTGTTTCACTTAAAGTCACAGTTTCTAAGAACCTCTTGCCAACATTAAGTGAGAACGCACTGTAGTTAGTATTATAGTATATAGTACAGCATTATAATACTATAGTAATGTTATTGTAGTCTTAACAGTTGGTAGTATAATGTGTTTCGGTTCTCTTCAGTTCATAGGATTATTCAGACAAACCAATAACACCCTACTGTGGGAATCAAAGAGCATCTCATTTTCTTGATCCTACAAAGCCTTCCTCTGACACTCCCTGCTTGTTTTCTCTGCTTCCAAGTGCAGTATCTGTGTGGACCCATGTAGCTTACAGTACTTTCCTCCTTTTAACTATGAGTATGTATAACTAGTAAACTTGTTAGTAACTAGTAAACTATGAGTATATGTAACTAGTAAACAGTGGCTTGAGTTTGCCTTTTTAAATCTTTTTTTTTGACTTTCCTCCCCACTTTATCAGGACATCCCTTGTTTTCTCTAAAAGTTATCCAGAGCACTGCTCTCACACTACACATACAAAGGACACAGTAACTGAGGTAGGGACAAAATTCTGGTTAATGATTTCTTGCTTGATTTCTGTAGAACTATAGGGTTTAATTCCTAGATCTAGATGCATTATTCTTTGTCACAGGCTGAACCAACTGCCCTAGATATATGGAGGGAATAACTGAGGAACTGCTTCTCAGCCAACATCTTGCTGAAGAGTGAAAGGAACAGAAGTTTTAAGACTCCCACAGTATTCACTTCACAGAGTTTATTAATGCCCCAGAATTCCAAACATTCTCTACTGTCATTGTACCATGGAGCCTTTCAAGTGGTGGCAAATGGTCTGTGTAGTTTGCATATTTTCTATCAACTGCAAGAGCACCCAAGGTAAAAATGAATAGGAAATGAGTATAGCAGAATGAATATAAAAATGCTGCATTTTGAGAAGAACACGTCAAAGTCTTGGCAGTTGTTCTGTGAGGAACCTGAGTCACATTGTTGAAGTCCATTGAGAATAGGAGGATAAAGTCAGCTTGATGAAATGTGGGTTTGGTGTCTGTAACAGTTAATTATAGATGCAAATATGACTGGGTTGAAGTAAGGATGCCGAGATGGCTGGCAAACCATTGTTCTGGATTGTCTGAAAGGGTGTTTCCAGGGAAGAGTTGTGTGTGCGTTAGTGAACTGAGTGGGGAAGATTTACTGTCAATGTGCGGAGGCACCATAATTGGCTGGGGGCCCAGATGGAACAAAACGAGTGGGATGCCCTTATTCTCCTGCTTTTGTACATCAAAATTCCAGGTTCCTTGGCCTGTGAATCATTTGGCCTTATGGCACCTTTCCTGAGGGTGATCATCCAGCCAACAGGTGTCAGGTTGATTTCCATTGGCCTGCTTCCATCATGACAGGGCAGCATTTCATCCTTACTGGAATAGATGCTTACTCTGGACACGAATTTGCCATTCTTGCATGCAGTGTTTCTGCCTAAAATACTATCTGTAGACTTACAGAATGCCTTATTCACCATCATGGTATTCCACTTGGTATTGGTTCTAATCATGTCAGCCAAAGAAGTGCAGCAATTGGATCATGCTGATGGAATTCACTGGTTTTTACCACATACCCCACCATCCTGAAGCAGCTGGCTTGACAGAAGGGTGAAATGGCCTTTTGAAGACACAGTTACAGCACCAGATAGGCGATAGCACCTTGTAAGGCTGGGACAAGGTGCTCAGAAGGTTGTATGTGCTTTGCAGTAGAATTCAAGATGTGGTACTATTCTTTTCCATAGTCAAAATTCACAGGTCCAAGAATCAAGGAGTGGAAAGAAGTGTGAGTGGCATCACTCACAATTACTCTTAGTGACACCCTAGCAAAAATTTTTTTTCTTGTTCCCATGACTTTGTCCTCTGCTGGCCTAGAAGTATTAGTTCCAGAGGAAGAAATACTCCCACCAGGAGACACAAAGATGATTCCAATAAATTGGAAGTTAAGACTGCCACGTGTACACTTTTGTCCCTCAAGCCTCTGATTCAACAGTCTAAGAAGGGAGTTACAGTGTTGGTTGGGGAGAGTTATCTGGACTACCAAGGGAAAATTAGACTATTATTCCATGATGGAGATCAGAAAGAGT
>NW_012120709.1:12666949-12679993 GCF_000951035.1 Colobus angolensis palliatus
ATATAAAATATATATATTAATATATATAGTGTCTCCTTTTCTGTCTGTCTGGAGAACCTGTCTAACACAATGTCCATCTGCCTTCTTTTTTACTGCCTTCCTTTGGTACCATGCTGTTTATAGTGGCTCATTTTTTTTTTCAACCCTTATTTTAGAATCAGGGAGTTTATGTGCAGTTTTATTACAAAGCTATATTGCATGATGCCGAGGTTTGGAGTATGAATGAATTTGTGAACCAAAGTAGTGAGCATAGTACCCAATAGGTAGTGTTTTTCAACTCTTAGCTCCTCCCTTCCCCTATTGTATTCCCCAGAGTCTATTGTTCCTATTTTTATAAAAACATGCACCACCCAATGTTTAGCTCCCACTTATAAGTGAGAGCATGTGGTATTTGGTTTTCTGTTTCTGCATTCATTTGTTTAGTATAATGATTTCCAGCTGCAGCCATGTTGCTACAAGGAACCAGATTTCTTTCTTTTTTATGGCTGCATAGTATTTCATGATGTGTATGTATAACATATTTTTTATCTAGTCCACAATTAATGGGCACCTGGGTTGATTCATGTCTTTGCTATTGTGAAGAGCACTGCAATGATCATATGGCTGCATGTGTCTTTTTGGTAGAAGGATTTATTTTCCTTTGGGTATATACCCAGTAGTGGCATTGCTGGGTCAAATAGTAGTTCAACACTCAGTTCTTTGAGAAATTTCCAAACTACTTTCCACAGTGACTATACTAATCTATTTTTCCACCAATCGTGTGTAAGTGGTCCCTTTTCACTTCAGCCTCACATACCTTTGTTATTTTTTTGACTTTTTAACGAAAGCCATTCTGACTGGTGTGAGATGGTGTGTGATTGTGGTTTTGATTAGTATTTCTCTGATGATTAGTGATGATTATGAGCCTTTCTTCATATGTTTGTTGGCCACTGTATGTCATCTTTTGAGTAGTGCCTGTTGATGTACTTTACCCACTTTTGAATGGGGTTGGTTTTTTTATATTGATTTGTTCATTATAAATCCTGGAAATGACATCTTTTTTGGATGCATAGATTCCAAATAATTTTTCCCATTCTACAGGTTGTCTGTTTACTCTCTCGGTAGTTTCTCTTGCTGTGCAGAGTTCTTTAGTTTAATTAGGTCCCACTTGTCAATTTCTGTCCTTGCTGCAAATGCTTTTGTAGGTTTAGTAATAAATTATTTGCCAAGGCTGATGTTGAGAAGGGTATTTCCTAAGTTTTCTTCTAAGATTTTTATAGTTCAGGTCTTACATTTACGTCTTTAATGCATCTCATGTTGATTTTTGTACAAGGTGATAGGTAAGGGTCCAATTTCATTCTGCCGCATATGACTTGCCAGTTATCCCAGCACCATTTATTGTATAGGGAGTCTTTGCCTTGTTGCTTATTTTTGTCAACTTTGTTGAAGATCAGTTGGTTATAGGTGTGTGACTTCATGTGTTTTCTATTCTATTCCCTTGGTCTATATATCTGTTTTTGTACAAGTACCATGCTGTTATGGTTACCGTAGCCTTGCAGTATGGTTTGAAATTGGGTAATGTAATTCCTCTGGCTTTATTCTTTTCACTTAGAATTGCTGTGGCTATTGGGCTCTTTTTTGGTTCCCCATGTACTTTAGAATGTTTTTTTCTAATTCTGTAAAATAAACATCGGTAATTTGGTAGGAATAGCATTGCATTTGTATATTGCTTAGGGCAGTATGGCTATTTTAATTATGTTGATGTTTCCAACCCATGAGTATGAGATATTTTTGCATTTGTTTGTGTCATCTATAATCTCTCTCAGTGGTGTTTTGTAATTTTCCTAGTAGAGATCTTTTACCTATGTATTTTTTACCTATATATATTCCTATATATCTTTTACCTATATATATTCCTAGGCAATTTATTCTTTTTGTGGCCATTGTAAGATTACATTCTTAATTTGGCTCTCGGCTTGAGTGTTATTGATATATAGAAATGTTACTGATTTTTGTACATTGAATTTGTATCCTGAAACTTTGCTAAAGTCTTTATCAGCTCTAGGAGTCTTTTGGCAGGGTCTAGCATTTTCTAAGTATAGAGTTATATCATCAGTGAAGAGAAATAGCTTGACTTCTTCTTTTCCTGTTTGGATGCCCTTTATTTCTTTCTCTTGACTGCTCCAGCTAAGACTTCCAGAACTCTGTTGAATAGCAGTGGTGGGAGTGGGCATCCTTGTCTTGTTCCAGTTCTTAAGGGGAATTCTTCCAGCTTTTGCCAATTCAGTATGATGCTGGCTGTAGGTCTGTCATAGATGGCACTTATTATTTTGAAGTATATGCCTCTGATACCTAGTTTGTTGAGTATTTTTATCATAAAGAGATGTTAAATTTTCTCAACAGTTTTTCTGTGTCTATTGAGATGATTATATGGTTTTTGTTTTTAATCCTGTTTGTGATGAATGACATTTATTGATTTGCATATGCCAACTTAATCTTGCATCCCAGGAATAAAGCCTACTTGATCAAGGTGAATTAGCTATTTGATTTGCGTCTGGATTCAGTTTGTTAGCATTCTGTTGAAAATTTCTGCATTTATATTTATCAAAGATATTGGCCTAAAGTTTTTTTTTTCATTGTGTCTGCCATTTTTTGGTATCAGGATGATGCTGGCTTCACAGAATGAGTTAGGGAGGAGTCCCTCCTCTTTGATTTTTTGGAATAGTTTTAGTAGGGTTGGTACCAGTTCCTCTTTGTACATCCAGTGGTGTTTGATGGTGAATCCGTGTGGTACAGGGATTTTTTTTTTTTTTTGGATTGGCAAGTTTTCTGTTATTGTTTCAATTTTAGAACTCATTATTTGCCTTTTCAGGTTTTCAATTTCTTCCTCATTCAATATTTGGAGGTTGTGTGTCTCCAAGAATTTAACAATTTCTTCTAGATTTCCTAATTTGTATGCATAGAGGTGTTCCCAATAGTCTCTGAAGATGTTTTGTATTTCTGTGGGATCAATTGTAACATCATCTTTGTCATTTCTGATTGTGCTTATTTGGACCTTCTCTCTTTTTTCCTTTGTTAATGTAGTTAGTGGTCTATTAATTTTCTTTATTCTTTCAAAAAACCAACTTTTGGTTTCATTGATCTTTTGTATGAATTTTTGCATCTTAGTTTCCTTCAATTCTGCTTTTACTTTGGTTGTTTCTTTTTTTCTGTTAGCCTTGGGGCTTATTTGCTGTTTTTTTTTTTTTTTTTTTTTTTTAAATTCCTTATTCCTGTCAGTGCAATCATAGATTGTTAATTTGACATCTTTCTAACTTCTTAATGTAGGCATTTAGCACTACAAACTTTCCTCTTAAGAAATGTAAAACAGTTAGCACTGCTTTAGTTGTATCCCAAAGATTTTCATATAATGTGTCTTTGTTTTTATTAATTTCAAATACTTTTTGATTTTTGCCATAATTTTATTGTTTACCTAAAAATCATATAGGAACAAGTTGTTTAATTTCCATGTAATTATGTGGTTTTGGGAGATCTTCTTGGTACTTATTTCTGTGTTTATTGCTGTGTAATCTGAGAGTGTGCTTGGTATAATTTTGATTTATTTGAATTATTGAGACTTGCTTTAGGGCTGTGTAGTTGTTCCTTGTGCAGATGAGAATATACGTCCTATCATTGCTCTGTAGATTGTTTTGTAGATGTCTATTAGGTCCAGTTGGTCATGTGTTGAGTTCAGGTTCAGGATTTCTTTGTTAGTTTTCTGCCTCAATGATTTGTCTAATGCTGTCAATGGGATGTTGAAGTCTACCTTATTACTGTGTGTCTGAGTTTTTTCATAGGTCTAGAAGAACTTGCTTTATAAATATGAGTGCTCCAATGTTTGGTGTGTATATATTTAGGATGATTAATTCTTCTTGTTGACTTGAGCTTTTTATCACTATGTAATGCCCTTCTTCATCCTGTTTGTACTGTTGTTGGCTTAAAGTCTGTTTTATGTGCTATAAGAATAGTGATCCTTGTTGTTTTTTTGTTTTCTGTTTGTATGGTAGATCTTTCTCTGATCCTTTACTTTGAAGTTATGTGTGTCATTGCAACTGAGATGAGTCTCTTGAAGACAGCAGACAGTGGAATCTTGACTTTTTATCCAGCTTGCCCATGTGTACCTTTTAAGTGGGGCATTTAGACCATTTACATTCACTGTTAATATTGACATGTGTGATTTTGATCCTGTCATCATGTTGTTTAGCTAGCTGTTTTGTAGACCTGATTGTATAGTTGTGATATAGTGTCTGTGGACTATGTACTGAAGTGTGTTTTCATGGTAACAGGTACCATTCTTTTGTTTCCATGTTTAGCACTCCCTTAAAGACCCCTGTAAGACTGGTCTAGTGCTAATTAATTCCCTTAGCGTTTGCTTCTCTGAAAAAAATTTTATTTCCCCTTCACTTACAGAGTGATGTTCTCAGTTGGATTTTTTTTAAGGATGCTGAAGATAGTTCTCCAATTTCTTCTGCTTTGAGAGGTCCCTTGCTAGCCTGATGGGGTTCCCTTTGTAAGTGACCTGATCCTTCTCTCTAGTTGATTTTGAGATTTTTTTCTTTCATGTTGAACTTGGAGAATCTGATGACTGTGTGCCTTGCAGGTAGTCATTTTGTATAATATCTTTCAGGGATCTCTGAATTCCTTGGATTTTCATGTTGGTCTCTCTAGTAGGATTGGAAAAATTTTCATGGATTATATCCTAAAATTTATTTACTAAGTTGCTTACTCTCTATTCTTCTTTTTCATGGACACCAATGAGTCATAGGTTTGGTCTCCTTACATAATAACATATTTCTTGGAGGTTGTGCATGTAAAAAAATTCTTTTAAACTTATTTTTGTGTGACTGTGTTGATTCAAAGGACCAGTTTTTGAGCTCTAAAATTCTCTCCTCAGCTTTATCTATTCTATTGTTAATGCTTCTAACTGTATTATGAAATTTCTGTAGTAAATTTTTCAGTTCCAGAAACTCAGTTTGGTTTTCTTAAAACTGATATTTCATTTTTTACTTCTTGGATTGTTTTACTGAATTTCTTGTCTTCCTTGTATGGGGTTTCGGTTTTCTCCTGGATCTTACTGAGCTTCCTTGTCATTCAAATTCAGAATTCTATGTCTGTCATTTCAGTCGTTCCAATCTGATTAAAAAACATAGCTAAGGAGCTAATGCAATTGTTTGGAGGTAACGGGACACTCTGACTTTTAGGACTGCCAGATTTCTTGCACTAAATCTTTCTCATCTGAGAAGACTGTTGTTCCTTTCTTTTTCAATTTGCTGTCATTTTTGATTGGGCTTTTTGGTTTTATATTATTACCCTTGAGGGTTTGATTGTGGTACAAGTTGAGTATAGTCAATTTGCTTAGATTCTGGGTGCTTACGGTGGATTAAGACTCTGTATGGGTTAAGACTCTGTATGGGATGTTTATTTGTGGCTAGATTACTGAATTGGGCAGTATATATGGGCAATTATTTGTTGGTGTTGTTATTCAGGCTGCAATCCTGTATATGGCACTTAAGAGTAATGGCTGGCAGTTAGGCCCCTAGCTGCAAACCTCTTTCCCATTTCAATGCATTTGCAGTGGTGCTTTTTGGTGGAGGAGGCAAAAAGATCAGAGAGATGAACCTCTCACCAGATCCATTCCCTGGCCTTAGGGGAGCTCCCTCCATCACTGAAACTGTTCCTGCAGTTCTTTAGTTTCAAGGGGAGTCCATCAGACTGTGATACCACCTTCCTTACAGACAGCTGAAATGGAAAGTTAAGTTGCTAGGAGACCTGCAGCTCCCTGGAGCTTGTTGTATCTCTGTGCTTGGCAGAGTCATTGTGCCTGGGATTTTTGCTCAGCAGACAGCAATGAGGACCACCCATTTCTTTCTCCCTTGACCAGCTTTCCTTCTGGTGGCTGTCCCAGTAACTGGCCTGATTTGCTAGTTTTGCACCCAATTGCTGGGCTATTAGGTGTTCGGGGCTGCAGGGATCCTTCGGTCAGAAGCTGTCACTGGCAGATAAGGCACACCCTTCCCAGACCAGCCCTGCGGAGGAGGCACACCAAAATCCTGCACTGACCCATAAACTTGAGCCTCACTCTTCTCAGTGTTCTGAGAGTGAAGGCTCTTCCATGCTTGAGTTCCAGCAACTTATCTCAGCTTCACCCTCCAGAGCTGCATGCTCTATCGAACCCTGGGGTTTAGGGCTGGGCCCTTGGCTTAGTCCTCTGTCCTTTAAAACCAAGTACCAGTTGTGCTGAGGGGCCAAGGTGTTTCAGGCCACCAGCAAACCACTCAGGTCAGGCAGTGGAGGTCGCTCTATGTGCTTGCTTTTGCAGGAGTGGCGAGGCAGGGACCCTGCCAGGGGCCAGTGAACACAGGGACATGCAGATCTTGCATACCCCAGTCCCATGGGAAAGACAACCCTGTTGTCTCCTGGTCCAGCAGTCAGCAAAGGTTAGAGGCACTCAGAGGACTATGGAGAGCCCTGGGAGATGGGCACCTATGGCCATATTTTATTGCCCCATACCCTTGCAAAATCCCATGCAGCCTTGAGTTCTGTCTCTGCCTACTCTCCAGGAAGTTGGCCCGGCCAGCTCAGCTGTCCTTGGGGGTCATATCTCTTGTAGCTAGGATCCCAGAGGTCTGTGGCGACAGTGGGTTGCCATGCAATCACTTCACTCATCCCTTCTTTAGGACCTGTTCAGGGCCAGGAATGAGTTGCGGTGTTCCACAATCCCATACTGGGTTCCTGGCTTCCTCTCTCTTTAGCCTTTGTGTCTGTGTCTCCTCTTTATTAGCTCTCTCTGTTTTCCCTCAAAAGGTTTTTTCAAAAGATGTTGGTTTACTCAATATTTTGGTCTCTTTCAGTTGGAGAGGCTCCTACTGACTGTGTCTAGTTGGCTATCTAGTCCCTCCCATTCTGTGGTTAACTTTTTATCTTAATTGGTTGTCAAATAAATTCTCCAAAGGTGTTAGCTAATACAGGGCTTATGCTAGCAACACATTTTTGTGTACAAAGAACTTTTACTTTATTTATGTTTTGCAATAAACTTATAAAGTATTTTAGTTTCCACTGTAAGAATATGGAAATAATGCTCAGATGTTATCTACCCAAGATTCACAGCCAGAAGTGATCCAAGTCTTTTAACTCTTACCTACACTATGTTGTCTTCTTCTTTGGACCATTTTCAGGGTAGTTTTCATTTCAGAGGGGACATTAAATATTAAGCAGTAGTGACTGGAAAGGCAAAGAACAAAGGTGAACAATTCTGCTCAGTATTTCTTCAAATCTCTTTGGGTATCCACTGCTGTGTCTGTCTTTTCTCCACTTCTAGTAGCTGGCTCCACCCATATAATCTCCACAGGAATTTACTCAGTTACTGGGGCAGAATTAAATCCACACTTTGGGGCCAGTGTTATCATTTGTGCTAGTCTTTGAGACAATTTAGGCATCTAAATACATGTATTAGGGATGGCAAATGGATTTCTATTCCAAGCCAACTCTGTTATATTATTAGTTGCCCTCTCCTTGAAAAGGACTCTAAGTTTGCATCTGAGTTCAGAGAACAAGCATCATGATTGATTATTGATGTTTGCCAGGCTTCTGTGTGGAGGAAGTATTCAGATATCTGTAATGTAGTTGCCATTCTTGACATACACAGAGGTAGCATGTTAGACTTAGAATGGGTCCCAGAGATCATCTACTCCAGTCATCTCATTTTACAAATTAGGGAACCAAGGTTTAGAGAAGGGAAGAGTCTCATCTCAATCTTGCTACATTGATACTGAGCTACTTAAAAGCAAAGGACAATTTTGATCTGGTACTCTAGTTTGATTTCTTGACTCCATGCAGAAAGTGCTAGCCATTGTATAGGGAGTAGGTGTGATGCCCCGCTTTATGCTCCCATTGAAGATATCTTTTTTTGGCTTTCCATACTTATACTTTAGCCATGTTGAACTCTTCTGTTGCCTTTCCTAGTCACCTGCCTTGGATTCCTCTTTTCTTAGGGTTCTATCTGACCCTGTCTTTAGGTACTGTGCCTCAATCTCCAGACCTATCCTTCTACCCATCTCACCTCAATCAGTGTGAATCTATTTTATGTCCCTCACTGTTGTTTCATATAAAAACCTATTAAAAGATAAGCATTGTTTGGTACCTTACCCTCTTGTTGGCTATTTGGCTCATAAAATGGAATTCTTAAAGACACAATTCTTAATCCTAAAAGAAAAATCCCAGATGATTGAAATTTAGAGTATCAGGAATCTTATGCGATGTGAGATATTTTGGCAGATTATTGGCAGCAGCCATCAAGTCAGGGCTAGTCTTGATTTTATAAATATTTATAAAATATTTTGTTTCATCAAAATATTTTGTTTTATCACCTCACATTCACTGAACCTTCCAACTCTTTGAATTCCCTTTTAAAAAAAAATAAATAAAGTTCACGATAATGCTTAATAGTTGCCCATATTTTAAAGATACAGAAATCAAAGACACACAAGAGTGATGATTTGTCCCCTCTTTTGATGGATTATAGGCAGAACTAGGATGAATAATTACGGCCTGCAGCTCCACAGCCGCCCCTCCCTGCTCCTTAGTCTGAAGAGCTGTCCTGCTGTTCCTTACAGTTCGGTCAAAAGCTGATTCTTCTCATCCCCCGGCTTTATACAGGCTGAGCACACTTCAATAGAATCTGAAGGTATTGAGTTCCCACTAATGATATTTGCTTTTCAAATATACAGTGATGCTTTAGTGGATACATATTGTATCCAGTCTAAACTTACATCCTTTATTTAGTCTCAAACAGAGCTTCATTCCAGCATGAAGATATGGGATTAAAACATAGCCATTTATCTGCTAGTTCTGGAACATAAAGTACAAATAAACAGGCATTGTATCACCCTGTCAGCCATTTGAACTCTGTTTAGATCCATATGCTGGTCCCAAGAAACATTACAGTACATTTCTGTGGCTATGGCAGGGCATGTGTTTTGCTCAGGGATCACAGGCCTTGAGTTAATGGCAAAGATTATAGACATGGTTCTACATACCACAAAACTTCCCACAGAAGGCTTATGGGAAAGGAGTTTGATCTGCTAATGTTAAAGTCATCTATGGAGTGTATCTGGAACCAAAAGGCAACATTTTCCATTTTCAAGGTAGGTAAACAAATAAGCAACTGTGTAGTATCTTGCATTGACAGGAGAGATCCCTAAATAATAATATTTTTATTACATGCCAGGCTCTGTGATAGAAAGCGTTTATGCACATTATTTCAACTTCACATAACAATGCATCACGAATTATATGTATTATGAATGTTTAAATATCCAAGCCTTAGGTATGTAACCTTCACTAGGGTCTTTCACTACCCTTCAAGGATGAAATCAGGATTTGAATTCAGTTCCCTCTGACTCAAAAGTCCCTACTTTCTTATACTAAGCTACTCTGATTTACAATTTGTATGCAATCTATATAAACCCAAACTAATGAGACCAAATAAATGTTAGAAATAGTTTCATGTATTACCTTTTAAATAACCAATTAATATTCCATAGCATTATATGGGCCAGTATGAGCTTTTTTTTTTTTTTTCTTTTTTGAGATGGAGTCTTGCTGTGTCACTCAGGCTGGAGTGCAGTGGCACGGTATCAGCTCGCTGCAAGCTCCACCTCCTGGGTTCACGCCATTCTCCTGCCTCAGCCTCCTGAGTAGCTGGGACTACACCAGTATGAGCTTTAAACAAATAATAATTAGCAGGGCTGAACTAAGAAGAAAATAAAAGCAGAATTCTATCTGATGTGACTTGAGTGGCAATGGGAAGGTCACTCTTGCTTCAGAATAACCCATCTCATCACCATGCCTGGACTTTCATATAATTATTTACTGTTAGACTGAAAGAAACGTTAGAGATCATCCATTTTATCAGTGAGGAACTGGGCTTAGATTTGTATAGTGACATCCCAAGAGCTCATAACTACTTAGCGTACAAAGAGTCATAGCTTAATGCGTATAAAGCTATTAGGTTTTTTAGAGTCCTGATTAAAAATGGAAATACTTGAGGTAAGCATTGAAAATGGATTTCATCATATGCCAACTCAGATTCACAAGTGGTTGCTACACAACGTATGTTGACAAGGATTTGGAGGTTGCACATAGAGTCAGCAATAAAGAGTGCCATGATTCATTATTGATGTCTGTTATACCTACAGGAAGTGGAATTCCATTGAACAGGTGCTAAATATCATCTATTTCTGACTTATGGGATGAAAATTCCTCTAATTCCTTATTAGAGTGGAGAAAGTCTGTACCATCAGAAGATCTACTTTCACATCCTGACAGCTGTTAATTAGTTTTCTCAACTACAAAATGGACTAATTGTAGCTGCTTTACCTCCCTCATAAAATACCTTTGCTGATGAGATAGCCAGGTGGGTAGGGCTCCCAGGCAGAGCCTTCGACTGACATGCGCAATGGGAGGTATGCACACTGGGGTGGAGCCAGAGAAGTTTGAGTCCATTTCAGAGGAGCCAGGCCTCTCCTCTTCCTTTGTGGAACCTGGGATTTAAAGTGTGAGCCAGTAATGTACCAGCAGTAACTCTGGTTTTGCTCAGGGTCCCTGTTTTCCCTTTTCTTCCTTTTCATCCAATAAAACCCTATGCTACGCACCCTTCAAATCATCTATGAGCCTAAATCTTCATGACCATGTGACAAGGGCCTCATCTTTAAGTGAATTAGGGAAAAGTCCTGCAAAAATGACTAAAAAGAACACCTGAGGATGTATACATTGTTAATATAGGTACCACTTTTTATAGTTGAAAGCCAAAAAGCTACTGGGCCTAGAAGGAAGGAAACAAAATTCAAATATAAAGCAGGAAGATAATATTTTCCATTTTTTTCTTTAGTCATGTTGCAAAAACTGATCTAAAGTGATGTGTTTCTCCAAGAAGGGACAGAATCGCCACTGGGTCTCAGGATGAGGAATCTGGTTCTGTTGAGAACGCTCTGAGTTTGATCGAATCAAACACTGGGGAGAAAAAGGATAACTTTTTGAGAGGCACTTTTAACAGTTTCAAGTTTCTGGGATTCTTTTCAATATAGACCTTAGTTTCCTTAAAAAGCTGATGTTTCTACTTCTTTCCCAAACTGGGGGTGGTGTGGCTTGCATCCTTTCTAATAAGGTTTTGATTTGAGTGCATATGAACTCTGCTCTGGCCTTGCTTTCCAGCCCCTGTAAGTCTGGCTCTGGCTTTTCTCACACTACTCTACTCTCCTTTCTTTTTTTTTTTTACTCCTCAGCCAGCCTTTTCTCTAAAGAGATATCCCTCTCTTCCACCCATTCATGTCTTTTTTGATGCCCCTCCCATTCCTGGAAACCTGTTCCATTGGAATGCTTGTTTTTAACAGACCTCAAAGTCAGCATATTCAAAACAAAACCCACCATGGTTCCCTTCTGTTATAGACTGAATGTTTGTGTCCTCCCCAAATTTATATCTTGAAACTTTAATACTGTAATATTTGGGAGATTATTAAGTCGTAAGTGTGGAGCCCTCATAAACGACGTAGTTCCTCATAAGGTAGTACCTTTATGAAAGAAACCCCAGAGAGCTCTTTCACCTCTTTCACCATAGAAGAACAAGAGAGAGTACCATCTATGAACCACAAAATGGGTCCTCAACATACATCCAATCTGCAAGCACCTTGATCTTGGACTTCCCAGGCTCCAGAACTGTGAGAAATAAATCTCTGTTGTTGAGACCACCCAGTCTATGATATTTTTTTATCGCCACACAAACAGACAAAGGTACCTCCAATCTTGTTTCTTCCAATCTTCCCTGTCTCAGCAGAAACTTGAGAAACCAGACTTGTTTTTGACATGCCCCCATACTTCACCTTCTCAACCCATAATTCTATTAAATATCACCTTCTGTTGATTTTACCACGTAAATATCTCCTGATTTAACTGTTTCTCTCCACTGCTATCACTCTGATACAGGCCACCATTATTTGTCATCTTGATCCCTGGATTACTCCATTAAACCTCCTAACTGGTCTCTTTGCTCCTTCATAGAGTTGAAATGCTCCTTCCAGAAATATCCAGTCTTTCAATCCTTGATGTATTCCTTCAATAACTCAATTTCCCTCTAGACATAGAATTTACAAGTCCATCTAAGATCAGGCTTTAGTTATATCTCTGTGATGTTTTTCATGTTGAGCTGACCACTCTGAGTTTAATTCTTGTTCCTGGACATCACATGTTCTCTTTCACATCTGGGTCTTTGCACCCAAAGTTTCTTCTATTTGAAACACTTTGTCTTCTAGTTAATCTTCAGATTTTAGCTTAATTGTCAGGTATTCAAGTATGCCTTGACTGATGCTCCAAAATAGATTTGTTCTTCTTCCTTCTATACATTCTCAAATCACCATGTCCTTCACTATCACCTTGTTTTATCATAATGCCACATTTATTATTTGTCTTTTCCCTAGTCCATTAACAGTATTATAGCTGTAAGCTCCATATGTCTTATCATGTCTGTATTCATAAGTTCCAGATGCTTATTATTGCTCAACAAGTACTTATTGAATAAATGATTTCCCATCTCAGTATGTTTCCATCATACTCACTATTCAAATTTCACCCTAGAAATCTATTTTACAAATGCTTTCTGTAATTCCTCATCTTTATGTGATATTCTTAAGCACATTATTGATACCACTTATACTGTACTCCTTTTTTCCTGGTTTGAGTTATAGTTTTGTCCTCTTTTGCATCACCTTCAACCTCCCTAGAGCAAGATTCTATCTTATATGCTTTCATATGCTGTCATAGTACCTAGCTTACGGCCTCGCATATAAGATATTTAAGCAATATGTGATTGCTTAAATCAACAGAAAAACCACCCTTAGGGTAAATTAAATAAGTGGTAGGCTCTTTACAGAAATTGAACTCTTTTTTTTTTTGAGACGGAGTCTCGCTCTGTCGCCCGGGCTGGAGTGCAGTGGCCGGACCTCAGCTCACTGCAAGCTCCGCCTCCCTGGTTCA
>NW_012120709.1:12680242-12721022 GCF_000951035.1 Colobus angolensis palliatus
GCTCACTGCAACCTCCGCTTCCCGGTTCAGGTGGTTCTCCTGTCTCAGCCTCCCGAGTAGCTGGGACTATAGGAGCATGCCACCATACCTAGCTAATTTTTTGTATTTTTAGTAGAGATGGGGTTTCACCATGTTAGCCAGGATGGTCTTGATCTCCTGACATCGTGATCTGCCCACCTCGGCCTCCTAAAGTGCTGGGATTACAGGTATGAGCCACCGTGCCCAGCCAGCAATTACTTTTCAGTACATTTACATCATTAGAATTAAGATACTATGGCTAGAGAATTTCTCCTGGCTTTGGCATATTTGTAACTGTTTTACAGGATACAAAAGAAGAGATGATGACACTTTGAAAATATACCTACCAATGTGCAACAATCTCCCAACTCACAGATACCATGATGATAATCAGCAAAGGACTATTTATCTATTCCTGCAATATAGAGGTTTATCCTAAAGATACCATTGCTGATAACTTTTTTTAACCTGAAAAATGCTCATAACCCCTGAGCATACACAACATAATCCCATACAGAATGTTTTATTGCCCATATTAATGTGTGTTTGGAAGACTAGATGACAATTAAGATAACTGCTGGTTCTAAGAACTTAGGATTCCATACGCTGATGTATTCAAGCAGGATGCTACCCTAGAGTTGAGAATGCAGACCAGAATCAGAGGATATGAGTTCACTTCCCAAATCTGATAATTATTGCCATCTTGACCTTTGCTAAATTCATGCACTTGACTTTTTTTTCCACATAGATTCTGTTCTGAGAATTGAGGATATAGTACTGTATAGATACAGTCTCTTGACCAAGTTACCTAGCCTCTCTGAACCTTAGTTTTCTCATCTGTAAAACAGAGTTAAAATGAGATGCATGGCTTGTCCACATATTGTCCTCTGAGAGGTGACTAACACAAGGCCTTTAGAATAGGTTTACACATGTTTTGGAATTAATACATGAATACATATAGCTATTTGGTAATTAAAATAGAAACATGATAAGATATAAAACACTGGGCTTGGATCTATTAGTGCTTGTGGGTTCTTCAAGTGAGTAACATATGGAATCTTTTTCCCACTTTAAGAAGCATAGTCCTCACAATCACATATACAATCTTCTTGAGGTAAGGACTTTATTTTTATTTATTTATTTTGAGCTGACTCTTGTTTATATTGAGTTTTGGTAGGTTAGCTTGCATACAATAAGCCTCTAGTAGCAGGCAAAGAAAGAGCTCAGTTCCGGCATTCATGCAGAGTCCGTGCAGAAGACTCACCTTCTCTCGTGCTGCTGTGCACCTAAACCCAAGGATTTTGGAAAGCCTGAATCTCCCCAAGGAGACTAAATTACTTCCATGTTCTCATGCCTCATTTTTGTCCTAAGAGCAGCACTTTGAGTAACATGTACTCTGCCTCATGACTGTGAAACAACACAAATGGAAATCATTTCAACCTAAAGAGCCCTGGACAGGGTACCATCTTCTCTGAATGGAACACTGGGGAGTGGTCATTGTGCCTTCATTACTCACACTGCTGGGATTGATGCCACCTTTGCACCTATGACCACCGATGGAGGGAGACTTTGCCCAAATTTCTGCATTAAACATGATATGCCTAGATCAGCACGTAGAAGGCAGTGCCTCTCAGCAGTAACTGGTTGGTTGGCATGCTAAGATTGCACATGAAAGTCTTAGGGGAGCCCTAGACAGAAACAGGAAGACTGGAACCATCGAAAGGGACAGACTGGACTTTTGGCTTCCGGCCAGCATTCTAGAAGCTCTAGAATGTGTGATGCTGGGAATTAGCTAGGGTGTATTATTTTTTGCACACAGAACCTTATAAAAAGATTCCTAAGTACAAAAACAATAAGAATGTGCTGTACAAGTTATAACATGACTTACAAATACATAGTGTTAAGTTGAGATATTGTTCTGCCTTGCTATGATAGCGTCATTCTGTACCTGTCCATGTCCTTCCTCCTCAGGGCATAACTGCAATGATGGACAGACAGACAAGAGGTCAAACCTTGCATGAAGGAGTAAAACCAGTTTTCTGGCATAAGTTATTATTTAATTCTTTTCCTTTTCTGTTTCTAAGAGTTCATCAAACTTTTGTGAACCTTAATCTTCAGGTTATCCAAGTGCTTTAGCTTCTGAGTAGTTTTAGTTAATCTCAGTTAACTTTAGCTGTAAGGAATTACATTGACCTATTTGCATTTCTACGGTAAACTAAAAGGAGAAACTAGGAAACCCCACATTTAGAATTTAAGTTTATATTTTTCCTGCACCTATTTCCATTTCCATATTTTTGCATTATCTTGTATAATTATTGCAACAATCCCGATTCTAGGTATTATGTCTATTTCACAGGGGATCAAACTGAGGCTCTTAGGGGTGTGGTGACTTTCCCGTGGATACAAACAAGCTAAGAAGCTCACACGAGAGACACATACAGCCCTTGTAACTGTGAGTTCAGGGCTCTTTCTGAACCACAGCTGCCTTCTGGTTTATTGTAGTCATTCATCATACATCCACATCAGCCAAAGGGAGACTCCCCATCTGCTCCTTGCCTAGCCTGTCAATCTCTCAGGATATGACCTTGGCTGCAAAGAAGGAGACAGGAGAAATTCTGCCATTTTCAGAACCCCAGCTGACCTGAATGTCTAGAGAGAAAAGTCAGAGGCAAAGCACTCAGTGGAAATGGCTGTCAGCAGCCTGAAAAAGGAAATTTAGGTGCCAAGGTCTGACACAAACCAGAGAATCAGCAGCTTTGCAAGTTCAGCAGGGGTGCTGGGGCTGTGGGCATGTGGCATTCTGTGACAGAGAGTGCCTCTAAATTTCTCTGAGGAGCTTACAAGAGATTAGAGACTTGTCAGAAAATGAGAATGTTTTAAGCCAAATAAAAGGGGTTAGAAAGTACATGGACATGTATAATTAAATGAAACAAAGATGCTTTGAAATCAATTTAATGAGCCACGTTTTGGGGAAACGACTGTGTTTTCAAGTTTGATAATAAAAATTGCAAAATATGTCTTCTTCAAAGTCATTTGAATTGTCATATTTTGAGCATGCCATTAGATTAATTTAGGCACAAAAACAAAATACCATCCTTCTTTGAGTCACTTTTTATTTGAAACAATTTCATGTACTGTGAAAAGGGAGATGTTCAACCTTGAGAATTCTTCATTTCAAACATCCCTTCTGAAGATTTTTTTCTGCATCTTTAATGACTGAGTTTTAAAAATAATTCTCTAAAATAAGTTTAAAAGCTAGCATCTGTAAGTACTAGGAAGTGCAGACAAAGTGAAAAAGCATCTTTTAAACAGTTGGGGACTCAATTTAGTCGAGGTGAGTTCTGTTCTCAAAATTAGTAGAAACTTCCAGAAGTGTGGTACTGCTAGACTCTGTGGATGATATAAAAGAATATATAATTTCTAACATTATAGTCTTTTGAGATACATGTTGAAATAAGGAAAAGTAATAACACAGTAGAATTTGATTAAATTTCACAGAGACTATATGCAGTAGTCTGCCCAATTGGAGAAGTGGCCCAATTCTTGAAGTAAAAATAAGATCGTGACAAAGAAAAAGAAGGACTTCTCAGGCAGGAGGTTACAGGATCAGGAATGAGAATGTCATAAAATAAGTGGTAGACCAGTTTGACTGAAACTCCAGATTGTCCCAGAGTGGAGAGCTGCAGAAGATAAGCTTACATAGGAGCCCTATGATAAGCATCTGTTCTGTGTTTGTTGAATGAATCAGAATATTTCACACATATCCTTTATTATTTTGTATGATCTCGGAAAAGTTATCAAGAACTGCAATTCTTTAATTCCTCATTTGCAAATGAGCATAACAATATAGTTAGCTTCAAAGCACTATTATGATTAGTAAATTCATGTAAAGTACTTTAGTACCGTGCTCTGGTATAAAATAAACAACACATGTCTGTCTTGCCCAAATATTTTGTTAAATTAATAAAAGAATGCAAGAAGTAAGCAAAGGCACTGACATGAAAGGCATATTTGGGTATAGTGAACAAATTAGTCTGGTGGGTAGAGAGGGCGTATAGGGCAGTGTGGAAGATCATCTTGAAAAGATGGGTGGCATCCAGTGGGGGATTTGATTTAGAAGTCCCAGGCTAGTGGTGCCACTAAACATTTTTAGCTAGGATATGACATTAATGAAAGAGAATTATCAAAGGGAAAAGTAAGAAAAAAATAATCTAACAGCTGCTTGGAAGTAGCCTCCAGTGGCACAGGAATGTGTAAAGAGCAGAGAAAGGATGTTTTTATTTCAGCGCAGTGTTGATTTCAATTTTTCCTAAATCTCTGCACAGCCACAGCACTCTTAGAAGTCAGCTTCAATCTGTCTGGCTCAGGAGGGAAACTAGAGGCATCTGAACCTCCCTTCAAGAATGAAGCTATATTGTGACTTATCCCTTCTCCCCACACTTAGGCATTCTCTAATGACTTACTCTGGCTCACCACATTGTTATATGTCACTCTCAATTACACAAGTTTCAAGGGTGATTTACTTCATCTTCCACTCTGGAGTGCAGAAGTACCCCCTTGGAGGGAGAGGTGGCAGCTTTCTGGTGCTCCTCTCTGCCTCCTACTGCTGCACAGTACACTTACCCAGTGGGCAGCCCTGAGCTTAACTTTTAATCACTCTTTCCAATAGGATCAGTCTTTGGCTAGGATTACTGCTCCAAACCTAACAGGGCTGTGGTATTTGTTACTTTTGTGTCAGGTTCCCAACTTTCAGCATTTTAAACATTGTGCAAGATCAGAAACAAGATTGTTATTCATTAATTTATTCATTCCACAAATTTAACAAATATTTATTGATCATATACTGAATCAGGTGCTTGTGCTCTAAGTGATAAATCCATCTCAAATATTAAAAACCTGTTTGAGAAAAGGGATTATGTCTTACACCATCTTTAAATTTCTTATAGTGCTTGCATAGAGTAGATAATCAAATTTTGAAAAGATCCGTGTTTTAGTTGGATGAACAACATATACATTGGAGTTCTAATTGGACTCCATGCTCCAGAAATATACATATATATGTATATACACACATATACATATATATTTCTGTGTAATATGAATAGAGATACAGCTCATATTTATGTAATATATTCATACTTATGTAATTATATACATATGTATATATGTGCATCCAACTAAAACATATCTGTGTGTGTGTGTGTGTATATATATTTAAATATGCTTAAATTCCCAAAACCCAACTTCCTAAACTGCTTCTTGATATTCATCATCTGTAATTTCCATGTAACCATTCCCCGCCCTTCTTCACATCAGGAATTCATCCTGTTCCTTTATGAGAGTACACTGAGAATGTTATGAAAAACTACCTAGTAAATGGCCAGATCAGTTTTTTATTACAACTTATGGTTAAATTCTTGTTTCATATGTAACTTATTTTCTTCCTAATACATATTAAACAATTTCCATTGGAGACATGCAGCCTCTTTATTTACCTTCTTTCTTGATTTTTATAGTTTCTCTCTCACCTTAGTATGCTATGTGAGTTTAATGAGCTGTTTACTCCAATTTCTTAGGTGGAGTGACAGATCTTCCACCTTCTGCACAATGGATATTTTCATGAACACATTTTCTCAGAGGGGATACCCAGCTCCACACTTTCTCTTATTATTTTAAGAGTAGCATCCTCTGAGGGTGCCAGAAATGAATTGTTCTTACAGTTTTTTTATGTCCATTAGCACCTAGAATAGCAAGAAACACACAAACTCCTTAGCAGGATGATCTTGACAGCATTTTCTAGTTAAAGTTCTTCAAAAATGCCCTCTCATCTTGGGTGGAGAAGAACAGTTAGTTCTTCTTACTGGGTTTCACTCATGTGCAGGCATTCAGATAGAGAGATGACCTCCATTTTTTTTTTAAAAGAATAGAAAAGATCATTTACTCCAGTGCCGTTCACAATGATTTACCCATTACTCCTCTCTTCTTCATGATCAGTGATGCCTTCAGGAAAACAATTGTCCTAAGTTTGGAGGAAAAAATAGGTAGTACGTGAATAATCTCTAAACAGACCCAAAGGAGTTGAATATTGGTAAATCAAAGAGGTTGAATATTTGATGTGCACTATTGCATTCTCTCTCCATAATCATTTTTCTAAACATGGTTGGGATCTTGCCTAATTGGACTCCATGCTTATCAGTTCAGTGTCTTCTAATTGATGTTCTATTCTGGCAGATTCACCGTTCTCAAAATAATATAATTATATCACTCTCTTGCTTATAACTCCTAATGGTCACTATAAATTCAAGATATTCAGCTACAACTGGGTGCACAAGGTGTTCCCATTCTCTTTTCACTTAAGGGGTGATAGAAGCTTTAAGTTGAGGTCTTCCTTCACCTGCCTGATACTTGCCCAAACCTACCAAGATGGCATTTGTACCCATCCCCTTTTTTTTCCTGCCTGTACAGTGGAAGAAATGTTCATCTTCTGAATCTCTCCGTCTATGTTTTGTATCCCATCCATTTTCACTTTCAGAGGGAAATAGCCAGTATTTGACAGGCAGTAAATCTAAAGCGTCAATTGGACAGTCCAGCAGAGATGTCAAGAAGAACAACTACGAGGAAAAAAGCCATTAGTACATCTGCTGTTTGGAGATATGGTAGGTTGGAGTAATGTAGATGGAAAATTGGGGAACATCTAGGTCTGGTTTGGGGCTATTCTGTCATTCAGCACTTTCACAGAGAACTAACTTTGCTGAGACAGAAGGGTCTTCCAGGGAGATAGAGTGAAATCCATGAGGTGTGGTGCCATAGAATTCAAGAAATCAGAGTACTTGAGCAGATTGAAATACTTCTAAGTGTTTAAAAGGAGACCATAGGTGTGATTTTATGTTAACTTAGATGAGGCAGAGGTCCTTGGTATCACTATATAGTAGTTTCAGAGGAGTGATTAGGGGCAGAATTGCAGTTAAGGAGCAGATATAAGGTGAAGAAGTGGAGGTAATGATTACGGATCCCTCCTTTGAGAAGTTCTGTTTTACAAGGGAGGAGACAAATAAGATAATAGAGACATGGGGTGATCAAAAGAGAATTTTTTAAAACAATTTTTACATTTGGGAGATCTGAGAATATTTTGTGTACTGAGAAATAGACTGATGATGCAGAGATCTGCTTTCAGTGTTTCAATCTTTGTTTCTCTTCTGGAAAACTTCTATCAGAATTTATTCCATTCCTACTCTTTTTTTCTGTTAAAGAAAGAAGACACACTTCTTAAAATAATAATTTCTACTGTAGTCTCCATCTTCTTACCACCTTATTGACTTGCTCAATTCATTGCCATCTTGCTTTAGCCCCTGGAACAGCACTAGAATCACTTGTTGCTAAATCTAATTGAAACTGTTTGGTCCCTATCTGCCTTAATATCTCAGCATTGTAATCTTTCTCTCTTAAAAACACCTGCTTTCTTTGCTTCATTTTTCACCCTGTCTCTGATTCTCTTAGTCTTCTTTGTAAGGGTTCTCTTCTTTAACTGTGATGTTTCTCAGACTCCCTTTTCTCATTTCATATATTCTCTCTCAATAGAAAAATGGTTTTGAGGACCATCCAACAGCCACAGCCCCCTAGATCTATATTTTAAGTCATTTTAGGAAGATACTGTCTTAGGTTGTTCCGGCTGCTATAATAGAATACCACAGATTAGATGGCTTATTTCTCACAGTTCTGGAGGCTGAAAGTCCGAGATCAAAGTGCTGGTAGATCCAGTGTCTGGTGAAGGCTTGTTTCCTGGTTCATAGACGGTAGTTTTCTGGATGTTTTCTCACAGGATTGAAGGGACAAGGAATTTTTCTGGGTCCTCTTTTATAAAAGCAATAATCCCATTCATGAGGGCTCCATTCTCATAATCTAATTTATTCACAAAGCCTCTACCTTCCAGTAATATCACATTGAGGATTAGGTTTCAACTTATGATTTGGTGGAATTCAAACATTCATTTTATAGCAGATGCAAACATATATATTCATTTTCCTACTTGATGTTGCTATTCAATTTCTCATAAGTATTTTAGACTTAATACATCCAAGACAACTGATCTTTTTCCTCATTGCATTCTTTATCTATGATTTCAAAGAATGATCCACAGCCTAAATTGTTGTTCTAGTTAGAAATCTGGGCACTTTTCCTGTCTCGCCTTTACCTCACACATGCGATCAATCGCAGTCTTGTTAAAGCTACTTTGTGTATATCTCTTGAATTTGTCTATTTCTCTTTACTCTGAATTATTTTCCTTTTACTTTTTCTCTGAAGTTAAAGACAGGGCCACAATTTACTTTTCTAATGTATTCTCTTTAGTTCTGAGCTATCAGAGTTAAACTGGCTTTTAAATGTTGTCTGGGCTACTCTCATCTATGTGTATTTCAACTTGAAGAAGGATGAAAATACAGAAAAGGGAAAAATAGATTTTTGTATCTAGACCAGTACTTTTTGGGATAAGAGACAGAATACAGCTTAATTAATAGATTTTTTTTTTTTTGAGATGGAGTCTTGCTCTGTCGCCCAGGCTGGAGTGCAGTGGCCCGATCTCAGCTCACTGCAACCTCCGCCTCTCGGGTTCACGCCATTCTCCTGCCTCAGCCTCCCGAGTAGCTGGGACCACAGGCGCTGGCCACCTCGCCCGGCTAATTTTTTGTATTTTTAGTAGAGACAGGGTTTCACCGTGTTAGCCAGGATGGTCTCAATCTCCTGACCTCGTGATCCGCCCGTCTCGGCCTCCCAAAGTGCTGGGATTACAGGCTTGAGCCACCGCGCCCGGCCAGTAGATTTTTGTGTTAGTATAGGACCAAATAAAATTTAAAACATGCAATGGCTTCTTTAGATTTTGAATAATAAGGATGTTATTGTGTGAAAAATAGATTGGAGTCAGGGTTCAGGGAAAATATGGGAGGTATGAAAGTTGTGCTAGCAGATAAGCAAGAGAGTAAGAGAGACTGAATTAGAATGCAAGAGGACCTTTGGATGTATACGATGAAAACTGTCTTCTTTATTTATACGCTTATTAAGTAACATAGAGACTTTAAAGTCTACCTTTCATTTCTGAAATATATTTCTGATAATTTATTTATTTTTCATGAGTTTCCTAAGAAATGGGTAGATCTTATCTTTCTAAACTATTTAGCTAGATTCCCCTCACCCACTGTACATACACTTTAGGTGACTGTTGGTTGTTGAATGAATGGATTTTAGTTTTCTCAAGAAAATCAGAAATGCAGACTTTTGACGCTGCTTCAAAGATACTTCAAGTAATTTACCAGAAAGCATAAATATGTTTTTCATCCGAAGTGAACCTATAGTGTAGAATTTTCCAAGTATTGTATTCATCCCTGAGATTATAAATAAGAAGCCCTTCTCAGTACCAATAAGAACTTTTTTAGTTTCAAAATGTGCACAGGTTTTTAAAAATACTGAGCTCTTCTTGCAGAGACTGAGTACAATAGCACCAAGATTTAAAATTAATCTTGATAAAAGATGCACAATAGAGTGGAAATTACTCCTACATGTAATGTGGCAAGACCCTGGGATTCCAAGCGTTGAAGGGAACTGTAGGAGTCTGGATGGATGAATATTGGGAAAAAATGGGGAGAATCCAGCTGTGTCAGTGCGAATACTCTGAGAAGACAGAGCAGGTTACATACAGAAAGTAGCTACACCCTGTCATTTGACATTAAATCTGGACACTCAGAAGAGTTGCATTACTTAGTGTGAGCTCAAAATTATGGGATAGATTCAAACTGTGCACACCATGGAACTGGAGAAGGTAGTCTTGTTAGTTCATACTGGGGTTCCAACGTAAAAACTTAAAGTGGAGTATGCCAAGTCAACCCAGGGTGTTGGTAATTGTCCCACATTGAGTCTTAAGTGCATAGGAAGTGAAGACAATGTCACTTGTCTACCCCCTAGAGTATGGATCCAAGGAAGGGCTATGGACTTGGGTGAGACATTTGTAGGAAAGGGTAGGCTTAGGGCAGTAAGATCTTGAAAGGCTGATATTAGAAATAAAGGGTTGAACCTTGGATGATGATGACTCAGAAGCATAGATAACTGTTGAAAATAGCAGCAGTTAGCTTCAATAAAGAGGCCTGGTCAAGTGAGTAACAAGAAAATATAGAACTTTACATTTATCTAAAATTATATACTTTTTGATACATTTGATTATTGGATTTTACTTGTATATTTGAATTGTATAAATCATTGACTTTAAACCAGCAACATCTATCTCTGGACAGATAAGCTCAGTAAGTACAGTTGCTTGAACAAATCAGGTATAAACAATAGCACAATTAATCTATTTACATTTTGTTCTTTCGTTTTGAACATATTAGGCAGACCAGCTATTATTGCCTTCTGTACTGTGCAAGTTCCAGTCAGGAAGACAAAAATTACGCTAAGCATTTCAAATGAAGGGAGTTGATACAGGTAATCAGTTACAAAGGCTCTGAAGGCTGAGGGGAAAAAAGGGGACTCACTGAAGTAATAGGGAAGCAGCTACTACTCTTTGGAATTGAAGTTAAAAAAAAAAAAGAGAGAGAGAGATGTGACGTGGGTTTAGCAGAATCCAGGTGCTCAGCTCTCTGAGGAAGGGGTATCTCTGGCTATTGCTGGATTTCTGAGAGTGTGATGAGGCTGATTCTGTGAATGCCAAGGGAAGCTGAAGGATGGAACCAAGCTGACAGGAGCAGAAAAAAAACTAAAAAAGTCCCTTCTCTGTACTTCCTTCCTCTAATCCCCCTATAGCATCTCCTGTTTGTAGAAACCAATAGGAACCAGCTAACTTTGCATTCTGGGGAATGTACTTCACATGGTCACAAATTTGAGTAGAGAAAGAAGGATGAATTTGGAGGTAAAAAACAATATGTGGCTGTGCGTGGTGGCTCACGCCTGTAATCCCAGCACTTTTGGAGGACAAGGCAGGCGGATCACGAGGTCAGGAGATCAAGGCCATCCTGGCTAACATGGTGAAACCCTGTCTCTACTAAAAATACAAAAAATTAGCTGAGAGATTGAGACCATCCTGGCTAACATGGTGAAAACCCGTCTCTACTAAAAATACAAAAAATTAGCTGGGCGTGGTGGCAGGCCACCGCACCTGGTCAGGTTCTTATCAGGGATGCTGGAGTCTTGCTTCAGGGACTTCAGAAGGCACTACTCGAAGAGATAAATGGTTAGAAATTTTATGATTTTATGATTTATGATTATATCATAAATTTTGTGATATATAAATTATATATTCCTTTATATCATCCACAGAGTCTAGCAGTACCACACTTCTGGAAGTTTCTACTAATTTTGAGAACAGAACTCACCTCGACTAAATTGAGTCCCCAACTGTTTAAAAGATGCTTTTTCACTTTGTCTGCACTTCCTAGTACTTACAGATGCTAGCTTTTAAATTTATTTTAGAGAATTATTTTTAAATGAAGTATTGTGCATCCCAGGAATCTGGATGAGCAGTGTATACAAGTTCATACCATCAGATGAATGGAAACCACAGCTCCATTTATGGCTCATAGCTCTTGCACAAACCAATATTCCCCATTTGGCTTTTAGATGGGAAGTATGGGAATGTTACAGGTTCATTGATGGGCCTTTATTAATCCGTGTTTTAGGAACTTGGTAAGTAATGGCTGAATTCCCTTTAGGGATTCAGGTCTTAGAGGATATTGTCTTTTCCAAGCGTATTTTACTCCTGGTTTTAGCTTTACTTCAATAGGGGAAACTCTGACAGCTCATGCTGGAACTGTAATGTCCCATACTACTGTGTTAACCTGAATTCAGATTTCATCAGGAAGAGAGGAAATGTTAATATCCGCTAGCTGTAGTGAGGCTAACAAATTGATCTCTTGTCCTTTGTCTACTGACACCTTGAGGCTATCTTTTCCTGACAAGATAGAAGCCTCCAATGAGCTCGGCAGTTTCCTACCGAACACTAAAGTGGGGCATTCAGGAATATGTAGGGAAGAATGAGTTATAACTTCATAACCAGCCTCACAGACAAGAGGAAAAGTATATTGTCTTACCTTAAATCATCCATCTATTCTTATCACCAGACAGTCATGATTGGAGAGGAGGCTTACAGACTTAGGACAGAATAGGCTGCTCCAGTATCAATAAGAAATTCAGTTTTCCTAGGCTCCTCTGGAGTGGTGATGATGGAGGTGGGAGCTGGGTGGATTCTTGGGTGCCATTAGTCAGTGGTACAGTCTCCCTCATGGGAGAGATTTCCAAGACGAGGATCCTGTCTGGAAAGTCAGCGGATCTCCCTGCTTTGATGTGGTCAGGACAATCCCTTTTTCAGTGCCCATCCTTCTGGCAGTGTGTGTTTTGGTTAGGTCCCTCATTGGGCAGTTGTCTCTTGTCTCTGGTATTCTTTGCCTCTTTGGGTTGCCATGAGGTGGAGGGCTAATCAAGGTAGCCAAAAGCTGTGTTTTCTTGATCAGCCTGATATCTTTTTCCTCTTGCTTTGCCCTGTCCCTGCTGTTGAAAACCTTAAAAGCCTTCTCTACCAATACTGACAGAGGGGTATGGGGCCCTGTCTCTGACTTTTGTAACTTCCTTCTAATATCAGGAGTGAACTGTGTGATAAAAATGCAAAGTGCATAGCCAACAAGGCTATCCCTTCTGGCAACTCTGGATTAACAATAGTTACTATACTTTCTGAAGACTTCTGTAACACAGCTGAGGAGATTCTTTGCCAGTCCAGCCTGAGCTACTTCCCCAACCCTGTCATAATTCACAGGCTTCTTCATGCATTTTCTCATCCCTTCAGTCACATAGGCAATAAAATGCTTCATTCTACATTTGTCTATTTCATCACTAAGGTCCCACCAGGGGTCCTGCTCAGGGATTGTCTTCCCCAAAGCTTGATAAACAGCATATGAGGCATTGCCTGTACAAATGAGTCAGCATGTGCCCTTGCCCTTTCACGAATCTGGACCTTTTCATCTGGGGTGGCACAATTGTCTAAAATCACCATCACATCCTAACAGGTTAGGGTGAACCTCAGACATAGTTTTACAAATTCCTCCCTGAATTTACTGGGGTCCTCTAAGAACTGGCTAAACTTTTCTTTACATACTCTCAGATCTGCCATGGAGAAGGGGATGGGAACCTGAATTATTCCCCCCACCCATTTGCTATCTCCTTTAGGGGACAGAGGCCTTGGACTGGGGGGGTGAGGTAAAAGTAGTTGCCAGCTTAGAACTCAATCAGACCCCCATAGGGGATAGTGGATAGGGCTCTGGCCTTAAAATCTCTAGTTCTCTATGGGCCTGATCCAAGTATGGTGGAGATTCAGGGGCCAAAGGAGGCCTTGAACCTGAAAGAGGGGTGGAGGGTTACTGTGTATCAGGCCTGGGATCAGGAAGATTAGGTGGTGACTGTAATAGTGGATCAATGGGTAGGTCCGGCACTTGCTTCTTAACCCCAGGCAATAAGCTGGGAATGGTAGATGCCATGCATATGTGACATGAGTCCAATAACCCAGTATCTTGATACAACTTCATAAAAGTTTGCACATAAGAGATTTCTTCCCACCTCTGTGACTGCTTATAAAGCAAGTTTAGCTGTAACGTAGCATTATACCTAAGAGACTCATGTAATGTTCATTGCTCCTAATCTCCCAATGGGTTCTGGGGCCAGGTGATGTCACAAAGGGAGACTAATTTCTTTTTCTTTAGGTCTTCTAGCTTAAATTGCCCCCAGTTGGAGAGAATGTATCCTAGAAGAGAGTCATGGGGAACACTGAGATCATTGCCCATGTCTAATCCTGCCTCTCCTGTTACCTTTGATTAAAGATCCTGGTATAGGGAAAAGCCCCAGGGAATTAGTCTTGATGTAATTTGAGACCCTTTAAGCCCAGTAGTCAGCCCAGGATTCCCTTGGATGGAGGAATCCTTGTTCTCAGGGATCAGAGAGGAAAACATAGAAATAACAGACATAGTTGTTTCACACTAGCTGCTAAGGAATGGGTGCCCTACGTGTGACTACAAGGCCAGGAATGCCCATGGTGTGTGTAGTTGAAAGAGTGCACTTGTATTGTATAGGCCACAGGTGTACAGTGCCCTTTTTTCTTGAAGATGGGCAGTAGTAGGTGCTAAGATAATTCCTCTACTCTTGAGGAAGAAGGCCCCCATTACTCAAAACTGCTTTTACCTCATTTAGAACACAGGCCAAACAGTCAGGAGGAGGGGTGAAAGCCGAAGGACTGAGCTCAGACAATTGTAACTGCTCTACCTTTGCCCAGGCCAGAATGGACCCAACTTGAAGGAGGAAGTGATAGGGGAAATTAGGGATATCAAAAAGATCATGGAATGGGAGCTCTTGAATCTCAGAGTAAAATAAAGAGGGAGTGAAATATCAAAAGATCAGTATTTTGGTGAGGAGTTCAACTGGACAAAGTTTTCCCAATCAGAAGCAATGAGAGTGGAGAGTTTCCTGTAAAAAAGAAAATGGTTCCAGTGTTCTGCCTGGGAGGTACTCCCCAGGGCAGACAAAAGGGAGAGCACTCGAGTCTCACTGGACAGTGGAGTGAAGGCAAGGAGGAAATATAGGGAGAAAACCTTTTCCTTCATTTCAGGGAGAAAATAGGAGAATATGAAATTTCTGATAGTTCTCTGCAAATGAACCAGGTTGAAAGGGGGTGGGTGTGAGAGAGACAGGAAGGGAAGAAAAAAGACAAGGCAAGGAAAGGAAGCTTGTGAGGCTTCCCGCCACTGCCCAATGCAGAGTCAATGTCGTCACCACTCTTGCTAGTCTCCCATCAGGGAAAGCCTCAGCATCCTAGACCTTCACAGTGTCAGATGAGTCCCTCCCACCTTTGCAAGTCACAAGTCAAGGTGAAGTCTTTACAGCCAGAGGAAGCTAAGTGTACTTTTGGCTGAGATGAGTAAGACTGTAGGTGGCTCTCTGAGATAACCAGAGGAATAAAGTTAGAAGATGGGGAAGGAGATGGGGAAGGGAAAAAAGAAAGAAAAAGAAAATGAAGAGAGAAATAAAGAGCCCAGAGAAGCTGGGCATGCAGCAGGACTCATCCCAGCCATTGTTCTTTGGGCTGATCAAGTCCGACTGCCTACCTCCTCAACCAGTCTAGCGGGTTTCTTGGAAATTACTCAGAATCTGATGTCAGCTAGTCAGAGGGTTCTTAAAACCTAGCACAGAGGGGACTAGGACCCCTTCCTCCAGAAATCCCTAAGCCAATCAGGAGGGAAAAGAAAATGAGGGGCAGGGCTCAGAAAGAGAACAAAAGTACCTTGGGCCAAGGGAGGACTCAGTGACTGCAGAGACACTGAAGCAAATATTTCAAGTGGCCATTTCATCTATCACAAGGTCACATTCTGGAGGTCTTGCTGGCTCTCCGGTGCTTCTCCTCAGGGAAATATCCTCACTTATGGGCTCCAGCAGAGTCACCAAGGCTGTTACTGCATCCTGGACCCCACATTTGTTGGCTCTTGCATAAGTAGAAATTAACACCAGGATAAACAGAAATTTTTCTCAGCCACGATTTAATAGGTTTGTGACTCAAACATACAAGGAAGCAGCAAACAGGAAAGGAATCCTGGTACTAGCTCCCCAAGGGGCTCAGTTCTTGTCATTTGAAGGAAGGTGATGTGGGAAAAGGAATGATGTACAAGCAATGTTTAGGTGGGTTTTTGTAAACACTTGCACAGTGGGGCATCATGCTCTAACATGTATCACATGACTAGAAAATGGGGGATAAGCCTCACTGTCAGTAGAGATTTTAGTATTTCAGTGAGATTATAATGAGTAAAAAGTCAATGGAAGGTCAGGGCTGGAGTCCATCTCGTCTTCTGGCAGCTAGATATGCTGCCTAAGAAAACAGAAATGGTCCCAGGTTTTTGTTGGGAATGCTAGAGTCTTGCTTCAGCAACCTCAGAAGGCATCCATCCCTCAAAGAGATAAATGGTCAGATGCTTTCTTTTATGGTTAGCAATTCAGCCTGGTCAGCTAAGTTAGGAGAGCCCTGCCCTACCTGTTACATGACTTGGGTCAGCTTGTTAAGGAAGGCAAAACGCAGGAGAGGAATATGTCCAGATACCTAAGGCCCATGAGGACCCTGGTAACCGTGTCACTTGTCTGCCTGGACCAAGTCTCTTTTTTACACTGTCTTCCACTGACTTGCATTCCATGTACAATAGTTCTTTCAACAGAGCCAGTAGTCTTTTTCTTCTTGGATACTGCCATCTTCTATCTCCATAATGCTGAAATTTGATTACAGTGCCCTTAAAAAAGATTCCCCCTCTCTTCTATCAATAGACAGATAACTTTCCTCCTCAAGTTCTTGCCTTGCCAATGGCTCCCTCTCGTCTTGATTTTCCAGTATTAGTTGGCCAACAGGGTCTGCTGCTTCCTCTTTGGGTCCAACTTGGCTGGTTCTGTCCTACTTAGGTATTTTAGATATGGCTGCTTTTCAGTGGTCAAGCATCTCTGACTCGAAGAAGTACACAGCTGAACACATGGGTTTAATAAAACTTGAGATTATTTCACTATCCAGAATCTCCAAGTCATTTTATATTGTTATTTCTAGGCCTTCCAAATACTGCTATGCCTTGCTTAAATAAACCAAAACATTTCTTCCATGAAAATGACTGCCTTGTCAAGCTAAGCACACATTCTGTCAATTGTCCAACTTCATGCCAGCAGAGGGCAGGCAGGACAGATAATATCCACAGACAATTTCTGATCCTCAGGTTACCTAATACATATGTTTATCCTGTACAGAATAATTCTGGGAATTATATCAAGATTGTTAATCCTTGGCAAAAGGGTCTATTTGTCTTATCAAGGCATAAATTGATTAGCTGGCTAAAAGCTCTGGTACTTTCAGAATTTAGAAATTTTTTTGTATTAAGCTTTCTGGAAAGAATTGTTTTCCCAAACCCATCTGATCCCCAGAATTTAAACCAATAATTTAAAATATTGGCTAAGCATCAGAATCATACCTGCAGCTTATTAAAAATGCAGATGCGTAATCCTCATTCCAGACTTACTAAAGAGATCACCTGAGTGTTGGGCCCGAGTATACCTGTAGAAGCTATATACATTGTTTTGATATATAATCAGAATTGAGAATTCCAGATTTCCAACCCTGGGGAAATAAAAAGCATTGTTTAACCACTATTGGCTGCTTTGTGTTGTTGGCTTCAAAGAGCTGTTTCGATAAATGTCAGTCTGAGGATCTTAAGATTTATTCAGTGTTTAGTACTGAAAACGATTTGCCTTATTGGTTTGCTTATTTATTTATTTGTTTATTTAATTTATTTATTTCTCTGGTGCTGCTGTTTTTTTCAGTCTTTAAAATGGCCAAGAGTTGTTAATTCATGCTGTCATATATACTCCATTTGGTTCTGTTGTGTACATGAAGGCGCCCCTTAGATGGGTAGAATGGATGATAAAGCATATTTAGATAGCATCTCTGGACTCTTGGATATAAACTGTAATTTTGGCTGCATTACTCAATAGGTGGCTGATCACCACACTTACAGGGCTCAACAAAAGCTCAAGGTTTAAGTATGAGGCCTGAAATCTTGGAAGGGAAAGTTGTTCTATTCTGGAAGATTACACTGGACAGAGTCTCAGTGAAATCCTTTTCAGAGTATCCAAAACGTGGAGACCATGCAACTGTTTTCAAGATGGTAAAGAAACTGACTTACTAGGCCGGTCGCGGTGGCTCAAGCCTGTAATCCCAGCACTTTGGGAGGCCGAGACGGGTGGATCACGAGGTCAGAAGATCGAGACCATCCTGGCTAACACGGTGAAACCCCGTCTCTACTAAAAATACAAAAATTTAGCTGGGTGTGGTGGTGGGCGCCGAATGGCGTAAACCCGGGAGGCGGAGCTTGCAGTGAGCCGAGATCGCGCCACTGCACTCCAGCCTGGGCGACAGAGCGAGACTCCGTCTCAAAAAAAAAAAAAAAAAAAAAAGAAACTGACTTACTATAAAAATAATAACTTTACAAAGAAATATAGGCAGCTATCTGAGAGAATGAGGGAAGGTAAATAGCTCTAAGGATGAGGAAACAAATTTATTAAAAGTCCAGGTTCTGGAAGGAGAGGTAGTTAGGAGTTTCCTGCAAAGGCTGTGATTAGCCATTATCAACTACAAATTACTGGGCCAGCTTTGCCAGCAGGCATTTGAAATTGTATTCTATTCAGTAGTGTAAAGATGGCTTAATGTAAAAAAATCAATGCACATAATATACTGTATCAATAGGTAAAGCCAGATTTGTAAGATTTTAATAGTTTGCTAAAAGACAGTTGCTAAAAGTAATTTACTGTTTTTAAAAATATAACAAAAATAATAGACTCTTCCACAATATAATAAAGAACAACTAAGATTATGTCAATCAGTGCTAACAAGAGTATGATGAAACAGGCACTTTCATTAATTGTTTGTGTCAATGTAAACTGGTTCAAGAACTTTGAAAAATAATTGAATCTATATATTTCATGAGACAGATTTTTTAAACTTTGACACATTAATTCAAATTTTGTCATTCTTCCTTTTGAAAAAATCCAAAATGATGATAAAACCTCCAAGCACAGAG
Source organism: Colobus angolensis palliatus (assembly GCF_000951035.1). NCBI lineage: Eukaryota > Metazoa > Chordata > Mammalia > Primates > Cercopithecidae > Colobus > Colobus angolensis. The sequence goes on from NW_012120709.1 coordinate 12,698,875, forward strand.
ATATTAGTTTGAGAATTATTTATTAAAATAAAGACAATTGAAAGTAACTATGAGAGATATCCAAAATATCTGAGTGTGCATGCCTTACGTTTATACAAAATTTTTGCATGCATATCCTTTACATGTCCAGTTATTTATGTGTAAATTATACACATGTAGTTGTGTGTTAATATATTACATGATAATATATATTATATAGGCATACACACAAGAAAAATTGAAAACAGATGAATTAAAATGTTATTATCAATAATATTTTTGGTTAGGACATAGTGATTGACCATACCTTCTATTTTTGAAAATGTTGATTTAATATTATCTGTTGCAGCAATTCCATGGTCTTCATTTAAGACTACTATTTTTAATACTTTTTAAAAGCCAAGCTTACTTTAACAAAATTTACACATAGTCAAATACATCCTTTTAAAGAATACAGTTTAATAAGTTTTGACAAATGTATGTAGTTCTCTAACCAGTACCACAATCAAGATAAAGAATATTTCCCTAACCTCAAGAAGTCTCCCTGCTCCTCTTTTCAATCAATTTCCTGCCCCTAGCCCCACTCCTGGCAATTAGTGACCCAATTTCTCTCCCTATAGTTTTTTCCCTTTAGTTTTTACAAATCTAACAAAAATAATGAAAAGAGTCTTCCTCCATATAATGAAGACCAACTAAGATTATGCCAATCAGTGCTGATGAGAGCCAGAACTTTTCCTTTTCCAGAGAGTCTTATACATTTTACCATTTTTGTATCTGGCTTCTTTCATGTTGCATAATGCTTCTGAGGTCTAAACATCCTGTTGAATTTATCGGTAGTTTATTCCTGTTTTATTTATGGGTAGTATTTCTTACATAGACATACAACAAAATTTATTCATTCATCAGTTGATGGATATTCTGGTTGTTTGCTGTTTTGGGCTATTATGAATATAACTGCTATAAATAATTGTATACAGTATCTGTGGGAATATATGTTTTAATTCTCTTGTGTAAATACCTAAGAGTGATATTTCTGGCTCATATGGTAAGTGCATGTTTTCTAAAGTGGGCAAACCACTGTGTATCACCACTAGCAGTGAATGAGTATCTTAGTCTTCCACATCCTCACTAGCACTTCATATGTCCACTGAAAGTATTTTTTTTTTTTTTTTGTCATTCTAGTAAGTCTGTGTTATGGGCTGAATGGTATCCCTCCAGAATTCATATGTTGAAGTCCTAACACCCACTACCTCAGACTGTGATCTTATTTGGTGATAGGGCCTTTACGGAGGTAATCAAGTTAAAATGAAGTTATTAGTGAGAGTCCTAATCCAAAATGACTGGTGTCCTCATAAGAAGAGAAGATTAGGGAAGCATGTAGAAGAAATAAGTGAAGCAGAGATGGTTCCTGGGGAGATGTAAGCCACCAGAGAAAAGTACCCAGGAAATGATGAATGAGGAAGATGAAATGCCAAAACCTAATTCTGTGGTTATGCCACCAGGCACTCCTAAAAGGCACTCACGCCTGTAATCCCAGCACTTTGGGAGGCTGAGGTGAGAGGATTGCTTGAGGCCAGGAGTTCAAGAGCAACACCCTGGGCAACATAGCAAGATCCCATCACTTAAAAATAAAAAATGCCAGTGCATGGCGCATGGTAGTGTGCACCAGTAGACCCAGCTACTCCAAAGGCTGAGTTGGGAAGATCGTATAAGCCCGGGAGTTCAAGGTTACATTAAGCCACTCACACCACAGCAGTCCAGCCTGGGTAACAGAGAGACGTCTTTTCTCAAAAGAAAATGCAGTACATTGTGCATGTCGATGCTGGCAAGTCAACCACTGGAAGACAAATAGTGTATTTGACTGAAATGGGTGAAAACAGGGCACTTGAAATGTATGAAAAAGAAGTTAAAGAAAAACAAAACAGAGAAACTTGGTACTTGTCTTGAATCTTAGACACAAGTTAGGAAAATGGAGACAAGGATAAAACAATAGAAGCGAGTTTTGCCTTTTTTGAAACTGAAAAGAAGTATTTTATAGTTCTAGATGTCTCTGGTCACAGGAGCTTCATCCCAAATACAACTGGTGGTGTCTCTCAAGCTGATTTGGCTGTGCTGCTAATCTCAGCCAGGAGAAGAGAGCTTGAAATTGGATTTGATAAAAGGACAAACAAGAGAACATGCAATGTTGGCAAAGACAGCAAGTGTGAAACACTTAATTCTGTTTATTAATAAGATGAATGATCCAACAGCAAATTGGAGCAATGAGAGATACGAAGAATATAAAGAAAAACTGGTGCCATTTTGAAAAAAGTTGGCTTCAATTCCAAAAACTGCATTCTCTTTATGCCTGCTCAGGACTAACTGCAGAAAATTTCAAAGAGCAATTGAATTTCTGTACTTAGTACATTGGATTACCATTTCTTCTATATCTAGGTAATTTGTCAGACTTCAGTAGATCAGTTGCTGTACCAGTCAGGCTGGCAATTTTGGATAAGTACAAGGATATGGGCACTGTTGTTCTGGAAAAGCTGGAATCAGGCAGTTTGTTTGTAAAGGCCAGCAGCTTGTGATGATGCCAAAAAAGCACAATGTGGAAGGTCTTGGAACACTTTCCAATGTTATAGAAGCTGATACTGTAGCCCCAGGTGAAAAGCTCAAAATCAGACTGAAAACAGTTGAAGAAGAGGAAATTCTTCCAGGATTCATAGTTTGTGATGTTAATAATCTTTGTCATTCTGGAGGCACATTTGGTGCTTAGATAGTGATTACAGAGCATAGATCTATCATCTGCCCAGAATTTAATTCAGTGCTGCAAATTCACACCTGTATTGAGGAAGTTAAAATAACAGCCTTAATCAGATTGGTAGATAGAAAGTGAGACTCAACCCTGTTTTGTGAAGCAAGATCAAGTATGCACTGCTCATTTAAGGAGAGCAGGAACCATCTGCCTTAAGGTCTTTAAAGACTTCCTTACATGGGTCACTTTACCTTAACACATGAGGGCAAGACTTGTGATTGGAAAAGTTCTAAAACTGGTTCCAGAGAATAAGTAAGCATTTTCTTGATGATCTTGCATAATACTATGAGAAAAATTGACTGCAAAAAGCCTATTACATATCACCTTCTCTAATTTTCTGCCCATTGGTTAACCTCTCCCCATATTCGCAAAGTGAAAATTCATAGCAAAAGTCCACATTATGTCACTTTCTTATATTGAGAGCTCTGCTACGCCACCATTGAATTTTTAAAATATTTTCCCTCTTTTTCATACTCTGCTTCCTTGGATGGATTTGGCAATAGCTTTGTAAGTCATGTGGACATAATTGCCTAGAATAATGAAAACCCTATAGCAATTTGTTTTTCATTTTCTCCTTAGGCATACTTAATATTTTTCCCCCAGGCAGATCATTCGGAGTGTGCAAGGGTGTGTGCATATGTTAGAAAGACAACTACCATTTTAATAAATTATTCAAATTGAAAAAAAGAAGAGAAGGTTGATTAGGACATAAACAGTTACAGTGGGATGACCTTGTGAAGACACAGGGAGAAGATGGCCATCAATAAGCCAAGGGGAGAAACCTCAGAAAGAAGCCAACTATATCAACACATTGATCTGTTCTTCCAGCCTCCAGAATTGTGAGAAAATAAATTTCTGTTGCCAAACACACCCAGTCTGTGGTACTTTGTTATGGCAGCCCAAATAAACTAAAACAGTGTAAAAAAAAGATATTTTCTTGAGTTTTATTTAAATATCCTTAATAATATTATTTTTGTGTTCATTTTGCCATCTGTATCTCTTCTATAGTAAACTGTTCAAATCTTTTGTCCATTTTTTAAATTGAGTTTCTTGTCTTCTTATTACTGATTTCTAAGTGTTCTTTATGCATTCTGGATACCGGTCCTTTATTAGATATGTGCTTTACAAATATTTACTCCATATTTGTGGCCTGTCTTCTTAATAGTATCTTTTGAAAGAGAAAGTTTTAAATTTTGATTAAATTGAATTTATTATTTTTTCATTTATAGTTTATGCTTTTCATTGACATTTTTATTTTGATTTGTTACAACTTTACTGAGATACAATCGATGCAAAATAAACTACACATTTTAATTGTACAATTTGATAATTTGTGACAGGTATACATCTTTGAAAGAATTGCCACTGTTAAAATGATAGACATTTCTATCACTCCCTTCAAAATAAAGTTTCCTCTTGTCCTCGTGTAAACTATCCCTTCCTTCAACCCACTCCCAGGCAATTAATGAAATTCTTTGTTACTATAAATTAGTTTGAATATTCTAGGATTTATATGAATTAAATCACATAGTACGTACTTTTTTTGCATAGCCTCTTTCATTCAGATAAGTAATTCTGAGATTGATCCATGTTGATGTATATATCAATAATTCATTCCTTTTATTCAATTCATTATCATAAATTGTTAATCAATTTACCTTGGCTGACATTTTAATGATTGTCATACTTGAAAAATTTACTACACAAAGACAGTGGCTGAAAGGGAATGCAATATTGACCTCACTTACTGAATTGCCCTACTAGTTTTTCGAACCCTCCACCACAAAACAAAGACAATTGGTTTTGTTAAAATCTCAATTTGCCCCCATGTCAGACTGTTGACATTATGAATTAAATAGATAATATAAGTATGTTACATCCAACTGTAGCTCTTTATTGAAATTTTTTTAATTAAAATATTAAGTGGGTTACAAAATTCTGCTTCTGTTTTAAGCACATAGAGAAGAGAGATTTTACAAGTGACACATTTATATTTTGGACATTAAAATCACTTAATATGAAAATATTTCAAAGCAATCTAATTTTAAATGTTCTCTCCTTTGTGCAATTTTCTTCCAAATAGTAGCAGCTACTGCTTCGTTTTTTAGTAAAATATCTTGAAGTTAAATATTTAGTGTTTGTTTTTCTGAAATTTCTGTCAGCTAGCAGAATATGGGCTTGAATTTGTCATTACAGAAATTAAAAACAAAATGAATGTGTGCCTTTTTGAAAAAGGAAAATGAACAATGCACCTTTATGTTTGCTTGGCAAATCTCTTAAGTACTTGGCACAAAATGACCAGAAAACCTCTTTAGAATATAAAAGATTTTTAAGGTAATTTCTTATTTATTTCATGACACAATATTGTATGACAACTATAATTTGAGGATCTCTTAATATACATAAAATTAACCACACCAATAACATTCTGTAGCACTTTACGCACGTCTATTTTCAACTTCTGTGCCAAAAAGACTAATAATCCAATAAATTAATTTCAAATGTGCTATTGCACCTGTAATGTTACTTAAAACAATTTTGTAAAGGAAACTTAAACCAGATATATGAAGAGTGATTACATTTATATGGTTTTCCTGTAATGTAATTTTTACTTTGATCATATATCTTCTTCAGTACCTTTAAATAGCTAAGAAAAGGCTGTTTCATTATTAAAACAGAATCCAGAAAATACCATAAGCTGAGATACTATTTTTAATTGTAATTTCAGCCAACACTATAGCAAACCTCCCACATAATACTCATTTTTAAAATTCTTTAACAATGTTTTCTATGAATATTCCAACACTAATTAAGGAAAAAAATTGACCGCATTATTTTCTCCTTATTTCAGTCATTTTTAAAAAATCCTGACGTGACAGTGAATGATGTGCTTTCTTAATGATACTATATTTTGTCTTCGTTATTAAGTACAAAACCCAGAAGAAGGTTATAAACTTTATCTTCAAATTGGTGTAATTTTGTAAATACACAGTTGGATTTTACATGATTATAAATACTGGTGGGAAAATGTAGAAGTATATCTTGTATCTTTATAGTACAGATGCTTTAAAAAAAAAATTCTGACTCATTGTGATGGCTTCATTCTATCAGTCAGTACTTTGAGGCATAATAAGTAGCCAATACACATAGAGGTTTATTGTGGTCGTAGATATAATATAAATCCATCTTTCAGGCAGTCTTCTTTAAAAGTTCGATTTTTTTTAAGCTAAAGTTTTGTTAGTTTTTATTAGATCATTGTTGGTGATTATGTCTGAAATGAGTGGTGAAGAGCTTATACTAGGAGAGAATTGTCAGTCTTGCCATTAATACTTGACCACAGATCTAGACCTTCAATAGTGGAGAAAGGTATATTCATTCACTGGCATCCTATTGAACCAATAAGACAATAGGTATGTTGCTACATAGAGAAATGTGTAAAATAAAGTGCTAATTTATAAAATTTTACAGTCACCATAGAAGAAACTACCTAAAAAAAAGATAGGAATAGAATATGGAAAAATAAAAAGAGTTCTACAGGGGTGTTCAGATTAAAGATAATTTGCTTTCCTTTAGTAGCCAGAATGTTTATATTGTTTTGATTTTATTGTTTAGAATTATAAGAAAACACATTTGTATCAAATTTATTTCTTTTTATCCCTACAAAAATGTTCGAATTTGTGTGAAAGTTAATTTAGTCTCTATATACAAGTGCTAACTTCCGTACTCTGACAAATATGAATTATATAATTTCTTTCAATTATTACTAATTTGATGGGGCAGATAATTTATCTTGCATTTTTTGCATTTCTGTGAATTTTTGTGAAGTGTTCACAAATTGTCCATTAGATTTCATCGCTTATTAATTACTAGGTTATGAGAGGCTTTCTTTGATCACTCTGTACCACATAATTACTTCGTCCTTCCTGCCAGTGCCTGCTTTAGCTTTTTATTTTCCATAGTACTTACCTGGCTTATATTATGTGTTTATTTTTTAATGTATTCTTCTATTTTCTTCAGTGCTGTCAACATTGAATAACAGCTGCCATAGATTAGATAGCTGACAAATAACTGTTGAATGAATAATAAATGTCCTTACACATTTTTCTAATAGTGTTGCTATTTTGTGTATTAATCTGAAAGATCTCTTTCTATATTAGAGAGACAACATTTAAGCATATGTTACAAATACATTTTTCAATTTGTAATAGACTTTATTTTTTATTCTTTTAATTTATTATTTATTAATTGTTTGATAAAAAAAGAAATTTAATACAGTTATCTACTTAAATGCATTATTTTTATGGTTTCTGTATTTGATGTTTTGCCTGGGAATACTTTCCTCTCCCTCCTTCCTGTCTCCCTTCCTCCCTCTCCTTCCTCTCTCCCTCCCTCCATTCCTCCCTCATTTCCTCCCCCCTCTTCCTCCCTCCCTTCCTCTCCAACTCCCTACCTCCCTCTCTATTTTGTACTCCCTTCCTGTGTGTGTGTGTGTGTGTGTGTGTATGGGTGTGTTTCAGCCATAGAACTTAGTGTGGCATAGGTGAAATATAAAGACCTAATTTATGTTCAACATGGAGACTTCACTTTACCAGCATCACTTGCTATTTAATGTCTTTGAAATGCTGCCTTTATGGTATACTAAGAAGTCATGTAGATTTGGTTCTGTTTCTCTATTCTTCCATGAAGCTGTCTATTTGTAGCAGCAGTTTCATTCTTGCTTAATGTAGTTTTGCTGTATTTTTGAATATTTCATGGATAAATTCCCCTTCCATTTTTTCAAAATAATATTTTGAATGTTCTTTTTACTTTTATTATTTCTGATGAGCTTTGGAATCCTTTCTTTCATGAAGATATACATATTAATGAGAATAAATTTTGTATGCCTGAAATAGAAATTTGAGCATTTGGCAGAGATTGCACTCTGTGCCCTTAAGCTTTTAGACTAGCTTTTAGACCACCCTCTGTTGCTACCCCTAAGAACCATGTTAGGAATGAATCACTGTAAGCTCATTCTCTAATGCATGACATATTCTATGGGTGTTTTTTTTAGTGCATTTGTTTTTTAAACTGGTAAACTTTCGGGATTCAGTGAGAGGTTTTTAAATTGAGATTTTAATATTTTTAGTAGCTGCCTGTTCTTATTTTTTAAATGAAGGATTTTGAAAACTCTTTTTCTTTTTGCTCCATTTGAAATAAACTACAGTTGATGGCCAAGCAAAAGGCACAGGTGTGAGGATGGTGTATGCTTGTGGAAAAGCTTTGGGATGCCTGGTCTTCTGGCTGGGTAAGAATCATGGGTGCTTCTTATACCCCCAAAACAGATCCCTAACTCTGCTCCCAGGTGAAGGCTTTCATGCTAAATGCAACAGTCAGGAATGGTTACAAGGGATATAGTACAACCAACCACTAACTTATTACTCTAGACATGCAAAAAAAACTAGTCCCAATGTTCTCTGGCAAATTTCATCCACAGTATGTTGTCTTGCTTTCATTTTTAAGGTTCAGTCTTAAAACTACAGGAGCACACATTAGGGAGTGCTCTTGCTGAATTAGCTGACGAGGGAAAGGGGATAACAATATGTCCCTGTCTAAGTGGCTTTAAGGTATCTGTATTCAAAGTCTTCAAATCTTTTGACCTTTCAAAAGGACAGCCTTGCCATTGGTCAGTATATCTTGTCATTTACTATGGCATGGTGGTTTCTTGTGTTTGGATCTCTCTTTGAGACAGAGATTTACAAATATGATTACACAACTTTCAAAATTCTGTCAACAGTTTTGTTCTAGGTTGAGCTACTAGCCCCTGAAGCTCTAAGTGACATTCTGAAATTTGTTAATCAAATGAGCCTATGGTTTGTGGCTTTGATTTCTCACACTGGCCAAGTGGACCTAAAGCACTTTGCCATAAGGGGTTTTAAAAAAGTCTTACATAGTCATCCTTTTCTGGCTTTCCTTCTATGCAAAAGCCTGAGAGAGAAAGCAATGGCAATACAAATAAATGAAATTTAATAGATTGTTTTAATTTAAGAGCAACAATTCCTCTGGAAATTAATCATATTGGAGAGAATGTGAGCTAGGAGAGCAGCAGGACTCACTTCCCAGTCCTGAAAGGATAAAGTTAAAATATGTCTGGAACCAGCAGATGGCGCCAAAAGCAACCTCTAGTTGCTCTCATTGCTCATTAACATAAGATACTCCCACCAAAGCCATGACAATTTACATTTGTCATGTAAATAACCCAGCATGATGGCAATGATCCAGAAATTACTAGCCCCTTTTCTAGAGACTTCTGAATAATCAGCTTCTTAATTTGCATGTAATTAAAAGTGAATGTAAATGCTGCTAACCAATAGCTCACAAGTGCTGACTCTGGGTCACTACCTATGGGTTGACTCTGCTCTGCAAGGAGCAGCTCCTGTTCAATAAAAGTTGCTGTCTAGGCTGGGCATGGTGGCTCACCCCTGTAATCCCAGCACTTTGGGAGGCCGAGGAGCGCAGATCACGAGGTCAAGAGATGAAGACCAGCCTGGTCAACATGGTGAAACCCTGTCTCTACTAAAGATACAAAAAAATTAGCCAGGTGTGGTGGTGGGCACCTGTAATCCCAGCTACTTGGGGCGCTGAGGCAGGAGAATCACTTGAACCTGGGAGGCGGAGGTTGCAGTAAGCCGAGATCATGCCGTTATGTGCCAGCCTGGGCAACAAGAGCGAAACTTCATCTCAAAAAAAAAAGAAAAACTTAAAAATTATCTGGGCATGGTGGCATGTGCCTGTAATCCCAACCACTCAGGAAGCTGAGGCAGGAGAATTGCTTGAACCAGGGAGTCGGAGGTTGCAGTGAGCCGAGATCGCACCACTGCACTCCAGCCTGGTGACAGAGCAAGACTCTATCTCAAAAATAAAATGTTGCTGTCTAACACCACTGGCTGGCTCTTAAATTTTTCCTAGGTGAAGCCAAGAACCCTCATGGGTTAAGCCCCAATTTCAGGGTTTGCTTGTCCACCTGCATCAAATGGACTAGTTTTTAGTAGGCACTCATTTTATTACTTCCAGCTTTAGGAGATCATTTTTCATAACTCTCTCACTGATTACCATTCTGTCTTTGCAGACATAGTTTGGTCAGCTCAGCAGAGCTAACTTTCTCCATCAGGGTTTCCTGTGGTAGCCTCCTGGCTGAGCTAACTGTGGTTCATAGGGAAGAAAAGACCTAGCTTTGCAGGTGGGGATTTTAAAGTTTAGGTTCCAAAAAAATTAGGGCAAATGCTTGACTTTGTTTCTCATTGTTTTCCTTCTATCATCCTTGAGGATAATAGATAGATAAACAATTTGATTTAATGTCTTTGCAGTGTACACCTTCCTTTGAACGATTTCTATTATTCTGTCTTAATTTGTGGTTTATTGGAAAGTCTTGGTTCTGTTATGGTGGTCTACATAACCCAGCTCAGATAATAAAACAGAATGGTTTCCTGAATTCAGTGGAAGAACAAATGCTTAAGAGATTTACAAATATAAAATAACAAAGAAGAAACTATTACTAAATTAAAAAGTCAACGTTTAATTTTTAAAAAATCCATACTTTTAGCAGCTCAGTCACTAAGTTGATGAATATTAATTGGCTACAAATTATTTTCTGGGTTTGATTTAAAAAACCAAAGGACAGAAAGAGATATCGAGCAACTTAATTCATCCTTCCATCTTCAGTAAGTTCCACAATTGAGTTTCTGGAGTCAGAAGAAATACTTTCTATTATTGCAAATTACCTCAGATGCTCCATGAAAGTAGGTGAAATGTAAAATGTTCCACATGCATTGTATTAGGCATTTTATCAATTCATTTAAAACCCAAGTCAGACAGGGCACTTTGGCTCACACCTATAATCCCAGCACTTTGGGAGGCCAAGACAGGTGGATCATGAGGTCAGGAGTTCAAGACCAGCCTGGCCACGATGGTAAAACCCTGTCTCTACTAAAAATACAAAAATTAGCCAGTTGTGATGGTAGGAGAGGCTGAGGCAGAGAATTACTTGAACCTGGGAGGTGGAGGTTGCAGTGAGCTGAGATCACACTACTCCACTCCAGCCTGGGTGACACAGTGAGACTCCATCTCAAAAAACAAAAACAAACTCAAGTCAGATCAAATAACCCCCATACTGATACCCTTCAAGGACTTTCCATATTTCTCAGATGGAAAACCAACAGCCTTAAAGTGACAGGTGCGCGCCAGGGCCACCTGACTTGTCTCTTCTCTATCTTAGCTCTCCTACTCCTCCTACACTCCTTTTTGACCACGTTGGTCACCTCACTCTTCCTGGAACCCACCCAAGCATGCTTCTGCCACAAGACCTTTGCACTAACTGTCCCCGTTGTCCAAAGCTCTCTTCCTGCAAATGTCCCACGTTGTTTTCTCCCTCTCTTTGTTTGAGTCTTGGATCTACCATCACTTTTTTAGAGAGATGTCCCATAACCATCCTGGGACCATGTAAAATGACACCCCTGGTACCATGTCCCTGCCCCAGACACGCACACACCCGTGTTTTGTTTTTTCTTTTCATGGTGGCACATATCAAGATTGAGCATGGTTTAGTATTTACTTGTTTATTTGTCTACTGATGGACTCTTCTACAGGAACATAAATTCAGTGATGGAAGGATTTTGTTTTCTTCCCCATTCTATCTTCAGTGTCTGAAACAGTATCTAGTGTGCTCAGTATTAAGTTAATATTTGTTAAAAAACTTTGTGAGGCAGAGAAAACCGAATACTATGTCATCTCACTTATGTGAAATCTTAAAAAGTCAAACTCATAGAAACATAATGTAACAGTGGTTAGCAGGGATCAGGGGTGAGAGATGTTGGTGGAAGGGTACAGACTTTCAGTCAAAAGATGAGTAAGTTCTGGGGACCGAAAGGGTAGCATGTTGTCCATAGTTAGCAATACTGTGTAATATACTTGAAAGTTGCTAAGAGAATAAATCTTAAGAGTTTTCATCACATACACAAAAAAAGATAACTTTGTGAAATAAGGGATGTGTTAACTAACTTCATAGTGGTTTTGGTAATCATTTCACAATGTATATGTATATCAAATCATCACAGAATACACTTTAAACATATATAATTTAATTTGTCTGTTATACCTCAACAAAACTGAAAAAAAATTGTTGCCCTCCAATTATGTGCAGTATTAACACAATTCTAGGCCCATAACAATACCTTTATTATGATTATGATTATGATTATTAGTTTTTTTGAGACAGAGTCTCTGTTGCTGTTGCTCAGGCTGGAGTACAGTGGCATGTTCTCAGCTCACTGCAACCTCTGCCTCCTGAGTTCAAGTGATTTGCCTACCTCAGCCTCCTGAGTAGCTGGGACTACAGGTGTGTACCACCACATCTGACTAATTTTTGTGTTTTTAATAGAGATGGGGTTTCACCATATTGGTCAGGCTGGTCTCACCCTTCTGACTTCAGGTGATCCACATGCCTCTGCTTCCCAAAGTGCTGGGATTACAAGTGTAAACTACTGTGCCTGGCCCCCTTCGTTAATATTAATTGAATAAATAACTAATGAAAAACATTTTCACCAAAAAAAAAACCACTTTGTGAAGTAACTCAGATGTTACTGTTGTTTGAAAATATGTTTATCTTGCTATATGTGTTTTATATATGGCAAGGATGGATTATGATTTTAATTAAAAAATTGATTCAAATAAACAAACATACATGTTGCTGGGCTAGGCCGTGTGATAGGGGATGCCAAGACGAATTCATTTTACTTCTGCTTACCACTTCATGGCCTCAGGAAAAGCATAAAACGTTTGGCAGCAGCAGCAATCTCAAAGTAATTGATAGTTATGAATTATGTAGCCAAAGCAGAGGTAACAGCAAACCATTCTGGTTGTTTTTCACATAGACCTAATTGTTGTAAGTAGAAATGAGAAACTGATACAACAAGAATGGAAATAGCATGTATATACTATATTAATTAGTTACTTAATATTAACGTTTGCCTTTCCTAAATCCTAAATCTGTTCTCACACTGCTAATAAAGACATACCCGAGACTGGGTAATTTATAAAGGAAAGTGGACTCACAGTTTCACATGGCTGAGGAGGCCTCAATACAAGTAATTTATAAAGGAAAATTCCACATGGACTCACAGTTCCAAATGGCTGAGAAGGCCTCAATACAAGTAATTTATAAAGGAAAATTCCACATGGACTCACAGTTCCAAATGGCTGAGGAGGCCTCAATCATGGCAGAAGGTGAAGGAGGAGCAAAGGCATGTCTTACATGGCAGCAGGCAAAAGAACATATGCAGGGGAACTGCCCTTTGTAAAACCATCATATTGCATGAGACCTATTCACTATCACAAGAACAGCACAGGAAAAACCCACCCCCATGATTCAATTAACTCCCACTGGGTCCCTCCACAACATGTGGGGATTATTGGAGCTACAATTCAGGATGAGATTTGGTTGGGGACACAGCCAAACCATATCAACTGATAGGAAAAAACTTCAAATAATTATAGTAGAAACAGAAGATCAAAAACCATTTTTGCTGGTGCTGCGGCTTATACCTGTAATTCAACAACTTTAGGAGGCTAAGTTGGGAGGATTGCTTTGGTCCAGGAGTTCAAGACTGCAGTGAGCTCTGATTGTGCCACTATATCCAGCCTGAGTGACTGAGAGAGACCCTGTCTCTAAAACATCAAACAAGAAAAAAAAAAAAAAAGAAAGAAACAAAGTTTGAACATTTATTCCTAACTTTTTTTGTACACTGACGTCTTTGATGATGAGTTATGGACCTTCTCTCCAGAATAACGAACCTAAACACATAGTACATAAAAATCAAAACATGTGAGGGCATGGGGTGCAGGGGCTCGAGCCTTCAATCCAGCACTTTGGGAAGCTGAGACAGGAAGATAGCATGAACCCAGCATTTTGAGATAAGCCTGGTCAACTTAGTGAGACCATGTCTCTACAAAAAAATTTAAAAAGTAGCCAAGTATGATTGTGCATTCTTGCAGTCCCAGCTACTTGAGAGGCCAAGGCTGGGGGATTGCTTGGGCCCAGGAGTTCGAGGCTGCAACGAGCTATGATTGTGTCACTGCACTCCTGCGTGACAGAGCTAGAGTTCCATCTCTTAAACAGCATATGAGTGATTCTTCATGGACCCCTTTAAGTCCATTCATGGATCCTAGTTTGAATATTTCTGATGTAGAGAAATGGAGAAATATAACCAAGGAAAAAGCTAATATACTTACTGTGAATTCTACCTGAAGCCTACTGACAAATTAAGAAAAAAAAGGGAAAGACAAATTATATAAAAGAAGGAAAGAAGTCATAGAAAAGTGAAAGTTATCATGTACTTAGTCTATGCCTCACACTATGGTAGGTTTTTAAAATACATAATATCTCAAGAAATTCCCATCTCACTCATTTGAGGGAGCTGTTGTTATCCACAATTCATACACAGGAAACAAAGAGTAGAAATGGAATTTCAATCCAGGACTTGCTAGTTTCAAAAGGCTATAATCTTTCTAACCTCGTGATGAAAATAAGTGAACTATTCATCAACGAGAAAAGACACATATTTTTCCTTGATGCTAAACTCTAAGAAAAAGAGACTGAAACTTTCTACAGGCTAGAAAGACAATGGTATTTTATGTTTTCTCCATCCTCCTTTTACCGAGCAGATTACAGTCATAAAACTTGGGAGTGTTACGAGTGTTTAAAAATATTTTCATTTGATAAAACTCTTCTAGGACTGGGAAGTTTTATCTGGCAATTAACTTGTGTGTGCTTTGATGATAGATATTGCGTTTTTATTTCTGATACAATTTCTCCATTTCAAACTATCTTGCTTTGTATACAGAGGCCACTCAGGACATAGCAGTCAGCTGATTGACTATATACAGGTCATTTCAGATGGCTCAGATTCCAGCCTAGTTTAAATAACGTAGAAATCCTAGTTATATTTGGAAAGGATCTTGAGAAATCCAGATGTTTAGCAATAATCCGTTGCAGGCAGCATGCATATTAATAGCTAATATTAATTGAGCACTTACTAAGCTCCAGGCTGTGTTTTAAGTACTCTTCATGAATTTCTCTTTTAGTCTTCTCAACAGCTATTTAAATTAAGAGGCACTATTATCTCCATGAGAAAAATGAGACACAGAAAGTGTTTTCCAAACCGTCTATTAATTTAGCCAAAACACTGGTCAGTCTGTCAAATTTTATTCAAATCAACTCAATCAAAACTATCCAATTAAAATGGAAAATAGACAGAATCTTACATCTATTTTCTAGAGGCCAGAGTAGAATTCTTCCATATAGAATTCCAGCATAGTGTGCTTCCAGCTATTTCGCTAAGATCCCAGTTTCAAATGATTTGGATAATATAAAGAATATGTAGAAAAGTTACCCACCTCGCCATGCTGCCCTGTCAACATCTTTCTTTGTAGGTGTTTTGCGTCATTCTAAGCAGATTGCCAAGGATCAATCAAAAGTAGAACAATTGAGGGATGAGGTTCTAAGGGGCATCTGAAATGACAGCCTTCCATAAGCATAACCTGGCAGATGATGAGCATCCTTTGGAGAATCGGCAACCTTACACGAAAAGGGCAATTGTCATGTTCCATGGCTGATTTCAAAGGATCTTGGCATTTTCTTATCATATTAAGAGTAAATCATTAGTGAGAGTAACCTTTGGATGTTAACATATCCTATAAAATTAATTAATGCTTAAATTCAGAACTCTCCATTGTAAAGACATTTGTCTTCATTTTTGCTTAAAAAAAAAAGGACAGGGAAAAAGTTCAATTGTAACTGTATTTGGCTTCATGTGAGACACGAGCTCTCACTCTAGAACCACCCACCCATGCTCCGTTTACATACACAAATAGCAATTTAGGATGTGTGATGTCTTTTCAGTTTTAGTGTCTCCTGAGATAATTATTGGGCAGATTCAGGACAGAGGTTGCATAGTTTCTTAGTTTTAATAATTTCTCAAATAATTGGGGTCTTTTCTGGCTATACCTGATTTACCTAGGAGGCCATGCACTTACAGGTCGGCTTTGCCTCAACAGATGTGAGCACCAGACCCTTTCCTGCCTCACAATCACAAACGATACTGCGCAGGACACCTTGGGGCTGCATTAAGGGCAGGTGGGGTGGGAGTAGGAAAGAAGTAAATAGAGATGGATCTGCCAGTGACAGAAGGAGCAAGGATTAAGTGAAGAAGAGGTGACAGAGAAGTCACTGAGTAGAGCGATGCTGGCGCAACTGCTAAGCAGGTTCATGGATAAAGCAGTCTAGCTTTTGCATGAGGCAAGTTCAAAGGGGCATTGTCAGGCTTTGAAATTGTGTCAGCTTGAAGCACTGCTGGCATGAGTTTTATAAGAATTTGTGATCACTTCTATACACTCAACCCAATATCAGGAGAAAAGGATGTCACTTTGTTTTAGGACACTTGCATCGATGTATAATTGCCAAATGTCTGAGTAGATAGTTTAGTTTTTAAGCATAAGAAAGGTAAATGATTGTTTAAAAATGTACCCAGGATTTCATTTGTATTCAGGAATAATGAGGCCAGAAGGTGAGAACACGATTGTCATTGAAAAGATAGTTTAGTAGTCACAGTTTCCAAAAGGAGGGAACCTTGCCCTGTAGGGCCACAAGGGAGAACACTGAGGTTGGTCACAGGCAGACAGAGGGGAGGACACTTCAGAAAAGCCATTATTGTGGTTTTCAGGGGAAGGAATCGGTGAGGTAATGTAAGCAGGCTAAGCAGGTTCAGGATTCGCTAGTTTGAATGATTTCAATCAGCTGGAGTATAGGCCCCTACCCTGTCTCCAGTTGTCTGATAGCTAGCCCTGGGTTGACTAAGGAAGGGAAATAGTATCCATGGTGCAAGAAGAGGCAGATGAGGGGTGTGGGCTTTTAACTGGTTAGTCTGCATATGAAGGTACACTTGATGAAAAACTCCTTTGCTATCTCTAGGGGTCTGCTAACCACTGGAGGGGCAGTCTTTCCCTAATCAGCAAAACCTCAGACATCAAAATGTTCCTGACGAGGCCGGTCCCCCAAAAGATGGGGTCTTTCTCTGTTTGGTATCAAGAAGCCAATACATGAAACCAAAAGTGAGCGTGAAGCAGTGCAAGATTTATTCAATGGCCATGGAATTGAGAGTTGGGAGTATAGCTCAGAAATCAACTTCTTGACTAGTGAGGGGCAAGGGGGTTAAATATAGGGTTTCTCTAAAGAAGGAGTTGGACATTAATAGCAAGAAGAGGAATATTCATATCTTTTCTGGAAATGGGCAGTGAACTTCTCACAGCTACAGTGCTGCCTTTTTGTCTTTTTATGGCTTCTTCTGTTTGTTGTCATGGCAATTGTCAACTGTCATGGCACTGGTGGGAATGTCATTTAGCATGGAAATGAAATTATAATGAAGTCTGAGATCTTTTTGGAGTCATTTGGTTGGCTATTTTGGTTCTAGCCAGTCTCAGCTGGTCTAGTTACACAGAGAACTTTTTTTTTTCTTTTTTTTTAAATCATAGACATCTTGTTTCTTATGATTAAGCAGAATTAAGACAGGGTAGAAATTCAGCCATGTCATATAGGCATTATATCAAGTAACAAATTATCAGATACAAAAACTACAAAATATGGTTAATGCAAATATGTACAGGGATGCCCCCATTCTCTCTCTGTACCCATGCAAATAAAGTGTGCACTATCAAAACACACCTCCCTGTCCCAACTTTCAAGGTTGTCTTTGGGTGGCTCTGGGAAGAGGAAGCCAAAGTTGCGTGGTTGCATGGAGAAAGAGCAATGGATATTCACTTTGACTTACCCAAAGTTTGTGCAGCCTGGATCTGAAGAGATCGTTGTCTCTTTCTGGTTGGGTTCTACTGGGTGATTCTCAGAGGAGAGGCCATTCCTAATGGTCGGACTCTTATGTGCTCCAGGAACTGTATGTTTTCACAAATGTGCCTCCAGCAGTAATGCTGCCACTTTGGTCTGAGAAAACTTTATGAGACACACAAATCAAACCCTTGTATTTTCATTATAAAAATTATTAAGAAGTATTTGAAAGATATTCTTTAGCAAAGGCCTGCATTTTCCTTGGCTAGCCACCTCTCTTGAGGCTCACTCCTCTGCTCTGCTATTCCATCTTTAAATCATTAGTATAGTGTTTATATTTTTCAAATGGCACTTATGTATACTTACATGGAGGGGTAATACATTCCATTACTATCGAAATTCTATCCATCTTCCCAGATAGAGCTGGAAGTTTCACTTGTCTCAAGTTGTTCATTCATGCAGTTAATGTCAATTGAGCACCTAGTCTGTGTCAGCATTGTTTTAGGATAAAACCAAGCACAATGCAGACAACATACCTTCATACTTGGTGCTGACACTCCAAGGAGGAAGGAAGTCAGGCAATTAAAAAAAAGAATGTGTCAGTGTGGGGAAAAAGAGAGGTCAGCCTGTTACTGTGTTATTATAAATAGAAGTAAGTTTAAGAGACTCCATTTGGCTCTGTATTTAAGATACTGTTAATCTGTGACTCTACCCCCAATCTTGTCCTTGCTAAAAACATCGCTGTGCTAATTAAGGTTGAAAGGATTTTGGACTGTAAGAAATGTGCTTTGTTAGCCAAATGTTTAAAGCCTACTTGTGGTTGAAGGTCAGTACCACTCCCTTAAATCTCAGTAAAAAAAAAACATCTGTCTCCTGCCCATCCCTAGGAAAATGTAACATTTCTGTGTATCTGTATGCCTTACTACTAATTTACTCCCTTATCTTTTTGGTAATAAATACTGAAGAAACTCAGAGACCGGTGCCAGTGTGGGTCCTCTAGAAGCACAGCACTGGCCCCCTGGGGCCTCGCTTTTCTTTCTCTATACTTTGTCTCTGTGTCTTTATTTCTTTTCTCAAGTCTCTCGTTCCACCTAGTAAAAAGCACCCACAGGTGTGGAGGGGCAGGCCACCCCTTCATGTCAGATGGTTAGTGTCATAGAGAAAAATAAAATAAGGTGGGAGAATAGAGTGTGAAGTAGATGGGAAATATTGCTACTTTATATATGGTGGCAAGGGCAGGCTTTGTTCATAAGGTGAGCATGCTTGTGTTTTAGTAAGTTTCCCATTGAGAAGGAACAGCATATGTGAATGTCCTGAGATGGGAATGCATTTGGAATGTCCCAGGAAAAGTCAGGAGACCAGTGTGACTGAAAAGAGTGACAGAGAGAGAAGCAAGACATAAAACTAGATAGTAACAGGTAAGGAATTGGGAAAAGAGGCTGCTGGGCCTTGCAAACCAATCTAAGGACTTGAGTGAAAAGGGAAGCTACAAGCAGGTTTAGAGTAGCAGAGCAGAAGAAAGAAATTCACATTTTCACAGGATCCTGCTGGCTTCAGAGAAGAGTTTGCATGGTTAAGAGCATAAGAAAGGAGGCCTTTAATATATTCCAGGTGAAGATGATGAAGGCTTGGACCAGTGATGGAAGTGGAAGTGAGGAAAAGAGTCAGGTTGTGGATATGTTTTTGAAAGTAGAGCCAGCAGGGTCTGCTGTTGGATCAGATGTGAGATGTAGGAAGACTGAGAAGTCTAAAATAAGTCCAAGGTTATTGACTCAGAAAATGTAAGAGTGAAATTTTCACTAACTGAGCTGGGGAAGGCTGTAGGAGAAGCTAGTTTTGGTGGAACAGGTGCAGAGGGGGTGAAGGTGAGAAGATGGAGGAGCTCAATTTTGGAGCCATTAAGTTTGACATTGTGGTTAGACATGCAAATAGAAATGTTGAGTAGGCAGTTAGATACACAAATCTGGAATTCAGGTGAAATATAAAATTGGAAACAATATAGGTACTATTGATAGGCATGTGACTGAAGATCACATAGTCAGTGAGCAATAGTCACAATAGCCAAAAGGCAGAAATGACCCAAATGCCCATCAACACAGAAGAGGGCCAAGGACCATGCCCTGGGATCAGCAGTACTTAGAGGTAGAGCAGATGAGAGAAAAAAAAGAAAAAGAAAAACAGGAAAAGAGATTGTAAAGGAACACCCAGCAACTTGGTTGGAAGCCAAGTTAAGAAAGTGTTTCCAGAAAAAAAGAAAAATGTGCCTTACGCATTTAAGACAAGTTAGGTGAGGAAACAAATCAACCACGAGATTTAGCAACATAGAGATTATTGGGAACCTTGACAATAGCTGTGTCCAGGGGGTGGCAGACTTTTAAAGTCTGTTTGGAGAGAGATAGAGAGAGAATTGGAGAAGAAACGTAGAGTGCAGGCATAGATACGTAGTTTGAGGAATTTTGCTACAAAAGGGAGCAGAGATACAGGATAGTAGTTGGACTAGAATGTGGATTAAAAAGAGGAAAGTTGTTCAAAATCTTTATTGAATATTCTGAATCATGTCTCTCTATCCGCATAACTGGCCCAGCGTAGATGCTTAGTCAGTGTCTACGATTAGGATAAGTGCATACATTGTGATATATAGACCTGTGGGTATGCTACATCATACCGCTTTGACATGATTTCACGAATATCTGTCTTGTTTAATCAATGCTGGGTTGAAAGCCACTACTCTGACACCTAACATGAGAAGCAGGAATAAAGTGGGTACTGAAACTGTATGTGATGTGCATATTTTGCACATAATCCTCTTAGCCAGTCTTGAAAACAAAATGAAGATGGATTTGTTTACCTGCCTATTTTCCTTCTTAGTCTGTGATTCCACATTGCCAAGGGTGATGTCTTTTGGTCTTTGTATCCACAGTAACATGTAGTACCTGGGGATCAGAGGCATTTAAAAAAGCTGATTGAAAAACATGAATTAAATGAATGGATAGAAAGTAGTACAGAGGTCTGGCGCTGAATGTTATTACCACCTGAAAGCATACAGGTTACATAAAGAACAGTTCCTTGAACTATCAGGAACTTACTGCTAATGGTAATACAAATAGGGCAAAATATTTGAAGAAAAACCATGCATGAAACTTGAGTAAGTCTTCTTGACTTGAACTGGTTGTGGACATCAAAAATTAAGAAGTGATATTTAAGTTTTTAGACGAGATTGGGCATGTTCCAGGTGGTATGGCCAGAGATGATTTTTAACTTTTCAGACATAAGAGAGTGTTTTCTTAAATTTGTCAGACTGAAAATTCTGCTAATCCATTAAGGACTTTACTATTATAATTAGCTTGCTCCTTACAATTCACTGATCATAATAATTTATTTTATTATTAACAAGAACATTGCTCACCATGGTTAGAATTCCATTAGTGTTCAACACTAATAAATCATGTGCCACTAGTTAATTATCCCCAAAACTTTTAATTAAACAAAACCAGCACTCGTAACCAAACTGGCCCTATGTTGACAGAATCCTGCTATGCAAGTCTGATTTTATGACTTTGTGGTCAGCTGATAATAACTTCAAGAGGCAGCACTCAGGTTGCATATTCACTCTTGAGCCTGTGGTTATCTACTCTGACTCTACCAGAACCTAATAGTAAGTCAGGAGCTGTTAATCAAAAGAAGAGTAATTTGTCAGTGATGGCATAGCTTTTCTACAAAATCTTAGAGGACTGCACTGAAATTCTTCTAATAATACTTTCTCCCTATAACATCCTGTTTGCTCCATATACTTCAAGCCCTATCAGGCCTATGGGCTCCTAAGTTCCCAGTGATGGAATTGATTACTTACAGTCTGAAATAGCAAGAGAACTCCTCTTGCTCGGGACCCATTGATCAAGATATTCACCTCAGTTTGACTAAACTTTAGATAAGTTTTTTCTTTCTTTCCTCCTTTCTTTTCTGTCTCTCTCTCTTCTTCTTCTTCTTCCTCTTTTTTTTTTTTTTTTTTTAAAGATAGGGTTTTATTCTATCACCCAAGCTGGAGTGCAGTGGCACAATTTCAGCACACTGCAGCCTCGACTTTCTAGACTTAAGCAATCCCCCCACCTCAGTCTTCTGAGTAAGCTGGAATCACAGGAATGTGCCACTACACCCAGCTTATTTTTTATTCTTTAATTTTTTTGTAGATATGTGGGTGTCTCTATGTTGCCCGGGCTGGTCTCGGACTCCTAGGATCAGGTGATCCTCCTGCCTCGGCCTCTCAAAGTGTTGAGATTACAGATGTGAGTCACTGTGACTGGCTAGATACATTTCTACTTCACTAGGGGACCCTAATTTATTTATTTTCCTCTCTTCCTTCCTTCCTTCCTTCCTTCCTTCCTTCCTTCCTTCCTTCCTTCCTTCCTTCCTTCCTTTCTCTCTCTCTATTTTTTCTTTCTTTCTTTCTTTCTTTCTTTCTTTCTTTCTTTCTTTCTTTCTTTCTTTCTTTCTTTCTTTCTTTCTTTC
>NW_012120709.1:12721072-12820304 GCF_000951035.1 Colobus angolensis palliatus
TCTTTCTTTCTTTCTTTCTTTCTTTCTTTCTTTCTTTCTTTCTTTCTTTCTTTCTTTCTCTCTCTCTCTTTCTTTCTTTCTTTCTTTCTTTTTTCTTTTCCTTACTTCCTTCTTTTCTTTTCTTTTCTTTCAGCACATTTACTTTCAAAAACTTGCAATTGTTAATTCTTTCTCTGGTACCCTGAGATATAAATCTTCTCTTAACCTCTTGCCAGCTTTATAGTCCAGGAAAGTCTTACTCAAGTACATGGGAGGCATCCCCTTGAATCGTAATTATTAAAAGACATACCACCCCTATCTCCCAGTCTCTGTGGGAGGGTAGGATCTTAGCGATGATGCTAAGCAACAATCAGCAAACACAGACAGCCTAATCCCATTTACTAATCTCCCCCCAGCATCCTTCAGTCCTCAGTACTTCCACTGGCTTACCTAACCTCTTAAAAATCCTTTTGCCTTTTGTTTTAGTGTAAGTGAGTTCAGTCTTTGTCTCCTATTGAAATAGTCTAGAATAAAGTTATGCTTGCCTATTTAATTCTATCCAGTGCATTTTCTCTTTGACACCACTGAGAGCTTATGAATTACTTGGCACATGGATCAAAGTAGCACCACCAAATGCTGTAAATATTGCTTAAAAATTAAAAAATGCTGTCAGGTATTGTAAAATAATTCCCAGCTGTTTGAGCAAGCATAATGAACACAGAATCTGTGCTAAGTACGTCCATACAGATAAACTGCCCAATATAAAATTATGTTTCTTCTTCCTTTGTCTGACATTCTTAGGATCTATTCTCACACATTTCCTAAGTTTTTGTGGATATATATTAGCAAAATTTTACTATATTTTTGTACAAATCTTGTCTGTAATAATCTGTTCTCACATTGTTATAAAGAGCTACAAGAGACTGGATGGTTTATAAAGAAAACAAGTTTAATTGATTCACAGTTCCACAGACTGGACAGGAGGCATGACTGGGGAGGCCTCAGGAAACTTACAATCATTGTGGAAGCTGAAAGAGAAGCAAAGACATCTTCACATGGCAACAGGAGAGAAAGTGAGGAAAGGGGGAAGGACTACACACTTTCAACCAACCAGATCTGGTGAGAACTCACTCACTATCACAAGAGCAGCAAGGGGGAAATCCACCCTCATGATCCAGTCACTTCCCACCAGGTCCCTCCCCCAACATTGAGGATCAAAATTCAACATGAGATTTGGGTGTGGCCACAGAGCCAAACCATATCATTGTCCTTATAGAATGAACTCTGTATTTGCTCTTCTGAGGTATGTTTTCATCTCACTCTGGATATATGACTGGAGAGAAAGGGCAGTAATTTTTAGGCATAAGGACAGTTGACATCCTAAGGCAAGATAATGATCATAGGTGAGGTCCTTACAGAGTTTTCAAGCAGGATAAGACCATAGTATTCACATAGTGAGCAAGGAGTTGTTTCTGCTGACAAGGGGGAATTCACTGGCTTTTGAAAGTTTGGGATATTCAGATTCATCTAGATTTACCTTAATCACAGATTTCCATTCTTTTACAATAATTGTCCCACTTTTCACATACAAGACTTGGCAAAGCTGTAAATTCCACTTATATTGTAGTTAAGCAATTCCAGATACAACTCTTCATCTAATTTTAAAATTATACCAGCCCTATAGCTGCAAGAAATAAGAAGTTTTTCTGGATAGTCATAAAACTTCCCTGTACTTCTGACTATGTCTTGAAGCAAGAATCCTAAACACTTAACATTTTTTTAGTTCTCAGTGCAGTGTGAAGCAGCTACCCCACCCCACAACATTTATATTTCTCCTTTACATAGTAATTGTCCAGCCAATGTCTTGTTTAAAGCACACATTTAATTCATATCAAATACAGGTCATAATATAAAACATTGTTTTGCCACTTTATGTCTTAGACTGCTGGTGTCTTCCTATTCATCAATAACTAAACTATCACTGCCTTTAAATCCAACCAAGTGAAATAACCAAATCAAAACAGAACATTAACAGAAAATTAGAAAATTATTTTAAAAAATACATTTTGGGAATAAGGAAAATGACCTCAGAAGGAAGTTTACATATAATACAAAAGGAAATAGAGAACAATAATGTTAGTAAATTTCTAGGTAAATTTAAACATTCTGTGAATGATAATAATGATCACAACAATAAGTGTATGTTGAAGAATTAAGAATGGAAAATAAAAATGATAACAACTAAGTCATAAGGAGGGTGATTAGAATTTTATGTCCCAATTCCCTTACCTATTTTGGAAGGCTAAAACATTAATTAATTTCTGACTTCATTAATTATGCATGCTAACATTTGAAGGGTCTGAAGTGTTTTGCAACACCAACAACCAATTTTTCAATTTTCTGGACACCTACTGGGGGTCCAACCATTCAACCCAAATAAATTTAATTTAATTCAATACAATCCAGTTCAACGCAATTCAATTCAGATTTGACATTACCTAGAGTTAGTGTCAAATTCCATAGATTTAAGGGTTTGGTCACACAAGACTGCCCCACTTCATGTGTTAGTCAGAAGTCTCAGGCTTTACATCTCACCAACTAGCTACAAGTCTGGAATTCTTACAGCTCCTTCTGAGGTTTGATAATTTGCTAGAATGCATCATAGAACTCAGGGGAACACTTTACTTCTATTTACCAGTTTATTATAAATGATGAAATTCAGGACGAGTCACATGAAAGAGATGCTTAGGGCAAAGTAGGTGCAGTGATAGGGGCAGCATGAAGCGTCCATGCCTTCCCAGCCCCAGCACAGAAGCACATTAAATCTCATTGTCCAAGGATATTTATAGCACTTACTCTTCCCTTTCCTCAGGTAGGTGGGCTGAAAGCTCCAATCCTCTAATCACTTGGTCTTTCTGTTGATAAGCCCCAACCTGAGACAATCCAGGAGATCTATCCTCAGTTACCTCATTAGTACAGACTCAAGTGTGATTGAAAGGAGCTCATTATGAACAACAGAAGAACTTCCTATTGCTCAGAAAATTCCAAAGGTTTTAGGAGTTCTGTGCCAGGAAGCAAGACAAAGACAAAATACAGTCATGTACCACTTCATGACATTCTATGTCAACAACAGACCACATATAACACTACGGCCCCATAAGATAGTAATGGAGCTGACACCTAGTGCCATCATAGACGTAGTAACCTCGAAGTTATTGGTACTCAGTAATCCATACCCCAAAATCTGGTGCTTTGGTATGCTGAACTGATGAAGCCTCCAGGTCTCAATGACCTGTTTAACCCCCTCACAATCTCTCTAAAAGCACAGGATGAAGTTGTTAAATTCCTTTATCCACCTAATGTCCCGAACCACCACGGAAAACAGTTGTTTTATTCTTCCTCTCCCTGTAGGACCAAGAATATAACCACACCTGAACAGGTTCTTTCACAAGGTACTGTACAAGTTAATCTCTGTTCCCTGATTCACTTATTCTCCCTAGTAATTCCCTCAACAGAATTCCTCTTCTCTCCCATCTCCCATTACCCATTTTGTCAGGATCATCTATAAGCTTCTGAACCCCTTTGGGGCTGGGGGGTGGTAATCTCTCTGCAGTTCTCCCAGTTACATGTTAATATATTTCGTATGCCTTTTCTCCCAGGACCTTACTTCACTCTCCACTCCCACACTGACACCCACAACAGCTTCCAGACCCGCAAGCCCTATCACAGTAAGCGCCGTATACAGGTGTAGTATTTTTTTATCTTTGATACCATGATTTTACTGTGCCTTTTCTATGTTTAGACATGTTTAGATACATAAATACCATTATATTACAATTGCCTACAGTGTTGAGTACAGTTACATGCGGTAGAGGTCTCTAGCCTAGAAACAATAACTAACTTTTTCATATAGCCTAGGTATATGATAGGCTACATCATCTAGATTCATGGAAACACACTCTATGATGTTCAAACAAGGACAAAATCACCTCAACTTGCATTTCTCAGAATGTATTCCCGTTGTTAAGTGGTATATGACTGTACATTTCTGTAACATGCCACAAAGGGTAACTAAAATAATAGTTAGACAATTATTCAAAACAGTAGAGGAAACAACCAGTACCACTTCCAGATCAGTAGAGGAAAAAAATAAAATATGAAATGAAACAGAAATACACTTAAATTATTCCAATAAAGGCAAGAAAGTGAAGAAGAGAAACATAAACAACAAGGAAAATAGGAAATGCTAGCCAAGACAATAAAAAAAAAATCCAAATATGTCACTAATTACAGTAAGTACAAGAAGACTATGCCCACTAGTTTAAGTAGAAAGATTCATACAGATTTTTAAAATAAGTAGCTATGTTCTACCTAAGAAATAAACATAAAGATGCAGAGAAACGGAAAGCAAAAGGAAGAAAATAAAATATAATAGACAAATACTACCAAAATAAAAATTCAGTTACTATATTAATAGCAGACAAGTTAGATTTCGGGGAAATAAACAATTTAAAAATTTTCTATATAATTTATACAGAATTCCCCTCAACAGGAAGATATCGCCATACTAAACATATAATTTTTAAGTAAGTAGCCTCAAATAGATAAGGAAAAAATGATAGATTATAGGGACAATTGGGCATGTTGTCCCCACTGCAGTGCTTTAATGCACGCCTACCCCACTCACTGCAGGTCTTAGGTTCATCTCTGTGAACTGGGGCTGGACCTGCACTTGGTCTGTAGATTACAGAGCTGGTTATCAGCTTTTGCTTTCAGAAAGCTCCCTGCTCCTGACTCTTTTCAGTTTGCTGTCTTCTCTTTTATTTTTTGTCAGTTTTCCTTTCTATCTTGTGATCCTAGTCATTTTATCCAGTTTCTAGTTGTATCAGAGCAGGAGGGGCTTTCAGAGAATCTCCTCTGCCCTGCTGCTGGAAACAGATGTCTTCTTGACTGTGTCTTTGTTTATTTGTTTACTGTGTCTTCTTGCTTTCGAACATTTCTCCTCACAAATTTCCTCCTCATTCTAAGGCCAAAGTGATCTTTCTAAAATGTGACTCTAACCACTTCACTAGCCTGCATTAAAGTCTTCTGTGTCTTACCATCAACTGAAAACAGTTTGATGATCTAGTCTGGGGAAAAAGATTGTTCAGGAACTGGCCTCTGCCTGTCTCCTCAGCATCATCTTCTTTGGTCTCAGTTCTGCAGGGTTTAAACTTGGAGCAGCTTGAGACTCTCCATGGTCTCTTGGCACCCTGTGTTTTGTGCAGATGGTTTTGGCTGTCTATAAGTTTCTCCCCCACATCAGGGTAGATGTTTAGTGAACACACACGAGCACAGATACACTGGTTGTTAAAATATCAAAATGCTTTTATACAAATATGTCAATGATCACAACTGTGTCTTTTTCTACAGGAATTTTTGCTCCCTCCCTGCAAGTCTAACAAATCAGACACCTGTCTTGGTGGGATTGGGGTTTCAAGACTGTGCTCCAGAGTAAAGACTCCAGTCAATGCCCAGGTTGTGCAGGCTGTTAAATGTCATCAATGTTACTCCTGCTTCCACTTCCTTTTTTCTAGGCAAAGCCTACTTGTACTGCAAGATTCCAACAGAGCATTGATTTTTCTATGAAAAATTCCCTGCCCTTCTTTCCTTACCCCTTTTTCTGTGCTACATTAATCACTCTGTGTATCCCTCTGCCCTGTTCTGTCCTCTGCTATGTCATAAATGATTCTCCTGTACATCAGACTCTGTGCTCCTTAAAGGCAGAGCCATGTCTTAATCGTCATGGTATGTTCTGTTGTTAGCAGTGTTTTGGCACATCATCAAACCTCATTAAAGCCTAGGATTTGGCACTGAGCATTTAGATTGGCCCACTCTTTCTTTAACTCTAAGAGAAAAGAGAGGGACTAAAAACATGTCTAACTTGGTTTATGACCTTGCTTTCAGCATGAGGCATGAGGTCAGCGGCTGCTAGTACCCCTGAGCCTTCATTCTCCTGAAACCTTTAAAGAGCATCAGTAAAGCAGAAGAAGAAGTGCCTCTTTCTGGGTGGGAGACTCTCCCATCCCAATTTGAGCAGGAAGAGTCCTCACAGAGCATACTTTGTTTATATTTTCTTTATACAAATATTTTTGAATGACTCCTGATTATTTACTGAAATTCTGGCTGATTGTCAACAGTCAGGATGAAAAAGGTAGACTGCATGCAAGAACATTATTGTATTACAAGTTTTGATTCTACTTTGGGAAGGTTTTTAATTTTGAAGATATTCTCCTTAGATCTCATTCCTGACTGTAATTGAAAGGCTGTAACACTTTTTTTTTTTTTACATTGCTTTTATTTCTGGTTATTGCCATGGTAACATAGACTTATTCCAACATATATGCATTTTGGGCAAATCTCTTACTTAAGAAAAATGCCAAGGAGAGTAAGAAGTAAGGAAAAGATGCAAATGACTTCTGTCAGATACATTTTGTGATGTTCAGTTGTTAACTTGTTATCAAATGAAAGCAAGCAATTTATTCTTCTGGTGATTAAAGAAGGGCAAAAATGTACCAACTTTTAAAGAACTTCTACAATTCACAAGAGTTAAAAAAAAAAAAAAACCCAAGGCCGGGCACGGTGGCTCAAGCCTGTAATCCCAGCACTTTGGGAGGCCGAGGTGGGTGGATCACGAGGTCAGGAGATCGGGACCATCCTGGCTAACACGGTGAAACCCCATCTCTACTAAAAGTACAAAAAATTAGCCGGGCACGGTGGCGGGCACCTGTAGTCCCAGCTACTCGGGAGGCTGAGGCAGGAGAATGGCGTAAACCCGGGAGGCGGAGCTTGCAGTGAGCCGAAATCCAGCCACTGCACTCCAGCCTGGGAGACAGCAAGACTCCGTCTCAAATCAAACAAACAAACAAACAGAAAACCCAATCTGGTACCTATGATTATAGAGGAGAAAACTGAGTAAAGATGAATAAATATAGAGATAAGTGACTTGCTTTACAATCACATGACTAATGAATGGTAGAGCTCGGTTGAGGACTTTTTTCTTCAGCAAATGACCTTGTGAATGGCAAAGAAACACCTAAGGAGGTATGGCTAAATTTGTATTACAAACAGAGTAATGCTGACTTATTTGTGTATTGATTCATTTATATTAAATGCTTATTATGTGCCAGGACCTATGCTAGGTTCTGGGATTAAATAAAGAATCACATATCCATGAAACTTTATGGAGTTAACAGTTGAGCGAGAGAGATAGATAGACATTAATTTATAATTACTCAAATAAATATATAGCTACTGTGAAAAGGACGTGAAGGTAAAGCATGGAGTGCGATGAAAGCAGGTAACATGTGGACTTAATATAGCAAAGTGATTAGAAGACGTCTCCTTGGTAAAGTTACATTGACCTGAATCCAGAAAAATTATTTGCTAAATATGGAGGAGGCCAAAGAGAAGCTAGGCAGGGGCCCTAACGCTGGGTCCTTAGAGGAGACATGTGATAGGTCTGTAGAGCAAAGAGAAGTCCTGGACTGTACACATGATGAGTGCTGGAGAGAGTGCTGAAGATGACATTGGCTGATATGAAGCTGAGACACAGGAAAGCACAGATCCTAGAGCATCCTTGAAGTCATATTAAGAATTCTGATTTTGATCTTGAGCTCACTGGGGACCATTGAAAAGTTTTCATTAGGAGAAGACCGTCACTAGAGTGCTCATGCTGGCTGCTGGTGGGTATGGGAATGGAGCACCAATGAGGGCATATTTTCAATAGTTTACGTTCCTCATGGTAGTTTTCCTTAAAGAAGTAACGATGGAGACCAAGTTCAGTGCATGGATTAAATACACATTTTGGAAATAGAATAAACAAAACTCTTGGGGAGTAAGGGAAAGAAACGTTTCAAGGATGACACCAGTAGAATCTTTTTCACAATCAAACCACCTTGACAATAGGACCAAAGCTGTTTTTAGTTCTCCAGGACTCTTGACTCTACAATTTGGGTGCAGCAGAGAACTTCCCATAAGAACTTCCTGATAACTGCTATTTAGTAACTGAGTTGGTGTTGTTAATAAGTAAGAGGAAAGATATGGCAGTGTTTATAAATACTGTTTAGGTAGGAGAGTTGTTAGCAAAAACTTGTTATTGATGCATGGACAAACATGTTATCAATTCACTTATAGAATTCTTCTTCAGAGTTCCTTTAGGAAGTACTAAACCAAACTATAAAATTCAGATTATCATCTTCCCTTTGATGAAAGTCAAAGTTTATTAAGGCCAACAGTCATGCTACTACTCTGTATAAGACTTTTCAGTGGCTTCCTAGTCTCTTTAAGTCAAAAGCCTTAACATATTTAAAGGGTCCTTCATGATCTAGTTCTTGATTATTTTTTCTCTAATTTAGGATGACTTTAGTTACAAATATCAGATACCTCAGAACACACTGACTTAAACAATACTGGGATTCATTTACTCACGTTACTGTAAAATCTAGAGTTGATCAGCATCTGGTCTTGTTTCTCTGTGATTTTTCTCAGTACCTGCCTCATCCTTAGGCTTGCTCTCTCTTTTTTAAAAAAAAATGTAATTGACAATAATAATTTTATATATATGTATGCAGGACAACATGATGTTTTGATAAATGTTTATATTACGGAACGATTAAATCACACTAACAGATCCATCTCACCTACTTATTTTTTTTTTGTAGTGAAAACATTTAAAGTTCATTTTTTGTAATTTTGAAATATATAATGCAAGGCTGGGTGTGGTGGCTTATGCCTGGAATACCAACATCTTGGAAGTCTGAGGTGGGAATATTACTTGAGCCAGGAATTCAAGACCAGCCTGGGCAACATAACGAGATCCTCATCTCTCCAAAATAAAAATTTTATAAATTACCTGGGCATGGTGGTATGCACCTATAGTCCCAGCTACTTGGGATGCTGAGGTGGGAGGATCACTTTAGCCCAGGAGTTTGAGGCTGCAGTGAGCTATGATCGTGCCGCTGCACTCTAGCCTGGATAACAGAGAGAGACCCTTTCTCTAAATTTAAAAGCAATCAATATACAGCATAGTGTTATTTATTATAGTTATCATTCTGTGCAAGATATTACTGCAGCTTATTTCTCCGATCTAACTGAAATATTGTACCCTTTGTTCAACATCTCCCACTTTCCCATCCGCCTGCCTCCCCCAGTCTCTGGCAGGTAATTGCCAAAAGCTTGTTCTCTTGATGGTTGCAAGATAGTAGCTAAAAGAAATATGATGGCATTCTTTCTCAATCACGTTTAGATTAAGAGGACATCGATTACTTCAAACGTGAAAGAAGGGCCCCAAGCTGTTTTGTGCTGGGACTAACCTGAACAAATTGCATTGAGTGGGCAGTTATGCTCTTCTGATAGGCGTAAGACACTCTGGGCTCACAGAGTCACTTTTAAATACATTTTTTTACATGAATGAATGAAATATGCTTGGAATTTTATGTAATTCAGATAGTACACTCCTCTGGAACCTATGTAAAGGAACAGCTTCAACATTAGATGGATGTTGGCTTCACATTTTCAGCATGCCAGTTCTTAAATCCTGGAAAGTAATTTTCCATTGACCTCCTGCCTTATGTCCTTTGATTTTGACCTGACTTTATTTTTACTTCTGGAGCCTGTTAAGAAGTTATTTGAGCATTACTCTTGAATGTCCTATGGGTGATAAAATAAAAGAGGTAGGCTGTGGGAAGATGAGGTGTGGTATACCTAACCTTATACAATCTATACGTAAGAAACTTGCTATGAATTGCTTTATTTTATAGACTCTGATAACTTCAAGCAATCCTATGGAAATCCACTAACAAAATAGTAATCTTTGTGAAAAGCAAATAACTACCTCCTTACTTATCTGTTATGCAAATCTGGATACTTACAATAACAGAAAATGACAATAGCACACTTACTCTAATTTACTTTATGAAGTCACACCAGTGACAATATATCCATCAATTTCTGTTGTATTTTTTGGGTGTAAGTCACTTGATTTATAAGTATCACTAGACTGTAAGTTCCTCTGAGTGCTAATTCATGCTTATTTCCCCAGTTTAGTACATTTTGTTAAGCTCTTATTGCATATTTATAAATTGAAATTATCCATTTATTCGTCATCTATTAACATCCTGCTAGGAGCCAGGCACTAGGTTAGGTGCTGAAGATTCAAAGACAAAATATAATGCTTAAGTCTTAGAGATCCTATTTTTAAAAGAGGGGAAGATAACTAGGTCTATAATTGGCAAATTTTAGTGTGATTGGTGCTTCAACAGGGTGTAAAAACAGATGGAGATGCAAAAGAGGAAATGCTCAACCTTCTCATGGTAGTAAGTGGCAGACAAAGATGAGGTATTCAAGGAAAGCATCCAAGAAGAGAGAAGGAAGAGTAGAATTTTTTTTAATGCAGAAAAGGGGAGTGAGGATAGAAGACAAAGAGCACATGAGTAAAGGCATGAAGCCATGCAATAAAATGGTGTGTCCTCAAAACTTTACATGCTCCAAGTTGCCGAAGAAGAAAAGGCAGATAATGAGATTGGAGAGGTAAGGAGCAGCCATATCATAGAGGGCCAAAGCAACCATGGTACAGACTTAACCTTAAAGAAATGACTACAAACTTAACTTTAATAAATGATAAAGATTTAATTAGGCTGGTAACACAATGGAACAACCTCAGGCAAGATGGATTGGCGTGGAAGATAGATTGGAGCAGGTCAGTAATGAAGCCAGGAGTATCCGTTAAGGAGTTCCACAGCCCAATTAAGCAGTCATGATGGCCGATGGAACACCTTTTTTGGGAAGTCAACTTGAAAAAACTTAATGATCAATGGAGTACAAAGGAGAAAGAGAAACCTAGGATGACACCTGGCTTAGGTGACTGGTTGTCAGATGGTAATGCCAGTATCCAGCTTAGATCCTAAGAGGAAAGATAGGTTTAATGTCGGTTCTACCATTGTTGCTGAAGCATCTCCAGGACGACCTATATGAGCAGCTGGATATTAGTTCTGAATATCAGGAAAGAGATCTGTTGAGTAGCAATGTATATGATTTGAAGATCATCAGGGTGGAGGTAATAGTCAAGTCCCTGCACTTAGATGAGATTGCCCGGGGAGATTCTTTAAGTGAAAAGTTGGCACAGGAGAGAATGTTGGGTACTATCAACATTTATGAGGGAAAATAAAGCAAAAGAATGTAACTATGAAGTTCAAGAAAAGAAAAAAGAGGCAGGAAAAGGACCTAGATGCCATGGCACAATGGACTCAAAGGGAAGATAGAGCATCAAAGAGGACATTTTTATTTGGGTAAATAAGTTAAGTAGACTAAAAATGAAATTAGGTCCACATTAATTAGCTACAAAGTATACATGAATAAAATGGATTGGTGTCCTTGAAAAGAGTAATTTCAGTGGTGTGTTGGGTTAATGAATGGGGAATTGGAGGGTGGAGGTCATGAGTAAACTGGTTTTCCAAGTGGTCTGGCCATAATGGGAAGAAAAGTGATGAAATGAAGTAGATAGTTACAGAAGTGTCTGTCTCAAAGCAGCCAAAATGTATATATGTGTGTATTTATAAGTTGGAAGAAAATGTTAGCTATAAAATTATATGGAGAAGTTCAGAGAGACAGAAAGAATAGGAGAGAGAGAGAGGGGGAGAAAAAACGTAGGAGAAGAAGGAAATATTAATGGAATAAGTCTAATGGCAAGATGAGAAAACAGAATCGAGGCTCAAGGATATAGGCAACGAAATTATCTCGAAAAGGGGAAAGGACATTTCATCCTACAAAACCAAAGTGAAGGTATTGGTATAGAAACTGATATGAATAAATTTACAATCATTTAGCCTCGTTTGATTATGAGTAAATTGAAATGCCCTATGTTCACTTGCTGTTTTTTGGAGGAAGTTTAAAGGATGTTAGATGCAGACTCAACCTTTTCACTTTTCTTTTTCTAAGATACAGTCAGGTTGATTAATTTCTTCCATAAAAGCAAGTCAAATGCTATTTCTTTGACAGTTCCCACTTGTTTTCTCATTGTTACACAATCTGAAGAGGTGGATTGTATCTTTGTTGATGTCAGTCAGTAGAGATTAAAGTTTGGTGGAAATCTTGAGCTCTGTTAGGTTCTGCCCTCAAAACTCAGCCTTGTGACTTAAATTTACCTTGTTCAGGTTTCCAAAGGAATGACTCATAGCCAAAAAAAGGATACTCTTTCCTTGTCCAATTTTCCAAGGACAGAGTTTGGGGATGTGTCCACAGGATGCTTAATACCCCTATTCTGTTCTTCAGCCTTAATTATCCATCTGGTTCCTCAGACAATTTATTAGACTCTGACAAATCTGAACAGATGGGCTGTAGCAATTGAAATGTGGATGGGTAAAGGAGAGGTTAAACAATGGCAAAAGCAGAACCTAAACACATAATTTTATTTAATTCTTACACCTCTGAGAAGTGGGCATTACATTATTATTGCTTGAATCCGCTGTGATCAGGCTGGCATCGGTACAGGTTGATGATGGGGGATGGGGGAGGCATGTGTTTTGCATGCACTGGCTCACATGCAGGGAATAGAGCATGTTAGAGGAGAGTGTATTTATATTAGAAGAGGACATAGTTGTACATATTAAAGGAATACAAGAGGTATAAAAGTAAAAGAGTCATATTTAGCAATTTAGCATGCAAAATATGGTACTTTGGAGTCATCAACCAGAGAATAAAAAGGTAATTTCTGATTCCTCATTCAGAGGATTGAACAATCAGGGCCCATATTCTGGATTTTTGAGTGTTCATGCCCCAGAGGAATATTGTCTTACTCTGTTCAGATTGCTATGAAAAATACCATGAAGTGAGTAGCTTATGAACAGCAGAAAATTATTTCTCACAGTTCTAGAGGCTGGGAAGTCCAAGTTCAAGGCACTGGCAGATTTAGTGTCTGGTGGGGTCCCACTCTCTGGGTCATAAATGGTGCCTTCTCACTGTGTCCTCACATGGTAGGAAAAATGAGCTAGCCCTCTGAGTTCTCTTTTATAAGGGCACAAATTTCATTCATGAGGGCAGAGTCTCTAAAGGTGTCATCTAATACCATCACACTTTGGTGATTACATTTTAACATGTGAATTTTGGTGGGACACAAGCATTCAGACCACAGAAAATGTTAAAAGTCTTTTTGCATTTCAGAGCTGAAAGTTGCCAGATACAGTGACACCAAGTAAAGAAAATCTTGCTGTATAGTTTTTATTGGTAAGGTCCAGGCCAAGGGTTGCAAACTCTGATGACCACAATAGCCAGTTACCATAAAACAATGAAGAGAGCTAGGTGTAACCAGTCGGGAGCTGTGAGGACTGTGGGAAACTGTTGAGTGTGTGCCCTAACTAAAGTGCTACTCAGTTACTGCCCACTCTTAACATGCAGGAATGTGGACTCAATTCATCAGACTTTTTGGTTTATTAAGAGAAGTCACAAAAAATTCTAAATGTATAATCTTCTAGTTTTTGATGTTGGCATAAATATTATAAACTACTTTGTGAATCAAATCGACATGTCGACATTTAAGGAACTGATTGATTCTATGACTCCTGGTTTGGGCCCTTCAAGTAGGTAAACCTGGATCATCTGAGAAATGAAGGAAATGGTTATAATGAAATGAAAAGAGAAGGGGAAGACAACAGAAAGAAGAATTGATAATGGGACTTCCTAGGACTGGGAAGTGTGCGGAGTGAGAATCTCTGCAAGTAGCTGAGATCCCTGTCCTGTTCCTCTCTAAGGGAGCCTGTAGAGATTTGGGGACCAAGCCCTATTGGGGTGGAAATGTCAGTAAAACTTGCCAAGACAGAGACTGCCTTGGTAAGACTAGAGCTACTACAGGGAAGCAGGCAACCTTCTTCATACCGACTCTAGGGACATGAACAAGACACATTGATTTCAACCCATGGTCCTGGATTGGAAATTATTTTCCCTAGTTTCTCTTGAAGTGTTGAAGCCCCCAGGTTAAGAGGCAACCTAAGAGAAGGAAAAGTGGCCACAAAATGACTGACCCACGTTTCTCGAGAACTTTGGGTAATGATAGGGCTTGAAGAGGATGTACTATGA
Source organism: Colobus angolensis palliatus (assembly GCF_000951035.1). NCBI lineage: Eukaryota > Metazoa > Chordata > Mammalia > Primates > Cercopithecidae > Colobus > Colobus angolensis. Next base: position 12,735,161 of record NW_012120709.1, read on the forward strand.
CTAAAGAAAGAAGTGTGGCATTCTTTACACTTCAACTTTAGAGAGTAGACAGCAAAGGGTTGTGACAACTTCTAGGCAGTTCAGCTCCACAGAACTCATGTCTGAGCCCTTTAGAGAAAGAGGTGATGGCAAAAGTTGAAGGAGTGATTTCTTCTGGAGTCCATGAGATGTGTAGCCACACTACAATATCCAGGGTAGTAACAGTTAGGTGGAAAGATATTTGCCGTGGTCTGAATGTTTACATGCCTCTGAATTCCTATGTCAAAATCCTGCCTCCCAAGGTGGTGCCATTAGGAGGGTGGGCCTTTGGGAGTTAAGTATGAAATGGGGCTGCAGACCTTTTGAATGGGTGGAGTGCTTTTATAAAAGAGACCCCAGAGAGCTAGCTAGCCCTTCCTTATTTGATGACACAGTAAAAACGGTACCATTTATGAACCAGAAAGCAGAACCTCACCAGACACTGAATCTGCCCGTGCCTTGATCTTGGACACTCTACCCTCCAGAAGTGTAAGAAAAAAAATAAAATAGTTCGGTTGTTTATAAGCCACCCCATTCATATGACTTTTTTTTTTTTTTTATAGCAGCCCAAGCAAACTGAGATAGCATTCTTCTCAATCCCAATTAAAATGCCCTTGAGGCGCTGATGCCTCGACTACCTGACTCTATGGAATAATATGCTGGTAGCTTGATCCTCTGGATATGCAGGCAGTTTGAGAGGAAGCTTTTTGAAATGTTAGGAGTGAGAATCTTTGGAATGGACATCACAGTTTGATAGTCAGCCATGAATGTGAGGAGCTTCAGGAGGGAGGAATGACAGAGCAGGATACCATTTACTATGCTGTAACTAACAGACATGTTATTGATCTTACTTGATACCATCTAGGAACTTCCTAAAATAACTGGATGAGATTTTGAGAAGTTTTTGTAAGAAAATAGGACAAAGTCAATGAAATTTTAGTGTTCATGCAGACCAATTGTACTCACACCCTAGTGACAACGGAGGCCACTTTAGTTATATGAATCACACACATTAAAATTAAGAGCCTTGACTGTGGTCTCCCCAATCTTTTGTAATGAAAGTGAAATTTAAATTCTAGACTTAACTTCAAATTTACCACCCACTTTATTATATAATCACTGCGTTTCACCAAGCTTATTGATTTTTCTTTAATCTCAAATAAAATGCTTCTCAGGGAATGTCTTACAAGGAGAGAGATGATCACAAATACTTTGAGATTACTTAAATGCCCATTGGTTGTACCTATTTTAATGTAAGTTGGTATGGTTTGTTTTTAAATTTTTTTACCTTTAAGCTTTTTTTTTTACTTGAAGTTTATACAGTTTGAACACTTTAAACAAAATGCTTTATTTACAATTTAACAAAAAATAAAACAGAAACTAAATGGAGTGTCAGAATACAAAGGCCCTGTTTCCCCCCAAACATCACAATAAACATGAATTGTCACATAAAAATAAATAAGGTGGAAAGTAGAAAATATGAATTCTCAAATATTTCAAATGGTGAGCAGTTATGATGAGTATGCAAACCCAAGCTCACCTTTTGCAAGAAAAGGGAGTTTCTCTCTCTCAGGCTACCTGGCTGTGGCTGGGATGCTGACACTCATTTAGGTAGCAAATTCCTTCCCTTCAAGTTAATAATGCCTAATATTTCCTTGAGTTTACTCAGTACTCTCCATTCTCCAATATCCCTGCCTTCCAAGAGCCCTGAACAAAAACTTTTGTTATTGTTAATGTTCTGCTGGCCACTTACATGTTTTCTTCCTCTCATTCTTCCTAGATCACTGACCTTGGTCATCCATCAATTCAGATCATTAGAGCATAAAACTTCTTGTCACCTAGAACTGGCTTAATACTTGTTTTGTACCACTAGCACTTTGCACTTGGCTAAACACTCAGTAGGTGCTTTGGATTCGTTGCTATACTCCTTAGATTTGTGACGTAAATCAGCATCCTAAAAGAGAAAACTATTTAGAAGAAATCTGGTAATAATCTATACACTGGGAAGTAATGCAAAGGGAATAGCTTCCTATGTTTCAGGTGTTGCTGTTATCAAGGTATGTTGCTTCTATATAAATTCACAAACTATAATCAGTGTTATATTGTATATAGTAGATTAGAAGCACCATTTGTATGCAGCCTCAGTCTACTGCTCCTAATTACTGAGAACTGCTATTATTCAGGCTGATAAATTACTAAACATTATGTCTCCTTTGAAAACATTCCATGACAATGCAGATGCCTGAATAATTAAATTGCCTTACTCTGGGTTGAATGTAGATAATCAACATAAGATATTTTGAAAAATGTAAACAACAGGAAGAATACAAGGAATAATCTTTCAGAAGACTTAATTTCTCTTGACCTAAGTTTCTGTAACCACTAAAGTATGATGACCAGTACATAGCAGGCACTAAGTAAATGTTTGTTGAATGAATGAATGCTTGGTGAATAAATGAGTGAATTCAACAATGGTTGCTCTACTTAATTCCAGGGTTGTTATAAGGATAAACTGAAATAAGAGTTGAGTGTATATTGGAGAAATAAATTTATTATCAGACAGTCTTGGTTTTGGATCCTGCCTCTGGCATTTATAAACCACACCATTTTCAGCAAATCACTTAACCTTTGCATAGAACCTCATGCATGATTGGTTCCCAATAAGTGAGCACTATCGCTTGTGGAAAGGGTTGTGTGTAATGCAAGGTTTTCTTTCTCATATTTGTCATTTGGTACCTTTTTTTTTTTTTGTTTTTTTTTTTTGAGACGGAGTCTCGCTCTGTTGCCCGGGCTGGAGTGCAGTGGCTGGATCTCAGCTCACTGCAAGCTCCGCCTCCCAGGTTTATGCCATTCTCCTGCCTCAGCCTCCCGAGTAGCTGGGACTACAGGCGCCTGCCACCTCGCCCGGCTAATTTTTTGTATTTTTTAGTAGAGACGGGGTTTCACCATATTAGCCAGGATGGTCTCGATCTCCTGACCTCGTGATCCACCCGTCTCGGCCTCCCAAAGTGCTGGTATTACAGGCTTGAGCCACTGCGCCCGGCCCATTTGGTACCTTTTTAACCTGATAAATGTTTCCTTGTGGTTCTATTAATCTATACTTCATACTTTCTTAGTCAAGTGACAGGGAAGTCGTGTATTTTATGCTATGAATATTTGCTACCCCTGAGGACAAAAGCAAAATACTTTAAAAATTCATAAGATAATAACTAGCATATGCAAACCACTGGAGATCTGGTGTCATATGCTGGCTATTGGGGTTTGGTAAATAATTCTTCACAAAGCTCATTTTGATCAAGGAGCTGCCAGTCATCTTCACAGCTCATGTTTAATAAGCTAAGTTTTGTGATTTAGCACCAGGCATTTAAGATAGGGCCAGCTATATGGTTCTGCATAGTTGCATACTCAAAAATATCCAATATCCATTATCAACTATTGTTAAGTACAGTGTCATTCACATGAACTCATTTGTCATGTTTGGTAGTTTTTAAGACAGGGATACTTTTCTTTTTTTTAACCTATCCCATACATTTATTTATTTCTAAGCACAAAGGGCACTTGGAAGAAAATGGAGCAGCTGGTACACACTTATGGAGATAAACACTATCTTTTTCTGTCCCTCTCTAATGTCTCATCAATTCTTCAATTCTAATTAAGTTCTTTTAAATCTCAATGGACATTCATTCTTTCTGCTTATTATTACAGTTATCTGGAGACATCAATAAATAGGCTGCATTATAAATAATGTTTCCCGTGTATCTTAGCTGGTTTTGTGTTGCTATAACAGACTAACACAGGCTAAGTAATTAATAATTTATTTCTCACAGTTTGGGAGACTGAGAAGTTCAGCCTCAAAATGCTAGGATCTTATTGGGTCTTCTTGCTGTGTCATCCCTTGGCGGAGGTAGAAGGGCAAGATAGTGCAAGAGAGCATGGGAAAGTTCAACTTATTTTTATAATAAACTCACTCTTGAGATAATTAACCCATTCTCATCACAACGACATTAATCTATTCACGAAGGCAGAGCCCTCATGACCTAATCACCTGTTATTAGGTACATTGGAGATTAAGTTTCCAACATATGCACATTGGAGAACACTTTCAAATTTTAGCTCCTTATATCTAAAGTGAAGCCCTTTAGGGGCCAGTTTTTAGAGGGAAAAAGGTGATTAAGCCCGTGAATGTGAATTTCCATATCCCATGGCATTGGAAATTCTCTTACTGAGCATCATTTTCATAGGGATAGTTGTAACGTGTCTAGATGTTTCTCCCTATACTGAAATAATCTAACAAAATCTCAAACAATTCAAATGCTGTAATTTTAGAATAACTAATTCTCCTTTAGTTTTTTTCTCTCTTAAGGTAAGACTGCGAATTACCACTTTTTGCTTCCACTAGGTGATTTGCCTCTAGTCTTAACCGCTTTTTCATTTCTATTTTACTACTTCTTGTTTCTCTTTTCCTCCCTCCCTTCCCCCACCCCCAACATTTTCTTCTTTTTTTCAACAAATTTCAGTGCCTACAGTGGCCATGGGCAGTGTGCAGTGCTGATGGTATAGTAATGCACTAGGCAATATTTCTCCCTCATGGTGCTCATAATTTTGGGGGGAGCAGACTCATAATAGAGAATTAACATCTGATGTTTTAATTTATTCTGGAGGCAGCCTAGTGGGGTAGCAGGATCGTAATAATCAGAATACCACAAATTAGTTAATTTTAGAAGTGCACATGAATTTATAAAGCATCATATGGAAGACAATGTATTTGAGTAACATGTCAAATAGGAATAGAGAGGTTTAAGTAAAGAAGTAAAATTATTTTCAGATTAAAGTGTATCACCTTTAGCAAATAGATGTTGTGAGAGCTACTTTGTCTGTTTCATCTATTTTGTTTTGCTAATTTCGAGTGTGCTAGGTTCTGTGGTTGAGCGGTCGTGCTGTGATATTATACTATTTGTTTGCAATGGAGTTGTAGCCCACTCCTTACTTTTCTTTCCCATTACCTAATGGAAATTAAGAGTGATGCCATTAGCAAGGACACCTGCCCCAGGGAATGGTGTGTTTTGCCGATACAAAGCCTTGAAACCATGTCTTTTGTCACTTATCTAGGACAAAAAATATAGAGTCACTGAGAATTCTGGTAATTCCTTACGGGTCCTAGAAAGTATAATAAATAAAATATAAATTTCATTTCCTCTCATAGTATTTTTCATTTTAGATGTAGTCTGAAAGGTTATTTTAATTTTACATTTCTCTTTCTATATAGCTTTACATTTTGAAAGTACAGTTATATTTGGGTCTTTTAAGGAAAACCAGTATTGGACATCATCCTGATATGAAATCATTTAATTATGATGTTCGGTTTCAATGCCTTAGGTTTCTTCTTCTAAATTGTGTTGAAATAGCTGTCTTTAGAAATCCTCTGCTCCTGCAAAGAAATCTCTGGCTTCTTGTTGTTAGACTCAGTCCTTATTCCTGAGATTCCAGTATCCCCAAAAGGAGATGAGTAAATGGAGACATAGAATAATTGTATACTTTTTTAATGTTCTACTTTCTCCTTTTTTTAGTTTTAATCTGTTATTTTCTGACTTAACAATTTGCTCTTCAGTCATCTTGTATTCTAATATTTAAGGTGATATATTCCTTTACTACTTTAACCTCATTTCCGAAGTATTGATCTTCAGTGTTATCATTGTCATTTAATTATAAAAGTTAATTTTCATTAGAATTTCTTTGATATAAAAGTTTTTCAAAGAAGTGTTCTAAAATTTGTGTTTAGATTTTTTTAAATTTTCAATTGTATTGCATTTTGTTCAGACAACATTATTTCATGACATGCCTTCTTATTTCTTGAAATTTTGTTTTGTGGCCAAGTATATACTTTAAAAAGTTTCATGTATGCATAGAATGAATATGTATCTTCTATTTGGGGTACAAAGTTTCACATACATTAATTGTGTTCAAATATTTTATAACCTTACTATTATCAAGACCTTTAAATTTATCAAGCATGGCCTTAATTAGGTGATATTAATCATTTAATCATTAATTGATCATTAATCAACCTTTTTGCTGTGAAATTTTGCTGATCAGTGTGAAAGAAAATTTGCTGATCAATGTGAAAGTAATAATGAAGGGGCCATGGTAGTATCACCCTGGTCCTAGGACCTGGGTCTCAGCTCCTTTTCTGACTCTCTCAGTAACGTGAGGCTTCTCTGAAGTTTACCTCTAAAATGGAAACGATGACTTATGCTCTAGCTTTTTTACATAATTGTGAGAGGAAAGATGCACTACATAAACCAATGCTATGAGGATTGCAGAACTTGCAAAGCAAGGATGGTTGAGTAATTTCCTTTATTACTTTACATGCTTTAATTATGGAAAACATATAACAAAATTATAGGCAGACTTTTTCCTTAGGAAGTTTTCTATATGATGTTTTCCACTTTGTTTAATGAGGAGTTGTACAATTAGCAACAATCAAAATAATATAAGCAATATTAAGATCAGCTATTCCCATGAGGGACTAGTGATAAGACATAATTTTGTTGTAACGCAAGTGGCAATGATAGTTCATTATATGTAAATTGTGGGATGTTTTAAGTTCTATAAAGTTCATGATATTTTATCTTATTTAAAAAAAATAAATTTAGAAAATAAGAAATAGAGTTTCACCATGTTGCTCAGGCTGCTGTTGAACTCCGGGTTCAAGCGTTCCTCCCACCTTATCCTTCTGAAGTGCTGTGATTACAGGCGTGAGCCACCATATCTGATCAAGTCCATGATATTTTAAATTCTAAAAGGGAATTCCAAAATACCTTCTTTCACAACCTACCTATGTACCATGGTTTTATTTTCAGCACCTGAAGGTAGTTTTACCTTTGCAATATCATATTAGGTAAGACAACAAATAAAAAAGTACACCAGAAAGTCATGAACTACTTTAAGGCAAGTTGAAATATGGTAACTTTATTTTTATTAAATTAACATACAAATGTAAAAAATGTTTATTAAATTTTACAGACATTACTGTAAAATGTAAAATTAAATCATGTCTTCACCAAAGAATTATGATGACCATCTTCTTTACTTACTAGCCATACCCATTCTGTTTTCTTTTTCTCTTTGCACATCTAATATCGGCATTCTCAGTTGTAGCGGGTAGAGCTGAGTGCTGCCAAAATATGTTGATGTCTTAACCCCTGGTACCTGTGAATGTGACTATTAGGAAGTAGTATCATTTAAATGTAATAAAACTAAATTGAGATCATACTGGTTTAGGGTGGATCCTAATACAATGACTTATAACCTTATAAAAGAGAAAAATTTGAACACAGACAGAAACAGGCACTGAAAAAGTCTATATGAAAACTGAAGCAGAGTTATGCTGCCACAAGTCAAAGGATGCAGAGGATTGCCGGCTACCACCAGAAACCAGATGAGGCAAGGGCAGATTTTTTAAAAAGAAATTTTATTGTCAAATAAAAATTGTATATATTCAAGATGTACAACATGACAATTTGATATATATGAAATGATTACACAATCAAACCATTTGTGTGTGCGTGTGTATGCATGTGTGTTGTAAGGACACTTAAGATCTACTTTCTGAGCAAATTTCAAGTAAACAGTACAGTATTGTTAACTATAGTCCTTATGCTGTACACTAGGCCCAGAACTTATTTATCTTATAGCTGAAAGTTGTACCCTTTACCCAACATCTCTCCATTTCCCCCACACTCCAGCCCCTGACAACCACCACTCTACTCTCTATTTCCACGAGTTCAATTTTTTTAGAATTCAAATTTAAGTGAGATAATATAGTATTTGCCTCTCTACATTTGGTTTATTTCATTTAGCATAACTAGGGAAGGATGGATTCACAAATTAGGAAGGGATAGATCCTTCCTTAGAGTCCTTGGTGGGAGCATGACCCTGCTGACCTCTTGATTTCAGATTTGTAGCCTCCAGTACTATGAGAGAATACATTTCTATTGTTTGAAGCTGCAGGGTTTGTGGTAATTTATTATGGCAGCCCTAGCAAACTAATACACCAGAGACCTGCCTTCCACATCTTCTCTTTTTTCAAGGTGTCTTTGGCGATCTATTCCCTTCTTTTGAATTCTTCTTCTTCTACCACAATTGAATAACTTCTAAATCATGATCTATCTATCTATTGAGTTCTGGCTCTGTATTTCTTACTCTATTCTCAACATCATCACCAAGGTTTCCTACGGGAGCATCACATCCAGCATATGAAGTCCGTCATCTTCCTGCTAAACTCGAGTTACCCCTTTCTGGTTGTGGTCCCACCATCCTTCCAGTTTCCCAGACTTAAAGCAAAAGGGCCATCTTTGGCTTGTCTGCCATCTCTTGCCCATCCTGTCCACCACTATCCCACAGATGAGGTTGGTTTTCAGGTCCCTGTGGACCATAACACATATAACACTCTGTTTTTTAATACCACCTTTACTGGGCTAGCCCAACAGCCCTCTGATGGATTCGTTTCTGTTCGTCTCTTGAACATATTATTCACTTTATGCATTTCTTAAAAATTATGCTGTGCAAAGCTCTGGTTGTGTTATTCCATTGCTTAAATGACTTAAACATTTCATCACTGTCTTCCGAATAAAATCAGACTGATGTGAATGTCCTCCCTCTTCAGAACCCACTTCTTTTTATCCTGTTTTCTTCTAATACCCCTTAGGTACATTATTTATCTAAATCAATGTTGTTTTCTTTACTTAAGTTTTTATACCTCAATGCTTTTTTTGTAGTTGTTGATCTTATATCTATCTACCTGTATTGTTTTTTCCTTTATTATCCAGAAGTTAAACTCTGGCTGCTTATTCAAGTTTGAAGATCACCTCCTCTGGTTCTTTTTTTCTTTTTTTGAGAAGGAGTCTTACTCTGTCACCCAGGCTGGAGTGCAGTGGCTCTCTGCAAGCTCTGGCTCCCGGGTTCATGCCGTTCTCCTGTCTCAGCCTCCTGAGTAGTTGGGACTACAGGTGCCCACCACCACACCTGGCTAATTTTTTGTATTTTTAGTAGAGACGTGTTAGCCAGGATAGTCTCAATCTCCTGACCTCTGACTTTGTGATCCGCCCACCTCGGCCTCCCAGACTGCTGGGATTATAGGCGTGAGCTACTGTGCCTGGCCTTCTCTGGTTCTTAATCAACGTTATTCCTATCTGAAGTCTTATGTACACTTTTTTTTTTTTTGGTAGAGACAGGTTCTATGTATGTTCTGTCACCTGGGCTGGAGTGCAGTGGCATGTTCATAGTTTTCTGTAGTGTTGAACTCCTGGGCTTGAGCAGTCCTCCCACCTGGACCTAACCTAAGTACTCTTGTGTACTCTTTCAGATTACAAGCTCATTGAAGGGAAAGACATGATTTATCTAACATTGCACCTAACTTAGTGCCTTGGACACAGCAGACACTCAATAAAAATCTTTGAATGAATGAGCGCCTATTTCAAATGAAAGCATAATCATTTAAAATGCTCATGGCTTAACTCTCATTACCTTCTTTCCTCTCTACTGACTCTAAACATTTTTAAAAATCTGTGTATTTTTGGCAGCATTACCCCCTCACATCCCCCAGATCATATTATCTCCTTGTCCCCAATTATCACGATAGAATAAATTAAGGAAGGCTCCTCAGTTAAAGGATGCTACTGCTTCTTTTAAGATACCATGCATGCATTATGTTTATTAAGTGTTCTTAGAAAACTTTGTGTTTATGTCAAATTGTTGGACAACATAGAAGTCATGTAAGAGATTTGCTTCCAACGTGTTTTACTAGCTGAATGTGTTTACTTGTATGCAGAACATTCTTGGAGACTAAATTGTCAACTCTTGTAGGGTGGAGGGGCTGGTGCTATTTGCATAGCTACAGAAGACAGGGAAAGTGTCTGGCATGTTTCAGGTTTGAAAGAGAACTTCTGCAGCTGAGCCAGGCTTCCATCCCACTGTCTTGAGGACATACCACTTGGGAGTAGCTGAGAACAGGGAATGCCAGGTGTTGGCTGGGAGCTACCCAAAAAAAGATGTCCTCACACCTGAATCTTTCCTAAGAACCTCTAGAACTGCTCTGCCTTCTTAAAATCATGTTGATAGTCTCAAAAGTGGTGAAAACTATCTACACACAATTCAGAAACAGAAAGGCCAGATCTCCTGTACTTAATACATTGCGTATTGCTTAATACCAAGAACTAGTAGATTTTTAATGAAATGCATGTTGATCTTATAGTTTATTTTATGTCATTTTTTTGCTTATCTGACCTTTCTTACTATGAAGAGACACTTTTTATAAAGCTAATGCATATTCATTAAGAGAAATCCCAAACTGAATAAAACGACTTTTTTTTTTTTTTGAGACAGAGTTTTGCTCTTGCTGCCCAGGCTGGAGTGTAATGGCACATTCTTGGATCACTGCAACCTCCACCTCCCCAGTTCAAGCAATTATTCTGCCTCAACCTCCCAAGTAGCTGGGATTACAGGCACCCACCACCATGCCCAGCTAATTTTTGTATTTTTAAAATAGAGACAGGGTTTCACCATGTTGGCCAGGCTGGTCTTGAACTCCTCACATCAGGTGATCCACCCACCTCAGCCTCCCAAAGTGCTAGGATTACAGGTGTGACCCACCACTCCCGGCCATAAAATGACATTCTTTATGATGCTTCTTCAAAGATGATGCTTCAAGTGTAGAATGACATTAGAAAGGTCAAAATTAAAAGAATAAAATTACTTTAAAGTGAATCATATTTATAGAGAAAAGGCTCACATTTCCAGCGGCAAAGAAGGGGTGACTTAGGATGATTGTATGTTGCAATAATATTCACAGAAAACTTTTTGTTATATATCATGCTTATTTGATTGTCTCAAAGGGGCTTGTAGTTCAGTGGAAGAAAACAAACACTGGACTTTGTGTCCTGAGAGATTCTCCTCCAGGCCACATGATCAGCTTCCAGTGTAATGTTGTCAAAGCACGTCACCTGCATGGGTGGGCCTAGCTTTCCTCACCTGTGCTTTGAAGCCAGTTGCAAATCTGAAAATCTGGATACAGATTGAAGGACAACGGCAGCCCATCTCTCCCTGAGTGCTCATGATATGCCACAACTTGTGCTAAGCACTTTACGTGCATTAGCACAATCTATTTTCCCAGCAGCCCTCAGCTTCAAGAGGTGCAGCAACCTGCTCCAGTCCATTCAGCTGGTAAGTGACAGAGGTGGAATTTGAATAAGTCTGTCTTATTTACCACTACACTGTGCTGCAAGGACAATGAGGGAGGCAGTGGAGTTAGGAGGTTTTTAAAAAAAGTCAGAACTCTTTTTCTCTCCTTTTCTCACTAAAATAAAGCATTTCAGAGTATCTGTTATCCATGAAAAATTGTATTTCTCAAGGAGTTAACGAGAACTAATATGTGCATGAGACTCCATAGCAGGAAAATATACTTGAGTAGGATTCAGGACGCCTCATATCAACTCCTTAATCTTGCATTAGAAACCTTGGGCAAGTCACTTAGCTCCTCCATGCCTCAGTTTCTTCATTTGCAAATTTGAAATAATTCTGTTCTGTTGAGCTAAATGTCCACAAAATACAAAGTATAAAGTAATTAATGAGGTAAATTTTTCCACATAAACTTCCTCAATTACCAACTCACCTTTTCTCTTCCTCACTGAGGGTGGCAAGGAGGGAATGAAGAATTTGCATCAGTGGTCTTGGCCAGTGGTGTGGATATCTGAGCAATTAACTCTAACTTTAGCTGTGCCTCTGATAGACTGATCTCAATGGGACAGGAATCTCTGGAGCTTTGAATTATGGATCATAATAATTTGATGAAATTAGCTGTCTAGGGATAGGATAACCCAATCTTTTGACAGAGAATAATTTGACATTGCTGAATCAGGGCCGGAAATGCCAAAAATGTTGGGAGGTAGAAGGTAGGATGTGATGATATTACTACATAGCAAACATTTATGCAGTTTCTCTATTTCTCTTCCTTCTTGGGAGATAATTTATCCTAAGGTGATATGCAAAATCTCTTCAATGCAAAGAATGGTGTTTTTCAAGAGGACTTGGATTATATATAATACATGCATAGTAGAATCATATTCTTCAGCCATGAGAGCTGGAGATAAAGTTAATCTCAGTCAAATGTTGCTCTGAATTAAGCAGTGAAAAGTAAGGCTCAGCTCAAATAGGGGAAAGAGGGATATTGCAAAACACACCATTCACACCATTTTCTTCCTTACATTTTATATTTGTTTCCTGGAGCCGCTGTAACAAATTACCACACACTAGATGGTTTAAAACAAGAATCTATTCTCTCATAGTTCTGGAGGCTAGAAATCCTAAGTCAAGGTGTTGGGAGAGCCATGCATTCTCCAAACCCTCTAGGGATGGATTCTTTCTCATATCTTCCAGCTCCCAATGGCCTCACGTGTTCCTTGGTTTGTGGCAGCATAACTTTAACCTTTGCCCTGTCTTCACATAGCTGTCTTCTCTGTGTCTGTAGCTTCACATGGAGTTTTACTCTATGTGTCTCTGCTCACATTTCCCTCTTCTTACAAGGACACTAGTCATACTGGATTAGGGCCCACCCTAAGGACCTTAACTTTACTTGGCTTTGTCTGCCAAGATCCTATTTCCAAATGAGGTTATATTCACTTGTATTTACAGGTACTTGGGGTTAGAAGTTCAGCATATTTATTTTGATTCAACTTATAACATAGCTTTTTGGAAGTGTTTTGTTTGAGAAGGCATGGGAGAATTTAGGCAAGTTAATAAGGAAAGGACAGACCAAGGAATTTCAAGGTAAAACTATATTTTTCCCAGACAGTCATATACATTTCTTATGTATCCTTTAGCTCCACTCATCTTCTCATAATGCAACAGCAAGAGGGTCTTCAGGCTGGGCACAGTGGCTCACGCTTGTAATCCTAGCACTTTGGGAGGCCGAGGCGAGCAGATCACCTGAGGTCAGGAGTTCAAGACCAGCTGGCCTACATGGCGAAACCCCGTCTCTACTAAAAATACAAAAATTAGCCAGGTGTGGTGGTGGGTGCCTGTAATCCCAGCTACTCAGGAGGCTGAGGCAGGAGAATTGCTTGAACCTGGAAGAAGAAGGTGCAGTGAGCAAAGATCACACCATTGCACTCCAGCCTGGGCAACACAGCAAGACTCTGTATTAAAAAAAAAAAAAAAAAGTCTTCTATTCTACAAAAAGTCCAGAGAGAAGATATATAGAAAACATTCAGAGGTAGACAGTTTTCTATGAACAGATCACCAGAGCAGTCTAGGAAGGGATTAAGAACAGGAAACTTAGAGTTAGGTAGATCTGGAGTTCAGCACTGCAATATGCTAACTGTCTGACTTTGGCCAACGTAACCACTTTTCCAAGCATCAGTTTACTCATCTGTGAAGGGGATGATGACATTATGCACCTCTTGGTGTTTTTATAAGGATTACCTGAGATAAAGCATATAAAATCCTTACAATAGTGCAAAAGTACAAATATTTAAGCACTACATATATTGTGCATGATTATTTCTCTGGATCCTCTTCTGGGATATGGATTTCACCTTCTTAAACAGACCCTATACATGTGTGTTTTGGAATTCATTAAAATAATAAGTTATAAGCAATAATCTTTTGAGCATTTTAAAATATAAACAAGGTTGTTAAAATTCATAGGATCCACTTTGGGAGGCCGAAGGGGGTGGATCACCTGAGGTCAGGAGTTTGAGACCAGCCTGGCCAATGTGGTGAAACCCTGTCTCTACTAAAAATACAAAAATTAGCCTGGCATGGGAGGCTGAGGCAGGAGAATCGCTTGAATCCGGAGTTTGCCTTGAGCTGAGATCTCACCACTGCGCCCCAGCCTGGGCAACAAGAGTGAGACTCCATCTCAAAAGAAAAAAAATCATAGTATCATAATTTTTATAAGGATATCTCAGTGTTAAATGGGCTATGCTATTAGTTACATGTGAATTCAGAAAGCCAATAAGATAAATAACTTTTAAAGCTATTTTTTTCTTGAGTAATTCTTAAATCAACAGTAAAGCAAACAAAAGTAATTTGACAACAAATATTTCTGTAGCAGTATTATGTCAATTTCTTCTTCCCTATAATTTTGAGAACCAGTGTTACGATTTTGTCAATTTTCACTTTCTTGGCTGCATTATGTGAATGACAAATACCATTTCATTGCCATCTTTATTCTGTCAAATAAGAAAGACCAGCTTTACAAAATTCCTTTCAAGTAAATGATTTCCAGAGAGAAAAAAATGAGTCAATTCTAAAATTATAAATTACTTTCCTGTATTGAAAAGGCTAATCTAGTCTAAAGCATAAAATATATTCATTCATAATGTTTAAAAATAATACTTATTAGAAAAATATATTCTGACCATATTTTGGTCTAAAGAAAAATTAAATTTGTCAGAAGAGAAACATATAATTATAGGTAAATAATTAATAAAGAGAAGTTCTTTGTGTATCTATAAGGGACTACAGAGAGGAATTTTAGGAGACAGAAAAATCTACCACCTCAAATTATCTAATTCTGTTTGAGCACATTAAGAAGTCATTGGTATTCTCTGCATTCTCTGAAGCCAAAATTGCTTTGAGCTAAAAAAAAAACCAGTCGTCTTTCCTATAGTGATGTGTTCTACCAATTTTCTTCTTGTTGTTTGCTGTCTTTTTATTGCAATGCAGGGATGTTCATAACACAAAGAAAAAGAAAAATTATTTGCTTTTTGGAAAAATCCTTTACTCACTAGTACCCATTGACAGGTCAAATATATTGTATCTTGATTAAGTAAAATTTATACACTATTTTTTATTTTTCAACTTTTATTATAGGTTCAAGGGGTGCATGTGCAGGTTTGTTACAAAGATATATTGTGTGATGCTGAGGTTTGGAGTGTGAATGAATCTGTCACCCAGGTAACGAGTACAGTACCCAATAGGTAGTTTTTCAGTCCTGCCCCATTACTTGCTCCCTTCTCTTTTATTCCCCAGTGTCTGTTGTTCTCATTTTTATGTCCATGTTCACTTAATGTTTAGCTCTCACTTCAGAGAGTACATGTGATATTTGGTTTTCTGTTTCTGTGTAAGTTTGCTTAGAATAATGGCCTCCAGCTGCATCCATGTTGCTGAAAGAACATGATTGTCTTCCTTTTTCTGACTGCATAGTAGTCCATGGTGTAAATGTATCCACATTCTCTTTACTGAATCCAGAGTTGATGGCCACCTGGGTTGATTCCATATCTGCTCTTGTGAATGGTGCTATGATGAGCATATGGGTGCATGTGTCCTTTTGTTAGAATGACTTATTTTCCTTAAAAACAGAATTTCCTGTCATTTATTTTGATATCTTGGTTTAGGATTATGGGGAGATTTTCCCTATTGAAAACAAACCCACTATTTCTCCTTTGACAAGAAATAAAATTTTAAGTAAGGTCATATTACTTTTACAAAAAGGTACTATTAGGAACAAGTGCAGCCCAAAATGTTTTTGTGCATGGGGAGACATTTCATATGTCCATCTGTGTTCAGAAGTGAGTAGGTTCTTTCTGTACTCCTAAATCTTCCTCTTTATGACTGCTAGCCTGCATAATCCATGAAGGCAGGGAATGTATCTATCATGTTTACTAGCACAGTGCCTCACATGAAGTAGAACCTTTTTTTTTTTTTTTTTTTTTTGAGATGGAGTCTTGCTCTGTCATCAGGCTGGAGTGCAGTGGCACGATCTCTGCTCACTGCAACCTCTGACTCCCTGGTTCAAGCAATATCCCTGCCTCAGCCTCCCGAGTAGCTGGGATTACAGGCACACACCACCACACCCAGCTAATTTTTGTATTTTTAGTAGAGACAGGATTTCACCATGTTGTCCAGGATGGTCTAGATCTCTTGACCTCGTGATCTGCCCGCCTTGACCTCCCAAAATGCGGGGATTACAGGCGTGAGCCACCACGCCCGGCCACAAAGTAGAATCTTTATACACACACACACACACACACACACAGTAAATTACATCTGTTCTTTATTTAGGGAAAGAATACATGAGCACAGTTAGACTGCCTTAAAAGTAATTTTTGCAGGTGATATTATGTTATAAAAACAGTTGTAATAACAGGGTATCACATTTCTTAATTACCTTCAGTTTATCTGACTTTGTAATCCATGTAGATATTGGTAGTCAATGACTTGCACCACGTAAATTATAGTGAGAACAGGAGCCAGTGTGTGAAGGACTGTTCCTCATTTTGAACGTGAAAACCAAGGAAAAAGTCAGATCACATCCTTGCACATTAGACTCCCAGAGGCTGTAGTTGTCACACAGCTGAATAATAGAATATGAACTTCCTATTTCCTCCTAGCTAGTTACTAAAATTAGATAGGGGACGTCCATCCCATCTGGAGGACCAGTGTCCTGTGATAAATAGTGATTTCTTGAGCAACTCTATACTATACTCTGCAGATAGAATGAAGAAATACATTTTGGAACATTGACAAAATTCTTTTGTGATGTACAGTTCCCTACATTTCTATTTCACTAAGTACTTCCTTTTTCGGTGAATGCCAGCACAACATCATTATAGCCTAATACTTGCATAGCAAAGTTGTGACTCTCTTGGTGTTTTGATCGGGAAGGCTTAAGTCAGAGTATCTGAGCCTCTTAGGGGGTGATCATCAATTTTCCTAGACATATGATCACATTTTTCCTTTCCTGGCAAAGCTTCTTTCAGAGGTAGGAGTTAAAGAACACAAAGAAAGAACTGGGCTAAATGATTAGCAAATATAATCAATGTGATACATGCACACACACAATCACAAATTTTTTTCCAGGTCGTGTTTTTTTTTGTTTGTTTGCTTCTGTTTTAGACACTTCCAGAAATCAAGCATTCAATACAACAACAAGCAAATTCTCCAGGCAGTTACCAGATTAAAGATAAAACTACTGCTATTTTCAATAGATAAAATTATATTAGAATGGACTTTTATTAAATAGAAATTATAACTTAAAATGAAGCAACATATCTTAAGAATCATCCTACTGGAGAATATCATTTATTTATAGCTCCCTCTAGATTTCCTACTTAAGCTCTTAAACTGGAAGCTTTTCACAGAGGGAAGAGTTTTTACCTGGGTGAGATGATACCAAACCTTGCCCAAAGACTGTACTGTTTGAAGTCTCTATGTTCTCTGAGCCTGCCACTTCAACCACAGTACTCAAATCTAATTGGAATTTGAAAACCTGCTGTGAGTTTCTTCATGAGTTTTTTTTTCTCTTAAACAGTTGTGAAAGAAAGGCATTGGGATTCTGTCTTCAGATATCTAACATTTTATGAATTTATTTTTCAGGTAGCAGCCTTTTGAATTTTCTTTTCTTTGTCATACAATGCAACTTGTTTTTTAGTTTCTACTGGACAATGGGGTTGGCCAGTTTCCACAGTAGATTATGATTCCTTGATGTTTTGAAGGCTGTTTTCCACATTGGAAAATGGGGACATATAAAAAGACTTGAGATTTTTAGATCTCTTAGAGAAATTTCTGTACCTATGGACCATTTTGTGGAAGTTCTGGAAAGGTTACTTGAGGGGTTAATAATGAGTATGATGACAACTTCTCCCCAACTCAACAGAAGAGCATTAGTAATACTAGAAGGACACTCTCTTGGCTCCAAGAATTTAATGTTCAAACTGGAAATTACTAGAAGTCATATAATTTAATGGAAGAAGCTGCTGAAGCTCAGAGAAGTAAAATGACTTCTCAAAGACTCCGCTAGTTAGAAAGTGCAGGCAAGACTGAACCCCAGGCATGCTGACTAATTTAATGTGTATTTCAGATAATTTCCATAGATAGCAGGATATGGACTCATCCTTTCATCAAATTGATGAGATTATTTATTGTGCTTAATTTGTAATCTCTCCATGAGCTTTCATCAGTCAACTTTAAGGCAATTCTTTGATATTGATTAGTTAGCAGCTACATAAAAATGTCCAGAAAAGTACCAATGAGAACGAGGAAGTAAAAACCCCAGAAAAGTCAAAGGCCCTCTTGTCAAAGTCAGTTACAGTTGAGGAGATGACAAGGTTCATAGGACCTACACCTAGATGTTGAATGCTGCATTGTGAGTTTATGTTTTTTCATTCAATTATATGTTAACAAATTTCTCTCTGATATGGCTGTACCAAGATTCACTCTCACAAACTAATCCTTATGTGATCATTACATGTTAGACATTGCACTAATTATTTTGTGCATATCAGCTCATTTGTTTTCACAATCATCTTACATATTGAAGTGCTGGTATGGTTATCCTTGCTTTAAAGATAAGAAGTTGGAGGCACAGAGAGATCAAGTAACTTGTCCGAGGTCATCCAGCTAGAAAGTGGCAAAGCCGGGATTTCAAATCAGTCTGATTCTCACAGGCACACACTTTATTTACTTCTCAGTACCAGCTACTTCACATCCTCCCCAACATTATTATGACTGGAATTTAAAATTTTTGTGAATATGATGTTTGTTAAATTGTATGTCTTTAAATTTTGCACTGTGCTGGTTAATAATGAGGCTGAGTTTTTTTAATTTTTTTTTTCTTTTCTGTGTTTTGGCTTCTCATATTTTTGGACTTGTGAGAGTTTTTTTCTATGTATCCTAAATATTCATTTCTTCTTGGTAGTGGGCATTGTAAATAAATTCTACTAAAATGTGGCTTGTTTAATACATTTGTTTATAGTGATTTTTGTTTTATGTAAGTTTCATGTAGTTGAACTTGTCCATTTTTTCTCTGAATGTTTTGTGCTTTTTTGGTCTTATTTAAGTAATTTTTCCCTGTTTCAAGGTTCTGAAGATATTCACTCAACTCTTTTTATGAAAGTTTTAACCTTTTGGCTTTCACACTTAGGAATTTAATATATATAGGATTAAATTTTATTTATGTTGTGAGGTTAAGAATCCAGTTTTTAACGTATGTATAACCAATTATTACAGCAGGATTTATAAAATAGATGATCATTTCCATGCTGATTTGTAATGACTTATATCTTACATACGTATCAGCTCTCCTGTCTATCCTTAGATCAATGATACATTGTCCTCTTATACCTTTATATTAACTCTTGATAGCTATCGGAGTGAGTTCTAACCATGTAACTCTTTAAAATTGTCTTGGTTATTCTTGCCCATTTGCTTTTCCATTTAAATCTCTGAGAATTTGCAGATTGACATTTTTATGTTACTGCATCTTCCAGATTCCTATTTTTATCTCTCCATTTATCTAGGTCTTTTAAAAAGTATTCCCAAAGAATAGTCCACATTTCTACATAAAAGTCTAATACACCTTTTATTAGTGTTACTTTTGTTTGCCTCATATTTCTATTGATATTATCATTATATCTTTATAAAGTTATATTTTATAATTACATATGACATGCAAGAATTTAGTTGAGTTTTGTAAATTCATATTATTGCCTAGTATTTTTGCTAAGCTCTTAATACTCTAGTAAGTCTTGGACCCGCGAGTGGTGGCTCATGCCTGTAATTCTAGCACTTTGGGAGGCTGAGGAGAGTGGACAACTTGAGGTCAGGAGTTCAAGACCAGCGTGGCCATCATGGAGAAACCCCATCTCTACTAAAATAAAATACAAAAATTAACTGGGCTTGGTGGTGCATACCTGTAATTCCAGCTACTTTGGAGGCTGAGGCAAGAGAATCACTTGAACCTGGGGGGCGGAGGTTGCAGTGAGCCAAGATTGTGCCACTGCACTCTGGCCTATGTGACACAGCGAGACCCTAACTCAAGATGCCACTTGAGATGATCATAGGTTCTCTAGAATGTAATACCAGAATTTTAGTTTCACTTGCTTGTATACTCTCAACATTAGTCTTAAAATAATTATATTGTATTTTTGAGGTTTGGATTTTTCAAAAAAACTGTTCCTTAGCTCATTCTATTTTGTACCTCAAAATTTACTTACAGATTCAACATCCTTTAATTATATCTTTTGGAGGATTACTCAGAAACAACTGTTAGTATCACTGTCTCTTAGCTTTTGTTGATTTTAAAATATATTTATTTCTACTCATTTAAAAACATGTTATAGTTTTTCTGCTTTTAAATCAGGTTGATAACTACTTTCTCTTAACACTTTTAAAGATATTCCATGATCTTTTGGCTTCTAATATTACTGTTTAGAGAGAAGAATAGTATCTCAATTTATGACTCTTTTTTGGAAGTCTGGTTGTTTTTGTAAGCTTTGTCAGCGGTGCTGTGCAGTATCAGTCGATGGGTCCAGATATGGATTAGTTCTGTTTTTTCTGGTTGTGATTTTTTGTGCTTCATGAATCTGAGTTCATCAAGACCAGAAAACTTATAATTATTTTTACAAAAAGTGCTGCTCCCAAATTTTCTCTGCTCCTGAGATGATCTTTATTCAAATACTAAGACTTTTATGTCTTGAACTCCTGGCTTCAAGCAATCCAACTGCCTTAGCCTCCCAAAGTGCTGGGATTACAGGCATGATCCACCGTGCCGGGCCCTAGGACTTCTATTTCTGTTAACTGTGTCAGTCTAAATCTCTGGCATATTTTCCTCCTCTTTGTGTTTCTATTTTTCCTCTGTTTAGGTATTTTGTCATACATTTTCTGTATCACCATTTAGTTATTTTTAAAATATGTCAGTTCTTTTTCCATTAAGTGTCTTGTTCAATTTCTTAAATTTTGAGACCTTATTTTATATCTTCAATCAATAAGCATGCTTGTTTTATATCTGTATCCAGTGATTCTATTATCTGAGGTACGTAAGAGTATCTATACCCGGTCTATGTGGGGTCAGTTGTCATTTGATCATTTAATTTATAATTTATTTTATTTTCATCTTATCCAAAGAGGCTTTATTTGTGTTAATCCTGTAGGTTATACTTGAGTCTTATTCCTCAGAGAAGGTTTACATTGGGTTCTGCTGGATTCCCTTATTATCAATTCTTTCATTCCATCGACTAAAATGTTTATACTGAGAACCTGTTATGTACAGGGCACTTTTCCAGTTGATTGAGATATATCAGCAAATATAAAAGACAAAATTCCTGCCCTCCTTGAGCTCTCAATCTAGTGGGGTGGGGGGTATTAAATAAGTTCTAGTGGGGGTGGATAATACGTAAGGTTTTTTTTTTTTTTTTAATTTAGAAGATGATAAGTCTTTTGGAAAACAGCAAAAAGTGAATGAGGATTAGGAGATTAGAAGGAGTGGATAGGTTGCAATTTTAAATTGGGTGGTAATAGAAGACTTCATTGAGAAGCTGGCATTTTAGCAAAGGTTTTATTGGGTGAGGAAATTTTCAGTACACATATACAGAAAAGAAGACTCAAGACAGAGAAGAGAATGAGAAGACAGAGAAGAGAATGAGAAGAGAGAGAAGAGGACCAGTGTGGCTGGTATTTTTGAGCAATAGGCAAAAAGACAGCATGGATGCTGTCTAAGTGAGGAAAAATAAAGATAAATTACTAAGTGAGAAAAGATAAAGTCAGAGAAGTAACAAGTTTCTTTTGTTTAATTTATTGGTTTAGAGATTCCTACATCCTACAGGTAATATAAATGCATATGTTAAAATTAGGTAAGAATAGGCCTACAATTTTAATTCTCAAGAGAGGCCTATATATGTTTTTTATGACCAACTGCACTGTTTGAACAGACAGGCTTCTTGTACCTCAGCTATTGCTGGTAGATGAATTTTCTTATCTGCCTTTTCATGAAGTTATAACGCTTCAAGGGTTGAGAAACTTTTCAAGCATATCAGTTCCAACTCCTCACCTTGCTCAAAACCAAGGCCTATTTTTCTGTCCATAAGTGGCCATTAAAACCTAAGTTCTTCAGTTTCTGAGGCTGAAAGATCCGATAGCCCCCGTGTTATTTCACATTTCCCACTCTTTCAGTTTCTTCTTTGTTTCCAACCCCTGAGGACTTCTCTTGCTTTCTTGACAACTGAAACATGCATTTAAAATACTATCTGTAATATTTTATTTAACATTTTCCAGGTGCTTTTTAGGCAGTTCAGTTTTCACATTTTTGAAAATAGAAGTCCAAAACACTTTCTATATACGACTGGAGAGACAGGTAAAGGACATATTTTTCCTGCCTGAAGGAACTCACATATTAGAAGTAGATATAGAAACATATGATTATATTTAACTATAATCACCACTCTGATAAAAGCTAGTAAAAACTGCCATGAAAACAGAATGTAGATAGGTATTCATCTGAGTGGGCTGAGATGAAGAAGGCATCACTAATGATGCAGTAGATGATGTGAGCCTAGAATAATTGATAGCAGGCTGCCATGTGAAGGGAGAAAGCTTTTGTGTTCAAAGGCTTAGAGGAGAGTAACTAGGCTTCTGGGGCCAAACGGTGGTGCCTTGGGAAAGACGGAGGTGTGGGAATATTATATGCTTAAGGAGGTAAAAAAGATGATTAAGAGGATGACCTTAAAGGAAAATTTCTTATTTAAAATTTTATCTCAGCTGAGCGTGGTGGCTCATGCCTGTAATCCCAGCACTTTGGGAGGCTGAGGTGGGCAGATCACCTGAGGTAGGGGGTTCAAGACCAACCTGACCAACATGGAGAAACCTCATCTCTACTAAAAATACAAAATCAGCCAGGCATGGTGGCCCATGCCTGTAATCCCAGCTACTCCGGAGGCTGAGGCAGGAGAATGGCTTGAACCTGAGAGGCGGAGGTTGCTGTGAGCCGAGATCATGCCATTGCACTCCAGCCTGGACAACAAGAATGAAACTTCATCTCAAAAAAAAAAAAAAATTATCTCAATCCCCCTGTGAGTGTCAAGTACAAAGTTAGGGTTTAAAGGAAGCCAGTGTTAGAGTGAGGTTTGTACACATGGGCCAGTACCTATGAGATTTTCCCACAACTATCAACTTAAACTATTACTGAAAAAGACTTCCTGAGCTCCCCTACCAGAGTTTTAAGCCTTGTTTTCTATAAAAGTCCTGCTGATAAACAAATTCTCTCTAGGATGACCATCTTCATTTGCCCAGGACTAAGGGAGGGCCCAGGACACAGAACTTTCAGTTGTAAAACTGATGGATGTCCTGGACAAACAGGGAAGAGATGGGCACTTGAGATATCCCCCTAGAATTTTAACCTCCACAGGAGCAGAAGAATTTTTCAAATGTTACTTGGCAAGTGGTAGAGGATTAGCAAATATTTAATGAAACAATATATACATGAATGAATATTTTTGCCACACTGGAAGGTATCCAGCTACCTCATCACATCCAATTGACATTTAATAGACATATCCAATTTTACATATCCAAAGTTGACTGGGAGAGGCCCCATCAAATCTTCACCAAAGGGAAAAATAGCCAAATTTTCAGCTCTGGCACCTGGGGCAATACTTAGGCTGTTGTTTGTAGTGGAACAGGGTCAATGTAATGGAAACCAAAGAGAAATAGGAACTCCAAACTCAGAGAAAGTCATGATGAGCAACATTGGAGCAACATTTCCCATGGCCTAGGCACATTATTTAGAGAATAGGCTGTCCCTCTTAAAGAATTTATGATGAAGGCTCCTGCTAGTTTTCTGGTGACCAAAATGAGGCATACATCCATGTCTTCTGGTTTTTCTATTTTTTGGAGAATTTTATGGCTAATGAAAATAGAAATTTTTGCAAACTATATTGTCTTCCTCTGAAATGTAAAGCTTTAAGGATTGTCGTGCATTTTTCTCTTTCTAGACAACTTGCATTTCTATAGCTTTATATTAAGTACTTTCGGGATACGAGCATATCAGAATAGAATAGGGTGAAGCAGAGATGGAGGGGATCTTGCCTATGCATAGTGTATACTTCCTGAGCTGTTTAGAAGAGGGGGTGCTATTTGAAGGGAGATGTTTCAAAACAGGGAGTTGGGCTTTTGAAATAAGGCATGGTAAACATGAGAGACATACATTTGATCCCACACTGTATTTCAAAGACATTTTATAAAGGTGCAAAAGAGTCAAGGGAAACATGAAAAAGGGAAACAGGATTCAGTCTGGCCTCCTGTTATGCTGCCTAATGCTGAAGAGACCTCCTTTCCCAACTCTGCCGTTGTTTTCGTTTTGGAAGTATTGATATCCACACTAACAGCATTGCCAACTGGGACATTTTCCCATCCCTTAAAAGAGGGGCCAGTTCATTTGAATGGTATTTTTTTTTTTTTTTTGAGACAGAGTCTTTGCTTTCTCACCCAGGCTGGAGTGCAGTGGCACCATCTCCGCTCACTGCAAACTCCGCCTCCTGGGTTCACGCCATTCTCCTGCCTCAGCCTCCCGAGTAGCTGGGACTACAGGCGCCCGCTACCACGCCCGGCTAATTTTTTTTTTTTTTGTATTTTTAATAGAGACGGGGTTTCACCGTGTTAGCCAGGATGGTCTCGATCTCCTGACCTTGTGATCCACCCGTCTCGGCCTCCCAAAGTGCTGGGATTACAGGCGTGAGCCACCGCGCCTGGCTGAATGGTATTCTTAACTTTGATTTCTATAAATAAGATTCTGGAATAGTCAAAACAAATATTTATTTTTTTAATATTAAGTGGGAAATGTAGCATGGTTATACCAAACTCACCTAGCCTGCATTCAGGGATCAGTCTGAAAGTTCCTATTTGTGCATCATAATATTGTTTTTCAGATTGATGCTGAACATTAGGAAAGGAGGACTTATTGGCACAATTTTTTTTTTTTTGAGGCGGAGTCTCGCTCTTTTGCCAGGCTGGAGTGCAGTGGCGTGATCTCAGCTCACTGCAACCTCCGTCTCCCAAGTTCAAGAGATTCTCCTGCCTCAGCCTCCCAAATAGCTGGGACTACAGGCACATACCCCCACACCCAGCTAATTTTTGTACTTTTATTTATTTATTTATTTTTATTATACTTTAAGTTCTAGGGTACATGTGCAAAACATGCAGGTTTGTTACACATATATACATGTGCCATGTTGGTCTACAGAACCCATTAACTCGTCATTTACATTAGGGATATCTCCTAATGCTATCCCTCCCCCCTTCCCCCACCCCACAACAGGCCACGGGGTGTGATGTTCCCCTTCCTGTGTCCAGGTGTTCTCATTGTTCAGTTCCCACCTATGAGTGAGAACATGCGGTGTTTGGTTTTTAGTCCTTGCAATAGTTTGCTGAGAATGATGGTTTCCAGCTTTGTCCATGTCCCTACAAAGGACATGAACTCATCCTTTTTTATGCCTGCACAGTATTCTATGGTGTATATGTACCACATTTTCTTAATCCAGTCTATCATTATTGGACATTTGGGTTGGTTCCAAGTCTTTGCTATTGTGAATAGTGCTGCAATAAACACATGTGTGCATGTGTCTTTACAGCAGCATGATTTATAATCCTTTGGGTATATACCCAGTAATGGGATGGCTGGGTCAAATGGTATTTCTAGTTCTAGATCCCTGAGGAATCACCACACTCTCTTCCACAATGTTTGAACTAGTTTACAGTCCCACCAACGGTGTAAAAGTGTTCCTATTTCTCCACATCCTCTCCAGCACCTGTTCTTTCCTGACTTTTTAATGATCGCCATTCTAGTTGGTGTGAGATGGTATCTCATTGTGGTTTTGATTTGCATTTCTCTGAAGGCTAGTGATGATGAGCATGTTTTCATGTGTCTGGTGGCTGCATAAATGTTTTCTTTTGAGAAGTGTCTGTCCATATCCTTTAGCTCGGAGAATTTTGATCGTCTGAAGCCTTCTCTCAACTCATCAAAGTCATTCTCTGTCCAGCTTTGTTCCATTTCTCATGAGGAGCTGTGTTCCTTTGTAGCAGGAGAGGCACTCTGATTTTAGAATTTTCAGCTTTTCTGCTCTGTTTTTTCCCCATCTTTGTGATTTTATCTACCTTTGGTCTTTGATGATGGTGATGTACAGATGGGGTTTTGGTGTGGATGTTCTTTCTGTTTGTTAGTTTTCCTTCTAACAGTCAGGACTCTCTCTCAGCTGCAAGTCTATTGGAGTTTGCTGGAGGTCCACTCCAGACCTGTTTGCCTGGGTTTCAGCAGCGGAGGCTGCAGAACAGCGAATACTGCTGAACAGAAAATGTTGCTGCATGATTATTCCTCTAGAAGTTTCATCTCAGAGGGGTACCCAGCCATGTGAACTGTTAGTCTGCCCCTACTGGGGGGGTGCCTCCCAGTTATGCTACTTGGGGGTCAGGGACCCACTTGAGGAGGCAGTCTGTCCGTTCTCAGATCTCTAGCTCCCTGCTGGGAGAACCACTACTCTCTTCAAAGCTGTCAGACAGGGACTTTTAAGTCTGCAGAGGTTTCTGCTGCCTTTTGTTTGGCTATGTCCTGCCCCCTGAGGTGGAGTTTACCGGGGTAGGCAGGCCTCCTTGAGCTGTGGTGGGCTCCACCCAGTTCGAGCTTCCCAGCCACTTTGTTTACCTACTCAAGCCTCAGCAATGGTGGGCACCTCTCCCCCAGCCTCACTGCAGCCTTGCAGTTTGATCTCAGACTGCTGTGCTAGCAATGAGCGAGGCTCTGTGGACGTGGAACCCTCTGAGCCAGGCCCAGGGTATAATCTCCTGGTGTGCCATTTGGTAAGACCACTGGAAAAGCGCAGTATTAGGGTGGGAATGACCCAATTTCCCAGGTGCTGTCTGTCACTGCTTTGCCTGGCTAGTAAAGGGAATTCCCTGACCCCTTGCGCTTCCTGGGTGAGGCGATGCCTCGCCCTGCTTCAGCTCTCGCTCCGTGGGCTGCACCCACTGTCCTGCACCCACTGTCTGACAAGTCTCAGTGAGATGAATCCGGTACCTCAGTGGCAAATGCAGAAATCACCAATCTTCTGTGTCTCTCACGCTAGGAGCTGTAGCCTGGAGCTGTTCCTATTCTGCCATCTTGGAACCGCCCCTTTTTGTACTTTTAGTAGAGAGGGGGTTTCACCATGTTGGCCAGGATGGTCTCAATTTTTTGAGCTTGTGATCCACCCGCCTCGGCTTCCCAAAGTGCTGGGATTACAGGCGTGAGCCACTGCACCTGGCCTTTTGGCACAATTGAAAACCCTCTGAAGTCATTGAAACAGACCAAATAAATCCTTTTCTCATTTTTTTACAAAACTTGTTCTGTTTTTGTCATAAAACTAGGGAGGTATCCATTTTTTAAAAGATGTTAGAAATGTATAACACATAAAAAAATATAAGTTCTATAGCATGTTACATTCCAGAAATAACCCTATACTTACCCAACGATAAAAAAGAGATGCGTTGCAAAATCCCTTGTGAGATAGCAAAGGAAAACAGATCTAGTCACAACTAAAATGGAAATAGTGTTTAATCAAATGCAGATAGTGAAGGGATAAATTCAGTCTATAAACTATAACAGGGCAGCATGACAGACTGGGTTTTAATGCTATTACACAGGCCGGAGGTTCATGCTAAGCTGGAAATTGCTGCAGTTACCTACACTGGTGATTTACAGGATGGCTGAGAAAAAAGTAATGAAACCAATTTCTCTCTCACTTGTACTGGAGGCTTTTTCGGGTCTTTGAGTGTAGAGAATGGTAGAAGATAACAGCAGAGCAATCTAATGCTAAAAAACTCCACACAGATATTTAAAAATCTAATAAAAATAATCAGAGCAGGGTAGGGAGAGGAGAAAGAAGCTAACCATTTGGGAAGTCCTGTTCATAAAACTCTTCTATAAGAATGTCTTAAGGCCATCTATATGTTCTGTGTAGCAACATCTGCCCCTCCACCCCGTCATTTAACAGAGTGTGCGGCATTTGGTTTGAAAAGATAACATGGTTGATGCTTTCTCGCCCCCAGCATTCATCGGCTCTCTCTGTAGGTCTGAGCTGGGAGGGTCTTCTTTTTCTTATTTGACCGATCTTATGTTTCCTGAAAAGACTTAATTATATTGGAAGAAAATCTCTGTCTTCTGTCTTCTCTTTTCTAAGCTTTATATATAAATATATATACAATATATATTTATAATATATATGTATTGTATTTATAGTGTATCTTTTTGTGTGTTTGAAAATAATTCTCTGCCAGGTAGAAATCAAGGAGTACTGCCTATGTAAAATGAGCCTGGTTTGGAAAGAACACAGGTGGCTGCAGTCAGATAATTATCCTACCATTTCTGTCTTCATCAACCCCATCCTCAGGTACCTATCTCTAGGTCCTAATTCTTTCATTGGTCCTTCTTCTCTTGCAGAACTTTGAAACCTTACCTACAACTTCCTAACAGTCTCTCTGGTCTGGTCCCTCTATATATGACTGCTTTTCCTAGCGTTGATTCCTCATCCCATTTCTGATATTTATTCCTCTAAAGACCTTGGCTCTATGAATCTGCCTTGTTACTCCTTCTTTATCTCTCCTTTCCTGTCCTCCTCCTCCTCACCTTCACTCAATCATGGGGAGACCCCTTCCAGTCTGGCATTGTCTCTTGAGTTACGGCAACTGACTCCTTCCAATGAGAGTCTACTGCAGGCTTTGCCTTTTCTTTGATATGAGGAGAAGTACAGAATCATAGATACAGACAACTGTCGTTTGATTGCATCATCCTGTAGATTATTTGTTCAAAGAGGGTCTTGCCTGCTGATGTATGTAAATTAATCCATAAAGGGAAAACACTGCTTAAACCAAGAGCCCCTGGGTCGCTAGAGTGGGTGAAAATTCCGTTTCTTTCTACCAGTCCTAAATTTACCAACTTTCCCAATTAGTCTCCTATCACACATACCACAGTTTGCTTACGAAAAATTGCCGCCGAGTTTGAATATGATTGGGTAGTTAGAGGAGGATTGATAACCTGCCTCTAGTTCTTTATCTTATAAGTTCCACTAAAGTCTAATTATGATTGAATATTGGACTCCAAGTGACTCCTGGCTTGCTCAAGTAATCAAAACCAGTGCCCCATGCTGTCAGTTAAAGAAGGAAGGCTCTCTTTCAAGGCGGTTGTCCCTGGGAAATTGGTAGCTCCCCTGTTCACCTCACTGGGGACTTTATGTCACTATTTGCTTAGGAAGCTGGGAAGCTGTTCAAGATCTCCCTAAGTGTTACACAGAGACACCCCTGCATCCCCCTCACCCCCGCTTTCTGCCTCACAGGTTTCTGATATGCAGTGGCCAAGCGGGATCAAAAGAGCAGATGAGGTGGGGTTATCTTGTGGCTATTTTTTTTTATTGTTTTGCTATTTTCTATATAGAGGCAAAGACTAAAGAATTTTTACCTCTTTCATTTTGATGGTATATTTCTTTGGATCACACCTGTCTAACCCATCTTGAGAGACTTTATTAAGGTCTGATTTAGCAATAATAGGATTTGAGGAAATTTGAAACTTAAATGTAATAACTACCTGTCATGACTGGTTAAAAATATGACAGTGATGCCACAGTACAGCTACTTCCCAGTAATCAGAACATTTCTTTTTTAACTTCTGCAGTCTAATTTAAGTCAGCCTCCACAGCAGTTGTTTCACCCTATCTTCCTTATATCAGATCATTCCATCTGAATCTCTGAGACTCTAAAGCAGCATTAGGCCTCCCAGGTCAAGGTGTGATGCCATAGTAAGATCACTCAAGCACCATCCGTTATCACTCACTTGCTCACATGCAATTATAAGGAAGCAGACCTCTAGCTAATTACAAAAAAAAAAAAAGCTGTTCAATTCATTAAAAACTGTTTTACTGTTTTACCCTTAGAGAGAGGCAAATACACTTTTAAAATGTGACATGTGAAAATCTGTTTTTCAAACAGAGAAATACTTTGTGAAAGTTGTTATGAATGTTTAAAAACAGGACTAAATCACCTTTTTTTTCCCCCAGAGTAAAATGGTTTTTTTTTTTTGGACAGTCTCTCTGGTGATCAGAATTCCCCATTATGGTAATTTTATTTCAATTGTCCAGTCAAGGATAAGGAGGGAAAGAGCAGTGCTCTGACTCCAGCCAGGCTTCAGAACTCTGGGATTGGAATTGAGTTGGGTCAGAAATGGCAGCTCACTCTAGGGAATGGTACTAAGGGGAGGACTAAATGGGGTATCCAGAGTAGAAGTGAGTCAAATCTAGAGCAAAATAGTTAAGTCAAACAAACAATCGGTCTGAAGGTTGATGGAGAAAGGCAAACCCTGGTCAAAAATGTGGTTGAAGACAGTGGGATAGAACAAGTGGGTTTTGGTGAATAGATGCTGGGCAGAGATAGGGGCTGGCTCCACTTTTAAGGGTATCTTGGCCACTCGGGAGTTGAGGGAGCTCTAAGTGTCTTGGGAGGATTAACCTCTCTTTTATTTTGCCTCAAAGCTTGAGATATATGTAAGAGTAGGGTATACAACAGGAGGCGAATTCCAGCTTTCAGTCACACCTGGAATGCTCAGTAGCATCCCATAACTGCCCTTGGCATGGAGAGTCACTGAAAGCTGGCCAAGAGAGTCATAGCGAAGATCAGCCTTGGGAAAAATGTACAGTGGTGGAATTTTTCTTAGAGTTATTCTTCCACTCTCCTCTTTATTCCCAAACAGTGTGTCACTTGTTGGGGAGGAGGCTTCCATAGTTAACTTCTCATTTTAAAGCTAGTGGGTCTCTAAATGTGATTCCAGGAACTCTGGGGGATTCCTTAACCCTTTTCAGGAAGTCCACAAGGTGAAAACCACTTCTTTGTAATACTAAGACTTTTTTGCCGTTTTTTCTTTTTATTTTCTCAGGAGTGTACATTGGAGTTTTCCAGTATTAGATGGTAACAGACTGAATGCAGAAGCAGACACGAGAACCTAGCTGTTTTCTATTAAGCCATTTTCATTTGAAAATATGTAAATCAATGTCTCTCTTGTCATTATTGTGTTGGTCTTGTACAATTAGTTATTTATAAAGATACATTATTTTTGTGAATATATTGTGTTTATTCTTAGTTTTAAATAAATTTAAACAATTCAGTTTTAATTTCTGATGTAGTTTACCACGTAAGCAAAAGCTTTGGAGGTCCTCAATAATTTCTGTAAGTATAAAGTGATCCTGAGTCCAAAAAGCTTGGGAACATTGCTTTAGGTCTATGCCTTTCCACTGTCCCTGTTCTTGAAGCAGGCGAAGCTGGCATCTGGTTCTGAGATACGATGCTGAGAGCGCCATGCAGGCTCTTCTTATAATCTCTCCCCATTAGTCTATCACTGGTGCCTGACTTATCACCACTTGCAGTTTCTTTATTTGGATTAAGCAATAGACAATGCAGAGAACCCTAAAAGATAAAACTTATTAAACCTTATCAGCAGTTAGCATCCTCTCAATATTGAACACCTATATAATAACACATTATTTAGTAGTTCCCAAACTTTAGAGCACATGAGAATAGATGATTTGTTTACTGGAGATTACTCAGGTATTACTTGTTTTCTGGAATCAATTTTTGGAGAGTTTGACTCAGGAATCTGCCTTTTCATAGAGTCTTCAGGTTATTTCTTTTTTTTTTTTTTTTTTTTGAGACGGAGTCTCGCTCTGTGGCCCAGGCTGGAGTGCAGTGGCCGGATCTCAGCTCACTGCAAGCTCCGCCTCCCGGGTTTACGCCATTCTCCTGCCTCAGCCTCGCGAGTAGCTGGGACTACAGGTGCCCGCTACCTCGCCCGGCTAGTTTTTTTGTATTTTTTAGTAGAGACGGGGTTTCACCGTGTTAGCAGGATGGTCTTGATCTCCTGACCTCGTGATCCGCCCGTCTCAGCCTCCCAAAGTGCTGGGATTACAGGCTTGAGCCACCGCGCCCGGCCCAGGTTATTTCTAAGTACACAGTTGGAGGGCTATAGTTTTTAATATAATGTTGCATTTTCTTGCTCACTGCATCTACAGCGCTCCATCTACAGCAAAGTACATGATATATAATAATGAGATTTAAATAAATATCTGCTGAATGAAGGAATTAAATAGTACCACTTCAGGTGTCCGGAGTGAAGAATCTTGACAACTGTCTGGTAAGTCAGACTTCAGGAGGAATGTGAGGATATGGAAATGCAGAATCCATGACAACCTGAGGGCATTGTGAGCCTCAGGAAAGAAAGAGAGGGAGGATAGGGAACAGAGAAAGAAGACATAGAACCAACATTAGTGGCTGTGCCCTAGTATAGGTCTGGAATTATGCTAATAGTTTACCTATGTCACCTAATCTTAATTCTCATGACAACCTTGAAAGGAGAGTATTGTTATGTCCACTTGGCTGTCACAGATATTCTCTACCCACCCCACCTCACCCCATGTTTCTGGACTATACCTAAAATACATAGAATGGATACTTGACTATAACAAATAAAATTTTTTACTAATTCTTCACCCATTCTCTTCATCTGTAAAACAAGGGGGAGGTTGAGAACCAAGTAGATAAATCTTGAAATGTCTCTCAAACATCCAATCTTCCATTTTTCCCTGAACTTATGTGCTGGCTTTCTGATTGCTTTGGCTTTCTCTGGATTACCACCATGTCCACATTCTGGCCCAGAGAAGGGTTAAAGAGTGAGGAAGTCCAAGGCAAGCAACTTTATTTTAAAAAGCGGTACAGAAATTGCACTATTCACTTAGGAGATATGCCATCTTAGGTACATAGGATTGTCCTTTTTAATCTGTCAATGTAGTTAAATTAGTAATATACTTTCTAGTATGGAATCAATCTTGCATTCCCATGATGCACTCAAATTAATCATGATGCATTATATGTTTTATATCGTTCTAAATTTAGCTTGCTAATATTTTGTTAGAATTCTTACACTTATGTTCATGAGTGTGAGTGGTCTATATTTTTCTGTTTTCGTTTTGCCTGTAGCTAATTTTGGTATTAAGTTACACCTCTATCATAAAATGTGTAGTAGAATATTTCCCTTCTCTTATCTCAGAAAAGATTTGGGTAAGTGGGATTTATTTATTTTTTCTTTAAAATTTGGTACACTCAGTGGTAAATCCTTTTGGGTAGTTTTTAAATGACTTATTTTCTTTATTGTTATAACAATTTGTGTTTTTCTATTTAATATTGAGTCAGTTTTGGAAATTTCTATTTTTCTAAGAATATGTCCATTTCACTTGTCTGCAAATTAATGGCGTAGAGACATAGTATTAACTTATTTTTTTAAATCTCTATTAAATGCTTAAAATTTTTAGTATTGTTTATATGTACCATTTCTCTCTCTTTTCCCCTTTCTCTTTCATAATCCATTTTGCCTAAGGTTTGTCAGTTTTATTAATGTTTTCAACATATAAGCTTTGGTTTTCTTGATCATCTTTATTTTGCTTTATTGCCCTTCTCATCTTTATTTATTTATTTATTTTTCTATTTTTTGGTTGACATTTTTCTAACTTCTCAAGTTGTATGCTTATTTACTGACATTCACATTTCCTCCTATTCTAATAAAAACATATAAAGGTTAAAAATTTCCTTTAGTGTTGATTTAGCTACAGTTCAAAAGTTTTGATATAAAGTTTTTTATTATCTTTCAGTTCTAAGTATTTTATAATTTCTTTTGTGATATTCTCTTGGCCTTTGAGTCACTTGGTTGTGTGTGTTTGAAATTTCCAAATCATGAAGTTTTAAAATACTTTTTCTTGTTATTAATGTATACCTCAGTTAGATTAAAAATAAAGATTTTGGGGTGCATAACACTAGATTTTTGAAATCCTTGCAGATTGGTTTTGTCCCAAACTTTCACTTTCTCATTGCTTGATTTTTTTTTTTTAATGTTTCTGTTTCTTCTGGAAATATTTATCTTGAGAAATAAGAGCATCATTTAAAACTCCTGAGAAGCAGCTAAGTGCCTGGGCTGTGCAAATAATCTCCCCCAGTATTAAATACTGTGTCTTCCTTCTTTCTTCTTAATGACTCCACAGTTGCTAGCTAGCTGAGACACACTGAGATTTCAGCAACGCCCTTTTATCATCTCGTCACTACAATATGCTGAAGCATAGCCCCTCTATTACACCTTATCACCTGATTGATTTCCACTGAGGTTCTTTAGGGCAGTTATTCCTGTCTATGCTACTCAATCTTTGGACAACAGTATAAAATTCAAATCCTTCTGATATTGTTTCTTTCTCTCCCATCCTAATCTGATTCCCTTACCAATTCTTATCATGATGCCCTTTTGAATCTCAGGATTCTCTTTAAACCTAAATGGTAAACCTTTTCAGGATCCTCTTGCTAATATTCTCATTCATTTGAAACTGAAAAAAGAGAACCTGGGGTCTGGCAACTAGAAGACTGCTGCTTTTCTCTTTATAGTCTTCTCCCTCTGGACTCATCCTATTGAATACTTCCTTCTTCTTGAAAGAGCTGTTTAAATTGACGGTCTTCACTTCTTTACCTCCCATTTGCCTTTTAACTCATTGTAGCAGAGCTTCACTTCTTACTTGTTTCTGCAGAGATACAGGGAGTACTCCTGCCTGAGACCCAAAAAAACACCATCCATCCACAAATGACTAAATTGTGCAACACAGGAATGTGGTGCCCAGGTCCTGGTTTAGTCTTCAATCGTCAGATCCATCCCTGAAGACTAAGAGCAAATCTGTCTTTTGCCAACTCACATAGGATTCATGTGCAGTTTATTCAAATGTGCTTGGTTTCCAGAGATTTCTGTGAATCAGATCTATTCTCCACAAGGCATACAACATAATATTTCTTAAATGCAAATCGAATTATGTCTTCCCATTACTTAAAACTTTGCAAAGTCTCCCTAAAGCTCCTAAAGTAAATTTAAAAATTCGTTAAGAATGGTTTACAGGCCGGGCATGGTGGCTCAAGCGTGTAATCCCAGCACTTTGGGAGGCCGAGATGGGCAGATCACGAGGTCACGAGATCGAAACCATCCTGGCTAACACGGTGAAACCCCGTCTCTACTAAAAAATATGAAAAAATAGCCAGGCGAGGTGGCGGGCGCCTGTAGTCCCAGCTACTCGGGAGGCTGAGGCAGGAGAATGGCCTGAACCCGGGAGGCGGAGCTTTCAGTGAGCTGAGATCCGGCCACTGCACTCCAGCCTGGGCCACAGAGCGAGACTCCGTCTCAAAAAATAAAATAAAATAAAATAAAGAATGGTTTACAAGCCCCTGAACCATCTAGTCAAGGCTTTTTTACTTAGATTCGTGCTGTTTCTCCATTTCTGCTATACTAACTACAGTTCAGTTCAGTACTTTTCTTCTTCTTCTCATTTGTGCTTCTCAAAAATAACTGTAGAATATGCTGGGAATGTAACATCCTGAGATAGGGATGGCTGGCTAGAACTGTTCAGTCCAGCTTTAGAAAGAAGATATCTTCAATGCACTCTCCCAGCTATTTACATTATCAGAGGCTATTAAACCTAAAGCAGACCCCTTTCTGGTGTGATACAAGTGATATCAGCTATGATACAAGTAGGGCATGTGTTGTCAAGACTTCATTTGCTCGGGCCAGCTTTTCTGAGCCTTGGGGGTCCAGCATGCAATGGATTCTAGGCTTCTATTTTCCCTTGTCTATCTGTAAGTAATAAATTTGCTTTGTGTAATTTGTGTTAGGTGTTCTATCTCATCAGAATCAGACAAGTTAGTAACCAGTGACCCTACTTTGCAATATCTCTATCCATTTTAGATTATTTGAGGTAGAATTTCAAGGCTTTTACATCATTGGTTTCCATATTTGATATTCTAGAATATATCCTTATGCTTCTAACATGAGTTCTTTAAGTTGCTGTCTGAGGATTATTTCCTTTCATATTGGAGTTAGAGTATTTTAAACCTTTATTGCTTGGAGTCAAGTGGAACTTCTTGTGTCACAGTAAGAGAAAAGCCCACATTTGCCTTTCATTTTTGTTGCAAAAAATCCAAAGAGAAAAGCATAAAAACTGGCTTACTCGGGTCATTGTTAGCTCCTTTCCTTTCCTTCTCATTCAAATAAGGAGGCCTGGGCCTTCCTCCCTCTGTCCATGCCTGTCATGTTAGTTCAGTTCTTGTGAGACAATCCTGTTAAATTGTGTTTGGCCTAAAGCTGTCTCCACACATATTTTTAGTTTTGTCCAAAGATTTCTCCTTACATAGTGAATTGTAACCTAACTGGGTGTGTAAACAGACAATAACCTACTCTTATACCAGACTCTGAGTTTCAGCCAATCAAAGGTGGCAAACTGTTCAAACTGTGTTCAAACAAGGCAAACATTGACCTGTAACTAATCTGGTTATTGCTGTATTTAACTTCTACTTTCTATATCTTACTTTCCCTTCTCTGTTTATAAATCCTTTCTGACCATGCTGACCAGCTCCAGGGTCGCCCTGAACCTATTTTTGTTTGGGGGTGGGGGAGGTTGCTTGATTTATGATTCATTCTTTGCTCAATTAAATTCTGTTAAATTTAATTTGTCTAAATTTTAAACAAAAATAAATCCTCTTATTCCTCCACCCTTTGATTCTATGTCCTTTCTTTGTAAGAAAGAGTTTAACAGTCAATGGTTCATGGCACAGTTGTTGACTGGAAAAGAATGGCTTATGGGTATGCAGAGATATTATTTGCCTTCATTCCCCATGGTGGCTAGGCATGGCCTGGGGTTTTCAGTCTGTTTACTCTGCTGCTTCCTACAGAAAGTATTACTTTGTATATGTTTCCTGAGAAAGATTGTGGAGCAATACTTAGTGGACAGTACTTATATGGCAAGAGATTTAGGAGAGCCTGATTGGTATTTCCCCTTTAGCAACTCTGCAACATTACAATAGGACACCAGATGTTCTATTTTTACGAAAATCCTAAATATCAGCAGGAAGAAGTGCTAAAGGTGTCTTTAAGACTAAAGGCTGAGCCCTAGTACCTTGGATTTAGAATCATACATAAAGATCAAGAATGAGCAAGTGGTAAAATAAACACGGTCTTTAATTTACTGAGTAGACAGGGAACTTAACCCAAATTTAATTAAGTAAAGGTGTTTGGGCTCTGTTTCAGGGCAATAGTTTAGACCACTAGAAGGGGTCTTATGTAGTCAGATACTTGGTGAAAATGTTACAGATTAATGGGTTCTTCTTGCCTGCTGGATAGAAAAGCCAATACGCTGAGACAGCAGTATGTCAGTAGAGAGTTTAATTACTGCCAGGCAGCAAGTGAAAGGACAGGAGGTATTTCACAAATCCACCTCCCTGAGAACTTAGAGGCTAGGGATTTTAAGGCTAATTTGTCAGGGAACTAGGAAATGGGTGCTGCTGATTGGTTGGGGTTGAAATCATAGGGGTGTTGAAAGACCACTTTTCAAGCGGTCTGCTGAGTCTGTTTCTGGGTGGCGGGTGCCACAGGACTGGTTGAGTCAGTTCCCTCATATAAGTCATGGGTGTGGGTTGAGTCAGTCAGTCAATGGAATGCAAAATTCTGAAAACTATCTCAAAGACCAGTCTTAGGTTTTACAATAGTGATGTTATTTCCAGAAGCAACTGGGGACGTTACCGATCTTGTGACCTCTGGCTATGTGACACTTGAGCAGTAATGGATTATAAAAAAACAAGATACCAAGATAGGGAACAAGGCCTGTTCATTATTTAACTATGTCTACATCTTAGCAGAATTAAGGCCCCGCCCATAATCCTCAAGTTCTGGCCTTTCATTAGTCTTGCAAAGGCAGTTTCTGTCCCCAGAGGGGCATCAGTTTTGGCTAGGAACTATTATCATCCTTGCTTCAAAAAAAGTATAAATTAAATTCTTCCACAGTTAGCTTGGCCAACACCCAGAAATAAGCAAGGGCAGGTAACTTGTGAGGTTAGAAGCAAGATGGAGTCAGTTTATGTTAGATTTCTCACACTGTAATAATTTTTGCAAAGGTGGTTTCAGTAATAACATAAATATTCTGTACCTCAGTTCTGGGGGAGTTTATCTTAAACCATGTGAAAAAATGTTTCGAGGAAACTTATAGAATCAGTAGAGTGAGTCAGATCATCTTTGGGAAATCACATTAAAGTCCTACAGTGCCTGTGGGGAAGATATGCTCTTTCACTTTGGTGCAGGGTTTCTCAGCCTCAACACTTCTGATATTTTTGGTCAGATTATTGTTGTGGGGGTTAACCTGTGCAGTGTAAGAGGTTTAGCGACATCACTAGCCTGCCCACTAGATGCCAGTAGCATCCCCTCCTCTATTTGTGACATCCAAAAATGTCTCCTGTGAGGACAAAGTTACCCCCATTGAGAACCAGAGCTTTAGAGCACTTAGAGGCAAAGTTGGCATGCCTGGAGAAGTGCTGTCAGTGGTGGCAGGTGCAGTAGCCAGTGATGATTGAGATGACCATGTAACTGAAGTGATACTGACAATGTCTACAGCATCAGGAGCAACTTACATGGCACTTGTGTGACGTACAAAAAAACAAACAAACGAAAAAAAACACTGATGGGGCAAGGAGGGGATACCCAATAACTCTGCTAGTTAGGGTTCTGGAATCAAAACCTATTGCCTTGATTGACAGCTCTTGCCCCCTTTTTAGCAGTATAGTTCAGGGGTGTGATGATCATATACTTCTATCATCACTCATTTATTGACTATTGCATATGTAGGATACCATATTATGCCACCCCCAAATATGCCTCTTTGGCATAAGGATTATTTTGAGATACAGCAGACCCAGGAGAAGTTCTGAAAACAAACTAGACGTTACCCTTTTGTAAGAGAAATTTACATTTATAAAGGAAATTTCCATATGTCAGGGTGTTTCCCTTTCTGTACCAAAAAGAGAAAGATGACTAAATCACAAGAAACTCTTATCAAGGAGAAGACTTAAATTTCCATAACAGACCTTTTTCTTGTTTACCCTACTTTTCCTGGTCACCTTCCCATAATTGGCTACCACCACCCCTTCTTTCTTTGTTTCAGTGGATGATAGTATTTAGCCAATATTCTAAGACATCTATTTGAAATTTACTTATTTCTGTAACTCCCATATATGTATGAAGTACACGTTAATAAACTTCTGTTGTTTTTCTCTTGGTAATCTCTTTTGTTATAAGAATCTGTTCCAGCTAATAACTTAGAGGGGTGGAGAGAAAATTATCTTTCCTCCCTTACAGATACCACTGTAGTACAGTCACTGTGTTAGTGATTGAGGCAGAAATCAACAAATAGGGTCACTGCACCTAATATAGACCTGCAAACAAATAATTATAATAGTACATTAGCAACTGACATCAAGATGACATGTATAAGTTATGATAATGGAGCAGGTGTCATACCCCAATGTGCCTGAGGAAATCAGTGAAGGGTTTGCAAAAACGTTAATACTTAACCTGAAACTTGATGGAAAAATGCCAATAATTTAGCAGGTAGATTTAGAAAACATGGAAAGGGCACTCAGAATAGAGGAAACAAAGTATAAATAGCACCAAAAAGTAGCAGAACAACCTATCTTCTTAGGTCAAAATACAGTTAATACAGTTATATTACAAGATGGTCACTTTTATGAGAGACATTGAATAAGATACAGGGTTAGATGGGTCAGATGGTTACCTCTCCAACTATTGCTCAAGCTTTTAATGTTGCTGTCTTCATGGAAATCTGTGGTCTGCTAGTAAGAAATGTGCATATAGGCTCAATGCTCCCTGGCTAATAGAATACCAGATACTTGTTTTGTGTGGCTGTGAAATGGGTGGGAAACAGAGGGAAAAGGCAGTAAAGCCAAGATTCTGGTGTGACTTTAGTCACTGGGAACGTCATTGTATTCTAAACTTGCCAGCTGATTCCTATAGAAGGACTACGGGAAAGTGAGGGGCAAAAGATCAAGACAAATCCATCTTCACAGAGAAAAAGCCACATGAACATACATGCCCTTACTACATGTCAGGGTTCAATTTTTCTCTGTAGTAGTGTACTTTCTAACAGCGTTTTTACTACCATATTATTATTATTAATGATTTTATTAGTATTACTGTTTCTTTAATGAGGAACTGGCACTCATGTCTTACAAAACTTCAGTGTAACTTTGCCAACATTCTTTTTTTCCTAGACAGTCCTCCTCTCTTTTTTTACTCTGTATTGGTATGTTAATTCTTTCCCAATGAGTCAGTAAAGATGGAAATGTTAAATTACTTGAAAAGACATATTTACATAGCTCTGAAGAAAAGTACCAGTATCCTGGATTAGCACAAAGCTTTAAAAAATTTATAAAGCCACTGCTTTTATCTACCCTGAGAGGAAAATTGCAATGGATTTTCTGACAATAGAGTAGGAAAACAGTCTGCATACAATACAGTCCTACAGCCCTCCAAGTCACTGCCATAGCTATTCAACTATCCATAGGGTCCTCATATCTCCTGTGGAAACAGGGACAGAAAAACAAGAGGAACCAACAAGGCAGGCATTGTTGGTGACCTACTGTGCTGGCTGAGAAGAGATTTGTGCATATTTGGTTCTGACTGTCTTTATCCTGCCCTTCATTATGTTCTCCCCGAACAGTTAAAAAGGCAACTATTCCAATACTGTGATTCTGGTGTTGAATACAATTCAGGTTGGATTTTTGTCACAAAATTGTACTTTAAATATTTATAAACCTCAGCTTAATTTTCAAATCAGTTTCTCCACAAACTATTTACTTACAAAATGTACAAAGAATGAAGGCTTACGTGAAAAAAAAAATTAGAAAGCAAGAGAAAAAGCCTCATCATGTTAAAAACTAATTAGGTTTACTAACGGTTAGCATGTTTCCATGTCAACCTTAGGTACTTTTAGGTAATTTTCACAATGAAATTTTCTATTACAATATCTGTCTTAGAAAAATTTTTACAATAGAATAGATTCATTTTAATATTGTGCCTCCAAGTATATTTCTATACTTGTTCAGAAGAGTTTTGAAGGCTCTGTCACAGGGTTGATTTTTTTCTTCTTGCAGTGTATTTGCTAATATTGAATAAATGAGATTTATTGTATTACCTTCAAATGGATTCTTTTTTCCTTTAGAGAGTGTTGAGGGCAATATGTTAAAATATGTGTAAAAAGATTTCAGGTTTTGACACAAATTATAAAATGTAAATTGAAAGTGTAGAGGTGAAGGGAAAACTTCCCTTCTACCCTGTGAAAGTTCACTGAAATGAGCTGACAGTAGACAGGTTAATAGAAGAAGAGGCATACAAGTTTATTAATGTGCATGGGGGGGAAGTCACAGGAAAGTATTGCCCTCTAACACAACCAGATTCAGAGACTTACATACCCCTCTTCATAGGGGAGAGAGAAATGAAGGTATAGGCATTTTAGAGGGGTAGAAAATAGCTTTTAGGGGAAATGAATGGGCCCAAAGAGCAGGCAACAGTTTGTAAGTGAGTCTCTTTGGAAACTGAATGAGCCCCAAGAGCGGGCAAAAACCTGAGACAAAGTTCCTCTGAGCTCTGGGGAGGTAGTGACAAATTTTGGGAAGATAAGGGGTGGAACTTCACTGTGAACAAACGTTGTCTTATTATGTAGATAGTATCTCCTAGATAATTCCTTGGAGATGCTCCAAGAAGTATAAATGAAGTCCTTCTGGGCATTGTGACAACTCCTTTCCTGGTTATTTGATGTGATTCCTAGGAATGAGGTTGTATTACTTTGTTCTTGCACTGTTGTGAAGAAATACCTGAGACTGGGTAATTTAAAAAGAAAAGTTTAATTGCCTCACAGTTCTGTAGGGGGTATAGGAAGCATAGTGGCTCCCACTCCACTTCTAGGGAGGCCTCAGGAAACTTACAATTATGGTGGAAGGCAAAGGAGAAGCCAGCATTTCACATGGGTGGAGCAGACAGAACAGAGAGATTGGGTAGGTGCCACACACTTTAAACAAGATCTCGTAAGAACTCACTATCGCTATGACAACACCAAAGGGGGTGGTATTAAACCGTGAGAAACCACCCCCCATGCGCCAGTCACCTCCCACCAGGCTCTACCTCCAACACTGGGGATTATAATTCAACATGAGATTTGGGTGATGACACAGATCCAAACCATATCAGAGTTTCAAGACAATTTCATTTCTTTTGGAAGAAGTTTCCTTCCTCTGTCAGATAAAAGAACTTCCAGAGAGAGCCCTTCCCTGTGCTTAGTTGGGGGTGAAAGAAAAGGTTGGAAAGTCCTTGGTTTTGAGATCGCTTCTGCCTTCCAATTTTCTTTAACTTAAAAGTGTTCAGAGTTCCAAAGCACTGTACTTTGGGGTATTGTTCTTTGAGTCCCAACAAAAGTTTTTGTTGTCCCCTTTTGCACTCCCTGACATGTTCTTATTACATGTGGGTACTAGGTTTCTGGGATTTTCTTGCAGTTATAATTCTTTTAAATTAGCCTTTCCCCTAGAAAATGGACACATTCTCCTTGTCTATGACAAGCCGGAGGCATGTGCGCTGCTTTAAATTCCCTCCCGAGGGCTCCGCAGTGAAGCAGTTGCATAGGTTGCTATACTTATTGTGAATACTGCAGGCTGTGTCTGAAGCAGAGTAGACATGATGGCACTACTGTGTTTTGAAGAGGGACATGTTCACATTGGCCACCCACATCCCACAACTCTCTGCCCTACTCGTGGTACTGATCCCTTTTCCCTACCTGGTCAGGTACTGACAAGGAGATGGTTCAGAATTCCTGTTGATGAATCCCCAGCACCTGGTGTAGAATTTAAAAAATCACTTTTCATATGTGTGACTATTTACTCCATTTGCGAGACAGAAACATCTCTCCTTCTGTAACTAGATAGTAAATAGAAAGTTTCAACTGGGGCATCCTCATACAATAGCTATGGAATTTCAAAATGAGGTGCCAGGCCAGGACGTAGATTTGGTTTACAACTCTAGGAACTTTCATTTTCAAGAGGGAGATTAAAATGTTGAGAGAACAGAGATGAAAAGAATATCATGGAAGGTGATTTATCAGGTAAAAGAACCAAGGGGAGTAGAGGGAGCATTGCCACTTAGTTCATTCTTGGTGATGTGACAGGCATGTCATCAGGGCCA
The DNA here is from genome assembly GCF_000951035.1 of Colobus angolensis palliatus. Lineage (NCBI taxonomy): Eukaryota > Metazoa > Chordata > Mammalia > Primates > Cercopithecidae > Colobus > Colobus angolensis. The sequence continues at coordinate 12,778,104 of NW_012120709.1, forward strand.
TTGGAAAAGCTCGACGAATGTTCCCTGCAGTTGGCAATACAGAGGGTTGGTGTCAGTTTCTTGCTTGCCCATAGCAGCTGAGTAAAGGTGCTGCACCCGAAAAGTAACTGAATTTTCCTGAGATTGTGGGTCAAAGGCACATATATCCCAGAGAGCAGAGTTGGGAGCAGCAGCAGAAAGTTTAGTTCAGGGTCTGTTTAAAAGGCATTTCTTGCACTTTGGGAGGCTGAGGTGGGAGGATCACCTAAAGTCGGGAGTTCGAGACCAGCCTGACCAACATGGAGAAAACCCGTCTCTATTAAAAATACAAAAATTAGCTGGGTGTGGTGGCAGGCACCTGTAATCCCAGCTACTCTGGAGGCTGAGGCAGAAGAATTGCTTGAACCCAGGAGGCGAAGGTTGCAGTGAGCTGAGATAGTGCCATTGCACTCCAGCTTGGGCAACAAGAGCAAAACTCCATCTCAAAAGGGCATTTCTTATGCAGTGTGGCTGCCAAGGCAAGGGGATCTCAGAAGTAAGAGAAATGGACTTTCTTCCCAAGGTGTTGCTGAGTGGATAGAAGAGTAACCAGCTGAAGGAGAGACCCTGGCCAGATCAAAGGAATCATGATCAGAAAGCCCCAGCAGCTAAGACTCTTAGAATCTACCCTTGAACTTGGACAGTCATGGCTGGAAATGAGGAAGAGAGAAGGAGTCCACCTTGCATTTGAAGGCAGACATTTGTCTGTGGCTGTTGCGGGCTGAAGCGGTCCTCCTTTTGAAAGAAGGTTGAAGTGTTGCTTGTCTTGTATAGGATATAATAAATTCCTCTTCAAAGGTTTTAGCCTGTAAATTGTTTTTTTTTTTTTTCTTTTTTTTTGAGACAGAGTCTCGCTCTGTCTCTCGGGCTGTAGTGCAGTGGCCGGATCTCAGCTCACTGCAAGCTCCGTCTCCCGGGTTTACACCATTCTCCTGCCTCAGCCAGAGTCTCGCTCTGTCTCTCGGGCTGGAGTGCAGTGGCCGGATCTCAGCTCACTGCAAGCTCCGCCTCCCGGGTTTACACCATTCTCCTGCCTCAGCCTCCCGAGTAGCTGGGACTACAGGCACCCGCCATCTCGCCCGGCTAGTTTTTTGTATTTTTTAGTAGAGACGGGGTTTCACCGGGTTAGCCAGGATGGTCTCGATCTCCTGACCTCGTGATCCGCCCGTCTCGGCCTCCCAAAGTGCTGGGATTACAGGCTTGAGCCACCGCGCCCGGCCTGTAAATTGTTAAATACAATGAGTTCTGAGATCCTCTCCAAAGAACTAATGTATCAGTATGTTCAGATTCTCTGTTCTTTGTTCTTCATTTTAGAGTTTAACTTCCTCTGTTCTCTTTGTCTCTTTGCCCCTGGTCTCAGTAAACAACCCCCTCCTAGCCTCTATCACCTGCTCCGTCCTGAGTCACCCCTGGTCACCTGCCGTGACCTGAGTCATCCCGAGTCACCTGTTCTGTAACTGTCCTTCCTGCCAAACTATTCACCCCACCACTCTGACTCGTACCCCTGCTCTCTTTAAAATTGCCAGTTGGAATTAGCTTAGACTGTGTGGTCCAACCCTAGCGAATAGGGGAATGACACAGCAGTAGGGGTACCTGTGTCAGGGATAAGCACCCCTTACCCTCCCTTGCTCAGGTGTGCTCTCACCATTGCTCCATCCGTGAGACGCACCCTTCTATACAAATAAATTGCCTTGCTGAGAAAATTTATGCTCAAGTGCTATTTCTTTTGTGGCACTGAAAGTTTATTTCTAACACTTGGAATGAAGACTTTATTTCTGAATTAAAGGTATGTTCTGTGATTAAAGTGTGATAATGACTTTACTTAAATAAGTGATATCATCATTGGATGGCACAGGTTTCCATCTGAAGTACAGGGGAAAGACAACCACTACTCAGCAGGCTTAAAAGGAGAATGGAGGCACAATGAATGTACTTTGACAGTTTTATTCCAGCAATCCACTAGAATTTTTTGTATTTTTCTAAAACACCTGGGATTCTCTTACTTGTGTTTAATGTCTCAAGGAGGTGGGAACATGGGTTTCTAGACTTTTTGAGACCCAGCACTGAGCAAAACAGAATCGTAAGTATATAAAGCAAAGTCCATAAACCATCCTCAATAAGCAGTGCCTGCTTTCAAGTACAGAAGGCTCAGGAAAGTCATCAGGTAGTTCCAGAATCAGTTGTTATTGGTCAGCAGGCCTCCGAGGAAGAACAACAGGGACTGTGAATCTCTGAAAAATGTTTTCACCTGCAAGATGGCATTGCGCTCAGACAAGTTCCTGGTCTCTTTCCTTCCCCTCCCCTCCCCTCCTCTTACCTTACCTTCCTTTCCTCCTTTTTCTTTTTTCTTCCTAATTGATTCTCCAAATGGGCATAGCCATGGTTAGAAGTTGAATGTAAGGTACAAAATGATAGTGAACTAATCACTTTAAAATTCATAGGGTGACGATAGTCAATAATAACTGTACATTTTAAAATAACTTAAAGAGTGTCATTGGATTTTAAAATAACTTAAATAGTGTCATTTAAAATAACCTAAAGAGTGTTTGCAACTCAGCGGATAAATTCTTGATGAGATGGATAAGCCATTCTTCATGGTGTGTTTGTTTCACATTGCATGCCTCTATTGAAACACCTTATGTACCCCATACATGTATACACCCACTGTGTACTCATGGAAATTAAAGATAAAACAACAAAAATTCCTTTCAAGAAGCTTAAAGACTTGTGCATTTTTTTGCCATGCATATGAAGCTTCATTTTCAATTGTAATTATTAAACATTCTTATAAATATTTTGTGGCAGAAGATTCATGGACATTGTCTCCAACTAGAGGAGCTCTAGCATACTGAAGGACGCTGAGAGGTAATTTCTCCTAAAGGTGCGGCCACCCTGAGTTTGCGTGGCAAAAGCTTCAGGTGCTCCTCACCCCAGATCAGGATCCTGGATGGAGCTGGTGTCATTTTGAGAGACTGTATAAAGGGTGGTTAAAGTTTTAGGTATCAAGAGTTTTATTACGTGTGTCAAATCCTGGCTCCACAGCATGCTTCTATAATTTATATAAACCCTTTGTGCCTCAGTTTCCTAATCTGCCAAATGGACATGGTCAGAGAACCTCTAAATGATTGTTAAGAGGTATAAATGAAAAATGTACTTAGAATGTTCTGACACATGGTACCCCCAAAATATTCTTTTATTAATTTGTGACGTGTTCTCTTTCAACCAGGAAAGGTAAAAGGGAGGAACTGCCTGCCGATTTTGACAGCATTTTGCCCTTAGGGAAGAACAAAAAAAGATGAAAATCTAGGATTCTTTCCAGAGTCAAGTGGACTATAGGGGTTAGTATTTCCTTCTGAAGGGAGGGCTGGAGCCACATCAAACTGAACAAAATCACAAAGGCACTGACACAAGGGGAATTCTCAGGCCCATTTAAAGCTTGATCATCTTAAACTCAGCTTAGAAATAATTTGTTGCATTTTTCTTCTGCAAGAAGGCTAATCTGCTACTCTGGATATTAATTCCACAGGATGGTAATGAGGCTTTCTGGGAAGTACCAGTTAATAGCTTTAGGTGCCTTTTGTTTGCTTTGTAACTGCTATGGTGCAAATGCTGATTGATTGATGTCAGCAAGAGAGACTGCAGGTAAGAACAACTGGGGCCACTGCAAGGTTTCAGAGTAAAAGAGAGGAAGGTTTAGATCTAGCTACATCTGTTTGGATTCATTCAGAGAAGCCAGACTGGAGCTGCTCCAGGGCAGAGAATTTACGGCTCTGTCGTCTCCTTGCAGTGCCCAGCAGGCTGGCCGCTCAATAAAGATTTGCAATATAATATAAATGGGAAATTTGGAAAAGAAGACAAAATGGGGTGGAGGCGGGGGACAGGGTAGGAAGATTTCAGGTCGTGGGGAGATGGATACAGCTAGAAACCATCATTCTCAGCAAACAATTGCAAGAACAGAAAACCAAACACCGCATGTTCTCACTCATAGGTGGGAATTGAACAATGAGATCACTTAGATACAGGAAGGGGAACATCACACACCGGGGCCTGTTGTGGGGAGCGGGGAGGGGGGAGGGATAGCCTTAGGAGATATACCTAATGTAAATGATGAGTTAACGGGTGCAGCACACCAACATGGCACATGTGTACGTATGTAACAAACCGGCACGTTGTGCACATGTACCCTAGAACTTAAAGTATATAAAAAAAAAAAAGGCCGGGCGCGGTGGCTCAAGCCTGTAATCCCAGCACTTTGGGAGGCCGAGACGGGCGGATCACGAGGTCAGGAGATCGAGACCATCCTGGCTAACACTGTGAAACCCCGTCTCTACTAAAAAATACAAAAACAACTAGCCGGGCGAGGTGGCGGGCGCCTGTAGTCCCAGCTACTCGGGAGGCTGAGGCAGGAGAATGGTGTAAACCCGGGAGGCGGAGCTTGCAGTGAGCTGAGATCCGGCCACTGCACTCCAGCCCGGGCGACAGAGCGAGACTCCGTCTCAAAAAAAAAAAAAAAAAGTAAAGGGAAGCCACGTAGGATGGGAAAGATATTCATGTGGAAGACAGTGGGATGCTGACCGCTCCTGTTGAGGTCAGTAGGCAGGGTAGAACAACTCAGGGCTCTATGGAGGAAGAATGGGATGGGAAGTGATGGGAAGGAGAAGACAAAGAGCAGAAGGAAAACAATTCCATTTGAGGGTGAGAGCATTTCTCCGGAGCAGGAAAGAGCAATAAAGTCCACATAAAGATCAGCGGAGTTGCCCTGAAAGTGTCAGCATCTGACAGGCACAGTGCTCACCCTGGACGGCTGCAGTGGAGCATGCAGAGGGAACCACGAGAGGAGGAGAGTCAGAGAAACAACAATGGGGAGAATGTTCATAGTCAGTCTTTATTTTGTGATGTCAGTGAGAGTTAGTAGATTATTTTCCTTCTTCTTTTTCTTCCCCCCTTTCTCTCTCTCTCTCTCTCTCTCTCTCCCTTCTCCTTCCTTCCTTTCTATTTTTAGGAGGTTTGTAAGATTCACTTTAAATATACAACATAGAAATGCCTCCTTTTCTGGTAACCTATGAGCTCATGAGGCCATGTGTGTGGAAAGACTTTAAAGAGGATACTGCAAAAGTCAAGAGTGACTATGAAGCCAGGACCAACGCTGGGAACCTCCTCATCTCTTGCCAACTCTCAGAAGGGGTGTCTTGGGTGAAGTCCATGTGACCAAAAGGAAAGTCAATTGTAAAGTGATTTTTTTAGTTCCTGCTGCATAAACTACTTTTTAGAGTGAAATTGTAAAACACAAAGCTGAACTCCAAAAAGGCCTCTGGGTGCAATATTAGCAGTGTGATGGTTTATGGAAATACTTTAGGGCAGCTGCATTCTGGCCAGCTGCCTGAATCCAAGCATCTCCCCCTAGGTCTCTGACTCAGCCTGACTAAACTAATTTACTCTGAGCACGAGGCACACTATTCACATCAAAAGAATGTACTTAAGTAGCTATAGTGTGGCCTTCCCCTGTGGTTGGTTTTGCTTTGCTCTAGACTGAAGCTTGGCTGCCATCTGGAAAGATGTCCTAACTTCGCTGTTGAGCCAATAAAGCTGGAATAATGTGAAATGGCATAAGCTTTTAAGTCAGGCCACTGGAGAGTGAGAGGCTGCCGTGGGAGGGGGAGGGTATAGTAGTAGGTGAGTGGCAGTGGAAGGCTAGAAATGCAGCCAGGCCAGGCCCTTAACTGAATTTCACAAATGGGATGGCTCCTGAGTAGAATAGTGTGATGGTTATAGCAACAAACTTTTGAGTTGGCAAGACACAAGTTCGAATCCCTGGCTTGGCCCTTTAGTAATTTGGCCAAGTTAGTTAACCTCTCTGAACCAATTTCCTCATAAATAAAATGAGGAAAAGAATACCGACCTCACTAGGTTTTCCTAAGGTTTAAATAAAACGCATATGTAAAGCATTTAGCTCAGAGTGGTTTTCAACTCTGACTGCACAGTGGAATTCAGTAGTGCTATGATTTGAACATGTCCCCAAAGTTTATGTGTTGAAACTCAGTCCCCAGTGCAACAGTGTTAAGAGGCTGGACCTTTCCGAGGTGGTTAAGTCATGTGGGCTCCGTCCTCGTGAATGAATTAATACCATTATCTTGGGAATGGGTTAATTTCAGCCCCCTACCCTGCTGTCTCTGACACACATGCTCTCTTGTCCTTCTGCCTTCCACCATGGGATGACGCAACAAGAAGGCCCTCGCCAAATCTGAGCCCCTTCACCGTGCACTTCCCAGTCTCTAGTATTGCAAGAAATAAATTTCCGTTCTTTATAAACAACGCAGCCTCATATATTCTGTTATAGAAGAACAAAACAGATGAAGGCAAGTAGGGAGGGTCTAAAACTATCCTCATGCCACTGCTGTTCAATTCAGACAAATTCAATTAGAATCACTGAGACTAGCACCTGGTATTTGTATGTGAGGACCACTCATACGTGATTCTGATGCACCATGAAGGTTGAGACTATTGTGAACTACATAGTGTGCACTCACGAAAGAACAGCCACTACAGGAGAAAGGTTTCAATGATAAAATGCTGGAAAAATACTTCCCATAGCACTTAGCATATACTCAATACTTGGAAACAGGTGGCTATTTTTGCTTACCCTAATTTTATTAAGCCATGTTATAATAATTTTTAGGAGAGCTTAACTGTAGGCGCTAGAGAACACATACGAAGTATGAGTTTTACTCTGACGAGTGTTAAGTGTGATAAGAGAAGGCATATCAAACCTTAATGATACTGGATTAAGGGAATATGTATTTTTAAAGTGCAGTGTCGAATTGTTGTCAAAATAAGTCAACATTCACAGTTTCTTACCAAGTTAACTCTTAGTGGAGAGGCAGGACAGCAGAGTGGCTAAGAGTGTGATCTTCGAGGCTGACTGTCCATGTTCCAACTCTGGCTCAGTCATTTACTAGCTGGGTGGACTATTTAACATCTCTGTGCCTCAATGTCCAAATGGAGATAATCACGGTACCTGCATCAGGAATGTTGTGAGGAGTAAATAAGTTAATATAAGTAAAGCACTCTCTGCAAAACCAGGGACTTAGTGATTAATACTAGCATCAGCTAGTAGTAGTAAAATACATTCAGTAACACTTAAAATCCTAATTTTACTATTTTAAGTGTAATTAAATTTTTTAAGATCTGAGTGTAAAAAGTGATCAAATTCTAAAGTAATATGCATTTGGTATGTCATAGAATCACTTGAAAGTTTTGTTAAAAATTAGAATTCCTAGTGACTCTGGTGCACACAAAATTAGGAGAGTTGTCAATTGGTGAATCCTAACCACAGGATCACAGGGTCTGCCTCAGTGGGTGGCACTGAGCAGTACAGGACATGATTATTGTATCAGGAGAGCAGCTTCGAAGGAGGTCATGTGCCCTCGAATTTCCCCAAACACAAGAAAACCCTTTCGTAAACAACACAGAACTTCCAAGATTACGTGAAGTCCTCTATGTAAATTGAGAAGCACAAGCTACAATTCCATTCTGCAGCAGTGCATGTATCATAAATATTTTAAGCAAGAAGAAAGACTACTAAAAGAATTTGCCAAAAATTCACTGAAACCATGTTTCAATCCTACCCGTTGTGAAGAGGCCTACCCTGCGTAGTCTATGTTGTTATCCTTCTTTGCCAAAAATGAGTCATGCTGCATCTTTCGGAAACAGAAATTACTCTTCCCCTTATAGATGACATGATCAGTACTTATCAGTCTCATACTTAATTAGTCAATACAGAAGTTTACTTTTATAACTTTCACTGAAATTTCTGATATATCATTTTGTCTTGTTTTAATGTTATATCATCTTTGTCAAAACTATTTTATAATTTAACAGTTGTAATCTCACATATAGTATTGTCATATGTTTATAATTTTACTGATTGTCAATCTTTTACTCAATATTTTATTACCAGATGTAGAATTTTTTTTTAATTCTGAAGTTCACAGGGATTTTATTAAAATTTTTGAAAAAGACAAGCGCCAGCATTCACTGCTTATCTCTGAAGTTCTCTTTGCCCTTCTTTCTTCTGAACCCAGGAAGGTGGTGCCCTCTTTCTATTCCAATTTGATTTAAAACTTATTAACTTTGGTTTTGTAGAAACTTAGGATTCCTGAAAAGGTAGCAACTTAACACACATGACTTTTTCTCTCCAAAATTACTTTAAATTGACATGTAATCATTGTATATATTTATGGACTACCATGTGATGTTTTGGTACATGTACATATTACATAGCGATCAAATCAGAGTAATTAGCCTATCTATCACCTCAAACATTTATCATTTCTTTGTGTGAGGAATATTCAAAATTCTCTCTTGCAGCTATCTTGAGATATACCATATCTTCTTGTTAACTATAGTCACCCAACTGTGCAAAATAGCACCAGAACTTATTCTTCCTTTCTAATTGTAACTCTTTACCTATTGACCAGCTTCTTCCCATCTCCTCCACAAGATCTTCCCCAGGCTCTGGTAACCATTGTCCTGTTTTCTACTTTCTACTAACCATTGTTCTATTTTTAACTTCTTAAGATTCTATTTATGAATGAGATCATGAGGTATCTTTCTGTGCTCGCTTATTTCACTTACCATAATGACCTCCAGTTCCATTCATGTTGCCACAAATGACAAATTTCCACTCATTTTAGGGCTGACTAGTGTTCTATTTTATATATGTATATAACTGTCATATATATATAATGTCATATATGTAATGTGTATGTGTATACATATATGTGTGTTTGTGTGTCTGTGTGTGTGTGTGTGTGTGTGTATATATATATATATGAAATGGCATTTCCTTGTCCATTCATCCATTATTGGGCAGTTAGGTTGATTTCATATCTTGGCTGTTTTCAACAGTGTCATAATAAAAATGAGTGTGCAGATATGTGTTTGACATACTTTCCTTTAGATATATACTGAGCAATAGTATTGCTGGCTCATATGTTACTTCTATTTTTATTTTTTCGAGGGACCTCCATACTGTTTTTTCTAATGGCTGTATTAATTTACATTCCCACCAACAGTGCATTGAGGATTCCCTTTTCTCCACCTCTTCACCAATATTTATTATCTTTTGTCTTTTTGGTAATAGCCATTCTGACTGGAGTCAGGTGATCTCGTGTTGTGGTTTGATTTGCATTTCCCAGATAATTAGTAATATCAAGTGAATGCTAACTTCTGTCTCAGAATCTCCTTCCTGGGAACACAACCAGTCTGCAGTTTGACCTTCTAGCCCCTGAACAAAGCCCTTCACCACCTCCATTTCTTGGGTCTGGTGATCACAAATCAGGGAGATAGCTATTGTGAAAAGAAAGTCAGAAGTGTAGGGAGTTCCTCTGAAGAGCTGAGTAAGGATTGCCTGGTGATTTAGGCACAAAAAATTTTTGAGCTGAGATCAACACCAGAGACTGAGAGGTAGCATATTGTCTACATTCACGTCCCATATTTCCAAGGAGAGACACAAACTAAGGGAGGTGCCTCTGATAGACCAGTGAAGCTGCAGTAAGCTGACTCTGATTGTCTCAACTCCCTGAACCTGAAGTTAAAACAGAGAGAAAGAGAGGGCAATATCTATTTCTAACTTTGGTTAGTCAGATCAATCTGTTTTTACCTGTAATTCAATTGTATGTTTGCTCTGAACTGTGGATTAAAAAATGGCTTCATTAGTAGTATATTGTTCAATAAAACTACAAATATTCAAAATCACAATTAGCCATTTTTATAAACAAATGGGTACTTTTTCGACTCCTTAAACTCTGAATAATACCTGCTGGTTTGAGAGGGAAAATGTATTTAAATATAGATAAACAAGTCTGAGTTCAGTTTATGAAAGTTTGCTGTTTTTCACAGGTGCAATTGTAGGTGTTAAATGGTGCTATAGGTTCATAAATCCCAAAACCATCAGAATGGAGTAGTCATCAACTTCAGATAAATGATCATACAAATGATGGAGTATTAGGTTAGATTACCTCTCACCTGCATTTTTGCAGTTGGTAGGAACAGTCAGAAATGGATTGAGGATTTCATATCGAAGACCTTTACTTGAGGGGGCACTGCTGGAGTAGGCTGGTTATACCAAATATTATGCAATAACTTAACCAGAATAGGCCCGGTGAGGCCCCTCTCTAACGGGCTGTGTGTAGATGGTCTGCCCACTCTGGTAACTGGGTTTTCATGGCTGCAATACCTCTTCCAAACAATACCTGAAAATATGCTTATCCCGACACTCTAAAGGAATATTCAGGAAAGAATATTATGAGTATGACTAACTTCATTTTGTACATTTGACTGTATACTTTATTAAATAGTAAATTATAAAATGTACAACTCGATAAATAAAGTGATACTACATATTCTGGATTATGTGGTGAAGATTTGTTTTTTTCATTTGGCATAATAAAACAATTGGGAGAAGCTAAGGGAAATTTCTAAATGTGTTATATTTTTCTTTTAAAATCAACTCTAAGTCATAATTTACATACAAAAAATGCACCCATTTTAAGGGTACAATGCAATGAGTTTTAAGAAATATATATACCATGTAACCAACACCCAAACAGTTTCAAATTGCCTCTTTGCAGTCAACCCCCTCCCACTTTCAGCCCTAGGCACCACTGCTTTACTTCTTTCACCGTAGATTTGCTTAACGTTTCAAAAGCACTTGCTTAGACTTTCTACAAATACGATTGCATAGTATGCATTTATTTGTATTTGGCTTCCTTTGCTCAGCATAATGCTTTTGAGATTCATCCATATTGTAGTCTTTATCATTATTTGGGTCATTTTAATTGGTGACAGTTATTCAATTGTTTGAATATACCACATTTTGCTTGTCCATTTATGTGGTATTGATGAACATTTGGATTTTGTTACAAGGTTTTAGCTAATATGAATAAATGTTATTATAAGTCTTTATATGGACACAGTTAAAAATTTATAAGCATTCATATTGGAATAATTTTAAATGTGCAGAAAAGTTGCAATGATGGTACAGATTGTTTTTGCACATTCTAAACTTACCTTTCCCTAATGTTAACATTTTCCATAGTCATGGTACATTTGTTAAAACTAAGAAATTAACATTGGTGCAGCACTATTAAGATTTTATTCAGACTTTACAGATTTTTCAACTAATGCTGTTTTTCTGTTCCAGGATCCAATGTAAGATACCACATTGCACTTAGTCGCCATGTCTTCTTTTATCTCCTTCAAGCTATGACAGTTTCTCTGTCTTTTCTGTTTTTTATGACCTTGACAGATTTGAAGAGTACTGGTCAGATATTGTATAGGATGTCTCTCAATTAGGGGACATTGTTTGATGTTTTCTCATGGTTAGACTTGGGTTTTGGGTTTTTGTGAAGAATACCAGAGAGGCAGAGCACCTTCTCCTAGCATCATATTAGGGGTATGTGATTTATCAATGTGATTTATCACTGGTGAGGTTAATCTTGATCACTTGGTGCTACGGTTTGGATATGATTTGTTTGACCCCACCAAATCTCATGCTGAAATGTCATCCCCAGTGCTGGAGGTGGTGCCTAGTAGGAGGTATTTGGGTCATGGGGGTGGATTCCTTACGAATGACTTGGTGCTGTCCTCCAGGTAATGAGTGAGTTCCATTAGGTTGGTGCAAAAGGAATTGCTATTTTTGCCATTGAAAGTAATGGCAAAAAATCTAGTATTTAATATCTAGTATCTAATATTTAGTAATATCTCTATTAGTTCCCATGAGAGTTCCCCAGAGAACTGGTTGCTGAAACAAGCCTGATGCCTCCTCCTCTCTCTTTGCTTCTTTTGCCATGTGATCTGCACATGCCAACTCCCCTCTACATTTCACCATGAGTGGTAGCTTCCTGAGGCCCTCACTAGAAGCAGATGCTGTTGCCATGCATCATGTACAGCCTACAGAACCATGAGCCAAATTAACCTCTTTTCTTTTTTTTTTCTTTTCTTTTTTTTTTTTTTTTGAGACCGAGTCTCACTCTGTCACCCAGGCTGGAGTGCAGTGGCGTGATCTCATCTCACTGCAACCTCCACCTCCCAGGTTCAAGTGAACCTTCTGCCTCAGCCTCCCAAGTAGCTGGGATTACAAGTACCTATCACCATACCTGGCTCATTTTTGTATTTTTAGTTTCACCATTTTGGCCAGCCTGGTCTTGAACTCCTGATCTCAGGTGATCCACCCGCCTCAGTCTCCCAAAGTGCTGGGATTACAGGTGTGAGCAAATGCCTGGCCAAATAAACCTCTTCTGTTTATAAATTACCCTGCCTCAGATATTCCTTTATAGCAACATAAAAGACTAAGACACTTAGTGTTCTGCCAGATTTCTCTACTGAACTGTTACTATGTTCTCCCTCATGTACTTCTGATAGGCTTCATTTGGCTAAAAGGACTGGGGAGTTCCTTTCTGGAGAGTCTAGTGGAGAACCTGTTTTCTTGCCTTTTGCAGTTTATAGAGGCTGTTTGCATTTCTTGGCTCATGGTCCCCATCCATCTTCAATGGTGGTGGTCACTAGCTGAGTCTTTATCACATTGCGTCACTCTGACACTGACTTGCCTGCCTCCCTTTTCTATATATACAGAGCCTTGTGATTACATTGTGTCTGCTCAGAAAATCCAAGATAATTTCCTCATCTTAAATTCAGCTGATTCTCTATCTTAATTTCATTTCCAACGTTAATTCCCCTTTGCCATGTAATGTAACATATTCACCAGCCTTGGAGAATAGGATATGCACATCTATGGGAGGCTATTATTTTGCCTACCACAAGGTTATAATCCAGTATTCCAATACATTATAATCCAATACATCATTTATTTTGTTGCTTAAATTATTTCAGCTTTGCCTCTTTCAGGTTGGCTCCTGTATCTTTAGGATGTATCCTCATCTTTTTGTTTTTTTTCTTTGATTGATTCCTTATTTCTGGCATGACAAGATGTTCCAGGTTTATCTTATATTTTCCCTATCCCAGTCATTTCTTGAAGGAGTCCTAGTTTCTTTTATTGGAGAATATTTGGAAACCACAATCTGGGTGCTGGGTGTGCTTATTACTAATGAGAGGTTACTGCTTCTAAACCCTTTCAGTGGACAGAGCTGGGAAATATATGTATGTATAGTAACCAAAGTGTACACACATATCTACAATTATTTCTGCATCTAGCTATTTGTGTATATACATTAAGATAAAATTGCATTCATGTTGATTTCTCCAACTCAAATCCAGTACAACAGGGTTTGTTCAAGCCTTATCCCTTTGCTTGTTGTAATCTCTTTCTCTGACACTGAGAAATCTGGCTCTCATGATGTAATTTATTTCCTTATTTCTTTAATCTTAATATATATGTAAAGTGGTTTCAGAATCACTAACACAGACCTCTATGAGAAACAAATTTATCAACTAGCGTAGTGTAGTTTGAGTATCACGAACCCAGGCCTCCGTGAGAAACAAGTTTATCAACTAGAGTAGTGTTTATTATAATACTTTTTTGTCTTTAGCTATATAATTTCCAGTCAGAATATCATTTCCAAAGTTACTTAGGTCAGATCTTCTTCCGTACCCAACCCTAAGTGAGGTTATATCATGCCATTGTAATTCAGTTAGACTTTTTTTCATTATCTACATTCCATCCCCTGCCTTCTTGGCCGATTTTAAAGAATTTTCATATAGTGATATTTACTTTTTAAAATGTAAAATTCTATGGGTTGTGACAAATGTATTTATCAAGATATTTATCAGATATTTATCAAACCAGTATCATATAGAAGAGTTCTATCACCGTAAAAATTCCCTCACAATAGTTTATCACTCTTTTCTTTTTCCAAGCCCTGACAACTACTGATTGATTCTTCTGTTTTTTATAGTTTTTCCTTTTTAATCATGTCACATAAATGAAGTAATATAATAGGTTGCCTTTCAATCTAGCTTCTTTCGCTTATGAAAATACATTTAAGGTCCATCTGTTTTGTTGCATGAATCAATAGCTCATTCCTTTTTATATTCCTGAGTAATAGTTCATTATATCTCTTACCTTAGTTTGTCCAGCTATTCACTTATTAAAGGATTTCTACATTGTTTCCAGTTTAAGCTGATTATGGCTAAAGCTACTATAAACATTTGAATATGCGCGCGTGTGTGTGTATGTGTGTGTGTATCTAGGTTTTCAATTCATTTGGGTAAATATCTAGAAGCATAATTGCTGGGTTGTATGTTAAGTCTATGTTTAACTTTATAAAAACTGCCAAAGTGCCTGTACCATTTTGCATATACCAACCATGAATGAACATTCTTGATGCCTCCCATCCTTGTTAGCATTTGGTATTGTCAGTTTTTAAGGCATTCATTTAATAATTTTAATAGATGTTTAGTGGTGATATCTCATTTTGGCTTTAATTTGTATTTTTCTAATGAGAACTGATGTTGAGAATCCTTTCCCATGCTTTATTTTCCATCGCCATATCTTCTGTGGTGAAGTCTGTTATGTCTTTTGCCCACTTTTTAGTTGTATTGTCTGTTTTCTTACTGTCGAGTTATAAGTGTTACAAATCTTTTGTCACATATATGACTTGCAGATATTTCTCCCAGTTTGTGGCTTTTCATTTTCTTTATGGTGTCATTGGCAGAATAAATGTTGTTAATTTTAACCAGGTCTAATTGATAAATTTTGTCTTTGTTGATCATGCTTTTGGTGTCATATCTAAAAATTCATAGCCACACCTAACATCCCACAGATTTTCTGCTGTTTTCTTTTATAAGTTTTATAATTTAAGTTTTACATTTAGGCTAATGATCCATCTAAGTAATTATTGTATTAATAATAAAATATGTGACAAGGTTTATTTAATTTTTTACAGGTGGTGGTCCAGCCATTCCAACACTTTGTTGAAAGGGCTATCATTTCTCCATTATATTGCCTTGAATCCTTTGTCAAAAATCAATTGGCTATATTTGTAAGGTTCTATTTCTGTACTCTCTTATTTTGTTTCCTTCATCTGTATGTTTACTTTTTTTTTGCTAATATCACTCTGTTTTGATTAAAGTATCTTTATCGTAAGTCTTGAAATTGGACGCTGTAACTTCAATTTTTTTTTCAGCATTATTTTTGCTACTAGAGTTTCTTTGCTATGCCATGTAAATTTTAGAGTCAGTTTGTTGATATCTACAACTTCTTCCTGGAAATTTTATTGGAATTGTATTGAATCTATAGAAAATTTAGGGGTTATCTCAGGTTCTGGCCTTAGTTACTGAAGTAAGAGATAAGGAGTAGGTTTGAAGGGTAGAGGGGAAATGGGATCATGTAATCAGGTTAAGCTAATGGTCTCTGTGGTGTATCTAGGAAGAAAGATGAACAGCAGAAAGTTGAATATGTGATGATGTTTTATTCTGGTCTTTCCTTTTCAACTCACAATAATGGCCACTCAGTCAATGAAAGGTATCTATTCCGAAGGCATATTTTGCTTTTGGAAATGTAATTATATAAGGTAGAGTAATATAGGGGCTTACGGATGCAAGGCAGTAGATTGCTCAGTAATACTTTTCTTTCTCTGCTGCTGGTTGAGGCTACCTTTCCCCCTTTGTCTTGTGCTTGCTACACATGCTTCTCTCGGAATGGTCCTCTCAGTCTTAACATGGCCTGATCAACCTTCTCTGAACCCAGATCATGGAAGACCCAGAAGTAAGGCCTCTCCCTTACTTGAGCCCAGATCTCAGTCCATTCTTGGGCAGCTTCTCCCTCAGTCCTCACCCCCGTTATCCTGATTGAGATTAATCTCACTTACCATTCACTTTTCTAGAAAAACTGTATCCAAAAAAAATGTGTCGCCAAAGACTGAAGGTATTTATGTTCTCCTTAATGGAGCTAGAATGACTTTGCAAAGATGCACACCTAATCATGCCACCCTCCTGATTGAAAACCTTTTAATGGCCCCCTTTCCCACTAGATGAAGTCCAGATTTCTCAACATTATGTGCAAGACTATTTGTGAGAGTCCCCTTGCTTTCCCCTCCAGGCTCATCTGTCATTAATAACACGCAGTGATCCAGTAAAACAAATTTTCCCTCACTTCTCAAGATTGTAGTAAGTGCTATTCCTAAGGGCTCCCATAGTCTCTCTGTGCTTGCGCCATTGGAGCATGTTTCTGAATTGTGATTTGTCTGTTTATTTGTCTGTATCTCCTCTGCACTGCATGTTCCCTATGGGCAGAGGCAGTGCTTTGTTCTCTGATACATCCTCCAGGAGGAGTTGCAGTGCCTGGAAGGTAAGTACTTTTTGAGTTAAAAACAAAAGAATGATCCAATTAATGCTTGAATAAAGGCATCACTGTATTTATTTTCAAAAGGTGCCGAATATTTATAGTGATTTTTTATTATTATCCATGTCTTTGGGTTTTTCAGGATGTTGCCAATTCAGCAGTGCAGAGGCCATACACATAGAGAAACTGTAAGTTAAAATGCATTTTTATAGAACAAGACAACGTTTTCAGTGCTTTCATTATATTACCTGACACAAAAAGACAGTAATAATAGATCACCTGGCCACTTACATAATGAACCTGAGTTCTTCTTGTCAGAATGACCTTGTAGGACTATATAGAGTGATACTGCAACCACAACAGCAATTGAAGAAAGATCCAAAGCCCAGAACTTATAATAAATAGATGAGTCATAAATTGGAAGCAGGCATGTGTGGCACCCATATTTAAAAGGAGCACAGAAATGAATTAAATAAGTAAAAATGAGATCTGGTAAATTGCCTGTCAGATAGCTGAGATCACTACAGCAAGCATAATCTTAGAATCATTATGATCCAGTGCTGCATATATACAGCACTGAGACACAACACAAGTAATGCTAATTTCTTATATTTAATTAGAAATATTCTTATGTGAACTGAAAATTTATAGTTGCTTTAGGTTTCAAGGCCCAAAGGCATATAAATACAGTTTTCTCAAAGGCACAGTAGTCTCTACCCTTAAATGCATAATCAGATAGACAAACCCATATGTGACACCTTTGAAAATACTTGACTACATAATTGCTAAATTCCTATCTGTCTTAGTGGAATGGAAAGAGTGCAGCTTTGAGGCCACTAAGGGACAGTGTTTAAACCTGGTTTTACTGCATACTAGCTGTGTGATATTTGATGAAGGAATTTCACAACTACTCTTGGTTTTCTTACCTGCAATATGGGAGAAAGTAGATCTACATTAATGATCTAAGACAATGCTTGGAAGCAAGTGCTAGACACATTTTCTGATCCAGAACAAGATGCCACAAAAAGAATCACAGCTGTTGCAACCATTTCTTGTAATTTTCTTTCTCCACTTGTTAGAAAGCAGAAATGTATTCTAACAGCAAAATTTCCTCTGAGCATATTTGCATGGATAGTAAGAAAATGACATCAAGTGGGGAAATTGTGTTAATTATTGAGTTAAAAACTGAGTTGAAATTAAGTTGAAGGTCTCATTCCTGTTACAGCTTCATCTATTTTCCTTTCTTTCTATTTCCTAGTCTTTTATATATACTGAGTATGTGACCTAGCCTGGGTGTTCAAACTACCCAGGGCATTTTCATTATATAATGAGGACTAAAATAAATCCTTAGATGTTCAGCCTTATTTGAAACAAGTGCTGTAGGTTCCTAATTCCTGCTCTTAATAATTTTTTAGCTTAATGGTTAGAATTATCTGAAATGTAAAATGTGAAATCAGTTGAAGCTACTGTTAGTTGTTAACATTTTGGTTCAAATCAGTTCCCAATTCTTTTTTGAGGGCTAATTGTAATAGAAAAATACCTGAGGGCTCTGGTTGAGAAGTAAGGGCCATCCTCTTGGAGAGAAACTATCATTACTGATGGCCAACAGCCCACTGCGATTAGTGAGGATCGAGGCTGGTTCTACTAATGGTGGCATCCAGCACTGTGATGGATCCCTCCATTTGTGGCTATATTTTTATCCCATTTCAATAAGACACAGGCAAAAGTTAGCAAACACTTTTGGATCTGTAAATCAATTATGTTAGTATGTCACAGAAAAAAGGATAAAGCTGCCAATTTTCTCTGTTTTCTATCAGGTTTTCTGTATAGGTGTTTTTTTTTTTTTAGAATGATTGGCAACAGACAGATACATTTCCATATTTTGCTCTTGTCTGATCCATTTTTTCGGGTAGATGTACATGTAAGTAATTACAATGTATATTTTATCATGTAACTTTGAGAGTATTGCATGTGTTAGGAGATCAGATTGGAATCAGAGTCTCCAGCACCTGGGCTTTGCACTTGAGTGATGTGTTCCATTTTTTAATAGCACTTTATTGTCTATTTATGCTGTTTAGTTGTCAGAGGTGACATACACATTTTCAAATCTCTAAATCTTCTTTTACCTGTGGTGACATCAAATACAATCATGTGGCACATTATTAATGTCAACTGGTTATCTTATTATATTAGATAAAAGGGATTGTATTTTCTATGTATCGTAAATCTCCTAACATTCAATCATATATACATTTTAGTAAGGTATCAATGGTATGTCACATATACTAATATATCACTCATTCTTGCTGTTTATAGATATTGAGGGTAACATTGTCAATCTTGGAGAAAATAGAGTGTGTTGTGCAGGAATTACCAATGCTATTGTTTTCTAATTGGCTCAATATCTGAGAAAAGGATAAATATAAAGATGCCATGAACAATTTTTTTAGGGTTTCAATTGCATTGATTTGTTAAATTCTTTATTTTAATGAAGACATTCTTCTTCAATAAAGACCAATAACATCTATGTGTAAAAATAATATTTTTAATAAATTAATTGTAGTTTTCTTCTTGTATTTCATAGCTGGGATACAGATAATAGCACTATTGTGTATATTGCTATTACAGTCAAGAAATAAGATCTTCAACAAAGCGTGCTTTTTATTTTTAACCATGGGAGAGTATTTATGAATTTGCTGATTATTCTTTCATTCCCTTGTAATCTGAGCTTGAAATCCATCAGTTTATCTAGGAATCTTGAGCAAATAATTTTAAAAGTAATGTGCTGTGCACAAACAAAATAACTTGCTCTTTCTTTAGTGATTAGTAAGCCAACTTTTAGGTATTTTTCTCTGTTTAAGGAAAAGCTTATTCAATTGATCTCAGTCCTGTTTCAGTGTCTCTGCCAAACTGTAAAAGCTAGAATTTGTCATTAAACTGTGATTGTTAAGGAAGATGGTAGAAGTGTACAGCAGATGTTCCTGAGAACATCTTTATAAGGCGTTCTGTTTCTTGTACAGTAGATGTTCTTGAGAACACCTTTATGAAGTCTTCTGTTTCTTGTAAGAAAGATTAAGTATTTTATAACCTGCTTCTATGCAGAATGCCTATGGCTCAAATTTAGTGTGCTAGAATTGTATAGTTGGAATATTTACAAAGCACATGATGATGACTGATATTTTATACATTTGGAGGTAACACTCTTCAAATCTATGTTGATAATACTAATTTTAGCCTTACATTATGAACCACTGGGTCTTTGTAGAAACAATGCAGTATAAATATTAGGTTGGTGCAAAAGTAATGGCAAAGACCACAATTATTTTTGCACCAACCTAATATCTTCTAGATGTAGACAATAAAAAATAGCTATTCTCGCTCAGATTCTTACTTGTATTTTATATATAGTAATATCGTGTAGGTATATGGTTTAATATGGATCTTGGAGAAAATCTTAGTATTTTCATAGAATCATGGTATGATAAAACCATGTTGTTTGGTATCTGAAAGATTGTGCTTATTCATAACTCTACCACTCACTATGTTCGTAAGTTATTTAAATTTTCTGAATCTCTGTAAAATTGAAGATAATACAATCAAGCTCATGTGAGTGTAAATAAAACTATGCATGTTAAAACACTAGTGTAGTGCCTGGTAAATAATAGGTGCTCACTATCAGTAGTTTTTGATATTGCCATTTTAAAAGAAATATCTTAGGGTTTCTGGGGACCTGCAAGCTCTTTGTGATGGATTTTAAATTTAGTGTTTTATTTAAAAGATAATATGCAGAAATTAGAAAGGCGTAGCGTATAACCTGTTATTAGCATACTGTTTAGTGTATATGTTAGCATTTGTGTTTACAATTATATTAGTGCTAAGTGAGGGCCAAATCATGTCATTGCAGAATGCAAGAACGAAGGATTCACAGTAGTTTGAATATTCTGTATTGGAGGCCAAGTAGAAACAATCATAAGAAAATTTAATTTACATTTTGATCATTTAAAAGTGCTGTTTCCTGATTTTCTTTTCTTTCTTTTTCTTTCTTTCTTTTTTTTTTTCTTTGAGATAGAGTCTTACTCTGTCACCCAGGCTGGAGTGCAGTGGTGCAATCTCAGCTCACTGCAACCTCCACTTCCAGGTTCAAGTGATTCTCCCGTCTCAGCCTCCCAAGTAGCTGGGATTACAGGCGTGTGCCACCATGTCTGGCTGATTTTTGTATTTTTAGTAGAGACAGGGTTTCACCATGTTGGCCAGGCTGGTCTTGAACTCCTGACCTCAAGTGATCCGCTTCCCTCGGCCTCCCAAAGTGCTGGGATTACAGGCGTGAGCTACCACGTCTGGCCCTGATTTTCTTTAACAGTCTGATTACAAAACTAAAACTATTTCCATCAACATTTAAAATAGTTGAAAACTGACATCGGCTATTATTTTCTCATCCTCAAACTCCATTAATCATTAGATAACCACTTATTATATTTTAATAAAATCAAAAAACTTTATAATCAAATATTTGCAATGTTATGAAGTGATACTTCATTAAAACTTCATTTGTACTATTTTGTACAATATACATATATAATTTTTTGAAAATTAATGTAGTTTTGCCTTTAAATAGGAGACAAATATTTATTAATATTCTTTGACACAGTAATTATTACAGAAGCACGTTTGTTTCATTTGATTTAAATTGTCTATGGTGTTTCTTTATAGATTTATGTCAAAATAATAGAAATAATAACTAATGACCAAGATGGCCTTAACATTCCCCTCAGCTTGAACAAACTTTGGACTGCTTTCTTCCTTTTTAGATGGGGGCTATTTCCTTTACTTCTCTTTTCTTAGAGCATGTTTTTTTTTCTTTTTTTTTTAATTATACTTTCAGTTCTAGGGTACATGTGCACAATGTGCAGTTTTGTCACATATGTATACATGTGCCATGTTGGTGTGCTGAAATCATTAACTAATCATTTACATTAGGTATATTTCCTAATGCTATCCCTCCCCTCTCCCCCCACCCCACAACAGGCCCCAGTGTGTGATGTTCCCCACACTGTGTCCAAGTGTTCTCGTGGTTCAATTCCCATTTACGAGTGAGAACATGTGGTGTTTGGTTTTCTGTCCTTGCGATAGTTTTCTCAGAATGATGGTTTTCAGCTTCATCCATGTCCCTACAAAGGACATGAACTCAGATGCCATGAACAATTTCTAAAAATGCATGGTAACACCTCAAATCAAGCTATACAAGTAATTAGCCAGGGAATAATTGGTATTTTTGTAGTCCCTGATTTGCTATTTTATTTTCAGTCGGTTGGTTTTCATATGAAACTTAGATATTAAGTTTAATTCTGCAGAAAAATTAGTGATTAATATTTCCTATATCACAGAAGAATGAGAATTTTGTCATTTTCAAGCCTGTAAATAGTTTTCTATTCTTCTCCTTTTTCCCTCTCCCTGCAAGACACACCCACATCACACTCATTGCTTCCCAACACATACCCCACAACCCCCACTCACCTCAAGAATGGAGTCTCAGATGCCTTCTTGGGATGTTTGGAGATTTGGGTGAACACAAATGTCTCCAGAATTGCACAGGACACACTGTTTTGATGGACTTTTCAAATCAGTAGGGGGTCGGGGGCAGTCTCACTTTTCTGATGTACAGGTTTTTGATCCTTTTTGGGAAGAATAAATGACATCCCCAGGGCACAGATTGTGGGTGCCTATTCCATGCTAACAGGAAATTCCTCAGTTGCCTTATATTAGTATTGTCAATTTTGAGACAGTCTTGCTCTGTCACCCAGGCTGGAGTACAGTGGCATAATCTTGGCTCACTGCAACCTCTGCCTTTAGGGTTCAAGCAGTCTCCCGCCTTGGCCCCCAAATAGCTGAAATTATAGGCACACGCCACAATGACTAGCAAATTTTTGTATTTTTAGTGGAGATGGGGACTCCTCATGTTGCCAAGGCTGGTCTTGAACTCCTGAGCTCAGGTAGTCTGCCTGCCTTGGCTTCCCAAAGTGCTGGGATTACAGGTACAAGCCACCGCACCTGGCTAGGTCACCTTGTATTCTAGGCATTGTATTTTGCAGAAAAGAAATGAAGATTCAGAAAAGTTATTTATCCAAAGTTATCACTTACCATTGTCAACCAACATTTATTTGGCACCTACATTTATCCAGGCAGATGATGACAGATCTGAGATTCAAACACAGCTAAACTCATTCCATAATGTTTTCTATTAGCTGATCAAATGTAATCACTCTTTCTTTTGAAGTACTTTTCTAAAATTATGTATTCATTTATTATGGAATATAGCATATGCTGTCTTATCATCATTGAAACATTTGTATTTTGTCCTCTTGTAGGTAATACACTTTTTGAGGGAAAGACCTTCTCTTACTCATCTGTATCTCTTTCCCTACTTGGAGCCTTCTAGACTGTCTTTTTTTTTTTTTTTTAATAGAAAGAAACATAATTAACAATATGCCATGTGGTTCCAACATCTAAATATCTGTTTATATATTTCTTCTCTTAGTAAAAGGATCATCCCTGTTAGAGAAAACCAAAGAGGATTTTCTCTATCTCCAAATCTCTTTTGAATTCATCCCTTTCCTAGCCAGTCCCTTCCTTCATCATTTGTCATCTGGACTAGTACAGTGGTCCAGAGGTGTCTCAATGCTTGAAGCCTGTCTCTCCCATTTAATCTTTCCTGGCAGAACCATTGTCATAAGCCTTTTCACAAACTGTCCCACCACCGCCACTGTGGCCTCATCCCTACTCCCACCTGCTATGTATCTCATTCAACCAAGTTGATCCTTTACTTTGAATGTGCCATGTTCTTTCTTGGCTCTGTATGTTGTCTCTCATTCTTTTGTTTTCCAGGTAAGCTCTTTTCTGTTTATTGATTTATATATCCTGGAGAACCTTCTCTTTCTTCAAATCTCCAGTCAAATGTCATTGCTTCTTAGACACTCTCGTAGATGCTCACCCTCATCCTCATTCTCATACTGTAACAAAGTACCACAGACTACATGACTTAAACAAGAGAAATTTATTTTCTCACAGTTCTGGAGGCTGAAAGTCCAAGATCAAGGTTCCAGTGGGGGTTCAGTTTCTGGTGAGGGCTACCCCTGACTTGCAGGTGACTGCTTTGTCCTCATATACATATGTCTTATCAGTTTGGGGCCCCATCCTTGTAACCTCATTAATCTTAATTAGCTCCTAAAGACCCCATCTCCAAACCCACTCACATGGAGAGTTAGGCTTTAGCATATGAATGGGGAGGGGGGAGTTACACAATTGCACAGCAATTTGAATATATTTTATTTAAGTATTATTCATGTTGAATACTTTTGCTTGTCTCTTGGTGTCACTAAAAAAGGAACATTTTTAAAAAACATTTTAAAGTACAAGGGCAGAGTTTGATTATGTTTGCCCTCTTTATTACAGAGCTGTCACACAGAGGGTGAATAAGGGTTGTCAGGATGTGACTGTGGAAGCCATGACCTTGAATGACATGTGATTTATGTTATGTATTTATTTCTCCCCCACTACCATTCCTTGAGTATACTGTTTTTTCCATCTTCAATCTGAAAAATTATAGAAATAAAAAAAGTCAAGGTAATCATTAATGAACAGTGTCATTAGAATGACACCAAATTTCAACTTCCAGTGGCACATGTGACACTGTAGAGATCAATGTGATCTGAAATTTTACTGACTGTTTTTTATTACTGTCTCTCTTTAAAATGATCTGATTGGATTTTCCTGAAAATAATCATCTAGAAGCATTGCAATATCCATATTGTTACCCCCATCTTTTATCCATATTGATTAAGCTGTCTTTCCTGAGATTAAATTTACAAAATAGATTTAACAAGTTTTGGTGAAGTTATATAGCCTCCTAATTATGCAGTTGTTACTTCTAATATTACCTAAGAAATATATTTGAATGGAACCACTGAATTAAAGTCTTGGAAGAATTTTATTTAGTCTAGGGCTGATTGCATTTTAATTTTTATAAACATTTGCTAGTTATCAATACTCACTTTTACTTCTTGAAAGACTTAATATTCATTCCAGGACCCTAAAGCTAGACAAAGGAATGAAATATTACAGAAAATTCTGTCCTCATTTAAAAGTATTCTTGTTCATAGGTGATTACGGCGTTTGACCACATAACCCTGTAACATACAAGGGCCCCTGGCCATCAGTATTTGGTTAGGTCTTTGCCAATACTCCATAGAATAACCCATTTCAATGAAGATCATTGAGTGTCTAGGTGCCGTGTAAGGAGCAAGATTGGGAACACAAAGACAAATAAAGCGTTTTCAGATTATGAGACCGAAATGCTGCCCACTGCGCTAAGAGCGCCTCTAAAGAAAGCATTTTCTTAAGGAGCTTGGTGCCTACAGTCGGAGACAGATATGTAAACAAATCACAAGACTGCAAGGCATCTCTTTGCCGGTCTGAAAGCAGGTCAGTAGCTCAAGAGAGGACAGAAGTAAACTCTAGCTAGAGAGGAGAAAAAATGCATCTTATCTGGTGAAGGACAAAGCAATGTGATTCAGTACTAGAAAAAGAAAGTATAAAATGAGAATATGGTGAGAACAGATTCTCAAAAGAATAACATAATCCCAAGACATTGCTGGATAAATTTGGGAAGGGAAATCGTAGAGGAGTTTGCAAAGATAAGGAGGCATAGAGAAGCACAATTATATAAAATGAAGTCAGATATGGGCACCACTGAAATGAGGGCTAGGTTTTAGGAGAGAAATAGATATATGTGTGTGTGTTCTGGAAAGGAGCAACTGTGCTACTGAAACACAGCTATTATTCTAAGTGCACAGAGATCCATAGCAGTGTTTCCGCACGCATAGATGAAGGCCAAGTACTCCTGTGACTTGGAGAGTCCCAAGGCTCATCCTTAGCAGAAAAGGTTTTAGCAGATAAAGATTTTGTGAACTCAAAACATTGTCATAATCCTAGACAATAACAAATACAGGAAAGTAATATTCCCTTCACATGTCAAATAAGTGAGTAAGAGCTTTCATTCCTAATCAGGAACATACCTGCCTATGGTGTTATTCAGAAGGCCCCCCATTCCTTTGAAATGCACATCTTTTCAAAGTTCAGACAAGGGAAGCTGAGATTGTTTTCAGTTCTTCCCTGAGTAGTGGAACTTTGCAACTCACGCCCTTCTCCACTAAGCTCATTGCCATATGTGCCCTTGGAAATGAAATCATTTTATAGTTTGACTTTTTCTTGAATGTAGACCCTTTAGAATTAGAAAGCCACAATTTTAACAAAGCTATCCTCACCTTCTAAATCAGAAAGATGTGATCAAGTTAACTATTGTAGATTGGAAATGTTAGGGCCAGTCCTCCCTGTAGAGGGAGCTGAATGTGGACATAATCAGAGCTCCTTGTGACCTGCTTTCAGAGGTGTAGAAAGTACACAGCTGCAGGCCGTACTGCAAAGGTCTCAGGTGATGCTTGGGAGCAGGAGCCCTGTGGGGGACAGATGGGATCTGAGCCAGTGAAGCGACACCACCAGAGGAACTCTCCAGGTCTATTATCACCTGGGCTATTTAACTTTGTGTGCTTTAAATAAGGTCCACAAAGATTTCAGACCCAGAAGTCAGGGAGGGGTATGAAGCGAAAGAGAGGGAGATTCTTCTGCTTCTAGGCAGGTTAGCCCAGTAACTGAATAAAATATTCTTAAGCTTTTATGTGTCAGGTATTATATTAGGCAATGGGAGAAAAACAACAAATATGACAAGAGTTTCTACCCTCAAGCGTCTTATGTTGAGTCCGCCTATGAACTACGTAGATGAGAAACTAAAAAATTACATAGCTGTTTAAAAGGCAAAATACAGGACTCCGGGAGATCAACTAAGTGAGACTCTTAATTGAGGCTTTGGGTCATGAGAGTAGCTTTCCTAAAGATAGTGTCATCTAAGACAAGACTTAAGTCATGAGGCACAGTTAGTCAGAAAAAGGTGGAAAGAGGGTCCCAAGCGAGTCAAAGACAAAGAGGGGAAGAGACTTACTGCAAATAGACCAAGGTGGCTGGAGCCCAGAGTGGATGTGAAGGTCAAGCCTGGGTTTTCCAGTTTCTTGCATGTGTTGCTTTTCTCCTTAAAAGAAAGCTAGGGGCCGGGCGCAGTGGCTCAAGCCTGTAATCCCAGCACTTTGGGAGGCTGAGACGGGCGGATCACGAAGTCAAGAGATCGAGACCATCCTGGCTAACTCAGTGAAACCCCGTCGCTACTAAAAAATACAAAAAACTAGCCGGGCGAGATGGCGGGCGCCTGTAGTCCCAGCTGCTCAGGAGGCTGAGGCAGGAGAATGGCGTGAACCCGGGAGGCGGAGCTTGCAGTGAGCTGAGATCCAGCCACTCTACTCCAGCCTGGGCGACAGAGCGAGATTCTGTCTCAAAAAAAAAAAAAAAAAAAAAAGCTAGGAAGGGCCGGGCATGGTGGCTCATGCCTGTAATCCCAGTACTTTGGGAGACTGAGGTGGGCGGATCATGAGGTCAAGAGATCAAGACCAGCCTGGTCAACACGGTGAGACGACGTCTCTACTAAAAATACAAAAATTAGATGGCTGTGGTGGTGGGCACCTGTAGTCCCAACTACTCAGGAGGCTGACCAGGAGAATCGCTTGAACCTGGGAGGCGGAGGTTGCAGTGAGCTGAGACCAGCTCACTGCACTCCAGCCTGGGTGACAGAGTGAGTCTACATCTCAAAAAAAAACAAAAAACAAAAAACAAACTAGGAAGGCCTGCCTTTGGGTGTTGATGACTGAACATGAGATGAGAATTGGATCTGGTATGCATAAATCAGAATGCTTTAACAGGTCAGGCAGACACAGAGAAAGGCAGCATACTTATTCTAAGACAAACTCTTTAAAAGAAAATGAGCCTCACAAGTCAAGAAGATCAAAAAAAGTCAACTCTGAAGACCAGGATAGTGAATGGGAAATGGAGGAAAAATCAACAACCTAAAGGATAGAGGGTGAGAGTGGGAATAGGTCAGGAACAACAGCAAAGGGTTTGGTGAGATTCCTACAATCATTGCTTTCACATGTTCGGCTAATGGGATGACAGGTTTAGACCCTATATGTGTGCCAAGCTGGCTAATGATTGAGAGTGAAGTTTTGGGGCTTTCTGTTATTCATGGAGATAGTATTTTGTGAAAAGGCTTTTATTTTGTGCACTTAAGAGAAGACAACTATTGCCTTGGAAGGAGGAATGTTTTCAAAGGATCCACTTAATGTCTTTATGTGCTTTTTTATTTTAACCTTTAAATAAAATGACAAGATAAATGGGGAGAAATCTGCATGTATAGGTTATTCTTAAATCAGTTTTTGTATGCATGGATGAATTTATTAATTCTTTTATAAAACAGTTCCAACCACACCGTTTTACATGCTGGAGATAGGGGAAAATTATACCTTAGTGGGTAAGAAAGACATGTACCAAATTAATAATTTTGTTTACATATTTATATATTAAACTGTTATAAAAAATGACATAGGACAATGGGATGGACACTGAGGGCTAGCTATGAGTAAGGTGATAAAACCAGCCACTTATGAATCTAGAGAAAGTGTTCGAGGCCCTGAGAGTGGTGAGTGCAACTGGCCTAGGCAGAGAACAAGTTTGAGAAGTGTCAGGGCTTTTCAAAAGGCCAGGAGAATTGTAGAGCAGGCAGAGGGGAGAGATCATGGAGAATCTCATAGGCCATGGGGTTTTATTCTAGGACTAGTGGGAAATTACTGAAAGCTTTTAAGCAAGATTTGCTATGATATGATTTGTGCTTGCATGTGTTACAAAGCAAACTTATGCAGGAAAAGTGGAAGCTGGAAACAAGCTAGATATCCATTACAGTGGTTTGGTTGAGAGATGACGATGGTCTTAACCAGTTGCAGTCTTACAGTAGAGATGGTAAATCCTGACTTCACTCTTTATAAGATACCAGAGGCTGGGAAAATTAACGACCTTATTTGAGTCTCTAATTCTTTCCCTATAGCATAGCATACAATACTGTGCCCCCCTTGTAGAGATGTGGTGACTGTTAAATAAATAAGGTATGTTAAAGTTCTAGAACAGTGTCTGGCAAACAGCAGACTTGAATCTGCATATCTGCATTCATTCCTCCCCTAAGCAGGCATTCTCATTTACCTTCTCACAGAATTTGCACGTTTGTCATGGAGAAAATGCCTCCTGAAGTGGAGTTGTAGTCAAGAGGACACTAAGAAGAGCCGCAATAACTGTGGCCTTCTCCCCAAGATTTCTAGAAACTTGGCTCATCTAGCCATTTACTAAAAACATTTTCATGAATAAATTAAATAAGAAGCTATGATTCAAGAAGAAATCAGAAATTCTGAGAGTATAATTGGAATTCACTCAAGTGCCTAATTTAAAAAGTGGAAACACTGTGGCCTAGAGTAGTTTTGATAGCATACCAGTAAATAAGCAACTAGTTAATCCTGGCTGGGCACAGTGGCTCACGCCTGTAATCCCAGCACTTTGGGAGGCCGAGGTGGGCGGATCACCTAAGGTCAGGAGTTCGAGACCAGCCTGGCCACGTGGTGAAAGCCCATCTCCACTAAAAATACAAAAATTAGCCTGGCGTGGTGGTGGGCACCTATAATCCCAGCTACTCACGAGACTGGAGAATTGCTTGAACCTGGGAGGTGGAGGTTGCATGAGCTGAGATCACGCCACTGCACTCCAGCCTGGGTGATAGAGTGAGACTCAGTCTCAAACAAACAAACAAACAAAAAAAATCCAAATCCTACACAAAAAACCACACTGTTAGAGACTAGTACAACTCAGTAAATTTTGATTAAGCTGCTACATATGCTTAGTAGTGTGCTAAATAATATTTCCCTCCAGCCAAATGCCAAGCTGTTCACTTACTCTTATTTAAAGTATTTCTTCATAGACACTAAATCTGTAATGGTGTTTCCAGACCACAAATACTTCTCCGCTGATTGCCACTCATTAGCCCTGGACGACCACCTGGTCATCACTGTGGGTGCTGTGTCACATGCTCCATTCTGTTCCATCTGGTCTCAACTAGAATAAGCACTGCAAAAACACCAAGTGATGGGCAGCATCTAACATAATTTCTAGAGTGTCTTCTTAAAATAAAGATATTTGGACTGACACTGAGGTTTTTAAGCATTTTAATTTTAGCATTTTGTTCAAGATTGGTCTGGGAGGAATGTGATCTCCAGGGGACATCCTTGCCTTGACCCGGAATCAACTTGGCATTTGACCTAAAATGAACTCAGCCTCCCACCAGGGTAGTTACTCATATGGACAAATTTTAATCAAACAACTTATTTGCTTGAAAATTCCTGTGATTTGGAAGTTAACATCCTGGTTGTCCAGGAGGACCTTGATTTAGTGGTAAGGGGGATTAGCTGCCCACCCATTCTCACTCCAGTAGCATATGTTGGAGGAGTGGGTATAACCCATTGCTGCTGGGAGTGGGTATAACCTAGCAACTGGTTGATATTTTCTCCATACTGTATATCTCAGAAAATCTCAAACAAACAAACAGTACCCATTAGAAAGAAGTTATTGAGCACACATATCTAGGATGAACATTAGGCTTTATTCAGAAACCAATCAATAAGTGTCAAAGTAGTGTTTACTTATAACAACTTGGTGACATAGCATTCACTATGCATCATGCTTTTAAAGCCTCCCAGCTGAGATAGATGGGATGGTTAGAGTGGCTGGGGACTTGCTTCTGTCTTTATAATTTCATCATCGAGTAGGGAAGCTGAGAATTATTCACCCAGCATCCATTATTTTTGCCCTTAACACAGATGCTCGACACCATGGAGAAGCATTTTCTTTTTGTGAATAATTTACATATATATGCAAGCTGTTTTTTCTTTCCATAGGTTAGTAGATTATTTTTGCAAATATGGAAACACAACTCCAGCACAACTGGCAAAAGTCTTGCCAGTGTCATAGCTTTGCAACTCATCGGACTCTGAGGTTGAAGGAAATATGCTTTTGAACCATTGTATTGAATCCATTTCTCCAATAACATTTGCTGGATGATAGTAAACCTATTAATGAGAAAATGGATCCAGAAATGAAATTCTGCACACCTCCCTCCCCAAAAAAATCTCTTGGAAGGATTCTGTGTTTCCCTTAGTGAATCTTGTCAAAGAAAAACTCTTGGCTGTATTCTTTGTAAACTGGTCCAACAAACAGGAAGAGAAATAAAAAGTATAATGTCAGCACTTTCAGCTTTCGGCATTATGTCTTGATTCCCTTGGTACTCATAGTACAAAAGAACCAGTTTCCTAACTTGTTGAAATTCTTCTACTTTATTATTCCCAGTGTTGGCCAGCATTTCTGGCATTTCATTGCCTTCAAACTGTTAAAGCTAAACAGTAACCTCTTCATAAAATGAGATCCTTTTGCTTGAAGATCTCCTTTGGCTCTTCAGGATATTTTTGCAAGTCACTTCCTGGCAATTTTTAAATCTGTTGTTTCCAAACTCAACCTCCCCAATGAAGCACATAATGTCTTTGGCATGCATCCTCATGAAAGTCTCAGTAAACACTAAACAATGTTAGGTGTAGATAAAGTAGGAATTTGCATACTTGGAGTGATTTAAGGGCATCATCACCTATCAGTATCTTCATATAATTTTTTTCTTGTTGACTGATATTTCCATCATTACAGAAGTATTATTTCTGTTGGAGTAGTCTACCTTTTTGTATGGATTAGTTCATCGTATATTAAATAATCCAACCAGTCTTGATAAAATAGAATACAAAAAAAAGCAAGGTGGAAAGTGTGAAGAGTTTAAAATTAAAAATAGTACAACTAGGCTCTCTATTCAGTAGTGTCACCAACTGGCTGGGTGACCTTGTGTGAGTAAGTACTGAACCCTCTGGTCATCTACAAAATCAAGGCTGTGAACAAGGAGAGTGTTAAGGTTCTCATCAGTGTGATGAGAATGTGCATGAGATGAGCCAGAAGCAGGGCTCACTGACAGGACACAGCCTGTTAGCAGTTTTGATGGGTGTTTTGGAACTCAGTGTCCACACTTGATTACTGCACCCTGAAGAAAGAGGCTCTAATGAAGAGAAAAGTAGCAGTGAAGGAAAGACATTAAAGGTAATGGACAATTTTTCATTGTCCAGTTCAGTAACTGTTTATTGAGCATCTAGTATGTGTGAAACACCGTGCTAAGTAATAGGGATACAAAGATGAACCTGAGAGAGTCCCTGCATCAAAGAGATTAAAGAGAACCTTACAAAAATGCATTGTAACAAAATATTATTGCCACACATTAAGCCAATTCTATGTTCCCCATGCTGTACGAGCCTGGAGGAGGAATCACCGGAAGATGCCTGGAGAAGATGACGACTGGACTAAGTCTAGCAGGTAAAGCAGAAGTTATCAAGAACAACAGGGTAGTGAAAGAATATCCCAGGAGAGCATTCCATGGAGAGGAAAGAGCCAAAGCCAAGTTGTGAAGATGTAAAAAGTGCAATGTATGTGAGAAGCAGCCTTCTGACAATAAACTTATGGTTTAGCAGATTAGCTCCTGGGCACAAGACACCATGGTTTTGAGGGTAGGAAGGAGAAGAAAAAAAATACTCTTTTAAAAAATGTTCTCAGTTCTAGTAGGCATCAGCATGTATGTTTCTACTATTTTACTAGTAGAATTAACTCCTAGTAAAATTAACTAGTTAGAATTAACTCCTAATTTTCAGTGTATGGATGGAAGAGTTAGTCACAAATTAAAGTCTCCAAATCCTTTTATCCAATTTATAGATGGTAGTGTTCATCTGAAGAATTAGGACATACTTTTAAATCCTTGGTTTGCCTCTGAATTCCTATACAATGAAGCCAGAGACAAGATTTAGCGGAGATAGAAACCAGGGCTCATTTCCCTGGTTTTAATACTCTACTTGTCACTACACAAATATCAGTTTAATTCACACTTAAATATTTAATAGCCTCTAATCATATTAAAAGCATTTAAATTTGCAGCTGAACTTTCATTTCACCTCTACTGCACAGAGAAATTAAAAAGTCAGTTTCCAGATGGCTGCATCATTCAGTGTGTGCTCTCAGAGGTGGCCTGGTTAATCTGGAATTCAGAGTCTGTCGAATGTGCTGGGAGATATCAGATTTCAATGTCCCAGGTATTCCTGAATCCCGTAGCTCACCGATGCAGGGATTAGCTAGCCAATCCATTTCTATTTCAGAATTTACTGTGTGCCCAGCACTGTACTAGACACAAGTGAGACCCAATAATATCTTCTTATCTCTAGTACATAGTGTTTTTCTTGTTACAGGGAAGGCAAGCCAGCCTTGCTCACATTAAGTAATTAGCCAAAAATTGGGAAAAATAGTTTTGGTGGACTGCTGTGTAATATCACTTAGTTTTTGTTTTTGTTTTGTTCTTTTGTTTTTGTGATGGAGTCTTGCTCTGTCACCAGGCTGTAGTGCAGTGGCGTGATCTCAGCTCACTGCAATCTCCGCCTCCTGGGTTTCAGTGATTCTCGTGTCTCAGCCTCCCAAGTAGCTGGGATTACAGGCACGTGCCCCCACACCCAGCTAATTTTTGTATTTTTAGTAGAGATGGGGTTTCACCATGTTCGCCAGGATGGTCTCGAGCTCTTGACCTTGCAATCCACCTGTCTCAGCCTCCAAAAGTGCTGGGATTACAGACGTGAGCCGCAACACCCAGCCTATCCCTTATTTTTTTAAAGTATCTTTCACTGGCTGGTGAGAAGCCCATGACAGAAACAGAAAAACCAAATAGGACAGCTATAATATCCCAGGAGAGCATTCCAGCTATAAACTGTTTTGCACACTGAATCTGAGCCCAGGGGAGTCTGAAGTTATCAGGAAGTATTGTGAGTTTTCCTGGTTGAGAAGTAAGGTCAGTCTTTAGATGCTGGTGGAAGGGATGGACTACAAAAGGCACCTTTGGCATCCCCTGACACCACTATCTCAAGTTCTATTTTTAAAATGTCTACTATTAAAAATGTCCAAAGTGAATTATTTGGGACTATTCACTGAATCATATATTTAACAAATATATTTTAGTGCACTCTTAAAAATTCCATGGGCTGAAAATGCCAACATGATAAAGATAATATTTAGCATCAAGAATCTTACATTCTAGTAGGCGTGGAAGACAAATACACAGTAAGCCCAGTACAGTGTGAAAAGCACTACAATAAACACACAGTACCAGGTGTGATAATGCAGAGGGGAATGTCTCCTAAACCTGCCTAGTCAGTCACAGATGCTGATCACCTTACAGGTGATATGATGCTTAATCTGTGAATAATTAAGCGGAGAAAGGTTTTCTAGGCTGAGAAGTGAGTGGGTTGAGACATACTCTGGAAGTTAGTTTAGAATGGCTGAGATGTAGGTATTTGGGGGTGTAGCAAAGATGAGGATGGAAACCAAGCAGGAAGGGGCCATGTCATGATGACAGCACTAATACCCTTTTGAGAAGCAAATTTTGGGAGAAGAAATAAACATGAATCAATTACCTTCCACTTACACTTTGTACCAAATCATTGACCAAATATATTGACTTCTGTTAAATCATTGGCACACAGGATAGTTATGTTTCTATGTAGCCTTTGAAAAACTACAAGACGTTGGTTACAAGGATTTGGTAAGGCTTACATACTCAGGGTGCCAGCTGAAGACACTGGGCCCCTTGGGTCTAAGATGAAATGTGTTTCCATAATGAAGGAAAGCTTCCTTTATTATTGAAGGCATTTATTTATCGTGCAAGCATTTTATAAAATAGACACTAATTCCCCTAATAGGAAAGTTTCTATTGGTAAACCACTCCTCCACTTATTCATTAATTTAACATGAATTCTTTTAACGTCCAGTCTATCCTGGGCTCCAAGATGCAAGATGTAGGACTTTGGGAACCTCATCCCAAATCACTGAAAACATATGGCAGAGCTCCTGGCTGGGCTCCCTGCTCTGTGATCTCACTTTCTCCCTCTTCAGCATTTTATCTAGGTCCCCACTCCCCGATTACTGCTGGCATCTCCAAGGAACTTTGCCCATCTCTATGCCCTGGGTTATATATAACAAAAATTAAAAGGTAAATAATAATATAGCTCTTTCATTCAAGAAGTTCATTTCCTAGGATAAAGAATAAATGTACAAAGTGAAATCCTGGTACAAAATGATTGGAGCTATAAAAATGTACGGGATGAATTAGAAGGCAGGTAGAGACAATGGAAGCAGTGAGACCAGCCAGCAAGCTGCTGAACTAGTCAGGAGGGAAGGGGAGGGAAGAGGTGAAGGTGGACAGAACAGGGGAGACTTCAGATTTTGGAATTGTCCTGCTGTGTAGATTGTGGCCATGACTCAATGCTTATTAAGGCATGGATCACATTTGCCTTCTGGTGACTTCTTTAGCCAAATGCCAGAATGTTAAATCACAAGGGATAGAAATCAGCAGCAGATTTTTCAATGTTTTCCTCCAAATAGTGTCGAGCCAGGAGGTCTAGGTTTACAGAGGAACTGGGGAAGTTACTAGGACTCGCTGGTGGAAAATACAAAGATCAGATCAGGAGTCAACTATAGTTCCAGTTTGATGTACTGAACATCTCACAGCCACACAGTTGTGATTTTTTTTTTTTTTCCAGTACAATTTTGAGCAGCTCTATTACTCAGTCGATGGCAGGGGA
Source organism: Colobus angolensis palliatus (assembly GCF_000951035.1). Taxonomy (NCBI): domain Eukaryota; kingdom Metazoa; phylum Chordata; class Mammalia; order Primates; family Cercopithecidae; genus Colobus; species Colobus angolensis. Next base: position 12,813,150 of record NW_012120709.1, read on the forward strand.
GGAAGACTCATTACCCTGGAGAATTTACTCTCTCTTATTTTACCTTCTCAAAATCAAAATTATAAAGTGGGAATTAATGCAACACAATGCAACATACCATATGCAACACAATGGAACCAAGCCTCCGCCATTTGCTAAACATTATCTTGCACATAACACCTAAGTCACAGCTTGCCAGTGCTGGATGGTGTAGTCTTTTGTTCTATCTTAGGTATGTAGCATTTTTTTTTTTCTTCTCTAGTATTTAACAGTTCCACTTATGTACTACTTCAGTGGGAAGAGAAATCTTTCAATTTCACCAGCTTGTTACTCATACACCTAGATTCATTTTAGTCCTGGCAAGAGCAATTGGTTCATCTTTAGCACAGGCTGTAACAGGAAGGTGATCTACTTGTTCATCAGGTGCACTATTGTTTTCATCAATGGATTGTCATTTTTAAAATTAAACCCTTAGCAGTGTGGTCTCACACCCTTTCTTCTCTGCTAGTTTCTCTTCTCGGTTTTTCACACATTTTAGTATAACAGAATCAGAAATACGCTGAAATATACGTGATTGTGCTTTCAATGCTACTGCATAGGAGTATTTCTGAGTTTGTCATAAAATGTCATAAATGACACGGGCACTACCAAGAAGCATTTCAATTCATTTACATTTAATGAAAAGTTATTTTTCATAAATCATGCTTTCCCAAGTAAACTTCCTGATGAATCATCAAGCTTTTGTATCATAATTCAAATACCCTCTGTAATGAGGACATCTTGCAGCAAAACTGCATTGGGATTAAAAATGTTGTTTTCCTACCATCTTGTGATGGAGCTTTTATTGATAATCTTACTGTTATTAAAATGAATAGTTAGTATAATTATGTATTTCTAAATTCTTTAGTCAATAAAAATTACCTCTTATTTTTGCAGAATGGCAATGTCAAGTATTCCTGGGTTTTTATATAATTTCATAAAATCTCTTCATTATGTATTGTTTTATAGTCTATGAAAATTGTTACCAGTCTGCTGCCTATCGCTTCCATCTAAAAACAAATAAAACAAAAAATTGAGGAGAATCATACAACAATGGCATATAGAATTTAGCAATTTAGGGTGCCTGTTACTCAGCAGAAAACAGGCTGGAGGCCGAAGCAGATAATATGGAAAATAAGTAAACAACTGATTAAATTCCCCTCATATTTTTATGATAGCTTTGCCTTTAGTAAAGTAAGTTTTCTGTTTGTGTTTTCTTGATGTATTTTTTGAAGGGGAAGAAATTGCTAGCATCTTTATTCATGTTGGAATATCCTGTAGTGAAATTCAGTGTCACTAGTTTGGTTTTCCATATTTTGACTAGATGTCAGTTCACTAGTTGGAAGGTTCTCTGTGTGTAGTATTTGGCCCATTGACATTTCTGAAGGCTTTGCTTATGTAGTGTAAGAGTCACGAATTGAAAATTGGAATACCATGCGTGAGAATCTCCTTAGTAAATATTTACAGTTTATCTGGTTCCAGCACTTTAACAAAATAAATAACTTTATATTGCATATGAAAAAGCAATTTAGAACCTTTGAGTATTTAAAGTACATTTATATATTGTGTACTTAATCATGTTTTTCTTTCATGTCTTAGGCTGGGTTCCCTGGAAATAGACTTGAGATGGAGATGCATAAGCAAGTAATATATTGGTATGTGTGCTAAGAGCAAAAATTATGAGGGATTGAGGGAAGCTGGAGTGGGTATAAGAAGTTGAATTCTGGTGCAATGACAAAACGGAGGCTGTTTGCACAAGGAGCCCTGAAGCTCGCATAGATCTTCAGAGTTTCCCAAACTGGGCTGTGGTTCTTCCACGTCAACCAGTCATTGGATGTAGGCTGCTGCTGTGGATGGGATGTCATCATGAGCAACATAGCTCCCTTTGGTTGATGGCAATTCCTAGGGTGAAACAAAGGTGTGAACTGCCAGGAGCCAATACTCCTGTCAGCTGGGGGAATATGTACCTTTGTCCTGAAGGGAATAACTGGGCAGCACACCACAATATGGAGAACACCCATTGAAAACTCTAGACAAGGTATTATTACTTTTGGAGAATTTCTATTAAAGCTTATAGACATTTGAGACTGAAAGCATTTAACTAAGAAATGGTATAGCATTGCATCTTTCAAAATTCATGGTTTAAAAAAATACAATCTGTTAAAAATTCCACAAAACTGATATGGCTTGAAGTTCTGGGTCTTGCTTTCTTCTTGAGTAACCTCAGTGCATTAGTCATGGCTGCCTCTACCTTGAGAAATGCTTGAGGCACTGAAAAAGCTAGGATATATTTACTTCTGAACAAAATGGAAGCTAACGTTATTTTCTGAAAAAATGCTATGGTATAGATATGATTGGTATAAAACAATTTAATAATAATCCTGGTAAAAATCTAAGAGTAAGTTTGAGAAATCAGTTTTGAACTCACAAATTTTATTTGTCCAGAGCAACAGGTATACTTCTGGTCATTTAACCAACATTTATTATATATCTACCATATATCAGGAACTATGGAGGAATCAGAAATGATTTCTTATTCTTGAAGAGTTTATAAACCATTTGTGATAATGACAGATGTATGTCATTAATATTGGTTACCCAGAGAAAGATGGGGTTCTGCCATATTTAGATACAATCACTATGATAGTTCAGAGAGAGGATAGATAAGACAGTTTATTTTGAATCAGTAAGAAAATCTGTGTGGAAAATATGGCCTTTGATGGATGGAAGAGAACTGGATATTTGGAGTTTGGAAAAGATCAGTATTTCCATATTTAGGAAAGAACTGAACGAAAACATAAAGATAGAGGTATGAGATTTCCAGATCAGCTGGAACTTAGGATAATTAAGTAAGTAAGTGTTAGGCATGGAAAAGAATGCCAGCTAACTGAGGATCTTGAATGCTGGGCTAAGGATTCAAAGTTTTTAATAGACAAGTGGAAATTATTGAAGAGTTTTGACTCTAAGACTGAACAGATTTCTCTTGAATTAACTCTAAATAGTTTTGTTTCTCTACTTCTTTTTTCTGAAATACAGAGCTCTTAATTTTAAACCATTCAACTAGCATTTGTTGTTCACTTATTATACCCTTAGTTTCTCAAAATCAGTTTCTAGTATACTCTATGGGGCTATTTAAAAAATAAAAGAAACACATTTCCAATTTAAATGCCTTCTGAACAATTTTGTAAAAAAATACCGCTGGCACTTGAAGCTCAGTATGTCCTACACTACTCATAATTTACTCCACACTAGCAAACACACACCAAGGCCTCCCATCCTGCTGGCTCTCATCACAATTAATTATATGACAAGGAAAAAGGTGCTATTAAGCAAGTCTACCAGTAAACATTTCCACAATCTAGACAGATTTTTTTTTATGTGTAGATGGTGTGGGCATGGGAAGTTCGATTGTCTGCTTTTTCTTCATTCTGAGAAAACATTAAAATGGACTTTTTGGTTTTGCCAACACAAGTCTCAGATTGTGACAAAGAAGATCAAAATTATTCTGCACAATAAAGTAAGAGATTGTCTTCTTTAGATGAAAATATTATGATTTTTATATTTTTTTTCTACTGGAGACAGATTCTTTGAGAGTTTGATACAGTGAGCACGTTGTATAGATAATTAATAAATATTTCTGGACTGAATGAATGAACATGCCATTAGGCTATGTATAATTAGTTATCACCATTTTATAGTTGTGGAAAGTGTGGCTTAGAAAGATTAAATAACTTTCCCAAGAGCATTCCGTTAGGAAGTGGCAGGTCCCTGCTCTTGACATATTGCAATGTTGCTTCTGGTAATATGGCAGGAAGGGATCAACAGAGCTGCCATAAGCAGCAGTCCTAATCTAAATGTGAGAGGCAAACGGGTATTGGATTTTCTGCAGTTAGACTCCATGGGAGCTTGAGATATTTTAATTGACTATTAACTGAATGGATGATGCTGGAAGAATGGAACACTTGATCACCCAAGGCAAGAATCTTCATGTCAGACTTGACATTTTGTTCACTTCTCATACTCAGTCATGTGTCAGGCTGATCCATTCTTTACCCGTCTTTTCAAATCCATCTTCTTCCTTCTAGTTTCATAATCATTGCTGTAAAGTTAATGCACTGAGATGATTTTAACGGCATTCTAAATTACCTATCTCCAGATTCATCTAAATCCTAAACACTCCTCTCAGAATAATCTCTCGTTTGTACAATCCTCTAGTTCTTTGCAGACACACATTCTCACTCTTTTATTTCCCCCCATTTACTAAGTTTTAAAAAGACGTTTCTTTTCAAAATTTAAATTACACTTTCCTTTTCTTGCTCCTTAAAAGAGGAAGAAGCTTTTCTTTCTAAGCAATTTTTCCATCCCTGTCTTTATCATCAATATTGCCATATATTTTAAACTTCAGGTAAATGCAAATCCTTAAATTAAGGCATGTTTCTGCTAAACCACGTATCTATAATTTCTTATTTCTATATATTTTTTAACTAAAGTTTTGTGTCTTTTACTCTCCCTCTAGGTTTTATCATATTAGATTTAGTCTATTATTTAAGGTGGCTAACATGTTTGATAATCTTAATTCTGTTATGCAACATTGTCACTATCCCCGTCAGCTCTGAGTTATTTGATGAGCATTCTGCTTATATATTCATTCAAATTTTCTAAAAATATCAACCCAAGATTCTGGGAAGATAGACTAGGAACTGGAGATATAGCCAATACATGTACAGCACAAAAGTGAGGCTGGTTAGAAAAGGCCATAGGGGCCAATTCTTTTCTTCTTCCTTCTTTCACCATTTGCCATTTCCACCATAAACATTCTCTGCTCCTGTTTTCTCATCTCATCTGTAGGTGGAGATTATCACAGTACTCACTTTATAGGTATTATAAAATTTAAATGAGGCAATGCAGGCAAATAATGCATGTCAACTATTACCATAATTAAACTTACTACAAATTAGCAAAAACAGCTTGGACAGTCTGTCACGCATGAAAATCCTGATTATGGTGGGAGGGATTTATGCCACACAGCTCATGAGAGTTCAGTTTTGTTTTGTTATGATATCATTTTTATACCACCTATGCATCCAACAGAAATTATTACCTCTCTAGTTTGCAAAAGATGCAAAGTCAAAGAACGCAAAAGAGAAAGTGGCCAAAAGCTATTTGCAAAGCTCCATTACCTGAATTTACAGTCTTTTTTTTTTTTTTTAATAAGAAACTAGCTAGTTTGGCAAATCATCTATACAACATTTCTTTGAAGTCAGTGTTATGTTTTCGTTTACAGCATTAGCCTACTTCATGTACTATTTATGTCAATATTATAGTTTGGAATTTTGATTAAAGATGCAAAAAAAAAAAAAAAAGTGACTGCAATGTGAGTAACACCTTTAGTTTACAATCAGATTTAGCTCCCTTCCTTTATCAGGGTGAAGACATTACTTTGTTACTCAAATACTAATATTAGCACTTAGTAATTTATCCGTTATTTAAGTTATCATGGAAAAAATATCTACAAAAAAGGCTAACATAACATTTAGGAGATTAGAGTTTTTAAAGTTCCCATGTTAATATCATATTAATGTCATTATTTTAAACTGGAATTCACGCTCCAGACTTATGGGTTATATAGATATGCAGAATTAGACTGGACAATTAATTTCTTCCTCTCTCTCTTGCTCATTCTGTATAGCAGCTAAAATTCACTCAGTCTTTTGTATACTATGTTGTAATTTATTTTAACAGCGTCTTAACAAATTGATAGGTTTAGTAACCAAGTTACATATACATGCAGAGGAAAATATGTACTTTGAATAAAAGTTTCTACTATTTATTGCCCATGTATCTAATAGTATATAAATATATATACATACACATATTTATACATATACTCAAATCATCGTAACATTTGTGTAACCTAAATTGTATTAATCTTATTTGTAAATGATAAAACTGGGGCTTGTGGACTATAAATAACTTGCCTTAAGTCACAAATCAAAGATTTAAGATGTTTTTTAACTTCAAAGCTTGCATATTATCCATTAAAACATAATGCTTCTGCTAATTTCTTTTACAACTATGCCAAATAACGTTTGTTAGGATACAGGTAATGCTTCCCTGAATTTATATGTTTACCAGTAGTATTAGGGATTGGAAGAAATATGAAAACAGAAGGTGGAGCAGAATGGCAGATTGGATTTGCTAAAACTCTACCTGCTACAAAATACCTATATCTAGTATAAAATATGTTTTGGTATTTTGCTTGGACCCAGATTTAAGGGAGCATGCAAAGGGTTCAAGAAATAGAACAGCAGGCTGATTCTTGAGCAGTAAGCTCTAAATTAGGTTTTTCTTGGAGACAAATACTTATATTAGCGCCATAACCAAGAGACTAAGCATTGGATTAGCTGCAAAGTGGGAAAGTTGAACCTGAGCCTCATGGATTGAACTCAGAAGGGTAATAAAATGACCCCAGTCTGCATTAAAACCAGGGTTCAAAAAATACAAAAGCAAATCCTGCCTGGAAAAAAGCATCTTAATGTTAGTTGTCTAAATTTTCCATAGACTAACATCTATGGCTCTCAATTGAAATGTACCATACACACAAGAAAATAAACTACTATGAGAATCACCAGAATAAATAAACAACAAAGGTGAATCTCCAAAGAGTTCCAATGTTAGAATTTTCAGATAGATAATAGAAAATAATTCTATACAAAATACATGAAGACATAAAAGAGTTAGAAAAATGAGCATGTAAAAAGAAATAACCAAAAATAATACCTAGGAGATTTGAAAGATACAAAATAGAACTTTCATCATAAAATGTGATTGATAAATAAAAACTGAATAAGTGGGTTAATTAGACCATACATAACTGAAGAGAAAGTTAACAAACTGAAAAATGGATGTACAGAAATAGCACAAAATATAATACAAATATATTACAAAATATAATACAAGATGAAAACTTGTATTTTCTAAGAAAATAAGATTTATGAATGACAGAATAGCAGTTCTAACTATGTTTTTTTTTTATTATTACATGTGCATAACGTGCAGGTTTGTTACATATGTATACTTGTGCCATGTTGGTGTGCTGCACCCATCAACTCGTCAGCACCCATCAACTCGTCATTT
>NW_012120709.1:12827229-12830636 GCF_000951035.1 Colobus angolensis palliatus
ATTCTTGCTTTGGAAGCTTCCTCTCAGGGGTGTACTCCACTGTGTGAGGTGTGGGGTGTCGGTCTGCCCCTAGTGGAGGATGTCTCCCAGTTAGGTTACTCAGGCGTCAGGGACCCACTTGAGCAAGCATTCTGTCCATTCTCAGATCTCAACCTCTGTGTTAGGAGATCCACTGCTCTCTTCAAAGCTGTCAGACAGAGTCATTTGCGTCTGCAGAGGTTTCTGCTGCTTTTTTGTTGTTGTTGTTGTTGTTGTTTAGCTGTGCTCTGTCCCCAGAGGTGGAGTGTACAGAGACTGGCAGGCCTCCTTGAGCTGCTGTGAGCTCCACCCAGTTCGATCTTCCCAGGGCTTTGTTTACCTACTTAAGCCTCAGCAATGGCGGGCGCCCCTCCCCCAGCCTGGCTGCTGCCTTGCAGTTAGATCACAGACTGCTGTGCTAGCAATGAGGAAGGTTCCGTCAGCGTGAGACCCTCCCGGCCAGGTGTGGGATATAATCTTCTGGTGTGCCTGTTTGCTTAAAGCGCAGTATTCGGGTGGGAGTTACCTGATTTTCCAGGTGTTGTGTGTCTCAGTTCCCCTGGCTAGGAAAAGGGATTTCCTTCTCCCTTGCTCTTCCCAGGTGAGGCGATGCCTCGCCCTGCTTCAGCTCTGGCTGATCGGGCTGCAACAGCTAACCAGCACCAAGTGTCCAGCACTCCCTAGTGAGATAAACCCAGTACCTCAGTTGAAAATGCAGAAATCACCTGTCTTCTGTGTCGCTCGCGCTGGGAGCTGGAGACTGGAGCTGCTCCTATTCGGCCATCTTGCTCCGCCCCCCTAAGTATGTTGAATTGTATTCGCAGAAGGAGGATACATAGATAATAGAAGACAGACAACATATTGAGATATATTGTATATTAGTTAGTTTAGCCTGTGCTGTAGTAAAACAGTCTCTATCCATCTCCATGGCATAAAAGTTTGCCATTAGTCAAGTGGATGCTCTCAGTTCTGTTCTTCTGTTCTTCATGTAGTGAGTTCAGTAATCTAAACTGCTTTGATCTTGACACTGTCTCTGCCACCTCTATCCATAGTCCTCATGTCTACTTTGAACGGAGATGAAAGAAATGGAGCAATATACAGGACTTTTCACCGTGTCAGTCTGGAGTGATATGTATCTCTTCTGCTCACCTGCCATTGGCCACAACAGTTCCAAAACCTTTACAAAAGAATGACAATTATACTGAGAGTAGATTTCTCAGTAGCAACAACAAAAGTCAGTAGGGAACGAAATAACATATTTGAAGGTCTGAGAGAAAAGAATTTTCGACTTAGAATCGTGTTCCCAGAAAAAATATACATCAAGATGGAAGGCAGATTAAGATATTTTCAGAATACATATACATATATATTATTTAAATATAAAACCATAAATAAACTTATATTTAGGGACCTAGCAAAGAATCTATTTCAGCAAGATAATAAATTTTCTCAGGAGAAATGCCCATGATGATTGTGGAAGAGTGGTTAAAAAAGAAAAAGAAATTGGCAAATAAGTAGTGAAATCCAAACAGATATTTTTAAGTTAAATAATATCTAATTTATGGCATTTGAGAAAGGAGGAGAAATAAATTATTGGACAAAACTTTACCTGTAAAATGTGAGATGATTGATCCAAATAATGTGTTATAAATATCCTTATATTGTTTGAGAGTGTAAATTATGATATTAACTTTAGACTGGAATAAGTTAGAATATAATGGCAAACCTCTGAGATAATCACCAAAAGAATAAAATGAGAAGAAAATAATAAATTTGGAAAAATAAAGAAACTCAATCAAAAAACTCAAGAGAGCTAGGAAGCAATAAAATAGAAAACATACAAAATAAAAGTCATTGATTAGATAACACCTCACTTCCTCAGAATTTGTCTTAAATGATATTTTCAAGAACTTGTCAAAACATATTCATAGTAAAGAAATGGAAAAAGCATACCAGTCTTAAGTACTAACTAAAAGAACCTTAAGGAGCAGTACTAAGATCAGACAAAACTGACTTTAAGAAAAATGGCAATTTTAGGTTATCAAAAACATTATTGCATAGTGTTAAAAAGTTCAATTGAAATAGCAAAATGAAAGTAGTGTAAGTGTGTGTGCATCTTAAGCAATGACATTAGAAAGATATGAATACAAAGTCAAAAGTTTGTCTCTTTAAAACATTAATAAAATAGTTTAACCTCTCTCAACATCAAGGATAATAGGAAAAGTAAGAGATAATTAGTATGACAGATGAAGAGCAGTCATAACCCCAGAGTTTATAGAGTCTGAAAAGATAAGAAAATAATGCAAACAACTTTATGCCAACAAAATTTATTTTTAAAAAATCATGGCCACGCAGGGTGGCTCATGCCTGTAATACCAGTACTTGGAGAGGCTGAGGCAGCAGATCACTGGAGGTCAGGAGTTTGATACCAGCCTCGCCAACATGGTGAAACCCCATCTGTACTAAATATACAAAAATTAGCTGGGCATGGTGGTGCATATCTATAATCCCAGCTACTTGGGAGGCTGAGGCAGGAGAATCGCTTGAACTTAGGAGGCGGAAGTTGCAGTGAGCTGAGATCGTGCCACTGCACTCCAGACTGGGCGACAGTGAGACTCCATCTCAAAAAGTTTTTTAAAAATGGGAAGAAAAATATAATTTACTAACAGTTATTCAAGAATTAGATTCAATTACTAATAAAGATGTTCAATACATAGTTTAAAATCTTCCAACAAAGAAACCAACTACCCCACTTGGTTTAATAAACAAGTCTAGTGAACCTTCATGAAACAGATAAATATTATCCTTTACAAAACTTTTTAGAGAAGAGAAAAAAGTTTACAGACCATTCATTTTAATAGACTAGTGTAATATTTATAACAAAACACAAAGTGTGACAAATGTAAATTACAGACTAATCTTACTCATTAATATAGACCAGCATTCTAAACAGAGTGTCAGCAAATCCAGCCATATAAGCATCAGAACACATCATGAGTAAGTTGGGCTTATTTCAGAAATAACTTGAGTTCAACACTGAAATTGTTTAAAGAAAAAAAGTGATAAACAGTAAGCGTCTTAAAGAATGCAGCAAAACTGTTCTATGAAATTCAATTTCTGTTTATGACCAAGAAGCCTTATAGCAAGTATTCATTCTATTTTTATTTTTATTTGTTTGTTTATTTTTTTATTTTATTATTTTTTATTATTATACTTTAAGTTCTAGGGTACATGTGCATAATGTACAGGTTTGTTGCATATGTATACTTGTGCCATGTTGGTGTGCTGCACCCATCAACTCGTCAGCACCCATCAACTCGTCATTTACATCAGGTATAACTCCCAATGCAATCCCTCCCCCCTCCCGCCTCCCTCCTCCCCATAACAGG
>NW_012120709.1:12838066-12838441 GCF_000951035.1 Colobus angolensis palliatus
AATTAGATCCCATTTGTCAATTTTGGCTTTTGTTGCCATTGCTTTTGGTGTTTTAGACATGAAGTCCCTGCCCGTGCCTGTGTCCTGAATGGTATTACCTAGGTTTTCTTCTAGGGTTTTTATGGTATTAGGTCTAACATTTAAGTCTCTAATCCATCTTGAATTATTTTTCGTATAAGGAGTAAGGAAAGGATCCAGTTCCAGCTTTCTGCTTATGGCTAGCCAATTTTCCCAGCACCATTTATTAAATAGGGAATCCTTACCCCATTTCTTGGTTTTCTCAGGTTTGTCAAAGATCAGATGGCTGTAGATGTGTGGTATTATCTCTGAGGACTCTGTTCTGTTCCATTGGTCTATATCTCTGTTTTGGTACCA
>NW_012120709.1:12839387-12885601 GCF_000951035.1 Colobus angolensis palliatus
AGCAAAGTCTCAGGATACAAAATTAATGTGCAAAAATCACAAGCATTCTTATACACCAATAACAGACAAACAGAGAGCCAAATCATGAATGAGCTTCTATTCACAGTTGCTTCAAAGGGAATAAAATACCTAGGAATCCAACTTACAAGGGAAGTAAAGAACTTCTTCAAGGAGAACAACAAACCACTGCTCCGTGAAATAAAAGAGGATGTATTTGTTTATTTTTTATTTATTTATTTTTTTGAGACAGAGTCTTACCCTGTCACCCAGGCTGGAGTGCAGTGGCACCATCTCAGCTCACTGCAACCTCTGCCTCCCGGGTTCAAGCGATTCTCCTGCCTCAGCCTCCCAAGTAGCTGGGATTACTGGCACACACCACCACACCCAGCTAATTTTTTGTATCTTTAGTGTAGAGACAGGGTTTCACCATGTTGGTCAGGCTGATCTCGAACCCCTGACATCGTGATCTGCCCACCTCGGCCTCACAAACTGTTAGGATTACAGGTGTGAGCCACTGCACCCGGCCAAGTATTTATTCTTAATGTATAAAATGTCTGAAGCATTCCCACTACCACTGCTTCTATTCAACATTGTACTGGAAGTTCTAGAGGTACTATGTACACTAGCTAGTGAAGTAAGACAATAAAGAGGGAGCCAATGGTATAAGTAACAATTAGAGAGAGAGGAACAAATCTCATAAATCATAGATACGATTGTCACATAAAAAACTCTAAAGTCCTTATAGACAAATTATTAGAAATTATAAGAAAGGTGGCAATATAGTCTCTAAGATCAATATACTTAATTTCTATACATCTTAATAAATAGAAAAGGAAACTTTGAAGTATATGATTTAAAATTGCCATAAAAACATAAGATGACTAGGAATAAATCTAAGAAAGATATGTAAGACCTATATTTATGAAACTTTTAAGCTGTGTCAAATGACTTTTTAAAGAAGAGCTAAATAAGAGTTATTCTAACTAAACAAATAGAGAAATTGATCTCCTTACACTTTTGATCACTTTGGTAAATTATATTTTTCCAGACAATTTTCCGTTTTGTAGAGATTTTTAAATTTAGTTGCATTGAGTTATTAAGAATAGCTTCTTGATTTTTAAAATTCTGTTTTGGCTACTTTTATATTTTTCATTTTGTATCTTAAGTTTTGAAAATACATAAAAATAATAAGAAGAATGAATAATCCTTTTTCAAGCATCATCTTTTTGATCATCATTCAATATATCTTATACTCGTGGGATATTACCTTGGGGGAGCTCATACAGAAATTCAAAGTATGTCATAAAAACCAGAGCCTTGCTTCTTTGTAACCTCAGTTCTCTGCATGCATCCTACTCTCTGGCCATATTCATATTATGGAAAATATTTTTTGCAACATTAGGGATATGCTTGGTAAAATTTTTATAAGTACATCTTTTTTATCCAGTGAAATCCTGAAAAATTTATCTTTCACCGAACCAACACTCTGCAGACTTTGCTCATTAGGGTGTAGATTTCTCACATTGGCAATTGAAAAGAGAATTGAAACGGAATAGGAAACCGATTTAAATAAATTCATAGAAGCAATTCTTTTCTGATATAAAAGTCATTTTCTTAAAGGAAGGAAACTTCAAGTTTAAGAATGACTTCTTATGAGAGAACATGGAAGAAGCCCTTCCTGTTATAGTCACAACAAACAGATTTGATTTCCTCCACCAAAAAAAAAAAATGTCTCAAAATTAGGCTCATCAAATCTGTCAGAATGGTGTATTTTTCAAGAGAAAACTTGTCATGGAATGATCACACACATTCAATGCTTCTGAAGGCAGTGCTCCCCCAATGTAAGCATTGCTTTCATACTGAATATAATGTTACAATGTTTATCTTTCTTCTAGGAACTTCAGCAAACAAGTCAGAAAAGAAAATCTCCCTATTCACAACAGGTATCCCTTACTGTGTAAACTTTGCATATGCCCAACTTTAAAGGACTGCAGCTAGACAGTGGTGAACATGGATAACATTGTTCTAAATTTCATGTGTATACACCAAAATATTCAGCATGACTGCATAGGTGCTTCTGCCTGGCTGGCAGACATGAGAATGAATGTTAGTGGTATCCAGTGCATACTAACAGTATCACCAATGCAGATGCCAGCAACATTCTTGCTCTAACTAATATCTAAGCAGCAGTGAATGGGCTTAGTGATGTCTAATACAGCCTTAGGGAATGATCAAGAACATGTATACAGAAGACAAATAATTAAAGTACGACTAGTACTAATGATAATAATATCTATGTAATAACAGATTTCTGTATGCCAGGTGCTCTGCTGAACACTTTAAATATATTATTCTACTTAATTTAGTAAATCCCTTATAAGGTAAATATTTTCATCCCCATTTACGTATGACAAAAAAACAAAGTTTAGAATGTCTAAGTAACTTGCTCTGGGTCATATTGCTAGTTCCTAGCAGAGGATTCAAAGGCATTATATCTGTCTGCCTATAAGGATGTGCCACTATGCAACACTGATTTTTAAAATATATGCATAGACAAAGAAGCAGAACAACAGGAAAGAAAACCAGAATGGGGACATTGATCAAGGATATAAACTTTTTATAGATAGGAAGGTTTATGTCACACTATATAGTACAAATCTGGACACACAGTTTTAGTGAAGTGAAAGTGTGTCAATTATGTCTCTCTCATCTATTTATCTGTTATCCACCTTTTTGTCATCTATCTTATCTATCTTCCTATCTATTTAGCTATCTATTTTTGCCTACCCAGCATCTCTTCTTTACAAAAATCACAGCATGAACACGTTAGGCAGCCTGGCTAATCAGGGTACCTCATTATCCTAGCACAGTGATTCGACCAGTGATGGGCACATGTCCCAAGAAGGGCCAGAGTCTTTTGGTAGGATCAATCTGGACACAGAGGAATAGAAGCATCCTGACCTATCTGAGACCATAAATGCTAAAGGCTACATAAATATGGAACTGCCATGAGCTGATTTTGCTGCCCAGAAAGAAAGCTTGCTTAGACATGAGGCAAACCAAGAGACTACGGAAGGTCTCATGATATAATTTTAATTCTGAGAGGCAGCTGTGTAGACAGTTCATGCCACCCCTTAGTTATCCAAGTAGAATGAGTCAAAACATTTTTTAATGTAATTTGAAATCAGCTTCTGATATGATTTGAATGTGTGTCCCTGCCCAAATCTCGTATCAGACTGTAATCCCCAGTGTTACAGGAGGAGCCTGGCAGGAGGTGGTTAGATCACCGGGGCAGACTTGCTGTTCTTTTGATAGTGAGTGAGTTCTCTCGAGATCTGGTTGTCTAAAAGTGTGTAGCATCTCTCCCTTTGCTCTCTTCCTACTTCTCCAGCCATGTAAGACGTACCTGTTTCCCCTTCACCTTCTTCTGTGATTGTAAGTTTTCTGAGACTTCCCCAGTCATGCTTCTTAGACAGTTGCAGAACTGTGAGTCAATTAAACTTCTTTTCTTTATTAATTACCCAGTCTTAGGTAGTTATAGCATTGTGAGAACAGACTAACACAGCTTCTCTCTAAGGCAAAGAGCACTGTCTCATTTCCATTTAAACTATGTCTTTTAATATTTTTCTGAAGATTTCATACTCTTTCTTCTCCACTTTTGTTGTGTGCTCTTTCTGCATTGTTAGTCTTCAATCTCCCTTTTGGCAAAGATGCCTAATGTAGTGCATCCATGGAGAAACAATTTTGGTGCCTTTTAACGCAAGGCAATACATGCTAGTTATCAGATGAGATTCTATCTATATTGCTGGAGAATAAAAAAGTACCATAAAATTAGGTAGTTTTTGTCCCAAGTATCAGGCCACAAAGATATAAACATTAAAATCTGAAATGCAAATGCATTATAGCAAATTCAGTCAAAACATGTTTGAGCCTGCTGTAGCTATGATCATCACATAAGCCTAGTTTAATTCCTTCAGGCTGCTATAACAATATTTCATAAACATCTATTCCAGAATTCCCAAGAGTTACACATTTCTCTATGTGGTATTCACTTGAGGAATCTCTGATATGTAATATAACCTTTGATAATCAACTGATGCCTCAGCTGAGTTAATGTTTTTATCAGTATGATTTAAGTAAACTTTCGCATTTTAGTGGCAAATTCAGTATGGTGTTTATTAATAAATATTTGTCAAATGATGTATATATGTATATACTAGTGGAATGAAAAATATATCCCTTCTACATGCTTTCTGTGATGTAAGAGATATATACTAGCCATTATTTTGAACACAAGGATATTATTTCACTCAAGATGTAAATTACGTCTGTAGAATTATGAGGTGTGTTATGTAAAGCTCTCAATGAAACATACAAGCAGGATGCCTATTGAGTATTGGTTCTTAATTAGATACACAAATATTAAGAGATTGTTGAGTGATTAAATAAGAAAACTGAAAATACCATGTATAGTGCTTCACACTGCAAGTTTTTCTGGATGCAGGCAGAGTGAGTTAAGATGCGAATAAATCTTAAGATGTTTTGAAGGAGGAATTTTTCTTTGTAAATCAGATTAGGAAATACAAGTTTTCAGTTTTGAAGAAAAGTTGGTTCAATTTACTTAAAATTAGGAAGATAGTTCCTGTACAAGAAAGGAATATTTTCCTTTTGGGAAAAGCCAAATAGGACTAATCACTGGTGAAACTTAGGAATCAAACTCTCAAACCCTCAATTTTAATTACTTATAAAAACAATTTATTTAGAGATTGTTACTAAAGTGCTTCCAAATTGCTTAAGCAAGTTAAAAGTAATTTCAGTAAAAGTGGCTTGGTGGGTCATTTCTGAAGAACTGCTTTGAGAGCAATGATGATAAGATGGAAATCCACTGGCAGAAGGGCATGTGGAATACAGGTAAGATACGAAAATTGTTCTGGGAAAATCCTTCAGCTTTTAATCTCACTGGGTTTCAATTCACAGAAGTTGATAAAAGCTTCACTCCTCACAGAGTAGCTGAGTGGATTTCTTGAGCACAAGTGGAGGACACCAGAGATTTTCAATTCAAGGCAGGTAGAAGAGATATTATTTGATATGTAAGACGTTGTAATTCATACATAGTTTTTAGGTTACATAACTTTTAGCTTCCAGAATTTTTCCAATGATCAAGACTTTACTTCTCTAATAAATCAAAAATGTTGTTTTTATTAATTGTCCATGTATTTTTTCTAAAACTTTGCTGTTTAGGGTTCAAGACAACTAAATAAATCAAGAAATAAAGCATATTTTAAACAGCCTTGTCAGGTATACCCTACCACCTAGCCTCCCACTGACATTTCCATTACCTGGAATGTATAAAAAAAAGAGTTGTTGAGCTCTTCAAAGATTAGGTGGTGTATAAATAGCAATGTTATAGAAGGGAAATTGGAAAGTCAAAGAGAATAAATTTGAAATATGCGCATTGACTTGATCTATGAGCACATTTTAGAATAATAAATATTCCTGTGATAGCAGCTTTATGCAGATAGCACCAGGAAGAAGAAAAGCAGTCATTCAAAGCAGCTGAGGAGAAAGCAGATCATAAGTCAGAAGATAGAACTTTAAAATGAAAATTTTCCACTAAACAGTAAAGGTAGAAAGTGTCTTTTCAGTGACCCTGAGTGTAACCACACAGACGCCCATCTAAAACAATCACATTAAATATCCATACCAGATTATATGGACAGGAATTCACTGATTGACATCAGGACTAAAGAATACCCCCTTCAAAATGTCTATAGAGTTCGGAAAAATACATTTTCCTCAGCTCCCTGTTTCCACCAACCCTTCAGTTTTTATGTAGATTGGTATAAAAAATTTTGGCTTATGAAATTGACTAAAAATAGATTAATTTTGTACAATTTATATGGAAGTAAACACAAATTTTAAAGGAATAATTTGATGATATGTTTAATAAATAAAAGAACAATTTCACTGACTATATTAGTATCTCCCAAAAAGCATCCTTTTGAACACAGTCTTGGTAATGGTTGGTATATATTTTGTTTTATCCATTGATATGTTAAGTCCATGTTCATTCGAGTCCTAAGAGAACTCATTAGCTAAAGAAACAATTCAGCAAATGTTTTTGTAAAGTGAGGAATTACTTCCTATTCTTATGTGTCACAACATTTTTATGAGTTTTTCTTCAAGTAAAGTAGAACTATAGCGTCATTCTACCTGATGAAACATGAAGATGAAGCAATGTGGTGAATTGTATTTAATAGTGTGTGTTAAACATGGATGTGAAACTTGGATGTTTAATTAATATCAGAAAATATCAAGTATCTGTAGCCAGAAGGCTTTTTCTCCTGTGAAATACATTGTGCTGTATTACATTTACATTTTTATAATTTTTTTTCTAGTGTCTTTCTACTCATTTTTTAAATTTGGAAAATTATATGAGTATAAGGAAAATATGAAAAAATAGTACAAGATATGGCATATACCCTTACCTAGATTCATCATTAACATTTTGCCATAGTTGCTTGTTTTTTCTCTCTCTCTCTGAATTATGTTTATTATTATTTAAAGCTGAAAATAAAATTTGGCCAGTGGGATCCTAATTACGTACTAGGATCTGTGTACACATACATGCACATGCACATACACACACTTTTTTTCAACCATTTGAAAGTAAGAATCTGACTTCATGGCATTTTATCCCTAAATATGTCAACAAACAGATACTAACAATAAGATACTCTTCAACAGAATAGAAGCACCATCATTACAGCCAAAATAAAACCCTCAATAATATTATCTAATATGAAGCCTATATTTAAGTTTTCTCAATTGTCTTCAAAATGTTTGTTATGGCTTTCCAAATTTTCATGATAGTAAAAATTTTTTGAGTCAAACTAGCTGTCTTGAAGAATGTTCCACATTTCAAATTGGTTTGATTACTTCCTTATGATGAGCTCCAGGTTAAACGTGATTGGCAAAAATACTTCTCATGGAGTAAGCACCAAAAGAGACAAAAATGTCAGGCTGCCTCATTATTAGTGACACCAATGTTTATCATTTGGTTAGGATTTGTGCTATACATGTATTTCTTTCCTTATAAGATAAGCTTTTGTTTTTCATAAGTTACAAGCTATCTATTTGGTAACATTTTTGGATTGAATTAATGACATACATGCCAGTAACTTTTCATCTGGTGTTGTGTGTATGTGTGTGCTAATTTGGATTAGCACATGGATTCTTTTTTTTAATCTTATTATTCTTTTTGATGCTCAAAATATTCCATATCTGGCCTGTGAAAATCTCTTCAGATGGACTTCTATGTTGTTTTAACATGACTTCATTTGTTTTTGAATATTTTCTTGCCTTCTGGCATAACAATATGTCCTAGGCTCATCTTGTACTTCCCCTGACCCAAATCTGTCACTTTTCTAAGAGGACTTGATTTTAGTCGGAAATGAAATATAGAAACAAGATGTGGGCTCTAGGTTTGCTTATTGTTAATGAGTTATCAGGGCTCCTAGGCATTTCAGTGAACAGAGCTAGAACATATATATACACACATACATATATATTTAAAACTTGTGGATTTACTGTGTTTAGCAGTGGTTGAGTACAGGGGAGAAACTGACTAAAAAGGAAAAACAAGGGTATTTGAAAAAACTGTTCTGTATCTTGATGGTGGTGGTGGTTATGTAAGTTTACGTATATAAACGTAAAAAATATATGAATTCATACTCATACATTAAATTCAAGTCCAACCCCAATCAGACTTCTCCTTACTTTCCTTTATTTCAAAGTTGTATCTCCCTTCCTCATTGAGAACCCTGGTTCTCAACAACACCAGTATATTTACTCATATGCTCTCCCTTACAGCAAATATAAAATAGATTAAAATAGTTTCAAATTTCAACATCAATGTAACTACCAACGATGGCAAATCTAGTAAGTAAAATTTAAGATTTTTTGCATTCCTTGTCAATCTCACAATAGATCTTATTAATGGGTAAAGTTTATGTACTATGTTTAAAAGTCACTTGGATTACTTTATATGAATAACAAAACCACATAATAAAACTATATGTTTCTACAAATATACAGTGAGGTTCATATGTATTCAATTTTACGGTTTGCTTCTTTACAATATTTTTGAACATGTAAAACCTTTTCCTGGTTAAAAAATGAAAAATAATAGAAGAGAAACCATATTCCCATCCGATCTCCTACATTCTATTTCAATTTTGTTTGCAAAAATAAGCATATATTTTTATTTCTTCTTTCTTGCCCAACTGTTAGTACATCATAAATACTCTTTTAAACCATGCTTTATTCATTAACACTATATTCATACAAGTATTCCTCATTCCTCTTCACTGCCACAGAGTACCCTATTGCATGAATGCACCAAAAATATTCAACCAGTCGCCAATGGATATTACTTTCTCATCTTTTATTGTGATGTACAATGCCCCAGAGAATGCCCCAGAGAATAATCTGGTGACATGTTTTGTATTTAAGGAGGTTTACTCATAAAGTAGATCCCTAGATGTAAGAAGGCTGAGTTAAATGGTAAATACATATATAGTTGTTACATATTACTAAATTCCTCTGCAGAGCAGATGTACCATTTTATACTCCTACCACCAATGGAGGTGCTGAGAGATCTGTTTTCTCACAATCCCACAGGCTCACCAAAGGAGTGTATTATCAATTTTAGCTAATCCTATATGTGAGAAATTACAGCTTAGTGCAGTTTTAATTTCTGCTTCTCTTATGTATAAAGCTGTATATATCTGTATATGTTTAGTACTGATTTTAATGCATTTTTCCATTCATACTTTTGTTTAATGTTAAGTGGAGATTATAGCCTTTTTTACCTTGATTTTAAGATATCATTAAGAGTTAAAGAGATTCATCTAATTATGAATAGATTGTAAATATTCTCTCATTTTTAATTTTGACTTAATCATTTTATGCAATCATGTTGCTTATTGCATATTATTGAATATAAATAATTTTATTGCTCCAAGGTAGAATTTATAATACTTTTCTTTATTTTTTTTCAATTTTTAATCAAAATTGGAAAAGCTTTTCCCTCAACCACAGTTAGATTAAAAAGAATTCTTATTTTTCTAGCAACTTATATAGTTTCATTTGTTGCATTTAGATATCAGATGGATTTGCAGTTTATTTCTTTACATGATCTTCATTTTGGAATCAGTGTTGTCATTTTTAAATGGCTAACTACTTGTTCCAATCTACTTATTGAAAAACGATTTGGACGCCACCTTCATAATGCAGTAAATTTCCAAGTATACTTGGACCAATTTGAGGGACTTCTGCCTTAATGTCTGTCTGTCTGTTCGTGTACCAGTTCAACACTGTTTCACCTAAAGAGGATTTATGATACCATAGTCTATAGATTATTTTTCTCAGTCAAGAATACGTGTTCAATTTTGTTAAAGCTTTTTAAGTATCCATCATATGATTTTTCTTCTTAGATATATTAAGATGACAAATTATAGTTACAGTTTTTAAAAAATTAAACCATCCTAACATTTCTGGAGTAAATCCCCCTCAATCCTAGTGAATTATTTTTCATGCAGTATTGGATTATATTTGCTAATATTTTATTGAAAAAATTGGTATTGATAGTCAAAGTAGACTATAAAGTCAAACTATAAAGCGAAATATAAACATAAAGCGAAATATAAAGTGAAAACTTTATAGAATTATCTTTTTTGCTTTTAGAAAATTTACTTCATGTTGAGAATAACTCTTCTGACAACTAGACAAATGTCTTCTATGAAATTTTGAGTCCTTTTTTTGTTTTGATATATTCTTCAATAGATTTCTCTATTTATTATAAGAAAACTATTTTTTTTTCAAAATTTTATTTATCTTACCTGATATCTTTTTCTGTGTCAACATTTTCTTTCTTCTCTTTTCAGAGGCAGGGTCTTGCTCTGTCACCCAGGCTGGAGTGCAGTAGCATGATCATAACTCACTGCAGCATCAAACTCCTGGAGGCAAGCAATGCTCTCATCTCAGCCTCCCAAGTAGCAGGGGCTACAGGCATGCACAACGATGTGTAGCTAATTTCTTCCTTTTTTTTTTTTTTGCAAAGATGGGAGTCTCACTATGTTGTCCAGGCTAGTCTTGAACTGCTGGTCTCAAGCAGTTGTGTCATCTCTGTCTCTCAAAGTGCTGGCATTACAGGTGTGAGCAACTATCTATTTTTTTTTTTTTTTTTTTTTTGAGTCAGAGTTTTGCTCTTCTATCCCAGGCTAGAGTTTCTATGGCATGATCTTGGCTCACTGCAACCTCCGCCTCACAGGTTCAAGCAATGCTCCTGCCTCAGCCTCCCAAGTAGCTGGGATTACAGGTGCTCCCCACCATGCCTAGCTAAATTTTGCATTTTTAGCAGAGACGGGGTTTCACCATGTTAGCCAGGCTGGTCTCAAACTCCTGATGTCCCATGACCTGCCCGCCTTGGCCTCCTAAAGTGCTGGGATTACAGCCGTGAACCACCAGGCCTGCCCCCACCATCCTTTTTAACTAAATAAAGCATAGAGATTAAGAGCATACACTCTGGTATTAATTTGACTTTAGTTAAAATCTTAGTTTAAACTGCCACTATATCATCTTGAGAAACTTAATTTACTCCTTACACTTCAGTTTCTTGATGTGTATTACCTAACTTACAAAGTTTTTGTGAGGAACAAATTAGTCAGTATGAGGCACCAGCACATAATAAGTGCTCAATAAGTATTAGCTATTGTTATTCTTATCATTCACTCATTTATTCATCAATTGACTAAACATGTCAAAACAGCATTGAGAAACTGAAAATGCCACATATTGTGTTTGATACTAACGCTACAAATGTGAATGACGTAGATCATATTCTAAAGATAAGATCACACTGTAAAGAGAAAGCCAGACAAATATGGTGATCAGGAGAGGTACAAAGAGAGACCAGAAAGAAAACTAAACTTTGATTATTATTTCATGTGGAGCAAATGACATATTCGAGGGTCCAGAAGTACTTAATATTTCAGGAAATCACCTGGTCTGAGCGTGTGTGTTGCAAGGGTATGCAAGTGCTAGATTTTGAAGGGCCTTTTAAATCACGTCATAGAGTTTGAACTTTATCTCTGCAGTGATGGACAATAATTAAGCATGTAAAACAATGTCGAGTTATGATCCAATTCGTGTTCATGAGAGATTATTTTGTCAGCAATGTGGAGAATGGGTGGGAAGAGGAAAGACAAAATAACCAGTAGAAGAAACAGTTGCCAGACTTTACAGTACCTAAGAATTATCTGGGGAACTTGTGTAATAGTATAAATTGTCAAACCCTATTCTCAAAGATTTCTAATTAGCAAGGCTAGTGTAAGACCCCGAATCAGAATTTTCAAGGAATTTTGCTGCTAATGGTTGCTCATGGTTGTCATGCACTGAAATAGAAGGCCATTGTAATTGTCCAGATAAAAGATATTTAAACTGTTGTATAGCAGAAGTGGTAGGGATGGAGATCAGAAATAATTATGTCTATATATATCTGTGTCTATCCATTTATCTATCTATGTGCATGTGTGTTATGGACTCCAGATTTGTGTCCCTGCAAGATTCATATGTTGAAATCCTAACCCCCAATGGGATGGTATTAGGATGTGAGGCCTCTGGGAGGTAATTAGAGTATGAGGACAGAGACCCTATAATGGGATTAATGTCCTTATTAAAACAAGAAGAAAGTCAGCTAGGATACAAAGAGAAGATGGCTATCTGCAAACCAGGAAGAGAGCCCTTACCAGAACTCAACCATGCTGGTACCTTGATCTTGAACTTCCCAGCCTCCAGAACTATGAGACATGAATGTTGTTTAAGCCACCCAGTCCATGGTATTCTGTTACAGCAGTCCAAACTAATATACACACACACACACACCAAAATTTTTAGTACAAACTTATGGTTTAATAAATTCTATAAATTTACAAACAACATATCTTGCTAGTATAATTATTTACATTTTTTTCTACACTTTGTTTGGGAAAATTTTAATACATCCTTAAATTCAAGTTTTATTTCAGTCTTAGAACAAAAAATGCTGACAGCACAGTTTAGCTGCCAGGAAGATTGTTGGAGGAGAAGATTAAAATCAAATACAAAGAGGGAACTAATGTTAATATCACCAAAACCAAAGGGAATATAAAACAAGATAAGATTTGCAGAAGATGAGTTATCTTCCCGTTGTAGTGACTTTCAAGTTTTTCTGAGCCATCTGGGAAGCCTTCAATGGCATTAGGGATCTAGATCTAGAACTCAGAGAATAGATTCAGACTGGGGATAAAATTCAGGAACCATCAGCATATTCGTAGTGCCAGCCGAAGCCAGAAGAGTGGACAACACTACCCAGGGAAATTATAGAGTGAGAAGAGAAGACAACTCAGGAAAGAATTTTGTGAAAGCATCAGAGGCAGAAAGAGGAAAATAATTTATAAAGAAGCTAAGTAAAGCCATATTAAGGCATAAAAAACATGAATAGAAGAAGTGTTATTGTGTAAACCATGAGAACAATGGAATATGAAGAGATAAAATGATGGTGGAGGGTGTCAGATGCCTCAGGGAGGTGTGTAAATAAAAGAGAGTTCAGAAAATGCAAACCAAAGATGCTCCAGGGATATGAAGAAGCTCCAGTGGCTGCATCTGAGTTTCAGCAAGAGCAGTTTCATTGCAATGCTGAGAGCAACAGCCAGGTTCTCATAGTACGTGAGCGAAGGAACGTAAGCAAGGGAAGGCAGTACATACGAACAAACAACTGTTTTGAATTGCTGCAGAACAGAGGGAGGAAATGGGGCGAAACTTCAGGAGGGATGTGGCATGTTTTCTAAAATAGGAGATACCCGAACCTATTATGTAAGTAGAGAAGGGTCTGGTCGGGAAGAAGAGAGAAAGGGGATAATTATAAAGATAGCATTAGGTAAAACCTAGGGAAGGGACAGGACCTCTTGTATTATGAAACTGCATGAAGAAAGAAAGCAGGTATATGAGCACAGATTTGTTTGGAGATTAGGGTTCTGTGAAGTAAGGTGAGTTGATGCCTGACATTCTCCAATCTTTTTTTTTGCAGTAAAATGAACAGGGTTGTCTGCTGAGGGTAAAAGGATTAAAGCCTTTAAAGACACTAAGTGGTGATAATATTACAGTGCATTGCTCTTACTCCACTGTATTTAACTGTCCGGGGGCGGGGTGTGAAGAAAACCTGATTTATCTTAAAATAATACAAACCTTATAATCTGTGATGAGATTAAAGCAGACCTTTCTGCAGATATTCTGATGGTTTCTCTTCTTTATTGATGCTGCTGCTATGCTAAGCATGTGCTTAGCTTGCCTTTGAGTCATTCAGCAATAAAAAGTTTGAGAAAAGCCACTAAGATCTGGAACAGCTGCATTTAGGAATGGAAGAGCAGAGGGAAGAACATGCAAAGTTCATGCAGAAGGCCTTGATAAAGGTTGCAACTGAAACATTTTTGCGATTCCAATCCTCATGGCTCTGTGACTTGCCTCCAATTGCTGTTGGCAGCCCTTACACGTACGTAGCCACAGGAAAGGCCGCAGAGCCATTGACTCAGGCCTCACTTCATGGGATCATCTTCTTCTGGTACAGTTTGAGTTTGTGCAAGTCACCAAGGCCTTAGCTAGACACTCAGAAAGGATGAAACTGTGCTCGTGCTGATGGATTTAACTAAGTTTTGGTGCTGCTTCTGAGCCCTGTTACAAAGATTTTACATGTATTAACTAATTCAGTATTCCTCACAACCCCATGAGACAGGCACTAATATTAGCTTAGTAAGTAATTTGCCCATGGCTAAGGCTATTAAATGGCAGGGCTAGGATTTCAACCCAGCCATTGTCCCTTTCCTTGTTACAGTGAGAAATAATTAGGAAAATATGAACTAGTGTTTGACAGTTAAAACCCATTTCAGTAAAGAAACGAATGTGGGAGAAAGGGTGAGGTGGGGAGAAGGGGACGTTATATAGTAGCAAGAATCTCAGCTTTGACATTGTTCTTAAAACGAAGAAACGAAGAAAACAAGAACGTCTTAGTTCACAGGCAGAGATAAGTTTTCAAGGTCCAGTCATGTTAATTTCTCCTTGTAAAAAAAAAAAAACCAATAAAACTATTAAATGAGTGTTTAATAAGTTTGAATTAATGTCCTGCGACCACTTCCTGGTGTTCAATGGCCCTGAGAGTTTGGGTGACTGACTGGGGAACAGTGACTCCATGTTAGCGTTAGGTACATGCTTCATGCATGGGAGAAAGTTCAACTGTCCCTAAAAGCAGTCTCATAAGTGTACCCTGCAGAAAATTTCATCAGTTTGACCACTCAGGTATCCATTATTCTTTTGCTTATGTTTAGCAAGTTAGAAGAAAGAAAGCAAACTTGGAGAAAAATTAAAAAGTAAATTGAAACTTACATAGATTTCTTATAGAAAAAGAACAAAAGCATCAGAAGAGCAACAGCGGGAATGGTTCTCCCGTCTCTCATTTGCCTCCCCAGCCTCCCCAGCAATGCATAGGTCCATTTTGACTATACCAGATATTCTGATTGAGCACTGTGCCCTTTCTTTCCACTTACCCTGTAGAATACTTTCTTTTTTTTGCTTTTTTTGTTTTTGAGATGGAGTCTCACTCCGTCGCCCAGGCTGGAGTGCAGTAGCATGATCTCGGCTCACTGCAAGCTCTGCCTCCCGGGTTCAAGAGATTCTCCTGCCTCAGCCTCCTGAGTACCTGGCATTTCAGGTGCGTGCCACCACGTCCGGCCAATTATTTTTGTATGAATTTTACTACAGATGGGGTTTCACCATGTTGGCCAGGCTAGTCTTGAACTCCTGGCCTCAATTGATCCATCTGCCTCAGCTTCCCAAAATTCTGGGATTACAGGCATGAGCCACTGTGCCTGGCTCTGTAGGATACTCTTTTAACAGCAAAACTTTCCATTGTTTTTTATGTGTGTGTGTGTAGATTCTCCTTCTCCTCTTTCTCATTTGGTGGACGTTTACACTGGAAATCATTTTAGTTCCAAATTAAAATCCTACCTCTTCATGAAGATTTGCTGATTATCTTCAATTGTAAGAGATTTTCTACTCTTCTGAACCCCACTTTTCATTTATACCAATTGTGCAGCATTTAACAAAGTCTGCTTTTTATGTTTATTTGCATCAGTTGCACAACTAGCTTTGAAGTAGAGAGTGGTGGTATTTATGGTCTTTGCATGCCTGGCCTGTTGGGACTGTCAGTGTTAGCATCCTGTCCCTTCCCACTCCTCCCCACCAGTTACTCACTGACAACTTCACAGGGGAATAAGTACATGGCTCAGCTCATTGTAATCTTCACTGGGATCAATTTATTACCTTTGCAAGGAAGAGACTGTCTTTCTGTTGAAGTTGCTAACCTGAAAATATGTGAGCATGGAGCTACTGGCAGCCATTTGTCAGCCTTTGCATAAATCTTATCTGAGAAAGGTGCCAATCAAAGAGAAACAGAGTCAAGAGAAAAGAGAGACTGAGCCCTGAACTCTAGGAGTAAGGTTTGCCTGGAGTGAGTGTCCTTGTACAATACTTCCCATTTACCTTAGTCATATTTTTCTACTTTTTTGCTAACAATCATTTGTGTTATGTTTTCAGTTTTATCAAGAGTCATAAACAATAAACTGACGAATTTGTAAGTCATTTAATATCAAGATTCAGATGTGATTTATCTCTTTTCATCTTTGATCTAGACAACTGGAAAAGTGAATGAATTAATGAAGGAGTGGTGCTTCAGAAAACTGTCTTTAATTCTCCCAATTGCATGCCCTGGAAAAATCCAAGATCTCGCTTTCTACTCCAGCCAATTGAGCTTATATTTGTGATTCCTCAGCTTAGTATTTATTGACCTAGGAATCTAGACTGTTTGTTGGACGCTCCCCCTTCTGACATGTTTTCCAGAGTGATACTTTATCTACTGAATATAAAAGAACAAGTAATTCAACTGCTCTGTTCAAGCACCAGGTGTAGAGAAGAAAATGCTGGATTTTAAACAGGTTGATAGATGTTAAGTCAGAGGGGCTCCGATGCATTTTGTACACACTGCATAAGCATTTCAAGGACTCACATGTATTATGCTTCTATCATTTAA
Organism: Colobus angolensis palliatus; assembly: GCF_000951035.1. Classification (NCBI taxonomy): domain Eukaryota; kingdom Metazoa; phylum Chordata; class Mammalia; order Primates; family Cercopithecidae; genus Colobus; species Colobus angolensis. The sequence goes on from NW_012120709.1 coordinate 12,855,568, forward strand.
TTTTTCCTGGTTTCTTTGATTAAATCTTTATAGCATTTTTCTACTTTTTAATTCTTTATTATAGCTTTATGAGATATATTTCACATACCATAAAATTCACCCATTTAAAGTACATAGTTCAGCAGGTTTTAGTATATTCAGTGTTATGCAACCATCACCACTATCTACTTTCTGGACATCTCATGATTCCCAAAAGAAACTCCGTACATATTAGCATTCATTTCCTGTTCCTGAACAATCCCACTCCTAGCAACTACTGATCTGTTTTCTGTCTGTATGGATTTGCCTGTGGTAGATACTGCACAGACAGAATCTTATCAGTCTTTTGTGTCTGACTTCTTTCACTTATCACAATGTGTCAAGGTTCATCCATGTTGTAGCATGTATCAATACTTCATTATTTTTTATTGGCTAATATTTCATTGTATATATATACTACTTGTTGTTTATACATTTATCGGTTGATGGGCATTTATATTGTTTTCACATTTTGCTATTACGAATAATGTTTCTACAAACACTCATGTACAAGTCTTTGCAATAAGCATTTCATTTCCTTTGAGTGTACACCAAGGAATGGAATTACTGGGTACTATGGTAATCATATTCTTCACTTTTTGAGGAAGTGCCAACTGTTTTCCAAAGGTGCTGCACCTTTTTACTTACACTAGCAATGTATGAGGGTTTCCATTGTTTCTGCATCGTCACCAACAATTGCTAATGTCTTTATTACTGTAATCATTCTGGTGGATATGAAGTAGTATCTCATTTTGGCTCTTATTTACATTTATTTAATGACTAATAGTGCTCAGCATATTTTAATTTGTTTATTTGCTGGTTTTTTTTTGTTTTTTTTTTGTTTTTTTAAGACAGAGTTTCGCTCATGCTGCCCAGGCTGGAGTGCAATGGCGTGATCTTGCCTCACTGCAACCTCCGCCTCCCAGGTGGAGGTTGAAGTAATTCTCCTGAGAAGCAGGAGAAGCTTTCCATTGCAGGATGGAATGGAATTCCATCTCCTGGAGAAGAAGCAGTTCTCCTGCCTCAGTCTCCCGAGTAGCTGGGATTACAGGCATGCACCGCCATGCCCAGCTAATTTTGTATTTTTAGTAGAGATGGGGTTTCTCCATGTTAGTCTGGCTGGTCTCGAACTCCCAACCTCAGGTGATCTGCTGCCTCGGCTGTTTTTATATTATCTTTGGAGAAATACCCATTCAAATCTCTCACCGATTTATTCCTTGGGCTATTTGATCTTTTTATTGTTGAGTTCAAAGAAGTCTTTATATATCCTGAATACAGGTCCCTTGGCAGATATAACATATTCAAATTTCAAATATTTTCTCCCTTTCTGTGGGTTGTCTTTTCACTTTCTTAATGATGTCCTTTGGTACGCAAGTTTTTATTTTAATGAATTCCAGTTCATGTATTTTTTATTTTGTCTTTTATGCTTTAATTGTCATTTCTAAGAAACCACAGAGTAACCCAAGGTGGTGAAGATTTCAGGAATTTCTTAATTGTAGTAAATGGTCTGTGGAGGTAGTTGCTCACAGATGTCTGAGGCCTTTTATCTTTCCAGGGGGATCTGGCTGAGACATGATTTTGGTAACAGCTATTCATTTGGAGGAGGGTGTTGCAAAGATCTCATGCACAGGAAGCTTGGGGGTCTCCCGAGATTTTAAAAATTTTTCTTTACACAACTCTTGAAGAAATTGCACACATCACAGGCTGTGACACTCAGAGCATTCTCAGTCACCTACACCTTCCTTCAATAACACACATACCTTCTCCCCAAGGTATAACCCCTGGGTCTGAGGCAGTTGTGGCATAGAGATGTACTTGTCTTGCTGGTGCCCAAGACCATGATTCTGTCTTTAAGTTCCCCCAATAAATCACACTTTACTGACAAACTGGACGGTCTGCCTCCATTTTTTGGTTTCTTGATTCCTTCAGCATTTAGGGGGTAGCTTTGCATATACAGCCTTTCCATGGGATAAATCCCACATTGAAAGTGGCATATTAAAATCTCCAAATAATAAACCTGTGATTTTTTTTGTCTTCGATTCTGTCAGGTTTTTCAATACGTATTTTGGTGCACTGCTGTTAGGTGAATAATTTTTATAATCATATCTTCCTGATGAATTTATGGTATTATATAAAATATCCTTCCTTATATCTATTAATGACTTTTCTTGTAAAGTCTATTTTGTCTGATATCAGTATTATTACTCCAGCTCTCTTTTGGTTGCTGTTTGCTTGATGCATCTTTTTCAATTTTTGTACTTTTAATCAGTTTCTGTTTTTGAATTTAAAGTATATCACTTTTAGACAACATAGAGCTGGAACATTTTTAAAAAATCCATTCTTCCAATCTCTGCCTATTGATTGGAGTGTTTAGTCAATTTACATTTAATGTGATTACTGATAATGGAGGATTTACACCTGCTATTTTTCTATTAATATTTGTTTTCTATTGGACTATATTTCTTCTTATTCCTGTATTCCTCAATTTCTATCTTTCAAAAATATTAAATGGATATACTCCAGTTTATTTTTAATTTCCTTTTTCTTTTAGTCCATATTTTTAGTAACTTTCTTAGTGGTTGTTCTAGAGATTTCAGTTAACATCTTAATGCAATCTAGTTGAGAATATTACTAACTTAATTTTCCAGTGTATAAAAATTGTTTTGCTCTAATATAACTTCATTCTTTTGTCCTTGTTTTGTATTATTATTATACAAACTGTATCTTTATACATTACAAGATTATCAATACAAATATATAATCTTCCTTTATGTCATTGTCTTTTAAAATAGGAAAAGAGTGACAAACAAAAAATACATTTTTAGTCTTTCATAGTACCTATATGGTTAACTTTACTGGTGCTCTCCCATCATCATGTGAATTTGAGTTACCATCTAGTGTTCTTTTATTTCATTCTGAAAGTCTCCTTTAACTATTTTGCAGAGCAGGTCTGCTAGCTATGAATTCTGTTTTTGATAATTTAGAAATGTCCTTTCACTTTTGAAGCAGAGTTTAAGTGTATATAGAATGCTGAGCTGACAGTCTCTTTTTTAACACTTTGAAACTTTGACGTCGTTACAGTTTTCTGGCTTACATGCTTTCTGATGACAATTCAGCTGTTAATTTTATTAAGGTTCTCTTTTATGTAGTAAGGTTTTCTCCTACTGCTGTTTTTAAGATTTTTCTCTTTGTCTTTTTGCCATTTTGAATATGATACATCATAGGCGTTGATCTCTTTGAATTTATTCTATTTGGAGTTCATTAAACTTTTTGAATGTGTGGATTCATATTTTTCATTAAATTTGGGAAGGTTTTAACCATTTTCTCAATTTTTTAAATCCTTTTTTTGTTTTTCTTCTATTTCTGGAAATTCCATTATGTATAGTTTGGTACACTTAATAGTGTTTTTCAGTTCCCTGAGGTTTGTTTATTTTTCTTTCTTTTGTTTTTGTTCATGCTCATAAGATTGAGTCATCTCTATTGACATATCTTCATATTTGATGATTCTTTCTTCTTCCAGCTGTAATCTGTTGTTGAACCTTTCTATTAAAATTTTTACTTCAGCTGTACTTTGTAACTTTATAATTTCTTTTTGGTTCTTTTCAGACAATTTTTTCTTTATTAATATTTTCTCTTTAATGAGACATAATTGTCACTCTTTCCTTGAATTCTTTAGGCATGGTTTCCTTTAGTATATATATATAGATAATTGATTTAATGTTTTTGTGTACTATGTTCATACTTAAAGTTATGAAATGTATTTGCTGCTTTTTCTTGTGTATGTGGCATACTTTACTGTTTGTTTGCATGCTTATATATTTCTTTGAGTACTGGTCATTAATATATTGTGACAATATTTCTGTCTCACAAAGAGGTATTGTATTCCTGTATTTATGTTGTCATTTTAGGTTTTCTTTTTGCTGCTTATTTGCTTGCGACTTTCAGGGAGTCATTCTGTGCATTCTATCTGCCCTGCTGTGTGTGTCTACTTAGTTCTCTACTGGCTTCTTAGTAAATGTTTTTGTCTTTATTTTTAAGCTTGGCTTTCTAAGAGTAAGCCCTTGATGATTATAACCTCGTGATCAATGATTGGCCAGAAGATTTCTTTAAATGAGTTTCCTATATGTCTCCCCACCTTTTATTTTTTTGCATCAGTTTACAAGATAACATTAGCCTTTACTTCCTGTTTGATTATGGCCTTAAGGCCAAGAATAGTTGAGTGACTATTGACTTTTCCTTCCTCAGGTGTTTGCTATGTATGCACACAGCATTGCACATGTTCTGTCTTTTAGATACCTAGGAATATGTAGGAGCTTTCAAAGTTCCTCACTGTGATCCCTGTACCCCTGCTGAGCTGAGCCCTGGGTCAAATCAAATAGCCACCACATCTTGAGAATACCCACTTTCTAGGAATCTACAAGTTTGTGCAAGAGTTTGACTGTACTTTAGGGATGGTGCTTTCACAGAATTTCAAAAGTAATCAGATTTCTCTGTTATCTGCAATTTGCCTGCTTTCGGTTACAGAGCTCCTGAGCAGGGGAGGGAAAGAAGATGCAGATAGCCCCACGTTAAAATGTTACGGAGTATGCTGTCTTATTGAAATTCACTAGGTATCTTGGGTAGATGATTCTCAGTTCATTTTGCAGCTTCGGTTAATTGACTGCATTCTGCAGTGGTTTATTTCTGGCTTTCTTTTTTGTCTGTACTGCTATAGTCTTAGAGGGAGAGTGAATTCACAGAGGCGGTCACTTGGCCATTCCAGAAGTTGATTGCTGCTTTTTGTTTCTTGATTATGTATTTTTCCTTATACTGTTATCAAACTCTTCTTCTATCTATTTAGTATTTTCCAAGATAATAATCATATCATGAACTTATAATCCTTTGTATTTTCCTCTTATTATAGTGCCTATAGTAAATATTCAACAAACAATTGAAGGTTGCTATGTGATATGTTGCCAGATATCCTACCGGGAGGAAAATCATGAATGATGAAGAACTACAATTATTTCATTTAATCCCTGCCACAATTCTTTTAGGAAATTGTTATTATCTCCATTTTACAGTGGCCTAGAGAGCTACATATTTACCTTACTAAAGTTACACAGCTAGTTAAGTGACAAAAGTTGATTTTAAATCTAGCCTTCTCTGACTCCAAGGCCAATCTTAGTTATAGTTTATAAGTTAAGAGGAAGGACTTTGTTATTTTTATTTTTTTTAAATTTTGACACACCTTTGATCTTGTCAATATTCCAGGACATTACATTTTATTTGTTCTATGATTTTGGCAATAGTTTTTGGATTAAAGTATTATACATTCTTATGAGGTTTTAGGGCTCCATTTCATTGCACATTCAGTTATGAATACTAGGTTGTCTTAGCCCTTTTTTTTTTTCCCAATGCAATGACCTTGAACTCAGTATGACTGAGTTTATGGTTTGTAGGGCGTTCACATTGCAAGAATTGGTACTATTATTCTTCTGTACTTTCCTCCTGCTTTAACAATAAGTTCTCAAAGGAGGCTAGCTTTGAGTTGTGCACAGCCACCCACATCCTGTTTGTCTTGTTAATAGAATACATGGGGTACATGGAAATGCCCCAGGCAGGCTTCCTTACATCCTGTTGCCAAGGCAACAATGCCATGATTCCCTATATTCTATGTCTAAGATAGCAGCAGGCCAGCACACACAGAAACTCCACACGCCCACCTGTGTCTTACTATCTTGGGAAAGCATAAGAAAAACTGTGCTTGAGTTGGTCTTGGCCAGGATTCTTTATGATTAACATTTTACTCAGACAATAGGTGAACCTTTGATGCTTTTTTTCATACAAAGTTCTGTCTACAAAATCTTGCCCAATAAACGACATAGCTGCTAGAGGCCTCCTTGGAGTCCTAGAATATGTTTTGGAACTCTGATTTTGTCACTAATGCATATCCAAATATTGAACAAGATCTCAACAACTCTTTACAAGCCTCAGTTTTCCCTTATGAGGGAAATGGAATAAACTTCAATTACCTCATTGAGTAGTTCTAGAAATGAGAAGAGTGAATAGCCCTCACATCAGTTCATAAATGATAAAGTTATTCAGATGCTAATTTTAATTGTTTTAAACACCATGCTTCTTTTTTGATATCACTTTATCCCCATATGAAGAAATTAATCAGTGGCAAGAAAAAAAAAGATATTGAGCTGTTTAAGGTCAGGAATTATATTTATAAGGAGGGTAAAGTGGCTCCTTGACTAATGATGATTAGTGCATGTATATGAGTTCTCTAAGCTCAGAGTCACTGCCACTTAGAGACCAGGCTCAGAAGGACTCACTAGTGAATGCCATAGTAGTGAACACTGTATATTCTTGTCTTCAGGGTACCTCAGAAACAGTCCCTAATTTTCAATGAAAGTTTTGTCTCTGTAAATGTAAGCATTTATGGCAGATTTGTTTGTCATTTTTGTAATGTGACAAATGTGTGTTTAAAGTCCTATCATTTTGATGTACATTAATATTTTATTCAGTTAGATGAGGGATGAACTATATTTTATGAATAATCTTTGACAAATATGCACACACAGCTGTGTTTAGCCTCAGCACTACACATTGTAATTGAAGTAAAAAATAAAGGCTCACATGCTAGGAAGCAAAGAGTAGCTCCAGCTTACACCTTTGCACCTTCTAAACCATTTCAGCCTGTTAAAAGCAGGTTAGAAATGGCTTTAATTTGAGTCAGTATGAATCAATTACAGAAATTGACACAGTATATTCAGAAACAAGATAGTGGGTCTGAGCAATGAGATATTTTCACTATATCCTTGGAAACTGTGCACATATCATTCTCAACATTCTCAAGCAAGGTTCCAGTCCCTTTCTGACTTTAATTTTCCTTTAATTTACATTGGAATTTAAAAATCCAAAATGTTCACAATTGCAGAGGATATATAGAAATAATTAATCATATTATATATGACTTCTTTTGAATTCATTATTTGCATATAAACACGGTAAATACTTGCTTTGTCCATCTCATAAACTATGAAATGGTAGAGACCATTGTAAGTTCACTCAACTTAATGTCTAGAGCTGCATCAGGTATAGATAAACAAGCATTCGATAACTTTTTATTATGAATGACATCAGCACTACCTCTCTTTTTGAAAGAGAGCTTTCATTGCTTAGATTAAAAGTAGGTGCCTTAGCCTGGGGCAGTGGCTCACGCCTGTAATCCCAACACTTTGGGAGGCTGAGGCAGGCGGATCATGAGGTCAGGAGATTGAGACCATGCTGGCTAACAGGGTGAAACCCGGGCGTGGTGGCGGGCGCCTGTAGTCCCAGCTACTCAGGAGGCTGAGGCAGGAGAATGGCGTGAACCCGGGTGGCGGAGGTTGTGGTGAGCCGGTATAGCACCACAGCACTCCAGCCTGGGTGACAAAGCAAGACTCCATCTCAAAAAACAAAAAAAAAAAAAAAAAAAAAAGTAGGTGCCTAGTAAGTGTTTGATGAATAAAACGTTAATGCACAAATTAAAAGGCATCTGCAGAACAAAAATACTGGATCACTGCACAAACGATAGCACAGACATATCTTTATTAGGGATTTGCAGTTGCCTTTGTGTATCAGCAGCAAAAGGTCATCTTAAATCCGTAAAGAAATGAAGATTCTCATAAAGTCTGCTTTCCCAATATATGTAGATCTGAGAACATGATCTACAGTGATTTAAATGTTAATATTGTGGTATTGCATTTAATTCAAAAATTTAATCAAAATATCAACATATGTGTGTGAAAATATGTATATTTACTTTCAGCACCTTAACAGCAGGGATAATATTTGGCTTCACATTTTTCTCTTATATTATCCAACAAGAAACCTTATGATTTTGTATCAGGGAGCTGGCAGCTAGTCATCAATTTCAACTAATCAAGATGCTTCAAGTAGTCTGGAAAGTTTTTGCATTATTAAGTGCTTTAGCAGCACTTGGGACTTTTACTCCGCTGTCCTCAGAATGATTTAGCATTATTATTTTTGAATAGATTCCCACATGTGTTCATCTCTTTCAACTGAAAGTCCCTTGGTAGGGAAAAGAGCCACACAAACCACTTCCTTCTGACCCCATCAACCAGCCAGATCCAGAATCACAGTAGCATCTAAAATAAGTCCACTTACGTCCATCCATAAAGAACAAATTGTTGTGGCCTAAAGGATTTTCACTGAGTAAATATTAAAACACCACATAAAATCCACTTTCCCATAACATCACATTCCCATCTCCTCTGGTTAATTAATGTCTGTTGATAGGTTGTGTTTTATATACTCGGATAGAACATATATACCGTTGAAGGTTTTTTCCATAAGCCTGCCTTAGAAGTACTTGATACATGTACATCATATCTGTAGCAAGATGGACTATACAACGATGTTCTGGTCATTATGAATTTAGCTTAGAATAAATTCTTAATTCATTTAAAGCAGGCCTTATGGGAAGGACAATTTCTTTCTTATTGTCTGAGAGTGATAATTCTGACTCTCTCAACCTGGTTAAGGATAGTTATTTGTTGAAAGGAGCATGTTAAGGCAAGTATTAAGTGAGAATAAGGTAATTTTTAAATGAATGGAAAATAAAAGCTTATCCAAGCTGAATGAGTGTGAAATGGAGAGAACTTTACAGTCCTAAGTGAAAACAGGTTATTATACATTAGAGGATTGAAAGAGGCTTACTCTGTCGAATGTCATGGTGATATTGAAACAGAAATCAAATATTAAAAAATACACAAAAATAGGCTTGCTCTATTTACGAAAACTATAAAATCATAGATCATGGTGTTTACTAGTTTAATATGACACACCTCAGAAGACATTACCCCAAATTATAGCTCGTTGGCATACTGAGTAGTGTAAGCTGAGGGAAACTGAGAAAACCACAGAAGCATGAAGGTCACTCTCTGACATGCTTCTGCCCTTCTCCCCTGAAACAGACGAGAAGACTCTCATTACCATCTTTATCTCTGAAGACACAGGGATATAGATAGGAATCTTTAAATGCAAGCCTGGCTAAGTCCCCCTCCCCAAGTTTATTACCATTGTTTAAAACCCTTTTCCTCCAATCATACTTCTGCATGACTGTCCATAAAAATACATAGATCTTCTCAAAAAACAGCCTGGCACGGTGGCTCACACCTGTAAGCCCAGCAGTTCGGGTAGCTGAGGCAGGTGGATCATCTGAGGTCAGGAGTTCAAGATCAGCCTGACCAACATGGTGAAACCCCATCTCTACTAAAAATACAAAAATTAGCTGTGTATAGTGGTACATGCCTGTAATCCCAGCTACTCAGGAGGCTGAGACAGGAGAATCGCTTGAACCTGGGTGGTGGAGGTTGCAGTGAGCTGAGACCGCGCCATTGCACTCCAGCCTTGGTGACAGAGCGAGACTCCATCTCAGGAAAAAAACAAACAAACAAAAATACTTTTGTTAAATGCATTTGTATACTTTTGTTAATGTGTCTTTTGTTACCGGAGCCTCAGCTATGAACCTTGCAATGGGTGAAGAAAAGATATTTTTTCTCCCCTATACTAGAATGCATGGCTTCATCAAGGCAGATACTTTTATTTGTTGGAAGCACCACTGCTCAGGCATTTCTCTGGGACTGGTGGCTCACTGTAAAGATGGAGAAAGTAGGATAGAGGAGATCAGGTCAACAAAACTGGTCTACGATGGCTATGTTGCTGATGAGGTAAATTTGTCTCCTGCATCTTATTCCTGTATGTTACTACAATCAAAATCCTTCTGTGCGGGCCAAGGGAGAGCTTTCCCCTTGGCCCTCTGAAGGTTCACTAAAAAATCAACTTGCAAAAGGCAGGTTAATAGGAGAAAAGGCACAAATATTTCTTTGGCGTGTATACACAGGAACCTTCAGAATGAAGATGGAAACATGCCAGGGGAAAATTGTTCATTTTTATGGTTGTATTAAACAAAATATGGATAGCTGTGTAGAAATATGATTGGACAAAAACAGTATGATCTAATGTTAATAGACTGAGTGAGGAAAGCCAGCAAGTCCTCGTTCTAGATTCTCCTTGGTGTCTCTGAGCATGCGTTCCTTCCTTCTGGGTGTCAGCATGACCCTGTCTGGAATGGGGTCATTGTGACCTACAGTCAAATGAGATAGGTCAGATAATTTCTTTATGGCCAGTTTTTACAGAGAATATTTTTAGATTTTATATCTGGCTTTTGAGAAAAGGGTTCTGGTTTTTATGACCCACTTTCAGGAAGAATGATTCTCGTTTCTATGGCTAGTCTCTGGGGAGAATGGGCCTAAGAGATGGAAGGACAGGAAAAGGTCAGAGAAGAACTTTTGCTTGTGAGACTGCTGCTGAGGCTTTCAATTTTGGGGAATTGTTTTCTGATCCCTAACACTTCACTGCATGTGATTTGTAAATATTCTTTATCAGACCAGTACATGAACCAGAGATTTCTACGTTGGAATTGAGAGGATAAGGTACATTGAAAGAAAAAAGCACAAACTTGGAGAAAGAAATCTGTTTCTAAATTTGCCCTCAGCCCTTTTCTGGAAATCACCAAAAATGAATCTCTAGATGAATGGTGTCCAATAGAATTTTTCTGACCATGAAAATGTTCTATCATATGTACTGCTCTGTAGCTACTAGCTACTTAAACTGATTACTTGAAATATAACTAATGTAACTGAGAAACTGAATTTTCCATTTTAGTTACTGTTAATTAATTTGAACTTAAATAGCCACATGTGGCTGGTGGCTACTGTGTAGGACAGCACAGATCTCCGTCTGTGTTACCTGAATTGGTGTGTTTATTGCTGGGGTGGAGGACAGGGGGTCATGAGAGTAGAATACTTTCTGCTAATTGGTGCCAGGGTCAAAGAGGACTGGTGCTGGGTGGCAACACAGTACATAGCTTTTTGGAATGGATATTCTTTCAAATAAGGAAGTTGTGTTTTCTTTTACAAGAAGAAAGCAAAATCAATCTTTCCCTTATCACATAGTGGCAGGTCATTATACAGAACCCAAAGGAGGCTATCACAAATCAAGGGTTCCCAGAAGAGCACTTAGTAAGAGAAAACAATGAAGGTTTGTGATGTTTCAGATGAAAAGGGAGCATTTGGCTTTCTTTGTCAAAAATAGCAGTTAGATTTGCAACCATACCTTTGACCTTCAGATCTGATAAGGAAGATAAGAGGAGTTTATTGCTAAACCTCAGATCTGTCAAGTCAGGGTCAGATGAAACATTGCATTCCTCTTTGATAAAGAAAAAAGCATTAGCAGAGAAAAGGGCCAGCTCCATTAGACCCCATGTGGAGATGGAGATGGGAAGAATTTCAAGCAGCCTTCTGAGGGGAAGATAGGAGACCAAGCAGGCGGAAAATGGGCAATAGTTGGTTTATGTTTGTGCAAAGGAAATAAGAAATAAAATTAAGATTTTTGTATTTTTATTTAGAACATGTCCCCAGAAAATATGGTTTCTCATCAATCACGCTGTTTGGAGTGAACAGAAGTACCCCTTCTGAAGGGAAATTTGGCAGTAATTACTCAAGAACCGTTGAAATATGTAAATTTTGACTTAGCAATTCAACTTTTAGAAGGATATCATAAGAAATAATCTTAACTATGCAATGATACAGATAAAGTCCGTTAGCTGAAGCAGCAGTTACTGCAACATTAATTATAATGGACAAAAATAATAATTGAATGTCTATCAGTAGAAGGTTGGTTGGTTAAATTATATTACTTCGGTACAAAGGAACATTATGCAATCAAAAAACATGTTGGGAGATACCTATAAACATGTAACAATTTAATATTATATGCATACATGCTGTTTTTCTTCAGTATTTTAAAAGTATTCATTACATTTTCAAATTGTCTTAAATATACTTACACAATCTTTTCAAGTATATTAGTTTTATAATTAAAATATTTTTTCAAAATGTTAATGATAGTTTTGTTTTTTTACCATCTAGGTTTTCCTATTCTATGAACTCCTTGCTTGGGCTGTCAAAAAGATCTCTTTGAATCTGTAAACAGGTAGAGATTACAGTGTGCAAAAAGTAATCCTTTTTGGCACCTCTAGTAAGCTCTACTTCTTGCAGATCTCAGAGGATTTTAAGCCATATAAGCCATCATTAAAAACCATAGTTAGTGTGTAAGCTGCTTTATCCACTTATGATTTTCTTTTGGCTCAGGAGATTTACATTCTGCCTATTCATCACATTTCCTAAGTAGAGAGCTATTTCACAGCTACCATCCTCCAGTTACTCCCTGCTGATTGTTTCCTAATTCTCCTTGGAGAGATTTGAGTCTCTAATTGGATGGCTAGAGGGAATTATCCTCAGAGGTCATGTCACTATTCTGGTCAGTGAAAATTTGCAATGGATTTTCCAGAAAGTATAAAGTCAGGGCAGTAGAGGCCCACTGCCTCTGTCTCTGCAATGCCATTTCTGAACACAAGGAATTTTGGCTTCTCAATTATTTCGAACAGTACTAAAGTAACAATAAAAAGGGTGAGAAAGAGAGATAACAGTACTGGAAGAAGAAAAAGAAGAAGAAGGGGAAAAGAAAAGAAAAACAACAAGAAAATAAAACCAACCTGTATTTCACATATAAGGGTCATGGGAAGCACTAGAAGTCTAGAGTCATCCTTATTTGTTTTGAATGCTCATATTGAAAATCACAGCCAATTTTCCAATCTGCCACCTTCACTCTAACTGGGTTAAAGTAGTATGCATTAGGAAGCTTTTGCAGAAATGAAATTATTTTGCCAGGAATGATCCCAGAAAGAATGTTCTCATAACAAAAGGCCATGTTAGGTCCTTCTCATTTCTTTTGGGGAAGCCAAATCTCATGAAACAACCACACATATATTCCCAGGAGTGACAGGACATGCCTTTCCTATCAGTGTCATGTTGGACAGAATGTACACAAGTCGTGGGAATATCCAGAAAGCTGAGGCTACTGCAGGAATGCTGATAGCTTAGCTAGACTTCAACTCATACCAATATTACTGTGTAATTCTCAGACCATAGATATTTTCTTATGCAGATTTTATCAGACAGACTAAAGGTACTACTTTACACCCACACTCAGGTTTTATAATACAGGCTCTCAAAGTAACTTATACCTCTACACAGCAGCATATACCATATATATATATAATCACTTCTTCAATGTTTGTCTTTCTCTGTATCATTATAAGCCTTCTGCTTTCAGGAACTATGCATTTTTTGTTCAGTGTTGTATTCCTTGGGCCTGGTGCTGTGCCTAGGACAGAGTTGACACTCACATGAACTCTGCATATTGAATGAATGAAGGAGGAGTATTTGAGGGAACCTGAGAAAAGAAGACCTCACTAAAATGGAATAAAGAGCAGTACTGATAAAATGTTATGTCCATCACAAAGTATTACAGGTCTATTTGCTGTCACTCTCCATTAACCTGAAAATAATAATAGTTACCATTTATTGAGTATCTACTATATATTCCAAGGTCTTTGCATACGTTATGCCATTTAATTCTGAGAATGCTACAAGGTAGCAATTATTATTTCATTTTGTAGATTAAAAACTGATGTGCAAAAAATTTAAGTTACTTAAGATCACAGCTGCAGAGCACCTAGGCTCTTAACAATGACTTATTCAAAAAAAGGAATGCAAGGGAGGAAGGATTTAACCAGTCATTTTAATCTAAAGACTATTTTTTTCCCCCACTGATTGTATCCCACACCTTCCCAGATAGGAAATTTAGGTGAATCGTAGTTGTAGAATGCATATACCTACGTAATACTGAGCTAGCTACTGCTAACTAGGCCTCTGCAGAGATGGCCAGGCTGCTTCCGGAGTGGTACTTAGGCCTTTTGCATCATGAGAAGACAGGGTTCTCAGAAAGATGGGATAAAATTCCACTCAGGTAAGCTTCCTGGGTGTAAAACTTAGGGATGAGTTTTTCTGTCTCTGAGAACCACTGCTAAGGGTTTCAGAATTTCCTGATGGGAGTGAGGAGCAGCTCCCTGGCAGCTCAGTGGTAGAAACCAAGAACCCCCAAAAAGACAGCAAAGATGAAGTGGCAGTAGCAAGGTATAGCTGAGGCCAAGGCCACATCTGGAAGAAGTAGGAGAAACCATGGGAGAACAACTCCAATTGGGCTCATCTAAATCTCACAGAAGGAAATGCCCACACATAAAGGGCCAGTCTATGTATGATCAGTTAGATTGTCATTTTCTAGACACTAGGGAGCTTTCTTCCAGAGGACATGGGGAAACATGAAATCCTAAGCAAGCCTCTGACTCTGAGGTCTGGTTCCTGGGCCCTGGAAACTTGTTTGGAGAATGATGACCTTAATGGAGTAGGTGGTTGTATCAGAAAGCACCCCTATTGATTGTGGCAAAATGAACTTAATTTCTCTGCTTAATTTCTTCCACACTTGGCTTCAAGGCATTGAAATATGCTTACGGGGAACAATAGATCCTTGCAGGATGGGGCTCTCTGTGCCATTCACAATGGTTGAGCTTATTCCCCTACATCAGTCCCCTGCCAAGAGACAAGTAGCAGGAAAAGAACTCAATGCTTGTTAGGACTTTCTTGATAAAGAGATTAGGGACTGAGAGCTAAATTGGGTTTAGGTTGTTGTGGCCTAACATGTCCCATCCCTATCCATATGTTGAAGTCCTAACCCCCAGTCTCTCAGAATGTATTTGGAGATAGGGTCTTTAGATAGGTCATTAAGTGAGGTTCCTAGGGCTGGCTCTAGTCTAATATAACAGATGTCCTTCTAAGAAGAGGGAATTTGGATATTGACATGCACAGAGGGATGACCATATGAAGACACCAGAAGAAGACAACCATCTATAAACCAAGGAGAGAGGCCTCAAAAAAAATCAACCCCTTTGACACCTTGATCTCAGACTTCTTGCTTCCAGAACTGTGAGAAAATAAATTTCTGTTGTTTAAGTCACCTGGTCTGTGGTACATTTTTATGTCAGCCCCAGCAAATGAATGCAGTGGTCCAGGGTTCTGAAGATATTTCAAAATGGCTTAGGGTAGATGAAGCAAGGCTGAAGGGGAAGATGAAACACCTGTGGCCCCAAACTTTGCCTGTATAATTCAATCATCAGGTGTTGGTGCACTTCAAAGCAATGCACAAGCAGAATATACAACTGTTCATGAAAAACAATATTATAGAAATGATAGTCACAGTGATTTGTGGAATGTTTATTGCATACCAGCCTCTGTTCCAAGTACTGTAGAAATGCTGTTTTATTTAATTTTCACAATGGCATTCTGAGGTAGGTAGCCTAAGTATCCCCATTTTATGTGTATGGAAACAGTCATAGATGATTAATTTAGCCACAGAGAGTAATTTGCTCAACGTCACCCAGCTAGTTGCAAGGCCTGGGCTCTGACAGGTGAATGGGCTAAATAAGACTCAAAGGCACTTAGTAATTATTCCGAGTCATGAAACGAGTAAGGAAGTAGGAGAGCTAAGACTTCCAATCAGCTGCTTTGTCTTCAGATGTTCCCTTTTGAGTTCCTCACAGGCTGCCATGAGTTAGACAAATGGCACTAACGCGCTGAGTGTGTCTCCATTACTCTTGAAAAGAAACAGTCTTTCATAAGCAAGAAAGTTAAAACAGCAGTGGTGGTCAGTTAAAGATGGCCTCCTTCAATTCTATTTTTGTTCAGAACTTTTCTTCCTCACTTCTGAAACCTCTCAGAAAAAAAATCTTCTGCTCATGCTTAGTGTTTATTTTACGTGATTGATCTCACCACTGGAATTATGCTATGCTGTAAGGCTGCAGTAATCCTTAACCAGTGACTCACAGACCCAGCTGGTGCTTAATTTGTATTGCAATCAGCAGTGTGGAAGCACGTTTTTCTATTTTTCAGACTGAGTAAACATACGAACCCAGGATCAATATAGATTGGAGACTCTTTGCAATTAACAAAAGATGAGTTCAATGATATTGGGGGGGGGGGAGAAGAAAAGCAAGGACCCTCATTTAAAAATTAATCCAGGTGCTCTCATGTTGAAATGTCTGAATAAATTATTACAGAATTAGAAAATTGTGTATAATTAAGGTTTTTTAATGCACCTGTGTTAAGTGTTAAAACACAAACATACAGAAAATGAAGCTTTTGAGAACACATCTTTGTTTTGATTAAGGATAAGACATTTGATAAAAGTTAATATATTTGCCAACACATTACAAATGAGCATGAAGATGATAGATTTTTTTGGTGTGTATCTTCATTCCTATTTGTGTGATAAACAACTGCCATGTATTCCATATTTTCTATGGATATTGTTAAGACTTGGACTGACCTCTCAATCATGTTTTACTCACTTATTCAATCTTCTATAAACCAAAAATAAAATTCTACGCCCACCTCAACCATCTGAATGGACTTCCTCCTCGGTCAGGGCACTCTTAAAACTTAACATAAAGGACTGGTTCAGGCCATGACGGGAGGTGGGGATCAAGTATGCCTCATTATTCTTCTCCATCATTAAGGTCAACACAGCCTTTAAGCCTGATAAGATACCTTTTACAGCCTATTTTCTCTGAAGCCTACTACCTGAAGGCTTCCTCTGCAAATAAGAACTTCAGTCACTACAATCCTTTATCTTAACCCAGGCATTCCTTTCTATTAATTCCAGGTCTTTGGATAAACTCAACCAATTGTCAACTAGAAAAGTTGTAAATCTGTCTATAAGCTGGAAGCCCCCACTTCAAGTTGTCTCACCTTTCTGGACCAAACCAACTTATTTCTTAAATGTATTTAATTCAAGTTTTATATCTCTCTAAAATACATAAAACCAAGCTGCACCCCAACCTCCTTGGGCACATGTTTTCAGGACCTTCTGAGGGCTGTGTCACGGGTCATGGTTACTCATTTTTGGCTCAAAATAAATCTCTTCCAGTATTTTACAGAGTTTGATCCTTTTCATCAACACTTCTATTCACCCATTCAAAAATATTTATTTCTGGCCTACTCATGCTCAAAACTAGAGATAAGACAGTCAGTATAACAAAATATGGTCCTGTTTGTTGAAGATCTTAGAGTCTGGGGAGGCAGTGAGTCACCAAACAATCATGTGAATGCAATGTTGATAAATGCTATGAAGGAGGCATAAATGGTGTTCCAGCTACAAAAACAGCTGACTCTAACTAACTCTCAAGCTAGAATTATATCTCTGATGTATTTGCAGAGGTGATATGAAATGCTGTTAACTATGGGTGAAAGTTAAAGAATAGTCAATGCATTGTTCTAGAAATATTTTTCTTTTGCCACATTTAGTTTTGGGTTAATTGTTTTGTAGAACTTATTTTGTGGCTGCCTGAAAATATGAAGTCTTCTAGCTCAGTGGTCTTACACACTGCTCATTCACAATGATTCATACTATCATCAAGTGGTTAATGTGAATTAAATCAACTAAAGGACGAATTTAAAAGTTTCTTCTGCTTTTTTTTTTTTTGCCCCCTGGGAACCCAGTGCCATCCTAGGGATTTGTCAGAACACTGTCAGCAAAAGAAGAATCAGGAAAAGAATGGAAAGTCCAGCTGCTCCCAGCCCTTTCCAGCCTCCGTTCATTATGCTTAAGTCTGTTCCTATGTAGTGGTCTGTTGTATTGGGGCTGCATAGTGTTTGGCCCTTACTGGAGTGGAAGTTTCAGAAGAGGTCCTGGAGAACTGAGAATTAGGTTAGCCTCTTTACCAACTAAAAGGATATTTTTTCATTGGAAAAGAGTTCTTTTCTACACAACTTATATCTAGAAAGTCAGTCAGTAAATATATGAGGTTCAAGATAGGTCTGAAGGAAGTATGAATGGGAGGGAGAAAGGAAGGCAGGCAGAGAAGTAAAGATTTTGAAAATCAATAAAAACTATTACGAGCAAAAGCATTTCTTTTTGACTAGCTAACTTTGTTCTGTCAAACTAAGTTCTAGCCAGATAATCATAGCTACTGCATAATAATGGAAATGTTTTTATTGTGCTGTGACATGCCTGAAATAAATTTCATTAGAACCGGTTATTGATATGAGACTTAAGTAGCAGAGGAAGCTTAAGCTGTAATCAGCCAATGTTTTAGTATTTTTCTCAGTATTTTAGAGCATTAGTATTCTTTATCAATATAAATATTTAAAACTTATGAATTGAAAAAATAAGCAAAGAGAAATGGAAGTTAAAGATATTTCCATTTGATAGCCTGTAATGTTAAGAAGAACTAAGTATAGAAGATAAGACTTCTATAGTTTCCTAAATCTCTAAATGTTTCACACTGAATTTTATCTTAATAGTTACTACATGCCCTATAAGAGAAACTGGTAAATGATTCACACTGAGGGGAAAAAAATCAGGAAATATTCAGACTTTAGTTTCTGGCAGACTAGAAAAGATACATTTTCACATTGCTTTAATCTCTAATCAACATTAAATTAGAAAATGAAACAAATGTTCTGAAACAAAGAAAAATCAATGAAAAGATACAAAGATCATAAATATGTGGAATGCAATCAAAATTGTACCTAATTGTTATGCTGAAAAAATTAGCTACATGTGGACTGAATAAAATAAAGTATATGAAATTGCAGACATTTGTAGTTTGTTCAAAATGCAGCATTGTTCAAAATGCCAAGTGTTAGAAATGACTGTTGTAGTCACTGTTTTGATCTAAAAGAAGGCAATTGAGCAAAAGTGGTGAAGTTTAAGAATAGGAAATTTTGGGGACCTATAAATTTATAATAAAATTAATAAAAGAAATAGAATACATCCTGGACTTAAAAATAGAAGAATCTAAATACTAGCTAGTGTTTTCATCTGAGTTCACTTTCAACAAACATGAAAAATGGGGATAATTCTTTTTTTTCAATCCCCTATTGTACCAAGGACAGACAAACCAATATATCAAAAGCTCTTTGTGGTCCTCAGGGGAAAGGCAAAGAAAAGTCAAAGAGACTTCAAGCTCTAAGCTCGTGGTAAGTAGAAACACTCACATTCTGTTTGGTTAACACTTAACTGAGATACCTGGCAAAGTGTCCTCTTATGATACCATTCAGGATTGAGCAACTTGTAGACAATAAGATAAGCAAAGTGGGAGTTTCTTTCATGTATCTATGAATCTCTTAGTAAGGCTCATGCAAAGCTTAGAAATTTTCTCCAAGTTATGTAGCTACATGGGACAGCTTGGGGCAGAAGGTTATCTTTGTAGCCACCTCCTATCATCTCCTCTTATCATCTGGCAGCCATTTTGTCAGGCAGAAATGTAACCCCACATAGTCCTTCCTTAACTGTCTCTTAAAAGCTTGGAATCTTCTTAAACTCGACATGCAGGCCTGAAGGTAGCTGAGCAAACCAAGTCATCTCTTAGGTATAACTTTCTCCACAACCAAGGAATCTCTGTTGTCACTTAACACATGGAGGAATAAAGATAGATGTTTTCCTATCCTCATTGTTGGAGATAATTGAGAGAATATAAACAGTGAAGAAGCAAATCAAATTATGAATGCCATAGGGCCATTGCCTCACATCTTTAGTTACATTGGTGCAACATGTTCTGAAAGGAATTGGTTGCTATGAATCAAGGATCAAAAAATGTTTAAATCCATTGATTTAGTCATCTCATTCTAAGGAAATACAGTAATTCAAAAGAAGCTAAATTATATGCAAAAAGGTATCAAATACATGTTTGGTAAAAGTTTTGTCTTAACAATAAACCAACTGGAAATAAATTAGATGTCCAGAAACAGTGGTATACTTAAGGCAGTCAGCTAGAAGAAATACTAAGTAGTCACTTAAATGTATCATTGTAAACGTGTGGCTACATAAGTGCTTATAATATTTAGTAGAAAAAAATCTAAAAAGTTACATGCGTAGGATAATTGCAAATATATGTGAATATATATGCAGAAGAAAAATAGAAGGGAAACACACAAACAAAATTTAGTAAATGTTGACTTAGTGCCAGACTCTGTTCTAAAAATTGAAAGAAAGCAGTGAAAAAAGACAGGACACTGTTCCCTCAACATTTACATTTAGTGAGAGGAAATAACAAGCAGTAAAAATGAATAAACAAGAATATGTCAGATAGTGACAAGTGCTATAAAGGAAATGATTTTGATAGAGCATGTAGGGAGGGGGTTATTTTGGAGTGCAGAGTTGAGGAAGACCTCTGAGTGGATGGACTGTCATCAGGGGTCCAGAAGCTCTGACTGTGAGCTACTTTAGGCACTTATTGTGACCTCAGCCCTCTTCACATCCTTCCCAGCTGCCAAATAGAAGTCATCATCTTATCTATGTCCTGGAGGAGGTTCCTGAGAATGGAGTCATTCTCATGTACAGGGGCAAAGGTTTTCTTCTGCAAGAACAGAGTGACCAGAACTTCAACTTGTTTGTTGCAAGTCCTACGTCCTATGTGGCATTTCTCAGGGGCATTTATTCTCTGAAGGGTAGCAGCATTTGTAGGTCCATCCAATGGAAGCTGCTGACCTGAGTATGATTTCTTGCATCTTCAGTTTATACAGTCTCCAGTTCAAATCAGAACCAAATGCTAACCCCATGTGGTGACCACAACTTCATATTGCATTTAGAATCAGTTCTTTTTCCTTCCACCCGCCAAGTGTTCTATATGAATGCATCTTTCTCTGACATGTTTTCTCTAGTGGGGAGCTGGAGGGATTCAATCCTGGTGAATCCTTCATGGAGGACTCAGATGATGCAATTAGCTGCCAGCTCCCCTTACTTGCAAACTGTGCACAGTGTCTGGGACAGAAAGAGGAAATATGATGCAGTTTGCTCTGCTAGCATCTCCAGTAGGAAAAGTACAAATAAAGGCATTTTTATTTTTATTTATTTATTATTTATTTATTTATTTATTTTGAGACAGAGTCTCGCTCTGTCACCCAGACTGGAGTGCAGTGGTACAATCTCGGTTCACTGCAAACTCTGCCTCACGGGTTTAAGCAATTCTCTGCCACAGTCTCCCCAGTAGCTGGGATTACAAGCACCCACCACCACACCCACCTAATTTTTGTACTTTTAGTAGAGACAGGGTTTCACCATCTTGGCCAGGCTGGTCTTGAACTCCTGACCTCATGATCCACCCACCTTGGCCTCCCAAAGTGCTGGGATTACAGGCATGAGCATTTTTCATACTAAAATTGGTTAAGCCTGGATTCTTCCCTCCTCTCCTCCTCATAAATAGCATACTTAATGGCCAAGTGGCCATAAAGTCATTCTAACTGCTAAAGTTCAGCAGTGAGATGGCCTTGAACAGGGTTCCTATCCCCAATTTGTGTATGACAGCAGTCCAAGGACCTTAACTCTTCTCAAAGTCACAAGTATTTATTTTTGTTTTTATTACTGAAATGAGGCCTAAAGTTCTGCAAAGGGAGACCTGATGAAATGGTGGCTTTATACCCACCACTAGACCGGGAGTTTGCACAGGACTGTGAGGGGAGTGGGTAGTAAATTGCTGGTATTGATGAACATAGGATTGATTCCTCATTTACCTTGAGACTCGTATTACATTTAAGATCTTCTAGATTGTGTTGAAGAAGAGGCACAATACTCCTGGCAAACCTGATGTATTAAAATAAAGCTGTCCCCTACAACCTCTCAGTCACACATGGTATTACTGTAGCCAAACTAGTGTATGTCTCAGCCATGGAGATAGACTACTCTTAACTTGCACAGCACCTTGAGGGAGCAGGCAATATGTGGGTAAGAATAAGGGTACAGAAGGACCAATGGGAATGTTTTCATCCTGGTAGTCGGAGCGTCTGGAGGAGGCAGACGGACCTCACCAGGGAAGTTTCATTGGGTCGGTTTTGTGCAGAAATTTCCTATAGCTAAATTACCAACCCTCCAGCTCCTCCCCCTAGTATATAATGCCTGAATAGAATGATAATCAACTGCATTGCATCAAAAGCCTTAAAATGAGTCATGCTCCTCCCACCCAATGCCATTTCTCACCCTCTAATCCTACCCAATCTTTAACAAAACTGTCGTAATTCTAATGACAATGTCTATTTTGTTGTACTTTCTTATAGCTGTTAAACTAGTTGTGCTATAATAAATAAATGAATTAATGAATAAACCAACGAACAAAGGCCTGAATAAGAGAAATGACAAGGACTATTTTAGGGTGAGATTTTAGGTAATTTGCTCTCCCACCAATTCAAATTATCTAAAATGCTGTATTTAAAAAGAATCATTACACACAACTATCTTTAAGAATATTAAGGTAAGAAATTTCTTATACTTTATGTGTGCACAGCATCTGGTTCTTAGAGCAGATTTGAGATTGGACCTGCTTGAGATTATCCACTATGAGTAATTTTATTTATTTCCTTGTTTTCTCCCCACCCTTTCCTCTGCCCTCATCTCTGTCTGTTTCAGAGACAATGCTTGCTTCACACCTGCTTGGTATTCTGTCTCTGTCTTGTCTTATCAAAATGCTAAGGCTGTGCTCACTGCAGCCTCAGGTCATGACTTTTAAATAACAATAGGAAATTGCTATGAGGATGTGTGTAACGTTGCATTGTCTAAATTTTTTCTCCACAAAAGATAAATTTTTGGCATCTATAGATATTTCTTAGTGTTATTTCAATGTAAATATAATGCATTGTATAAATCCATGAGTCATTTCCAATCACTTAACAGATTGTACTCAAAAGACTGTTTGGCAAGACCCCAACGTAATGCATAGCTAGTCATCTGCTCCACTATCTGTCACAAATGTGTTGTTTGGATACCCTTAAAGCTTTGATCTAGATCAATACATTGTGATTGACAGGAGTCCATCTGAGAACCTTAAAATATAGTCTTCCTGATTTTTTTTACAGCTTTCTTTACAACAAAATTCAGATGCATAAATACACTGTGTTTTCTATGCTCAAAACATCGAGTTGGGGAGATATCAGTTTGTGGATTAAGGTCTGATTTTCTTCAATTATATAAACATTAACTGAATATTAGGTCACTGAGGTTGTTCAATTTGTATGTAACTATCTCAGTCAGATTAATACCAAAATTTCAACTCCTCCAAAGAGTCTCCCATGTTTGTATCTGCTTCTAATCATTTGTGGCTCTATATCAACAGGACACTTTTATACTCAATATGTATGATATTTACCAAGTGTCCCTTAATGGGAAGAGTTGGGGGGCATTCTGAGGTGGTCATAGCTATAGCTTCTCTTTCTGTCAAAGGTGCAACTTTTATAGGAGCTGGGCTCCAAAGATGACTTCCAACAATTCCTTTCTGTATATATATTCATGCTCATGCTCAAATCAAGAAGTAAAACTTATTTTTCTTCTTTCTAAATCTAGATGAGCCAAGAGAAAGCAGTGAAAGTGGCATACTGAGACTTCTAAACTGAGATATTAGAGAGTTAGCAACTTCCTTTTGGAATGTTTTTATAAAAATGGCCCCTCATAGAACTTAATAACTATTCTATGAAAAACTCAACCCACATGGAAAGGCCATGTCACTTCAGCTGACAGCCTCAGCTGAACTCCCAGCTGAGAGCCAGTATCTACTGCCATCCATGTTAGTAAGCCCACTTGGACATTCCAACTTAATTAGCCCCTAGATGGCTAAAGCTCTTTGATGAAATTGTGTGGAGCAGAAGAACCATCCAGCTGAGCCCAGTCAACCCAGAGAATCATGAAAGATAATAAAATGGCTGTTCTTTTACACTACTAAGTTGGATGCTGCATAGCATTAGATAAATAAAAGCCTTGTAAGGTCTCTATGCCTGTCAGGAGCCAGGGTCTTCAGTGGACAGGTGTCTTCTGTGGGGAAAAAATGTTACCAGCCCTGAGAATAAAATTTAGAAAGGGGTCTTCTGATGGACCTATAGTCAGGGTTTCCCAGAAAACCACAACTCTACTGAAGTTCCTCACTCTGGGACAGAGAAAAATAGATGAAAAGCCTATGAGTAGATGTATTCTTGCTTTCACCAATTTCATTCCTACACCTGTTGGCACATTATTTTTACAGGTGTTTTGACTTCCATGCATTTTCTTTCATATTGCATTATAAGCTATTTGTGGTAAAGGGGGAAAAAGTACAAGTTTCTGCTCAGGAATATAGCCTTGGCATGATACTTGGATCTCCTGTAGTCTGTTTCTCTTTCAGTTAGATGAGTTTAATAATATCCACTTTGCAAGATTACTGTTAGGATCAAGTGAATAAACTTAATTGTTTTCTCCTTTACAATACCTTAAATGCACTTCTAAATTTTTTTTTGATATGCAGAGTTTTGCTATATTTCTCATTTTTCCTTCTTGTTTGCCTTGTCTTGTATATTACAGAGACTTGACATGTTTTAACTGATGAACACATTGATTTAGGTTTGGAAACAATGTGATATTTATCTCATTTTTTTTCCTGGAGGATTTTCTGGCAGTATATAAATGAATACTTTGCCTCATATGATAAATTATACAACCACAACAGAGTGAACAGTCCCAAGGCACATAGTTTCCCAAAGTGAATATGATTAAACTCAGTAGGAGGGTGACAGATCACTGGCTCTCCTGAACATTTGGATATGCAACTATTAGAATGACCTTCCTGGCCAAGTAAAGCTGAAGAGTTTTACAGATGGTTCTAGTAGATAAGCAATGAAACGAATCAGAAGTCTTTTCAGGATGCAGAAGTTCAAAATGGTGCCATTTTATAATCAAGGACAACACTGAAATTGGAGTTTCTTGTTTCCTATTTTCTCATCGTTTAGAAATAAAATCCATTTGAGCAAATAATTCAGATAATAGTGTCTTGCCATGCACATGAGCATGACACCTTTAAAAATGAACTTTGAGATTGGTATGCTTCTTTGGGCTTGGCTTGAGATGCAGGAAATCTGAGCTCTTTTTATCCAGACTTACCTATGAGGATATTATATTTGTGATCTTCTCGGTTTATTTAACACTCTGTGTCCCAGGACACTGACACTTCTGTAAAAAAAAGAAAAGAAAAAAGAACTATCTCCTGGGGTCTCCTGACTTGTATATCCTTTAAGATAAGAGAGTAAATGGTCTTAAATAGTTTTACTGCTCTTTAAGGAATGAGCCTAATGTATGAAAATTTAAAGAGATACATCAAGAAGTTGTTGTTTTTTGTCTGTGTGTATGAATGTCTGTATTTAATTTAATTTTTAACAGCTTTTCCAAGGTGTAATTGTTATACAAAAAAACTGCACTTATTTAATGTACATGATTTGATGGGTTTCAACATATGTATGTATCTGTGAAACCATCACCATAATCAAAATAATAAACATTATCGCTTCCAAAAGTTTCCTTCTTTTTCACCTTCTTTTTTTGTGGTAAGAACCCTTAGCTTGAGATCTGTCCTCATAAAAAACTTTTTTTTTTTTTTTTTTTTTTGAGACAGAGTCTCACTCTGTCACCCAGGCTGGAGTACAGTGGTGTGATCTTGGCTCACTGAAACCTCCACCTCCCATTCACGCCATTCTCATGCCTCAGCTTCTGGAGTAGCTGGGATTACAGGTGCACACCACCACGTCTGGCTAATTTTTGTATTTCAGTAGAGACGGGGTTTCACCATCTTGGCCAGGCTGGTTTTGAACTCCAGACCTCAGGTGACCTTGGCCTCTTCATAACAAACTTTTGAGTGAACATTCTAGTATTAGTTATAGGCACTATGTTGGATAGTAGATCTCTAGAAATTATTCATCTTGCATGACAGAAAATTTATGTTTGTTGAATAACGTCTCTCCACTTCCCCTCCTCCTAGTCCCTGGTAGCAATCATTCTACCTTCCGCTTCTGAGTTTGACTATTTTAGACACCTCATATAAGGGAGACTATGCAAGATTTGTCCTTCTGTCCTTATCTCACTTATTTGTCTTTATTTCACTTGCCACATTGTCCTCCAGTTTCATCCATGTTGTCACATATGGCAGGATTTTCTTCTTTTTTAAAGAATAAATGTTTGTATACACCACATTTTCTTTGTCTATTCATCCACCTATGAGCATTTAAGTTGTTTCCATATCATTAATATTGAGAATAATGCTACAATAAACATATGAGTGAACATATCTCTTTGAGACCCTATTTCAATTTAATTAAGTATATACCCAGAAATGAGATTACTGAATATATAGTATATTTTTTTAATTTTTAGAGGAATCTTCATACTATTTTGCATAGTGGCCACACCATTGTACATTCGCACCAAAAGTGTACAAGGCTTTAACTTTCTGTACATTCTCATCAACACTTGTTATCTTTTGTATTTTGGATAATAGCCATCCTAACAGGTGTGAAGTGATATCTTGTTTTGGTTTCAATTTGCATTTTCCTGATGGTTAGTAATGTTGAGCACTTTTTCATATACCTGTAGACCGTTTATATATCCTCTTTGAAAAAATATCTGCTCGGCCGGGCGCAGTGGGTCACGCCTGTAATTCCAGCACTTTGAGAGGCCGAGGCGGGCGGATCACGAGGTCAGGAGATCGAGACCATCCTGGCTAACTCGGTGAAACCCCATCTCTACTAAAAATACAAAAAAATTAGCTGGGCATGGTGGCGGGCGCCTGTAGTGCCAGCTACTCGGGAGGCTGAGGCAGGAGAATGGCGTGAACCCGGGAGGTGGAGCTTGCAGTGAGCGGAGATCGCGCCACTGTACTCCAGCCTGGGCGACAGAGCAAGACTCCGTCTCAAAAAAAAAAAAAAAGAAAGAAAGAAAGGAAAAAATGTCTACTTAAGTCCTCTGTTATTTGCTTTGTTATGGATTTATATGCATTCCTTATATATTTTTGATATTAACACCTTATCAGATACATGGCTTACAAATATTTTCTCCTATTTCATAAGGTGCCTTTTTATTCTGTTGATTATTTCCTTTCTTTGCTGTGCAGAAGTTTTTAGTTTGCTGTAATCCCACTTGTCTAATTTTTCTTTTTTTATCTGTGCTTTTGGTGTCATATCAAAATCATTGACAAGACCACTGTTATAAAGAGTTTTCCCTATGTTTTATTCTATGAGCTTTAGAGTTTCCAGTCATGTGTAAGTCTTTAATTTATTTTGAGTTGATTTGGAGGTATGGTGTAAGAAAGGGTTCAGTTTGATTTCATGTTTTGTATGTGAATATCCAGTTTTCCCAATACCATTTATTGAAGAGATTGTTCATTCCCTATTGTGTATGCTAAGCATCCTTTTCAAAGACAAGTTGAGCAAATATGCATGTGCCTATTTCTGGGCTCTCTATTCTGCTGTATTGGTCTCTATGTGTATATGCCAATATGATATCATTTTATTTACTGTAGCTGTATTATATTTTGAAATGAAGAAGTGTGATGCTTCCAGCCTTCCTTGTCCAGAAAAATTTAGCTAGTCAAAAGTCTTTTGCAGTCTCGTAGGAATTTTAGGATTGTTTTTCTATTTCAGTGAAGAATGTCCTTGGTATTTTGATCAAGATTTCATTGAATCTGTACATTGCTTGGGTAGTGTGGTCATTGTAACAGTATTATGTCTTCCAATCCATGAATATGGAGTGTCTTTTCATTTAATTTGTGTCTTTTAAACATTTATTTCATCAATGTTTTATAGTTTTCAGTCTACAAATATTTTTCCTGCCTGGTTAAGTTTATTTCTAAGTATTTTATTCTTCATGATACTACTGTAAATGAGATGGTATTCTTAATTTTCCTTTTAAAAGAGTTCATTGTTAGTGTATAAAAATGCAACCAATTTTCCTACAGAGATTTTGAATCCTACAACTTTCTGATTTCATTTATTAATTTTAGCCATTTTGTGGTGTTGTTTTTAGGGCTTTCTATTCATAAAATTGTCATCTGCAAACAGAAATAATCTTACTTCTTCATTTCTAATTTGGATGCCTTTCATTTATTGCTCATACCTAATTGTTCTGGTTAGTGCTTCCAGTACTATGTTGAATAAAAGTGGTGAATGGGCATTCCTTGTCTTGTTCCTCATCTTAGCAGGAAAGCTTTCAGTTTTTTACTTTTGAATACGAGGGCAGCTGTGGACTTGCCATATATGACCATTATACTAAGGTAAATTCTTTCTATACCTAGTTTGTTGACAGTTTTTATCATGAAAGTGTGTTGAGTTCTATCAAGGTTTTTTCTGCATTTTTTGAGATGATCATGAGATTTTTACCCTTCATTCTGTTAATGTGACGTTATCACATTAATTGATTTGCATATGTTAAACTATCATCCCAGGGATACAGTTCACTTGATTATAGTGTTGATGACATTATTTGAGTTGTTTTAATGTAGAAGAATTCTTTGCTTTTTCTTTACCTCCAAATGGAGGTAAATAAAGGTAAGGCAAGGTTCCTTAAGGTTTTTGAAACTGAATTTGATTTATAAATCATACAGGCTCCCAACTTTTTCAGGCATGCTTGCATACTCTATAGCTCATCTGTACATAACTGTAAATTGCTATATTGCTATATATAATTGTATAGTTATATGTAAGAGTGGATGAGTACTGAGTACCTTCCAAAGGAAGAAAATCTAGAGACACATGAGCAAATAAAATAGGAAGTAAGTCACATGCAGTAATCACTGGAGTCACTATTCCTATCCAAAGCTTCAGAAATAAGTTGTTTCTAGGTTGGAAGGGCTAAAGGACTTTCTCTCTTGCTCTTCTTAGGTATTTGAAGCAACACTGAAATATGCAAAGAACAGCCAAAATGTTCTTTTCTGTCTGGACTCTTCAGTTGCTATTTCGCCTACCTGGAATTTTTTCCCTCTCATCTTTCTCACCTAGGTTTCTTTTCATCTGTCAGGTTGTGGTCCAAATATTACCCCTTCAGAGAGGCCTTCAATCATCACTTTATCTGAGGAACATCTTCATTGTATTCTGTAGCACACCCTCTTTATTTACCTTGTAATAGCTGTTGCCATCTTCAATTATTTATTTTCTTATCTATTGTCTATTTCTCCCACTACCATATGACATCCTCAAAGCTAGGAATTATTCATTTAATCTATTTACATCCTCAGTTTAAATAAAAGAATATTTACTTAAATATTTGTCAGATAAATGAATGAGTGAGACTTAGGGAAATTTACAAAGTGATATATTTATTAAACTGCATTTTCTACAAAATTGGGTGGGAGTAAAGGTAGCTTCTAGAGAGTATTTAAGGGAGTAAGATTCATTGCTAAGTTTTCTGCATTTGCCTTGCTTTGTAGATGTTCTTTGGCTAGCTTTATTAGTATTCCACAGCACCTCCTGTTGCCACCTTGAACATGTCTTGACTGTCTTGCTCTGCTCTGATTAGAGATGTGTTGTCTGGGCACTCATTTCAGTATCAGTTAAGTCAGACATAATTGAGAAGGGAAATGAGCTGCTATGCATGCAGATGCATGTTTCCCCAAAACAAACAAACAAAGCTAGTGAGCAAGAAAAAATCAGTGAATTGTAGCAAGAAAAAAATAAAAAAAGATTTGGTCTTCAAAACAAAAGATCTGAGGCTCAAGTCTTTCTCCACAACTCAAATTCCCTTGATTAAGTCACAAGGACTTTTTGAGACTCAATTTCATTAACTATTATGTGGGTATAATAGGAACTGCCCTATGCTCTTCGAGTTTCTAAGAGAAATGCATGGCTTGGAAAACGCTAAAGCTCCCTCTCTACAAAAGGAATTGTTTTCAGAGTATAATTTAAATATTAAACTCTATAATATGTAAACAAAATCCTGTGAAGTAAGGATGTAACATCCAACATGAATCCCACAATCTCACACAGTCCTGGCCACTAAGAAAGTCAATATTATATGTTCATTCAACAAACATGTACTAAGTACTTCTATGTTCCAGGCTCTAGAATTGACACTGTAAGAAAGATAGACATAGTATCTGTCTCACATAGCTTACAATCCAGTGGTGAGAATGAGCTAAGACTTATAATAGCATGTAGTAAGTGCAATTACAGAGTTAGCGTAGTAAGTCCAATGTCAGAATTAGTGCTAGCAGAAGTATCAGGACTCCAGG
>NW_012120709.1:12885945-12890896 GCF_000951035.1 Colobus angolensis palliatus
CATATGTGTTTAGATTATATATATATATAATCTAAAATCTGAAATATAAATAAGAATAATGAGGTTAAAGAGTAGGAGAAGGCTCCAAAAAATGATAGCATTTTTGAAGTCCAGGAGTAAATAAAAGAACATAGAGGTTTTGAGGAAAATATAAGATGTCATGATGGTTGAAGCTCAGTATGTGAGGTTGGGGATTGATAAGAGGTAAGGCTGAGAAGCTCTTCTGGAGCCATGAACTGAAGGACTTTAAACTTCATTGTAAAATCAGTGCAGGGATCTTGAAGTATTTCAAAGCACAGTGGTAAAATAAGATTTTGTTTTAGAAGGGTTACTCTGACTACAATATAGAAAATAATTAGGCAAGTGTGGAAATAGGCAAATGAATTAGGAGGTTGATTAAGTATCCTAGGTAAGGCATAGAAATAAGTGATGGCAACGGGGATGGAGAGAGATTTAGATGCTTGGTTTACTGAGAGGAAGCAGTCAGATTCTCTAAATACTGATAACCCCTATGTCTTCAGACTTCAAACCATTTCACAGTCTCAGCTGGGAAGTAGAAGAAAGCTTCGTAGTGGTTTGACTTTATTTATTTATTTATTTATTTTTAAATTTCTGGATCTATCTTTAAATATCCCAATGAGCTTGGGAAGGAAAAACTCAGTGCATAAGAAATTTTGTGCTGTAGCATTTAGAGAAGCTCATGAAGAAAAACTACATCTTTAAAAATTAGGAATAAAATGTGTAGATTTCTATTTATCCATAAGATTTCAGGTTATTTGCTTATTTAACCAAATATTCAGCAACAGAGAAATTATCATTATTGCTCAAACGATTACAATACTGTGTTAGTATGTTTTGTACTGTTCTAACAGAGTACCTGAGACAGGGAAGTCATTTTGTGCTGCCATAACAGAATACGGAAACTTTATAAAAAGCAAATTTATTTCTCACAGAGCTGGAGACAGAAAAGTGCAAGATCAAGGTCCAGCTTCCGGTGTTAAATGAGGGCCTTTGTACTGTGTCATCTCAGCAGAAGACAGAAGGGCCAAAAGGGACAAACTCTGTGTCCTCATTTGGCAGATAAGCTGCAAAGAGAGAACCCACTCCCACGGCCCTTTTTATAGTGGCTTTCATCCATTCAGGAAGGTGAAGCCCTCATGACCTTTCCATCTTCTATGAGGCCCCACCTCCTAACACTGTTGCAATGGGGATTGTTTCCATTGCATGAATTTGGATCATAGCCAACACAACAATACATTTAATGCTAAATACTTGACATTATTTACTATTTGTATTGACATTCTTTAGAGACTTACAGAGGCAGAAGTCATTATTATAAGCCCTACCTTTTACTTAGGATTGTGGATGTCAAAGGATTGAGAGGTTGGAATAAGAGATCTTTGTTGATACTAGCATTACTCTGCAAGAGGCTTATTTGAATAAATCCTTGCTACCGCTCATCTGTTTTCATAAAAAAATCATGTGTAGAATATATAAACTGTAAAAAAAAATATGCTGTTTTTTTTTTTTTTAACTTTCTGATTGCTTAAGTTCCAGGTAAGTATTTGAAAAAATCCTACAGATAAAAAAGTTATACTAAGGATTTAGATTGTTAGAGTAGAAAAACAGTAGAATAATAACAATATTTGCATTGATTGAGGAATTACTACTTGTCAGACATTGACCAGTAATAGAAAGAGTGGGGATTTGAATCCAGGTCTACCTTTAAAGTGCATGATAGGCAGTTTTGTCAAGGTTTCAAACTGGCATCCTGTAATCTACACTAAGGCCTAAGCTTACATTTTGCTGGCCTAAAGTGGGCCCACATAATGTTTTAATTTTATTTTTCAATTAATTGCCAACATTTTAAAATTGAGGTACTTCAACCATATTCTTTAATTTCTAGTTTCTTTTTTAAAATTGTGAAATGTGACTTTATTTTCTTGCCAAAAAAAAAAAAATCAAAGTTCTGCTTCAGTATAGTGTAGTATAGTACAGTATTGTATAGCGTAGTGTAGCATAGCGTAGTATGGCACAGCACAATATAGTCTAGGAAAGCTTATACCTTGTACTCTGAAGTTTACCCTAATTCTCTCTGTTGCATTTCTATCACTGAAACCATGTTTAAGTTGCCACTGATGATGAATATTTGTCCTATCATTTTAAGATATAGTTAAAAAGAGTGTTGATTATTTATGATGTATTCATGTTTCTCTAATGTTAAAAACTGAATGACAGGGTTGCATGTTTAAAGAAAAATGGGAGAAAATATACGTCTTTGGGGCTTTGAAAAACTATGTCTATTTACATGAAGTTCCTGGCCCACTGAGTTTTTGATAGCTGTTTAGCCTTCTTACTTGTTTACTATAACTTTAGAATGGAGGCTCAGGCACAGAATGGAGGCTTGAGTATTTTTTAAAGCTCCCAGTAAACTTAAAGAGCAGCTGGGTTGAGAATCACTGGGTTAACCACACAGCTGGTTAGTGCCAGAGCCAGGGCCCTTGCCCTAAGTGTGGGTGACTCACAGGAAAGCAGAGAAGCAGCTGCTGTAAACCCACCCCCACCCCGTAGCAGGACAAAGCCGCATTTAAGTAGAAAGAAAGACCTTTTGTGTTTTCCTTTTATCTTACATTTTCCAAGCTTTGCTTGTTACTGTTTACTCTTGGAAAATATTTTTTTAAATCTTTACAGTTTAACACAGTCACTTGCCTGTTTATAACAAGCCTGCAGTTGGGAAGAGCTGTATCTAATTTTGGTGAATCATCATCCCCTTCCAGCAGGAAAGGCGTAATTTATATAATGGGAAGTGGTGGAAAGGTGAGCTATTTCATACTCAACTAGAGGTTCAGGAAGTTACTGGGACATAGTTTTTTTACCTGAAAATCAAATGAAAGTGTGCTAGAATAAATCTCCCAGAGCCCTGACTCTTGACAGCCAGGGGAAGCGAGGGTAGAGTGAGAATATGTAAAAATTGAAATGGAGCAGAGAGTCCAGTTTTCCTATAGGCAGCAAGTGCACAGAGCATAACAGAGCTTTATGCTTCCCTGAAGAATTTCACATATCAGTTTGAGGGATGAACTGACAGCAATGGGAATTAAGTGAGGAGTCTTAGGAGTGGCTCAGCTCGACTGACTTCTGATCCAGTGTGTCTCTGTAAAACTTATACCTTTGTTGTCATTGGGCACACGGTGAAGAACTGAGAATTTGTAGTCCAAAAATAAATAAGGAGGTAAATCCATTTAATACCTGTTTAAATATTTAAAATCCTGGGGATAAAGCCTTGAACTTGGTATCTAAGTATCCATTTAGTTTTGAGCAAATTTTCAATCAGATCGAAGTCTTCAGTGCTTCTCAATATTGATGGATCATTCACTTTGCAGAAAACCCAGAACTAGGCACTTTGGCTTAAGTAGTAATCTAGTTAACTAGTCAACTAGTAAACACTGGTGTTGATTTCAGAAGATCCTTGAAATCTCCAAACAGGTTTCATTTTAGCGATGGGTCTTAGCTGGGTGGAGGCAGTCGAATTTGTGAACCCACTTGGTAAAAGCACTTTAAAATGTCAGTGAGCTTATAATATTAAATCCGTGTTGTAAGCCATACCTCACAGCTCCTGAACTTTATGTGTTTGGGTGCAGGGAGATAGGATTTAGCAAGTGGAATGACGCATCTGGGTTTTGACGGGCTGTTCTATGGGATTCTACTTTATTTATGTTTAATTTCTGAATCTAATGGACCCATATGTAAGTAGTGATTTCTCTAGGTGTTCTTCTCTACATTTGCACAATTGCCAATTGTGCAATGATTAATATATCAACCTTGGAATCAGTTAGATTTGAATCTCAATTTCTCCTCAAATATGTACAAGCTATATGACCTCAGAAAGCTTGTTTATTTTTTCTAAATTTCAGTTTCTTTGTATGTAAAAATGAAATAATAATAGTCCCCACTCTATAAAACCATTGTGAAAATTAAATAAGATAACATATGTTCAAAACAAACAGACAAAGTGTCTGGATCCCCATCAATGTTTAATGTAAGATATCATCATCATCACCATCACCATCCTCCTTATCCTCATCATGACCATTAGATCTTTAGCTACCAAGCACTGCTTACATTTAAAAGTGTCATCCCCTGCAAAGCTTCTCCTTTTTGAAATCTCCAATCTTTGCAGTTAGAATTTATGTCTTTCTCCTCAACTTTCCTTAACACTTTGTTTAAGCCCTTATTACTCTAAAACTAAATTATAGCCTGGCTTATATCAGAGAATTTATTTCCCTAATATGCAGTGAATTCCTTAGGAAGAGTTTACATCTCTTATTTATTTTTATTTTCCTAAGATATATTCAAATGGCTAATATGCAGAACATGTTTGTTGTTGTATTAAATGTTTCTAGGTAACTAGTTACTGTTTCTAAATTGGTCTTGTCTTCCTGCTGCTTAGTGCTAATTCATTAAAGATATTCATAATTTCATGATAGTACAAAAGAAAGAAAATAAGGGAAAAAATAGAAGGCAATGACTAAAATATTTATGAATTTTAATAGTACTTTTTCTAGCTGTAAAAAAAATTGGTAAGTACCAGAAAGTGTAAAGAAATATGAATAAATTTACCTATGACTCCTCTACTACAAAGCAATTTCAACATATGCATTTTGACATACATATTTTTCAGTGATTTATATATATATACACACACTTTTTTTCTCTTTTTTTTGAGATGGAGTCTTGCTCTGTCACTAGGCTGGAGTGCAGTGGTGCAATCTCAGCACACTGCAACTTCTGCCTCCCAGGTTCAAGGATTCTCCTGCCTCAGCCTCCCAAATAGCTGGGATTACAAGTGAGCGCCACCACGACCAGCTAATTTTTGTATTTTTTTGTAGAGATGGCATTTCACCATGTTCGCCAGGATGGTCTCGATCTCCTGACCTCATGATCCCCCTGCCTT
>NW_012120709.1:12890946-12896507 GCF_000951035.1 Colobus angolensis palliatus
TTCTCCTCCCTCAGTCTCCTGAGTAGCTGGGATTACAGGTGCCTGCCACCACTCCTGGTTAATTTTTTTGTATTTTTAGTAGAGACGGGGTTTCACCATGTTCGCCAGGATGGTCTCGATCTCCTGACCTCATGATCCCCCTGCCTTGGCCTCCCAAAGTGCTGGGATTACAGGCATAAGCCACCGCACCAGCCTAATATAGTTTTAATAGAAGTTGATCACACTGTATGTATGCACACACATATAAAAATATTTTGTATGCTTTTCATTTTACTCTTATTTAATTATTCATCTTTTCCAATGAAATTAAAAATCTCTTCATGAAAACTTCTTCATAAACTTTTTTTTAATGGTACGTATTATTTGATCTCATAGCTGGTTCATAATTTACTCAGTGATTAACACTAAATAATTTGAAGAATCATTCCAGTTTTCATTATTATAATTAATGCTGAAACAGATATTTTGCACATAAATATGTGTTCACATTTCAGATTATTTCTTTGGGACAAATTTCTATAGGTGGAATTATTAAGTCAGAGTATGATTCACAAGTACTCACAGAGTTCTAGACTATGTTTTAATATAAACCTAAAAGTGAACTTCCCAATAGAAAAATAAAGTCAAGGAATAAAAATTAAGCAATTCC
Organism: Colobus angolensis palliatus; assembly: GCF_000951035.1. Classification (NCBI taxonomy): domain Eukaryota; kingdom Metazoa; phylum Chordata; class Mammalia; order Primates; family Cercopithecidae; genus Colobus; species Colobus angolensis. Next base: position 12,891,596 of record NW_012120709.1, read on the forward strand.
CCAATAAACATATAAGAAAATGCAGTCTTGTCATTATCAAAAGAAAATCATTATTAAAGTTATGACTCGTTACACTGTGTTATTGAAATAATAAAGTATTATTTATACACAAAAAGATTTTTTAAAATTGTATGACATGGTCTTGAGAAGGAAATGAGTACATGGTATTTGTGAAAGTATAAATTGCTGCCAAGTTGTGCATTTCAACATGCTTAACAAGGCGTTAGAATAGTGCAAATGTTTTGACCCAGGAATTTATGAAAATAAATATATTTCTTTAAAGGTTTTGTATTACATATTTTTTGTAACCTTTAAACATTTTTAGCAATGTAAATATCCATTTGAAACATCATTCATAATAGTATCAGTATTTTATTGTGTGGATATATTACAGTATTTTTTAAAAAACAAGCACTATTTGTCAATCACTTAGGTTATCTCTGATTTTCCTTTCTTATAAAAATTGCTGTGCCAAATATCCTTCTTGCTAAATCTTTGAGCACCTGTCTCTTTTTAATGCCTAACATACATTTTTAGAAGCTAAATATTTGGTACCAAGTTTTTAACTGTGGTTGCTTTGGAAAGTTGATGCAGTAAATATGTTTTACTTTTCTCTCTTTCCTTCTTCTGCCTATATCCATTTGTTAGTTTTTCTGCAAAGAGTATATACAATATTTATTTTTTAAAAAGATGGTGAATTATATGCATATATTATATTACTTTCTTCCAAGTCCAACAAAATATTAAATATAATGTTTTAAAATCTAAACCTGCCAAAAAGCTATAAAATAACTGACACATCAGTATTTTAATTTTTTTAAGATTAAGAAGTTTATTAGTAAATTAAAAAGTATTAGCTTGAAAACCAATAAACAACTGACACGTGGTGAATGATCTAACATCTCAAAGAAACTAATGCTTTTTTTTCCTTTTTGTGAGAAGGAGTCTTGCTCTGTTACCCAGGGTAAAGTGCAGTGGAGCAATCTCTGTTCACTGCAATCTCCACTTCCCACCTTCAAGCAGTTCTCCTGCCTCGGCCTCCCAAGTAGCTGGGACTACAGAAGTGCATCACCACACCCAGATAGTTTTTGTATTTTTAGTAGAAATGGTGGTTTCACAATGTTGGCCAGGCTAGTCTTAGACTCCTGACTTCAAATAATCCGTCAGTCTCCGCCTCCCAAAATGCTGGGATTACAGGGGTGAGCCACCTCGCCTGGCCTCAAAGAAACTAATTCTTAAGCTAGGGTTGGAAGTAGCTCAAAAGCAGCCAAATTTGTATGAATAAAAAAGTCAGGGGAAAATAAAAAAGAAATGGCACCACAAGGTAATTATGCAAGTAGGAATAAAAATGAGATAAAAATAGAGAGATTGGTTGGCAATAGTGAGACATAGATTCCCTACCCAACCTCATGTAGTCAGATTATTCATCTCTCCCAAATGTAAGCAGGTAACTGAAGGTTTATTACCTAGAAGATAACTGAAAGTTTATTATCTGGAGAGATAAAAGTGACAGTTTCTGGACTGGGAGTCTTAAGTATAATTAAAAATAGGAGTTCCTACTGAAAACAGGAATACTAAGTGGAATTCCATATATTAAATGATAACAACCCCCAACATCTGTCCTCACTCAAATACCAGAATTCTAACAGCTAGGTCAAAAACTACATACAGGTGATTGCCAGACTTTTATTTGAAGAATTGCTTAAGGCCAAAAGAGAAGAATTACAGACATAAACAACTGGAGAACTGGTGGTGGGTGCGGAGATGAGGGGAATCAATAAAGTATTTCACATCAATTCTTTACCATGAAATCAACTAGTGACAATATTTGCACATGTGCTCTCTCTCTCTCTTATACACACATCTCTTTGCCCAAAAGTGCCTAATTTTAATATGAATATATAGCAGCATATCATCAGGCATTTGAGCAAGTAATTCAACATGAAATAGACAACAAAAATATTTTTAAGAAAAGAATAGGAAATTTAAGGAAATAGTAACAATTCAAGAGCACTTTTTAAAATGTATAATTTTCCCACAGGAACAAGAAAATATATTGCATCTATAAAATAAGAAAGACTATTAATAGAAAGGAATATTCTCAAAAAATTTTTGAAATTAAAAGTCTTAAAACCCAGTAGAAGGGTAAAAATTTATGTTTGAGGAAATAGCCTACAGTGAATCAAAAAGACAGAAAGATGAAAATAGGGGAAAATATATGAATAATTAGAGAATTGATTTAGAGAATCCACTCTGATCTTCAAATAATAGGTGTTCGAGGGAACAAACTAAATGATTATCAAAGAAACAATTCAAGAAAAACTTCAGTAGCCTAAAGATGTTAAGATTGAAAGGGTCAATCAAGCACATAAGAAGCAGATAAAAATTACTCACAAAACGCTGGTAAATTTTAGGAAAGCAAGGAAAAGGAGAAGATACTAGTTCTCAGAAAGTGTGAGAACATAGTTAACAAGTACTGTTTGTCAAGCTTGGGAAATATCAATGAACAAAAGATTTGTTGAGTCTTTCAATTCATAAACATGATATATCTTTTCACTTATTTAGATATCTTTGGATTAGTTTTATCAGTACATTGTGGACTTCAGCATATATATCTTGTTCATGTTTTATAAAATTTAAGCCTAGAATATTATGTTTTGAGCAATGTAAATGATATACTTTTAATTTTATTGTCAGATAAAAGAACATGTCACATGTTCTTTACAAGTGCATATGAATACAATTGATTTTTGTGTGTCTAAAAAATTGTATCTTTATTGAATTAACCTCGTAGTTCTATAGGTGTTTTTCTTGAGATTTTCTATGTAGACCACCATATCACCTATGCATAGATATAGTTTTATTTTTTTCCAATCTGCATGCTTTTCGTTTTCTATTTCTGCATCATGGTGATAACTAGAACCTCCAGTACTAAGGTGAAAGTAATAATAGAGTGGACACCCTTTCCCCTATCCCCATAAGATCAAAGCTATACTGCCATTCTGTGAGTTTCCACATGCAGTTCTGTCCATCCAAGTGGGAGCTGCATGTTGGTCCTGTCTCCTATCCACCATTGTCCACAATCTTCCAGTTAACCTTTTTTGGTTAAAAATGTTGTTGCATTCTATATACTTGATTCTTTTCTGTCTAGTTATTATATAAATTGTTGAGTTGAGGTGCTTCACTTAAAATTGTGGATTTGTCTATTTTCTTATTCGATTCTATCAGGTTTTGCTTCACTTATTTTGCAGCTCTATTGTTAGGGACATACACATTTTGTATTATTTTGTCTTCTTGATGGTGCCTTGGTGGTGTCTCATTATTAATGATTAATTATTTTCATCATTAGTAATGTCCCTCTGTCTCTTTTGATTTTCTTTCTCTAAAGTTTACTTTATCTGGAATTAATATAGCTGCTCTTGCTTTTCTTTGATTAGAGTTTGCATAATGTATTTTTTTAACATTTTTATATTCAAGCTGCCTACATTATTTTATTGAAGTGAGTTTTAGTACACCACATATTGTTAAGGAATATTTTTAAATTAACTCTGCCAAACTTTGTCTTTAGATTGATGTATTTAGACCATTTAGATTTAATGTAATTATCTTAGTTTGGGCTATTATGATAGAGTACAATGGACTAGGTGGTCTAAAGAACATTTATTTCTCATGACTCTGAACGCTGGAAATTCCAAGGTCAAGGTGCCAACAGATTTAGTATCTGGTAAGAATTCACTTCTTGGTTCGTAGACAGCCTTCTTCTCACTGTGTCTTCGCATGGTAGAAAGAGCAATGGAGCTCTCCGGAGTCTTGTATAACCTCACTCAGGAGAGCTCTACCCTTATGAGCTAATCATGTACCAAAGACCCCACCTCCTAATACTATCACATTGGGGATCAGGTTTCCCACATACACACTTTGAGAGGACACTTAATCTGTAGCAGTAATTATTCAGTTTCAGTCTTCTATTTTGGTTTTAGTTCTGTGTTTTTTATTTCTCTGTTTTATTTTTCTGGCCTTTTTAAATGGGTTACTTGAAAATGTTTTAGATTTCTACTTTATCTGTAGGGTTTTTGAGTGTATCTCTTTGTATAGCTTTTTTTAGTGGTAACTCTAGTTAGTTTATAATTTATGGCAGTCCTCTGATGTCATAGTGGGCTTCCACTGAGCCCTCCACTGAGGTTTTACCAGTTAAAGAAGGTCTTACCTCCCTAAGTTCCTTTACTTTCCACCATTTATGATATAAATTTCCTGATTATGGTTTTTACATATATTTAAACTGCATCATATAATGTCATAACTTTGCTTTAATCATCAACCATAAGTTGAAAACATAAAAGAAGAAAATGCATTATATTTATTCATATTTTACTTTCTGTTGCATTTTTCTACCTTCCTCATACATAGAAAACTTTCTCTGTGGAAACTTTGTATGTAGAAATCTTCCTTTAGCCATTTTTTTTAGTGTAGGTCTACTGGTGATAAAATTTCTTTTCTTTTAATCATTATTTGAAAATCGATTTATCTTTTACTTTCAAAGGACATTTTCACTACATGTAGAATTCTAGTTTTACAGTTCTTTTGGCACTTGAAAAATGTGCCAGTTTCTTCTGGCCTCCTCTCATGGTTTCTCATGAGGGATTTAGTGATTTAGATTCCCCCTACTCCTATGGGTAAGCAGTTGTTGCTCTTTTACTGCTTTTGATGATTTTGTTTGATTGTTTCTTTTTTAGTTTCCAGAGGTTTTACTATGATTTGTCTTGCTATGAATTTCTTTGCATTTATCCTATTTGGGGTTCACTCAGCTTCTTTTTTTTTTTTTTATTTTTATTTTTATTTTTTATTATACTTTAAGTTCTAGGGTACATGTGCATAACGTGCAGGTTTGTTACATATGTATACTTGTGCAATG
>NW_012120709.1:12901077-12905982 GCF_000951035.1 Colobus angolensis palliatus
GTTCAAAATGCAGAAATCACCGGTCTTCTGTGTCCTTCGCGCTGGGAGTTGGAGACTGCAGCTGTTCCTATTCAGCCATCTTGCTCCGCCCCCCGCTTCTTTTATCTATAAGTTATGTGTCTTGCCAAATTTACAATGTTTCTGCCATTATTTACTAAGTAGTTTTTCAGCTTTGACCTTATCTTCCTCTCCTTCTGAGGTTCCAATGGCACTAATATTTTAGTTTTTTAAAAAAGAAATAGTTTTTCAGGTTTCTGAGGCTCTGCTTATTTATTTACATTTTTTTCTCTCCACTATTCAAATTGGATAATTTCTTTTGATCTATCTTTCAGTTCATTTACTGATTGTTTCCTCACCCCTTTCCATTTTGTGGTCGTTGTTGTTGTTACTGTTGTTCCCAAGCCTTCCACTGAGGTTTTTAAAATTTTTTCAGTTATTGGCCAGGCGCGGTGGCTCAAGCCTATAATCCCAGCACTTTGGGAGGCCGAGACAGGAGGATCACGAGGTCAGGAGATCGAGACCATCCTGGCTAACATGGTGAAACCCCATCTCTACTAAAACAATACACAAAAAGTAGCCGGGTGACGTGGCGGTAGTCCCAGCTACTCGGGAGGCTGAGGCAGGAGAATGGCGAAAACCCGGGAGGCGGAGCTTGCAGTGAGCTGAGATCCAGCCACTGCACTCCAGCCTGGGTGACAGAGCGAGACTCCGTCTCAGAAAAAAAAAAAAAAAAAAAATTTGGTTATTACATTTTTTTTTCAGCTAAAAAGCTTCAATTGAGTCTTGTCATTTGGATTTTTCATTTGTTTCAAATATGTTCATAATTACTTATTGAAATGTTTTTATGATGATTCATTTAAAATCTTTCTCAGATAATTCTAACATTTCTGTCATCTTAATGGTAGAGTTTATGAATTTCCTTTTTATATTCAGTTTGAGCTCCTCTTTGTTCTTGGAGTAATCAGTAATTTTTGATTGACACCTTGACATTTTGGTTATTATGTTGTAAGACTCTGGATCTTATTTAAACCTCCATTTTACATTATTTCTTCTGACACCACTCTATTTGGGGAAGGCACAGCCTCATTACTACCAGTTAGGAGTAGGTGTCCAAGTTCTCTACTGGGCTGCCCCCTGACATTACAGGTAAGTGGGTGACTCATTAATGCTGGGTGGTTATGAGAGTTCTGACTCTTCATACGGTCTTCTATGGTATCATCCAAGAGAAACAGAGGGTCATCCTTTTTCTGTCTGGCAGGAAATGAAAGTCCAAGTTCCTTACATCGGTCTCCACTGGCATGGCTAAGAGAAGGGAAATTTGTTAGCTTGCAGCAGAGATGAAAGTCCTGGCTCCCTACTTATTCTTCTCTAATACTACTCTGGCAGTGAAGTTGGAATGCTTTTTTGTAGTCTAGTGAGAATGAAAGTCTAGTCTCTGCCTTTGTTAAACATGGCTGGGAGTGGGGCCACAATTTTTTTGCTTCTCTTCCCTTTTCTGTTTGGCTGGACTACAGCAGTTATCCAAACGGGCTAGGATGCCCCTTTCCTGGTTCTTTTGCCAGAGAAAGCAGGCCTTATTTGGGTTTATTTATTTATTTGTGTATGCCCATTAGAATTTCTGGGTTGCTGGCTTTTTTCTTTTTTCTTTTTTTTTGAGACGGAGTCTCGCTCTGTCGCCCAGGCTGGAGTGCAGTGGCTGCTGGCTTTTTTAACTCCAAGTCTTAGATACGAGAAGCATGGAGAATATTCAAGGAGGTCATCATCATGTTGTTCCTTGTTCCCAATTTCCTAGCTTATCTGCCTTCTTCTTGTCACTTTTCAGAGTTTTTCTATATTTAGTTTATGTATAATGGCCAGGATTTTTATTTGTGCTTGGTGAAAAGAATAGAAAAAGTACTTCTATTTACCTTCTTGATTGTGGAAATCAAGTGGATTCAGGTAATCTGTATGTTAACAACTCTAAAACTTGGATTAAAGAAGTTTAAGAATACCTAAGTAAATAGAGACATATACTGTATTCATAGATTGGAAGATTCAGTATTGTTAAGATATCAGTTCTCCCCAAACTGACTTATAAATTTAATGGAATCCCAGTCAAAATCTCAGCAGCATTTTTTAATAGAAATCAATAGGTGGATTTAAAATTCATATAAAGAAACAAAGAATTTACAATAGATAAATAATTTTTTACAAATGACAAAACTGAACAACTTACACTATTGTATTCAAGTCTTAAGATAACACTACAGTAATCAAGACAGTATTGGCAAAAGAATAGACATGTAGATGAAGGGAAAATAATAAAGACTCCAGAAATGGATCCACAGATTTATTGCCAGTTGGGTTTTATAAAAGCACAAAATGTGAATCAATGGAGAAGGAATAATCTTTTTATCAACTGGTGCTGGAACAATAAGACATGTATATAAAACAATTGATCTCAATTCTTACCTATACTATACACAAGAATTAGTTCAGAATAGATAATATAACTAACTGCAAACCCTAGGAATATAAAACTTATTAACAAAGACGTAGGGAAAATATTCATCACTATGTGAAGATGTCTTGAGTAAAGCACAAAATGCACAACCCATAAAAACTGATAAAATTTGGACTTTTTCAAAATTAAAACTTTTGCTTAATGCATAATCAGGATAATAAAAAGACAAGTAATAGGCTAAAAAGTATTTGCAAAACACATATTTGGGTAAAAGTCTTGTATGTAGAATATGTAAATAACTCTTAAAGCTCAATACTTAGAAATCAAATAAGCTCCCCCAAAACAGGCAAAAGATTTGAATAAACACTTCACCAAAGGAGGCATAGGATGACAAATAGGCATATGAAAAGAAACTCAGTCTCATTAGACATCAAGGAAATGCAAATTAAAATCATAGTGAAATACCACTTAGAACTTAGATAACTTTAAATGGCTTCAAAAAAAAAGAAAGAAAAAACTCATGAGAATATGGCGCAATTTGAACTGTATGTATTATGTTGGAAATGCTAAGTGGTACAGCAACTTCAGAAATCAGTGAAGTTAAATAATACCATGCAACCCAGTAAAATCACTCCTGGATATTTATTCAACTAAAGTGAGAACAAATGTTCATACAAAGACTTGTACGTAAATGTTCATAACAGCTTTATTCATTATTACCAAAAACTAAAACAGTCCAAATGTTTATCAACCAGTGAATAGAGGAGGAAACTGTGGGACACTCACAAATGGAATTCTACTCAGCAATCAAAGGAATCAATTACTGTTACATGTAACAATGTGGATAAATCTCAAAAGCTTTATGCCAAGTCAAATTAATCAAACTGCAATGATTACATACTCTATTAATCCATTTTCATGACATTTTGGAATAGATGTATGTACAGAAAGAAAAAATCTGATAGGTGGTTTACAGAGGCTTATGTAGGTGCACAAGGGAATTATTGGTTAATGGAAATGTTTGGTATCTTGATTATTATTATTATCTTGCCCTAATGTGCTTCTTGATTATTGTGGCGAGTCTTATGCAACTTCATGTGATTGTCATAACTTACATATTTATACACTATCAAAGTGAATATTAAACCTCAATTTAAAATATTCTAATAGTTACCTGGATCTCAGTATTATTGGAAAAGTGAATTTTACTGAATCAAAGTAATGAGCATAGAGTTTAAATCACGGTATTTGTAACCCTTAGTGTTCAGTACCTCATAAGTCCCTTAATAACTGTTGAATGAAGTTGTTGAATGGGGTATCAATCTTGCAATCTTGTAGTTGCAGCATCTTATAAGCAAAAGAATTATGGTTTAACTGAGTATACAGATAACTATTGGGAAAATAGTCCACATAGTATGAATCATTTTCAAAGTCAAAACACTCTAGGAGAGAAGTATCACTATAAATTATAAAGTTCTACTTCTTGTTCACATTTATATCAATGTGGCATTTGTACTGATTGATTCTTTTTTTTTGAAATTTACATGTCAAAAATAATTCATGAATGCAGAAGTAAATTTATCAGTCATTTAATAAACAGTATAACAAACTATCAAGAGATGTCTTTTAAGTACCTGGAATATTTTTAGCTCCACTGTGGCTTTCATGAGTGGAGCTATTTTTCATCACTGGGCTTTATTTTATTTTGTCATAGTACTGAAGTGTGAAAGTATTAACATTGATAGAGTAGAACATTGTATTAGGGTCCCTTAGCTCAAAGAGACTTGAATACATTTCAGTGAGGCAAGTGCCCGTTTGTTATCCTTGAGACTGTCAGTGAAGTCGTATATATGAATGTGAAACTGACAGTGTTAGCTGTTGATAAGTTATTCACTAGTAATTCAACAAATATTTACTGAGCTTCTTCTCTGTAAATTCTGTAACATGGGCCTCTAAAGACTTCACCCTAGGCATACATATCTGCTCAAGCTGTTTGCTGCAGTTGCACACTGCCATGTGTGGCTCTCTGGGTGACTTAACTGCTGCTGCTTATGCAAATTATGTTTTATTTTATGCCTGAAAGAACACAAAGGAGAAAAATGTCAAATTCGTCTCCACCAACATAAAAAGCATTTAATGTGTGTCCAGGAACTCCTGAAAGTTACTAAGGGGACATACAATGTGATAGAAGTTAATGGGCTTTGGGATAAAATCAACTTGAATCTAAATTCCAAGCTATGTGACTATACTTTGCTTCTCTACTTCTTCTCTACTTCCCAGTTTCCTCATTGAAAGATGGAAAGAGAGGAAGAGAGAGAGAGAGAGAAGGTGGGGTATGGAGAGAAAGGATACATAAACTAAAATGGAGGGGGACAAATCTTAGTTCCCTTGTGACATGAAAGGGAACACTAAGCTCTATATCTTTAGTGTTTTACTGAGCAAAGATAAGCATTCCCAGTAGA
>NW_012120709.1:12906032-12934606 GCF_000951035.1 Colobus angolensis palliatus
AGGGAGGGAGAGAGAGAGAGAGGGAATGATTACATCTTCCACATGGTTTTGTAAGTGTCAAATATGTGATATTTTCAAAATGTGTGTGAAAGTATAGAGCATGAGCAATAAATTATAGTTCTGTTTCCCTAGGCATAAACTGTGAGTTAAATAGAGATAGTTTCTATCTTTGTGGGTCTTATCATTTGGAACCTGGATTAATAACATGAATATACCTTGAGGAACATAGGTAGACCACAGGAACTGTCTATAAATTACCTTCTCAGAGATATATTCCCCATCTCTCTAGAATAATCCCCTTGTTCATGTAGTTATTTCTGAACCTGATAAATTCTTGCAGGACCTCAGCCAACTTCCTGGATTCTATTGACTCAGAGGAGGCCCTGACCCAAGGTCTTTTGAACTGGAACAGTCAGTGGTGGAAGTTGTATGATGTGAAATCTGGAAGCTCTTTTGGCTATTTCATCCTCCCAAAATTCCATGAGCTAATCTGGTAGGATTTCTGCCACTTTTGACCATAGTTAAAACTTCCCTAATTTATAGATAGGAATTATTTAACATAGATGTGACATTTTCAAAGCTTGACCTTTGGAATAATGGAGTAGAGATTGGCTTGGAGTGAAGAAGCTGGCCTAGGGAGTGTATGTGAATTTCCTAGGTCACAAAGCAAGTTCTTTTAAGAACTTTATGACTAGTTTTACACCTTGAGATGTTTATTGTACAATACTGCAGTCCATCATGTGATGGCATACCAAAAATATCTAGAACAGGGTATATTATGGCTGAAATAAATTAGGAAAAAAAATAGAAAGCTTTCCCTCCAGCTGACTTGGATGCCATAGATTTGCTTCCTCAAGGTTATATTGTGAGAAACATTGGCCTGTAGAGGAGCATGAGAAATCATGTATCTCTTATGCCAAGGTTTTCTATAATTGATTCCCATTTAATCACTGTGTGACTTTTTTCTTATAGTGTAAGATGTTGAAAAATATTAAAGATACAGAATTAACAGGATTTAATGATTGAATGTGGATAAAAGAAGAAATGATATGCGTATTTCTTGCTTGGATTGAAACATCAAAATATTCTGAGATAAAGTACACAGATGGGGCAGGTTTGGGCTTGAACAGTATCCCTCCAGTCATAACTATGTTCTTTTTGTGAACACTACTCACTTTCCCATCCTTGGAAGGTAATGCTTGTAGTATGTTACTTGCTTCTCTGGGTCATACTTTATTTGAACAAGGATGAACATTTGACTCAGACAGAGTTCAAACTATTATTTTTATATGAAATTTGGACCTCGACTTAAACTGCACTTGCTGCTGAAACTAAGAATATATAAATTCAAAGGCAGAAAGCACCCTCATCTGTAATATACGGGAGAAACCAAGGAAGCTGGTCTTTAGAGTGCGAAGAGGAAGGTATGCATAGTGAAGCGGAGAAGACACAGAGAGAGAAAGAGAAGATATCCAGTTGTCTTGGTTTCTGCCAGCTTTTCTGTTCCTGGCTTTGACCATTGGTTTGTCTGGCAGTTCTCATTATAGTCTCTGTAAAATATATACTATATTCTTGAGAGGTAAAGGTGAACTTGTCCAAGGACTGATTTCTTGCAAGTTGGACACAGAAGAATGTTGGCCTCCTGCAAACCTCCACGGAAACCCTTTATGACCTAGGACTGGAAGCAAATTAACCTTACCCAAGAGCAAGGCTTGGACACAGCCCTGGTCACACCAGGAGTGGGCTTCCCAATTAATCACCAACACTGTTGTATAAAACCTTGCTGCTGGGATACTGGCACAGTGGCTCACGCCTATAATCCCAGCGCTTTGGGAGGCCTAGGTGGGCAGATCATATGAGGTCAGGCGTTCGAGACTAACCTAGCCAAGATGGTGAAATCCTGTCCCTACTAAAGATACAAAAATTAACCAGGCGTGATGGTGGGCGCTTGTAATCCCAGCTCCCCGGGAGGCTGAGGCAGGAGAATTGCTTCAACCCACAAGATGGAGGTTGCAGTAAGCCGAGATTGTGCCACTACATTCCAGCCTGGGTGACAGAGCAAGACTCCGTCTCAAAAAAAAAAAAAAAAAACTTGTTGCTAGATTGCCGTATTATATGACCGCACCAAAAAGTTGGACCCATCTAGTCTGGGATCACATTAGAAGACAGGCTGGTTCCCACCCCAACATGAATACTGAGTTGGCAGGAAGATAACACAACCCAAGGACTAAAGGCCTTTCTCTCTAGTCTGTCACTTGTATTTGTTTTCTATGTCTGTACTGACCTAGAATGCTATGGCAACAGGGAACTGGCTCAGCAGCCATTGCTTCTTCGTCCAAGAGCTTTACCCTGCTGAATACTGCCTCATCAAACCTGTTGTGTTCTTGTCCATTAATTTGTCATCTTTTTTTTGTTTGTTTTTTGAGATAGGGTCTTGCTCTGTCACCCAGGCTGGAGTACAGTGGTCCAATCATAACTCACTGCAACCTTGACGTCCTGGCTCAAGGGATTCTCCTGCCTCAGCCTCCCGTGTAGTTGGGAACACAGGTGTGTGCCACCATGGCTGGCTTATTTTTATTTTAATTTTTGTACAGATAGAGTCTTGCTTTGTTGCCCAGGCTGGTCTCACACTCCTGGGCTCAAGTGATCTGCCCACCTTGGCCTCCCAAATTGCTGGAATTAGAGGTAGGAACCTCTATGCCTGGCCTGTTGTTGTTTTTTTGATATTTCTTATATCTTCCTCTTTTTGCTTAACATACTTTATGGTTTCTATTATTATCTGACAAAAGATTAAAGAGAGCAGGGCATAAATATAAATGTCTACTCTCATATTCCACATTTAGTAAAGGTCACTCCTATCGATAGCTATGAGTAACTCAAGACAAGAAAATTTTTAACTCTTGATAGTTATGAAAGCATATAGAATAGATGTCCTTACGTGCTTCTTTTTTTTTTTCTTTTGAGACAGCGTCTTGCTGGAGTGTAGTGACGTGCTCTCGGGTCACTGCAACCTCCGTCTCCCAGGTTTAAGCAATTCTCCTGCCTCAGCCTCCCGAGTAGCTGGGAGTACAAGCACGTGCCACCATGCCCAGCTAATTTTTGTATTTTTAGTAGAGACGGGTTTCACCATGTTGGCCAGGCTGTTCTTGAACTCTTGACCTCATGATCTGCCTGCCTCAGCCTCCCAAAGTGCTGGGATTATAGGCGTGAGCCACCGCACCTGCCCTATGTGCTTCTTTACAGCGTTTTCTTGCATTGTTCCTTAACTGATAACATGAAACCATGAATCGAGGAGGTACAAAGTTATCTGCATGGATTGGCACTTCCACCAACATCACAGAAATGATCAGGATTTAGAGCTCTTTTTCTAGTATTAAGACATCTAGTTCACTTCATGTTGAGCTTTGATCCTGGGGCTCCTCAGTGTCCCCTAATTCTATGAAATACTACCACACTGACTATGAAACCTTAACGTGGTTACATCCCAATATGTAAGCAGGGCATCCTTCATGCATTTGCTTCATCTCTTGTGAAGTTCCTCAAGGGTATACTTTATCCAAGTAAGTATTTTATCTTTTAGGGCTACCTCTACCTTTTGACATTAGGATAACTTCTTTATGATCAATAGTACTTGTCATCTTAGTTTGTTCCTTCTGCTGCATAAAATGCCTTAGACTGAATAATCTATAAACAACAGAAATTTATTTCTCACAGTTCTAGAGGCTTGGACTCCAAGATCAAAGCACCAACAGCCTCAGTTTCGGGTGAGAACCTGTTGCTCACAGATGGCAACTTCTCTGCAGGGTATAAGGGACCTCACTCAACTCAAGCCTCTTTTTTTTTTTTTTTTTTTTTTTTTGAGATGGAGTCTTGCTCTGTTCCCCAGACTGGAGCACAGTGGCGCGATATTGGCTCACTGCAAGCTCCACCTCCCGGGTTCAGGCCATTCTCCTGCCTCAGCCTCCTGAGTAGCTGGGACTACAGGCGCCTGCCACCACGCCTGGCTAATTTTTGTATTTTTAGTAGAGACGGGGTTTCACTGTGTTAGCCAGGATGGTCTCAATCTCTTGACCTCGTGATCCACCCGCCTCGGCCTCCCAAAGTGCTGGGATTACAGGCGTGGCACCCGGCTTCAAGCCTCTTTTATAAAGGCACTAATCCCATTTGTGAGGGTGGAGCCCTCATGACTTAATCACTCACCGAAGGTCCTTCTCAATACTATCATATATTAAGTTTCAACATATAAATATTGGGAGGACACCAGCATTTAGATAATAGCACTCCTTTTATTACTTTCATGGTAGATATTTTGGATAATTCATCCACATGTCAATTTTGGTTCTATAACCTAAGTGGCTGGACTGGTACCAGTTCAACACTCATCAGAGACTGGTAGAATTTCCAAGGTGCTGGCCTGTGGGCAGAGGCTGAGGATTCCAAATGATGGACTCTCCAATTTTAAACAAATATCACTGCTTTCTTATTTAAAAATGGTTTATGTAAAAAGTAAAAATTATAAGATAGAGTAGAAATTTTTAAATACTTTAAATCTTACTAAAAGACATGAATTGGTTGAATTTTAAGGAAAAAATGTATGTTCTTGCAGTCTCTTACTAATTGCTTCTAGAAATCTACTTTTCCTTTGAATTCATTTTCTTTCTTGCTGTTCATTCTAGAGTTCTTAGCTGATAGTCTACGGGAAGTAAATGCTTTTCGTCTCTCTTGTTTGCTCTAAAAAGTCTTTGTTTTCCCTTCAACCCACTTATCAATAATAATTTAGCCTGGTATAGAACAATAATTGTTTCACCATTTTGATGATAATACTGTATGATTTTCTGTCATTTTCTGTTTTGCATGAGAAATATACCATCCATCTTTTGGTGTTTCCTTTGGCTTTTTATTATGATAGGTTTTTTTTTTTATGTGTTCTTTGGGGTTGGGTCTGTTTGTTTGTTGTTTAACTAAGGGAATCATTAGACATGGTTTGAGGGTTTTTTCTCTTTTTTGGGGAGGGGCTTTGTTTTGTTTAAATACCTTGACATCTACTTCCAAGGATTCAACCTTTCATTAAATTAAAAAAAAGTACATGGTTAATCATTTGAATATTACTATTTCTTCTAAAAATTACTCTATGTAACTTGGAGGTTTTTGACTCTATTCTTCATGTCTCATAACTACTTTTTCATATTTCCAACAAATTAAAAAAATTGCTGTGCTGCTTTCTGGGTGATATACTCAGATCTGTTTTCTTTTTTTAAAATTGTATTTTTTAGTATATATATTTACGAGTAACAACAAGTTATTTTGATATGTATGGTTAAATGATTACTATAGTCAAGCAAATTAACTTGCATGTCACCTTCCATCATTACTTCTTTTGTGTGTGTGTGTGTGATAAGAGCATCTAAAATTTACTGTCTTAGCAAATTTCAGTAAATAATACAATATTATTAATTATGGTTCTTATGCTGTACATTAGATCTCTAGACTTATTTATCCTGCATAAGTCTGTACCTTTGACCTACTCGTTCCCATTTCCTGCCCCTCCCTGCTGCTGGTAACCACTGGTCTATTCTGTTTCTATGCATTCGAACTTTTTAAGGATTCTGCATACAGGGAGATCACACAGTATTTTTTGTCTATGTCTGGCTTATTTCAGTTTGTATGATATCTTCCAGGTTTATCCATGTTGTTCTAAATGGAATTATTTCTTCTATGTATGGCTAAATAATATTCTATTGTGTGAGATATATAAATACATGTGTATATCTCTCATAATTTTTTATTCATTTATCTGTCTATGAACACCTAAGATTGTTTCTATATTTTATTATTTATTGTTGTTGTTTTTGAGACAGGGTCTCACTGTCTCCCAGGTTGGCATGCAGTGGCACAATCATGGCTCACTGCGGCCTTGAACTCCTGGGCTCAAGGAATCCTCCCATCTCAGCCTCCAAAGGAGCTGGTACTACAGGAGTGTGCCACCACGTTTGGTTAATTTTTTATTTTTTGTAGAGACAGGGTCTTGTTTCCATATCTTATCTATTATGAACAATGCTCCAATGAATATGGGAGTGCAGATATCTCTAGGAGGTAATAATTTCATTTCCCAAAAGTATATACACAGCAGAGGGATTGTTGAGTCATATGGTAGTTTTATCTTTAATTTTTTGAGCAATATCTATACTGTTTTCTACAATAGCCATACCAATTTACACTTCCACCAACCGTGTACAGGCATTCTCTTTTCTCCATATCTTTGCCAACACTTGTTATCACAACTTTTTGATAGTAGCTATCCTAACAGGTATAAAATGATAATTCACTGTGGTTTTGATTGGCATTTTTCTGATGATTAGTGATGCTGAGAATCTTTTCATATTCCTGTTCACCATTTGTATGTATTCTTTGGAAATGTATTCATTCAGGTCCCTTGTCCACTTTTTAATTGGATTATTTGATTCTTTTACTATTGAGTTATATGAGTTTTTTTATATATTTTGAATATTAATCCTTTATCAGATACATAGTTTGAAAATATTTTCTCTTAATCAGTAGTCTGCCTTTTCATTTTTTCAATTGTTTCCGTGGCTGTGCAGAAACTTTTTAGTATGATGTAGTCTCACTTGTCTATTTTTGTTATTGTTGCCTGTGTTTTTGGTGTCATATCCAAAAAAACATTGCCCAAACCAGTATCAAGTAGCTTTTCTCCTATGTTTTCTTCTAGAAGTTTTTGGTTTCAGTTCTTAATTTTAGGTATTTGAACCATTTTGAGTTTTTTGTGAATAGAGGAAGATAAATGTCCATTCTCATTTGTGTGTGTGTGTGTGTGTGTGTTTCTGTCTGTCCGTGTGGATATCCAGTTTTCCCAGTACCATTTATGAAACAGATTACCTTTTCCCCATTGTGTATTCTTGGTGACCTTATTGAAAATTGGTTGGCTGAGATGTGTAGTGTTTTGTTCCGTTAAATTATGTGTTTGTTTTTATGCCAATACTATACTGTGTTGATTAGTGTGGCTTTGTAATATAATTTGAAATCAGGAAATGTGATGTCTCCACTTTGTTTTTCTTAAGACTGTTTTGGCTATTTAGAGTCTTTTGTGGTTTCACATAAATTTTAGAATTTTTTTTCTATTTCTGTGAGAAATGCCATTGAAATTTTCATAGAGGTTGTGTGTTATTTTGGATAATATGGACATTTAACAGTATTAATTCTTATAAATCATTATATCTTTCCTCATATCTATTGTTCAATTCAGTAATTCCCACCTGAGGCGTATCAACACTACTGCTTACTAAATCAGAGTATTATTTTTTAAGTTTCAATCATTATATTGGCATTTCTGGGTTTTCATTTCACTGTACTTTGAATCTGCCATTTTTGTCTCATTAATTCTATTCTTTTATATTTCTGCAGATTTTGAAATTGTTATCTCAAAATCTCTTTCCAACTGCTCTGTTATCTCTAGTTCCTTGGGCTTGACTCTTACTTACAACAGCTATCTCACGGCAGTAGATTCACTGTGATCTTTGTAATTTTGTCTCTGGGCTCATCTTCATTGAAAATTATCTTCTTCAGGCACCTTTTGTGAGCCATGATAATGGAGATATCCCTGTGAAATAGTTTCATGTGAGATTGCTAATATTCTTTGAGATTCATTATTTCTAGCTCATTTTTATATTAATTTATTTGCTTTAGGTTTCAGCATCTCTCACATTTTAACCCAGACTTATGGCTCAACATTTCATTCTGAGTAAACTACCATTTCTGTTACTACCAGAGCCCTGGCCATGCAGCTTTGTGCTACGTCCTTGGACTAGAGAGCTGCAGCTTCCAAGCCCCCATTCATGGATGAGACAAATATTCCTAGGCTCCCATCTTGATATTTCTAGATAACCTTCTGAACATAAAACGTGTAGCCTGATGCTCATCTATTCAATCTGATCATTAGAACTGCTAACTCAAAGTCTATATATTGGATTTGCCTAGACCTTAGGCCTTAGAATTTTAACTCCTCCCTCCTTATAAGTTACCTCTTAAATTCTGACACTAAGTTTTCATCTCGATTGTGTATTTTATAAAACAAAGTTTACTTTATCTACTATTTGGTAAGCATGAGGAGAAAGAGGAAATTTTCCTTTTCAACTCAGGCCATAGCAATGAAAGTCTCTGTGATAACCTCTGTCAATTTCCCACTGACATCTCTCATTCCTTAGATAAAATTACCTACATTTGTACTCAACTGTTTATTGAATAAAGCCACCATTGCCTGGTGTTACTTAGTCAATGAAAGCTGAAAAAACTGAGAGGAGTATATTCATGGCATACTTGATATTTTTTGGTAAGGCAATTTGTTTAGATAGGAGGACATAAGTTTGATTATGGCCAGATATATAAGATGGTAAGCTGGCTGCTGGCAATAAATTGATTTCCCAATAGTCAATTGATCGATTAACATTTGTAGCTACATTCACAGAAGTTAATATTTTTCATTAATTGTTAAGATAGTTTAATGCAACTGAAATTTTGATGGTGTCATTTTTCACCTCATGTTTTATTTTAATGGAAGGTAAAGCACCATTTGGATGGGTTCTAGATAAATCACAGGTGACATAAAATGGACATAATCTATGAATAATAGGTTAAAAATAATGTTGATCATTATCATTAAGGTAAGGCTACTTGCTTCTAATTATTTTCTATGTGTTTTTAAATGATTTTTAACAAGTTCAGCATTTGTTGATCCATTTTGTGGAAATAATTTTTGTGGAAAAGCAAAATAGTTGCCATTACATATTTCATAGACCTTGTAAACAATAAATATCTGCACTCACAATGTTTTTCTAATAAGGTGCCAAAGTACTTCACGATCAAATATGCCACTATTAACCTTGTTTTGCATGGGGAAGTTAAACTTTAGAAGACTAAATGTAATATTCAAGTGTACATAGCAGATCAGTACCCAAGAGAGAAAATGAGCCCTTCTTGGGCTTCATCCTGTGCTCTGGCCTGAACACAGCATATTATCAGCATAAATCTATTCAGAACATCCAGGGCATTCATTAACTAGGTCATGTGGATGTGCCTGGAATGTACAGTGATGTTACTGAGCACTGCGGAATCACAAACAGCAACACTGAGTTAAACAGACCATGAAATTTCAAATCTCTGAACTGATAAATACATGTGGCAAAGGGAAAAGGAGACAAAGTTGAGAAGGGCATCTCCTCATTCTGCTAAATTGCAAACTTTATGAAACCTTTATTTGATTATTTATAATCTCTGCTTAATCATAATGAAGGGAGCAAACACATTGAAATCATCACATAGAGGTATTGACAAGCAGATATTTTTACTATGTTCAAACAATGAAGGAAAGGTTTTGATAAAGTGAGGCCTTGGTTTGCAAATAGGCATGGCCATCCTGTTCCCCAATTGTTATCAACTGTTCTTTAGGTAAGCTACCAGTCAATCGAAGAGAATAAAGTTGGTATTTGAAAGCTCATTTTAATTTTTTGCCGTGCTTCTCACCAGCTTTACATGCTTTGAGCAAGCCGTTGGACTAGCAATATTATACATCTTCATTTGGTCAGATGTATTCTTCTGTAAAAAGAAATGCCAAATATTAATTTAAGATTTTAACATATTTGTATATATATTGTACTTTAATAAAAACCTTGGTTTATTTTTAAGTGACAGCACTTTCTTTTGTGAAATTTATATAGTATGATTCAATTTTATTAAAAAAATAAAAAAGGTATATTCACATCTATGACACATTATTGTGCATGAATGGAGTAAGCTGTAGTAGAATAGATACCAACGTGAGGATTTATGACTTCTTTGGAGGAGTGGGATGAAGAAAATAATTGAGACATTTAAAGAAAATGATCTTTGAGTAATGTATGTGTATACACACACGCAGATGTATTAACACAGATGTATAATTGCACACATATATGTACATACAAAATGTATGTATATATTTAAACAATGTATATACACTGCTTTTATTAATCGTAACACATATACCTGCAACCTGATTCTAGAGTAGAGGTATGTGTTTGAAATATTTTCATGTTAACACATAGAGATTTACCTCCTTTTTGGAATCTGGTACTTAGTTCCCATGTTATTAATTTTCTTAAAGGCACATGTAAATAGCAGATCTGAAATACAAAACTAAACAGTCTGGATTCAGCATTCCTGTTGTTAAAACTGTAGTGAAGCTTTCCAGTTGCTGGTTTCTTGGTTATTGTTCTTTATATTGATTTTCTTCATGCACTTTGCGCGACAGGAGTTTTTTTTTTTTTTGGACTTTTCTTTTCCTCATCGTACCTTTTCTTTGCATTTTGTCTTTAAAATTTTTATTTATTCCATGTACCGCAGAACTTAAAGTATAAAAAAAAATCTATTTATTCATACATAATAGAGGTACATATTTTTAAGGTACACGTGACAATTCAATAATTCATATAGTTTGTGAAACCAAATAAATGTAATTGGGATATCTATTAGCTTAAATATTTGTCTTTGCTTTATCCTGTATATATTCAAATTATTCTCTTCTAGCTATTTGAAAATATACAATAGATTATTGTAAACTATCATCACTTTACTTAACTTTCAAATAATAGGTCTTATTTCTTCTATGATATCAAATTGTGTATTTGTACCTATTAATCAACCTTTCTTCATCCCCTTCTATTTCTTCTTTTTCCTTATATTTTTCTCTTCTCTTTTCTTTTTTCGTCCTTTGTTTCTCTTAACTTCTTTTCATATCTGTTATTTTGATGTTTTGCCTTCACCAAGATACTGTTCATAGTTGAAAATCAGATATTACATTGGTATTTGGGGGTATTCTTCTTTTCTAGCATCACAAAACCATGTTCTTGCTCAGCAGTAGCCTGATGCAAGTCCTAGCTGACCAGCTATCGCTGCTCCCTTCTAGTAACTCAGACAGAAGTTTGATGGAGGTCACAGGCCCAGTAAAAATTTTTAGCCTCCAAACTAGGGCAGAATCATGTCCGTGTGAGCCTGGCTTTGTTTATGAGCTATTTGTAGGGTTCTTTGGGTCCTAGTTCTCTGCCTGTGCAGGAGTTGAATTATTGACCACGTCTGCTTTGATTCTGGTTGAGAAGTTGTGCATATCTTCAATTTCAGCACCTTTTACCACTCTCTCCTTTCCAAAGCAGTTATTATCATATTTATTTTGGCAGATGTAGACCAGTAATGGTCTCAAAATGAGTAGGCAACTTTATCGAGGGCACCTTGTTAGTAACAGTCAGATCCAGGTATTTAATCCTTAGCAGAACAACTTGAATCTGTGTCAGTCTACTCTATTACACATTCTTCCTTGACACAGATACTAAAGTGTGGATCCTGTGGGCCAGGTCTCTGGAATGCCACAAGTTAATCCATTCTTCAAATTCAAATGCATCTCATATAGTATCTGTGGAAAGATTCCTTACTTCATTGCTTTTCTTTGCTTCACTGCTCACAGGGAAGGCACTGGCAGCTCTTTCTAAGGAGAAAGATGGTAAGATGATGAGATTGAAAATCAGGGTGAAAAACTGAGTAGTGTCATACACACATAGATTTAGCAAAGGCAATGTGAATTTATTAAGCTCTTTCCTCTAGGACAGGTTAGAAAAGATTGATTACATTAGTGGGATAATCTTAGCAGCAGTATGTGAAAAGACTACCCAGCTCAGCTAGTCTTCACAGCAGCCCAGAAGGGACATGTCAGAAAGGGAAATAACTCTATGGAGTACCTGTGTGGCCAGGTATCTTTAAGAAATTTTGCAATTATTAATTTACTTAATTTTCTAAAGAACATTAGGAGTTGGGTATTTTAGTGCTGAATTGCTATCATTGAAAAAAAAATAAGAGTCTCAGAGAGATTAAGTAATTTTCTCACTGTCCCACAGCATAGTAATAGAAAGCCCAGGTTTCCCTGATAACATACCAGGACTTTCTCTTTTTTACTATCTAAATTCCCTTTATCTACCTTCTTACCAGGCAGCTGATAAAAGACCTCTACTTTATGAGCAATTAGCTTAGTTTAACAAATGCTTTCCTTATCTTAAAAAGGAACTACATTCTCTATTAATATTGGTCTTCGTTGCTGAACTAGACGCAAATAGAGGTTTCAGTGTAAAGAAACCTTTCTCATGTTGACCTTCTGTGGCAACAGATCCTGCAACTACCACCATAAAGATGGAACATGACCTAGGCTGGGCAAATTATAGTTCTTATCACCTGGACACAGTGATTGATTAAAGAGCTGGGTAGATCCATCACCCCCATGGGGCCAATTTGAGCTCTTCCTTAGATATGACAGGATATATGATGTGATATGATATTACATGATATGATATGATAGAGAGAAGACCTATGTCTCCTGGAATCAGAGCAACTTAAGGTCATCCTATCAGGTCATGGACGAAATTCATGTGGAGTTGAAGAGAACAAAGCCAGTAAACTGAGAGAAGCATAAGTGGATGATAGACAGTTTTCTAGTCCCTATGACCAAGCATCGGTAAGAATAAACCTCCTCCTGCCTGTCCATGATTGGATTATGCAAGACATTAAAGTTTGCTAATGCAATTTTGAGTTGAATTTACATTATCTGCAACCAAAAACAACTTTGACTGAGACAGCTTATTTCAGAAAAGAGCAACAAATTACAAATGAGACATCATGGTTCTTTTGCTCATGGAATATTTTGTTTTTGTTCCTCTCCTCTGCCTCCCACTAAAAGAAGAGCAGTGATAGAAGACATTTAATAGCGATGTCCCATGGCATCTGTAAGTGGCATACCTTCTACAAATTACATCAGAAAGTGCAAACTCAGCACACCCCTCAAGTTATACAAATAAGAAAATGCTGTGGAATTTGTGTATGCTTTCTTTATGACATAACTAAGGACTTGGCAGGAGTGAGAAAGAATAGATTTCCCAGAGTTGTTCAGTGTCCTCTCCAATATTTCTGATTCAGGGAGTCAGCATGGTGGGCAAGAGAATCTTCACTAACCATTAAACAACCCCACGCGTTAAGCTACCAGGGTCTGATAGTTGTTTTTTTCTGTTTCACTTTTAAAAATAAATGCCTTTGGTTTCCCTTGAAAGGAACCATGGGGGACAGTACTGAGGGTGGTACAATTCTGTCCCCTGCTGCCTCAGCAAACACTGAGTGCCTGTGGAAGGAAGTTGTCAGTGGTGACTCTGAAGATGGGACATTATCATGGATGCCAACCAAGGACTACTTTAACGTGGGCAGAGGGGGAAATTCAGAAATAAGAAGTTTCAGCAATTCCAGCAGTGACCTATGTCAATCAGGGGGACTCATCTCTCAAATGGAAGTGGCTCTTTCCTTTATGAAACTCTCTTCTTCTTTGAAATATGCCTGCTTCCCATCTCATTCCTTTAAAGCCTTTCTCCGATATTAACAGATTTATTATTTTGTTACTCATTCAATTCTGAAATAATGCAATCATTTATTCTCAACTTCCAGTGGAGAAGTGAATAGCCAGTGAATAGTGGAGTCTTCCCTGGCTTGGCCCTCAGGGATGTTCACTCTTCAGTTCACTGTTCCCTGGACTTTACCCCCATAACACTATTAGAAGACTTCTACCATAGGGGCCAAAGAAGAGTTAATTATCTAATACAATAAACATTGCTTTTTATATTTGATTTGAAATCGTAGAGAAGATTCCCTCCTAGGAAATCTCCTTTGAAATTGGTAACTCTCCCATGGTGTTCTATTTCTGTGGTCAATCCTCAGATTAACTTACTAGACTCTTTGTTGTCTTCTAAACATCAGGGTTTCCCTAACATCGTTTTAGGACATTCTTTTCACTCTGTTATCTCCCTGTGCTATCCTATTTTTATGACTCCAAAGCTCTCATATGAACTCCAGGTCCTTATGTCCAAGTGCCTACTGAATATTTTTAATTTAAAATTTTCTAGCAGAATATCAAGCCCAGTTTGTTCAAAAACTCAAACTCATCATTTCTTGAACTACCTTGAAATTCTTTCTTGTCCAATATTTTCTATTTAAATGAATTATAATACAAAATAATCCAAGATCTTTCATTTTCTATCATCTCAAACCTATTAAGGCCTTTCACTGTTACTTTTAAGTAATCCTAGAATTGGTCCTCTCTTTTAAACTCCTGCTGCTATCTTAGATCACATCTTCATCATTTCTATTCTCAATTACTTTCATGACTTAACTGATTTCCAACCTTTAGTTTGTCTTCTATACAGCTTCTAGTGTGAGTTTTCAAAAATAGAAATCTAATCAGGTTTCTCTTGTTCTGGAATATTTTTAATGGTTCTCACCATCTTTAGTATAAAATTCAGACCTGTAGTATAGTGTTCAAAGCTCCTCATTTGTTGGTCTCTGCCAGTCTCTCCAATCTCATCTCTGACTTCTCTCGCTGCACTTTACACTCTGACAATTGAAGTCCCCCGACCACTTTAGGACTCTGTCCCATGGAGAAGGAACAGAGCACAGACTTTTGTTTCTCACTATTTTCAGGTGAAGAACTTGTTCTATTTTTTGTGAGTGTTTTTCTGTATTCCAGAATAACTTCCAAAATGTAATGTGTTGATTCTCAGAAATTCTCTGTGAATATCCAAATAGCTCTGGAAAGATATTATTATAAATCAATAAATGCTATTCTAATTCTGTTGGAATATGTTAATAGGAAGGTTATATATATACACATATATATATACACATATATATAAAATAGCATTTTGAATACTTCAGTTGTATAAATTTGTAAAATTCATTCTTTGTGATCAGCATCATCACCAATAAACAAAAAAGGAGGTGAAATGAAATAATTGGAGAAATAGGCCACGGCAATGGACAAGTCTTGGTTAAATGTGCTTTGGAGGAACTTCCTGAAATGGGGAGGAAGATCGTCTGAAAATGAGATAGAGATCCACATCTGATTTGTAATTTTGAACCTAATAGTTTATTATTTATATTTGAGAGTATCCTAAATCTGCTATTAACAGCTAAAAATAAATACAAGAAAGTACAATCATTATTTCAAAGAAGCAAGTTATAGTTGATAAAGATTAAAATGTTAAAAATTGTTTGAATTTTAGGCAACTGAGAATAACAGAACAACTTATTAATAACAATAATAAAGTTAAAAATTATAGAGTATTTGCTATAACCTAAGTATATTCATTTAAACTTCACAACTTTCATAGATTAGGAAGCGGACCTTCAGATAAGTAAAATTGTATCGGAAAGGTCCTCATAATTCACAGTGCCAAATCTAGATTTTCCCTACTTCCCCAAACGCCACTTATAAGATAATTTGGTTATTATTCATCCCCTGATGAATGCAGAAAAACCTCTGTGGGTAAGTAGAGATAACTGTGAGAAGCAGAAGCAAAGAAAAGAGCTAGCAGTAGTGAATGTTGAACTTTATGTGCTAAATAGGTGTGTGCCCATTTCTGATACAGCCACTCTGAGACAAGGGCTATATCATTCATGAATTGGATCTTATGTCCATTGCTGTATTTTTACTTCTCCAGTTTTTAAGAAATTTAGGCTGTGGTTCACATTGTGTATTCGAAAGATAGAACACCTTGCTAACTAGACAAACAAAAGCTTTGTTCTAAAAATATACTTTCTTTATAGCAGAAGTAACCTGCAGAGAAGCAGGATGCCTGAAGAGAGATGGATCTCTGCTTACTGTCTTTAGAACAGAAATAGTGGTTTTCAACTTCACAACTCTGAATTGAGCCCTCCTTTCACATCTTCCCTGTACCAGTGCAGAATTGATCTGAATAATTCTCTTTTTATCTTTGACATTTTTTGTGTGGCTTGAAAAAATAAATTTGCAATAGAGGTGAAATGGAAAAATTATCCTTCACTTCCTACTCCAAACCGAGGATAAACAATTATTCTTGGAAATTCCACCATAGAATTGAATTCATTGTACTGTGTGATTTGCACCTTTTAAGCTTTTACATGATGTGGCATTTTTATTTAGCAGCAATCCAAAAGGGACCACGAAATAAATGAGCTCCCTGGTTTTGCAGCATTTTATAATTCCAATATGAAAGTTTTAGCATTATTACTAACCGAAGAATCCGAAAGGAAATTCACAGGATGTCACCTCTGGGTTTTCGAGTGTTTTTAATCCATGCAACTCTTCCTTCCAAACTTTTTCTTCAACTTCTCATGAGAAAGTTAGCATATAAAGTTCTTAAAAGCTGTGCTCCCCTTACTGAAATGGAGATGAGAACCACGGTGGGAGAATGCATCTTTCTCCCTCTAGAGTGTTTTGCACTTGTAGTGGTCTCTGGAGGAACTCAGCAGAACTCCCAGTGTCAAGGAGCACATATTACTAAACAATGGACCTCAGAAATTACAATAGAAGAAAACTACAGATCATTCTACGTACTTTGTTCCCAGACTTACAATATTCCCAAAAGCTTTTCTAATATATGGTCAAGTGGCTGTCTGCTGGAATATTTTCAGAGCTATAATGTTTATACCTAACCTCTTGTATTTATGTCCAAATCTACTAGTAGATTTTGGCTTATTCTGAGCAGTAGCTGCTAGATCTATCTTACGGTACACACTAAATCTATTCCTTCTTCCATAGTTCTTCTTGACATTATGCTACTTGGAAAGTCATCCCTTATCAAAATCAAATTTCATTAATTATTTTAGTCGTATTACATCCAATATTTAATTGTGTAAACCCCTCTTTATTCTAGCTATTCTTCCCCAGAATTGCTTCTGTTATAAATGCTCTTTTTGAATAGACTTCCTAGAGTAGAAGAGAAAGCTCCAGATATGATCTGATGGGGGTAAAATATACTTGGATATTACTTTCCTGAATATGGATACTATATCTCTATAGATGACATGCAAGGTTGGATTATTTCTTTAAAAATATGATTTAGGGACAAGAAATAACAGAGGAATTGTTAAAGATCACAGTTCAAATTAAAATGCCCAGTCCATGGTTGCTTATTAAAATACTTTTAAGCCTTAATTTTTATTATAATTTTCTTTTACTCACTATAGTTCATTTTGGTTTTTTAATACTGATTCTGCTATTAGTTTGCCACCTACACCAGTGATAATATGCCTTCTGTGTCACTGTGTAGCTTATTTAATTAAAATAATGAAGACTTCTGCTTCTCAACTCATAATAAAAAGGAAACAGATTTAACTCCCAGCATAAAACTACTAAAAAAAACCTGGCCAAAATGTATGAAACAATGGCACTCAAGACACTGGGCATAAGGCAGCACAGCATAATGAACCCTGAGGGAAGAAAACAGAAGAGCTGAGTCCTATAATTACTTCCTGGTGAAAGTTTCCAGGTCATACAACAGAGAGGGGTGCAGGGACAACAGACACATAGAACAATGGAACAGAATAGAGCACCCCTCAAAAAAATTCAACATATTTACATCATTTGACAAAATTGCAATTAACACACAATGGGGGAAAGGAGAGTCTCTTCAATAAATGGTGTTGGGAAAGCTGGATATCCACATGCAGAAGAATAAAATGCTACCCTTATCTTATATCTAAATCAACTCAAAACAAAGTCTTAAACACTGGACCTGAAACTAGAAAACTACTAGAAGAAAACATAGGAGGAATGTTCCATCAAATTGGTCTATGTGATGGCTTTTTGAATATCACCCCAAAAGCAAAGGCAACAAAAGTAAGAATAAACAAATGAGATTACATCAAACTAAAACTAAAAAGCTTCCTCACAGCCAAGGAAATAGTCAGCAGAAAAAAGAGACAATCTACAGAATGGGAGATAATATTTTCAAACTGTACATCTGATAAGGGGTTAGTATCAAAAAAAATAAGAAACTCAACCCAATAGCAAGAAAACAAATAACCCAATTCAAAAAATGGGCAAAGGACCCAAATAGGCATTTCTCAATCAGGCATACAAATAACCAACTGGTATAAGAAAAGATGCTTGACATCATCAATCATCAGGGGTATGGAAATTAAAACCAAAATGAGCTATCATCTGACACCTGTTATTAACAGAATTGTTATTATCAAACAGACAAAAAATAAAGAATGTGGAGAAAAGGGAATCCTTGTACACTGTTGGTGGGAATGTAAATTAGTGCAGGCACTATGAAAAACATTATGAAGATTCTTTAAAGATTCAAAATTAGAATTCCCACATGGTTCCACAATCCCACTGCTATGTATATATTCAAAGGAAATAAAATCATTATCCTGAGAGGAGATACCGACACTTTCATGTTCATTGGTGCATTATTCACAATAGCCAATGGATGGAATCAACCTAAGTGTCTATCAACAGATGAATGGATAAAGAAAAGGTGATATATATGTACAATGGAATACTATTCAGCCTTTAAATAGGAGACTTCATCATTTGCTACACCATAGATAAACCTGGAGAATATTGTTAACTGAGATAAGTCAGACAAAGAAAGATATCTACCATATGATCTCATTTATTTGTAGAATCTTAAAAAGTTGAACTCATATAAGTAGAGTACAATGTTAGTTACTAGGAACTGGAAGGAAGTTGTGGATGGGGAGATTTTGATCAAACAATACAAAATTTCAGTTAGATAGGAGGAATAATTTCAAGATATCTATCGTACAACATGGTGACTACAGAAATATAAATAGATCTGAAAAATTAACAAATATTTAGAAAGTAAATACCACACTTGGAAATAACACTGTCAAATAGCAATCAAAGGGAAAATTTTAAAGTATTTTGAACTGAATGAAAATAAAACTATAACAAATCAATATTTGTGAAATCTTGCTAAAGCAGAAGTCAAAAGGAAATTTATAATTAAATGCCTATAATATTTTAGAAAAAAAATGGTGTTAATAATCTCAGATTCTGACCAAAGAAGCTGAAAAAAGAAGTGCAAAGAAAACTGAAGGAATGAACAATAAAGATCAGAATAGAAATCAATTAAATAGAAAATTAAAACAATAAAGAAAATTAATAAAACTAAACTAGTATTTGAAACAATTATTAAAGGTCTAACCTCCCTGATCAGGAAAAAAAGAAAAAACATGTAAAATTTCACTATAATGAAAGATAGTCCATTATTACATATTCTACAGATTTTTTTAAAAAAAACATTAATTAGAACATGTTATTAACAACTTTTGTCAATAAATTTAAAAATTTGGAAGAAATAGGTACATTCCTTGAAAGACACAAACTATCAAAGTTCGATCTAGAAGAATTAAACTGAATAGCCCTGCCTCTGTTAATAAAATTGCGTTTATAATTAAATACATTCCCACAAAGAAAATCTCAGGCCTGGATGATTTCGCGAGTAAATTCTACCAAAATATTTTTTCTAATTTTTCACTTTTATTTTTACTGTATTATTACAATACGATAATTTTATTCTTGGTGTTAACATGATTCAAGTTGGACTTCAATGTTCAATGATTATTTATTTAATATATTTGTATTTATTGAGCACTTAGCAAGTGACAAGTGCTGTCCTAGATAGTGAAGACACAGTAGTAACAAAACAGACGTTGTTCAACCACCGTAGAGTTTACAATCTGGCAGGAAATATGGAAAGACTACAGGGTGGTACAGGTTGTTGACTGAGGAGGGTAAATACAGAGAAGATCAGGAAAGATTTCTCTCAGAAACTCTTTCTTTAAACTAACACCTGAATATGAATAAATTTTATTAGCAAAGGTGGGAGAAGATCAAGTTACAAGGGAAGCACAGGAATGAGTGAAGCACATTTGAGGAACTGTAATAATTAAGACATGGCTTGAATGGAAATGGAGAGTCTATCAAATATTTAAGTAAGAAATAATAACAATTCTATACAATTTCCCAAAATTGCAGAGGTGTAAATTTTCCCCAGTTAATTAAATGGGGCAAGCATTATTGTGATTAAAAAATCAGACAAAAACGTTAAAAGAAAAAGATATGTAAGCCTATATTCATCATGAATATACATATAAAATTTTTAGTGCAACTTTAGCCCCATCAAATCTGAAAGCATAAAAAGAATAATATATCATAACCAAGTGTGATTTGCCCTCAAAGTTCAAGGTTGGTTTAATATTAATAAAAATATTCAAAATGCATTTAATTCATTGTATTAACAGACTAAAAAATAGACAAAAGAAAAATCTATGGCCAATATAATAGATTCAAATAAAGCATTTGATGATTTTTGATATTTACCATTTATGATAAAATATTTCAAAATCTTTCAAAAAACTTGAGAATGTTTGTGACAAAACTAAGCTAAAATTGTATTTAATGATGTAAGACTACATGCTTTCCCTGTATAATCACGATTGATGCCCATTTTACTAATTCTATTCAGTGTTGTACTGGAAGTTGTAACCTGTGCAGTAAGATAAGAAGAAAATAATAAAAATGTATCCAGATTGAAAAGGATGATATAAAATTATTTTTATTTATAGATGAGTTGATTGTCTACATAGAAAACCCCATGGAATCTACAGAAAGAGCTATTGTAGCTAACTAGTGAGGTTAGCGACATTGCAAGATACAAAGTCAGTACACACAAACCGGTTGTATACCTAATAATAGCAACTTTAAAAATCTTATTTACAATAATATTAAAATATAAAATTTTTACACCTATATCTGAGAAAAGACTTGCAAGACCTAAAAACAGGTTAAACATTCCTTATTCAAGAATCTGAAACCCAAAATGTTCCAAAATCTGAAACCCAAAATGTTCCAAAATCTGAAACTTTTGACACATAGAAGTGGAAAATTCCACACCTAATGCTTGCTTTCTGATGATTCACTGTACACAAACTTTGTTTCATGCACACAAAATTATTTTACCTTTGGGCTATGTATATGCAGAGTATCTAAAACATAAATATATTAATATATTTTATGTTTATACTTGCGTCTCATTCTCAAGATTTCTAATTATGTAAATGCAAATATTCCAAAATAAAAAAAAAGAAACAACTCAAAACACTTCTGCCTCCAAGCACTTCGGATAAGGGATACTCAACCTGTACTGAATAGATATTGTGTTTATGGATTGGAAAATTTAATATTGTTGACATTTCCATTCTATCAAATTGATTTATAGAAACAATGCAATTTTAAGTAAAATTTCAGCAGAATTTTAATAGAAATTAAAAAGTTGATTCATATGGAAATAGGAAACAACTTTGGAAAAGAACAAAATTGGAAGACTCACACTCCTAGTTTCTAGACTTCTTATAAAGCTACTATAATCAAGACAATATGGTGTTGGCATCAAAATAGACAACAGATCTATGAAAAAGAATAGAGACCAGAAATAGGTTAACACATATGTTACGGACAGAATGTTCCCCCCCTCCCAGCCGACCCATATGTTTAAGCCCTAACCTCCAGTGTGGCTATATGAAAAGATACTCTATAAAGAGATAATTAAGGTTAAATTATTCATAAGCATGGGGTCTTTGTCATATAGGATTAATGTCCTCATAAGAGACACCAGAAAATGTGTTCTCTCGCTCTTCATGGCAAGAATCTATAAAAGACCATGGGAGGATATAGCAAGAAGGTGGCCATCTGCAAGTCTGGAAGAGAGCCCTCACTAAAAACCAAACCAACTGGAACCTTGATCTTGGACTTCTAGCCTCCAGAATTATGAGAAATAAATGTTGTTTAAGCAACCCAGTCTAAGGTATTTTGTATTGCAGCCCTTGCTGACTAAAACAACTATGTTGTTAGTCAATTAGTCAATTACTTTTTGACTAAAGGAAATTTTGTGAAGAAAAGGTAATCTAATTAACAAATGGTGCTGAAGCAATCACATGTCCATAAGCAAAAAAAAAAAAAAAAAAAAAACCTCTAACCCTATATCCAAAAATTACCTCAAAATGGATTATAGGCCTCAATGTGAAATCTAAAGCTTCTAGAAACTTCTAAAATAAAACATGAGAGAAAATATTTGTTACCCTGGATTGGGGAAATATTGTGTAAATACAACATAAGTGTATAATCCATAAATTTAAAAATTGATAAATTGAACTTTAACAAAAGCTTCTTTTCTTCGAAAGGACATTGTCAAGAGAATGAAAATACAAGCCTTAGACTGAGAAAAAATATTTGCAAATTATGTATCTGATAAAGGACTTGTAGCCAGAATATATACAGAATCCTCAAATTTCAGTAAGAAAAAAATTAATACACAATGGGAAAAACACATGGATAGACAGAAGATGGACAGATGGCACATGAACAAATGAAAAGATGATCACTCAACATCTTTAGTCATTAGAAAATACAGTTTTTACTTGTAAAAACAAGTAAACAATGATATACCACTACATACTTACTGGAATGGCTAAAATTATTATTATTATTATTATTTTATTTATTATTTTGTGATGGAGTGTCTCTCTGTCGCCCAGGCTGGAGTGCAGTGGTGCAATCTCAGCTCACTGCAAGCTCTGCCTCCCAGGTTCATATCACTCTCCTGCCTCAGGCTCCCGAGTAGCTGGGACTACAGGCGCCCGCCACCACGCCCGGCTAATTTTTTGTATTTTTAGTTGAGATGGGGTTTCACCGTGCTAGCCAGGATGGTCTCGATCTCCTGACCTCGTGATCCGCCTGCCTCGGCCTCCCAAAGTGCTGGGATTACAGGCATGAGCCACCGTGCCCGGCCTAGAATGGCTAAAATTATTAATAAAAATCAGCAATACCAAGTGCTAGTGGGAAAATAAAATGGATACCACAACTTTGGAAATCTGTTCAGCAGTTTCTTAAAAATGTTAAACACACAACTACTCTATGACCCAGTCATTCTACTCCTAGGTATTTACTCAAGAGAAATGAAAGCGTGTAAGTCTGTACAAAGACATGTATTTACTATAAATTTTTATAGTAACTTTATTTGGATAGCCCCAAACCAATGAGAATCCAAATATTCATCAACAGATGAACAAATTTAAAAACTGCACTGTACTTATACAATGGAATTCTACTCAGCAATAAAAAATGAATAAACTGCTAGCACAAAACTATAGGTATGACTCTCAAAATAGTTATACTGAGTGACAAATGCCAGACAAAAAAATTGAACATTC
The DNA here is from genome assembly GCF_000951035.1 of Colobus angolensis palliatus. NCBI lineage: Eukaryota > Metazoa > Chordata > Mammalia > Primates > Cercopithecidae > Colobus > Colobus angolensis. The sequence goes on from NW_012120709.1 coordinate 12,929,166, forward strand.
TGTGTGATCCCATATATAATAAACAAATATAAACATATACTACAATAAATATATAACATAAATTTCTATATACATGGAATATATAATTACATAAAATATAAATTAATCTCTACTATTAGAAAGTATATTCATGTTGCCTAGTAATAAGAGACTTGGATAGAGTGGGAAGGATTGTAAAGTAGTGTTAGGAAACTTTTAGGGATGATGGATATGTCTATTATTGTGATTGTGATGATGGTTTCATGGGGTCTTGTATTGGTCAAAATTGCCAAATTGTATACTTAGATATTTTCAGTTTGTTGTATTTAGATTATAATGCAATAAAGCTATTTCTAAAAACCATAATGATAATAGGTTGTTATTTCATACCACTAGGAACATCTCTTTAGTGGTGAGTAAGTGAACACTTTTCCTTAATACATTCCCTAAATAATATTATGTTGCCTCTTGAGTTCCTATTACTACAACAATGCTGTGCACCTATGTGAGAATTTCTGTGACATGTATTTCCAGATGGTCGAGCATTGGTCAAAGTTGTTTCTCAGTCAGTACACAAACAATAAAAGAGATTAGGATGATTCAAGTTTTATCTACAAAGACACTGATTGCTGGGGTATGGTTGGGATGTAAAGAAACCAGAAGAGTTGTCCAAGATCCCTGGGAAAAATAAACAGCAAGAAAATTGTTACACCCCTCAACCCAAGAAAAAGGTTTTTAAGATGTTTAGGGAAAGTGTAACATTCAGACTTCTCTTGGGAGATGTGACGTTTGGTGGCTATGATACATCTGATACATCACCACCGTGTGACCATCCTGCAGAGTGGGAAATGAAATATTTGATTTTTCTTCTTTCTCCAGTCTCCTGCCTGGACGGACTCTAATGGCTCAGCCCAGCTGGAAACCAGAATGCATAAGAACTCTGTTGATATTATCCATAGAGGTCAAGCTCCCAGGGAGCAGAGGGTAAGTTGAAGAAACGTGAAGCTCACAGTGAATCTAGAGAGGCATGTGGAGGACATGTGGCATAGGGTGAAAGTAATGTTTCTAGAATGCTTGTAGAAATTGGTTCTCCTAACAGTGGTACGTGAGAGTTTCCTTCCTCTCTATCTTCCTGAGAAACTTGATGGAACATATTGCTCAATTTTAGGTATTCTTTTTCTTGATAAGCTCTCAGTTTACCACAAGAACAGTTGGAAGAAATAAAAAAAAAAAATTAGTTTGAATGAATTACATTTAGTGAATTCATCCTGGATCCTATTACCTTGGGTCACTACTTTTAGAGCTGATTAGACAAGGATCAATATCAAATTCACTAATAAAAAATTTGACCCATCTCTACTCCTGGAGTTCTATGTCATTTTTTGTGATATTTCAAAGATTATTAAAATGGTTATATAATCACAGCTGCAGATGTTTTCAGTGCTCTGGCAAAGGGTGACAGGAAGAAATTAGGAGAATCTAAGGGTCAAGATTAGCAAGTTTCTTCATCATACATGGCACTGGTTTCCTAATTTGTAGGGTTTGGGACTAGATAATCTCTAGATTCCTTTCTAAATTGTGATCCTGTATTTTGGTTAAAAAGAATGCTCATCTATTCTGGTGATAACAATGATTTCAGATGCCACCATTTGCACGTTGAAAGCCCTTGAAAACAAAAAGGTCATGTGGGTACACTGGGTGAAATCAGCCACAGGGATGTGTTTCTTATGACTAGTCACTTTTGCTGGACTCCCTTTGTTGACCCAGTGATTACACATCAACTATCAGCTTGCTGACATTTTCAGTCTGTTTACTGAAACTGAGAATTGATCTTAATTCTCAGTCTTGAGATTGAGCTACCCATCTCTCTCTTATTTGTTAAATCTCCCTTGTCTGATAATAGCTTTGGTACAATAAACATTTTATTCCATTTATGTTGCTAGCATCAGTGTAAAAGTAATTCTTTTCAGTACATCTATCCTCATGCATGTCCATTAACTCGGATAGTATTTATTTGTGTGCAAAGCACATGTTCAAATGCAAATGTATAAGCACATCTGTTATAACTGTCCCCTTTTTGATTGCCCTGTGCATAAAATCCAGCCTCCTCTATCCCTTATCACAAGCTCCTTATGGTCAGAGAAATCTGGAAATCCAGTTGTTCTTAATAGACTACCTTGAATACAATGTTCACTCAAAGAGCATTTGCTGCTCCTCAGTTGATAATGAAACAGGAAAATAGAGGCTAGGCTCAATCCACCCCTTAACCACTGCTTTGAATTTGCCAACACATGCAGCCCCTGCAAGAGCAGTTAGTAAGTGATGGGATTGAATTAGCTATCCTTCCCTGATCAAAATTTTAATAAGGTGGGTAATGAACCAAAGGTAGAAAGAATCAGGCAAAAGAAGAAACTAGAGCTGCATGAACAGTTTGGAAAATATATAACCCACCAGAATGATAATGCCTGGACTAAATCAGTGAGTTCTTAGGATATTTCTAAGCAATGAATATTTTTAATGGAGTCCTGGTTGGTCTTTTCAAAAGAATAAACCTAGAGAAAAAGGCAAGGAGTTTAGAAAAGTCTTTATTTAGTTTTTCTTCCCTCTCAATAACTATTTTTTCTTGAATATTTGAATGTGATATTTCTAAATGTTAGAACTTCAGAGCCTACTAGAGAAAGCTGGAACTAAACATTTTCAAGGGTATCCTTTTTCCTACATTTTAGTCCACCTGCCATTCATCTTGACTGTTAACACAAATAGCAACTGTGTCAAATTGGCGAATATACCCCCGAGGTTGTGTAGCAATAATTAAATTGTGAGGGTGACTAAAAGAAGGAAGAAATACAGGGTCAGCCTATTTCTGGGATTTTTTTTTTTCCACCAGCACCCTTTATTTGCCTGCTGCTCTTTTCAAACTGTTATTTTATGTATTTCAGCTGGAAGATTCCAATAATTTTTTTTCTAGGAATCATGAAAATTGTATAGCATTTGTAAGCGTTTCTAAAGGCATTTGAAATTAAACAGTTGATCTTGGAGACTAAGGAGAAAATTCAAATGTAATTTCAACTTAATTTAGCATTTAGGCAATGTGGTATGATAGATCATGGGCTTTTCACTGGCTTTGATTTAAACCTGCTTCTGCTACTTATACATTATACAACCTCGAGCAAGTAACTAACAACCCTCTAAGACTCAGTGTACTCATCTGTAAATAGTGTTTAATTTCTCTTAGTTTTAATATATATTTGAAAGATTAATTTCAAAGATAAAAATTTTCTAACAAACCTGGTACATCTTTTTGAAAACCCATAAATTAGGGAGTAGAAACAGTAGAAATAAAAAGGATTCAGAAAGGATATTTTAATGCCTAATTAGAGAGACAATATGGGTACTTCTTTTCTAATTAAAATAATTATAATTTTAAAAACACCTCACAGAAGGTAGATAAAACAGTAACGGAAGACATCAGTCAGCTACATATTTACTAGAGATACTCAGTCCAAAGTAGTTTCTATTATTTTTTGCCTTGCTTCATTGACAAGTTTTGCTTTCTGAAGTTTGTGAGAGAAATACAGAAACATGCTTTTCTGGTTTCCTTTCTGCTAAACAAGAAAGAACTGGTTAGTAAAGTGGAAATGAGGGTAATATTTGGGGGAAAGTATAGTCCTTAATAGCTAAGAAAATGAAAACTAGCTCAGATGTTTATTGTAAATGCTTATTGTAAGATAAGTTTTTCAGGAGAAATTTTTAAATGCAGATACCCTAATCCCACTGCCAGAGAATCAATGGGGACGGATGGTCCAATAGTCTGAATGAAAGGTTTCCCAGGTCAATCTTGTGTTAGCTAGAATTTGGAGCAGATGTCCTAGAAAACAGAGTAACAAATATCATAAGGTTCATAGAAAACCACAAACCTATTAGGGGAAGATAGATGTAGAGAAACTGGAGATTTTCAAATTGGATTCTGATGAGGAAGAAAAGTGGGAGATCTGTGAGAAAACATCTGAGGCTCTCACGGTTTGTAAAGACTCGTAGATAAGGTGGAAGGACATATATGTTAACCAAGGACATAGTGACACAATTTTGAGGATGTCAAAAGTCTACATGAACCAAAAGTCCAGTGCTTAGGACAAATAGAGTAATGTTAAAGATTACAGTGACTAAAGAGCATCCTCAGCTCCTTTTTTTTCATGCTTTCTGTTTCCTGTAACTGACAATGATCTTTTTAATTAGGATAAAGCAGGTTGTTAGTTAAATATTGCTGCGTAACAAACAACCTCAAAATCTCAGTGGCATACAGCAATAGGCATATATTTCAGGAGAATGGCAGATGCATAGGAAAGAATGCCCAGTCATATAAACCAATGCCAATGCTCTGTTTGTACCATTTCTGCTTACATTCCATTGGCCAAAACAGCCACATGGCTGAGCCCAAAATCAAAAGACCCTTTTTAGGGGAGCAACATTTTTGTCATTGCAAAGTTGAAGGACAAAAAGAATAGATATAAGGAAGAGCAAATAATTAGGGTCAATAATTTAATCTACCACAAACATTGATGAAATAATAATATAATACCTATTTTTATTTTATTATATCATAAAATTGAATACCAAAGTATTAAACAATTTATTTTCTAGCTGAGGAAGCTGATCAAAAATATGAAAACTGTGTTGTTGTCTCTCCAATGGAAATATACTGCCTCAAAATATCTGAGGCATAATTACATTGCTAAATAAATATATTCAAAATTTTTAAATCCTTCAAAATGTATTCATTTATTTATTCAATATTTACTGAGATTCTGCTATGTACAGGTATAGGGTTCAGTCTAAGAATTTACTAGCAAAAAATCTGGTTCTTGGTTTTATAAAGCATATAGACTAGTAGCATTGACTTAAAATGCAAAGTTACATAAAATTTTCCAAATAGCTTGTTAATTTTGTAAAAAAAAAAAAAACCACTTAAAAAAGGTCTAATACAGACACAGTAAATGGATACTTAAGAGGGTGAAGGTACTAACTGCGTGACTGGGCAGAGCTGAGCAGTTCTCCCCAAGTCTCTGACTGGTACAATAAGGAATTTTTACTTTGAGGCTCAGTCAGCTTTCTGATGAAAGGAATTCCCTTCAGCTCAGGGTAGGTGTTGCCTGTGTCAGTGTGCATGTGGAAAGATCAGATGCTGGGACCCAGTAGTTAACGTATTCGGTCTCTTATATGTCTCACCATCTCTGGCCGAGATTCAAAATGAGGAATTAAATGCTGGAGACCTGAATGCTAGCCTCGTGGGTGGCTCTAGAAAAGTCCCATCCATGCATTCATTCGCCTAGGAAGATTGTTTCCCTATGGATCATACCTCTAGGGATATGCATCTTAACTGAAGAGGGAAATATTCAACCAGCTTGATTTCCAACAATAACCTGTGATTGTTAACTACAAGTCAATGTTTTAAGAGGAGCAGC
>NW_012120709.1:12940197-12991764 GCF_000951035.1 Colobus angolensis palliatus
AAAAAAAAAAAAAAAAAGAGGGTGAAGGTTTCTGAGTCAGTAGTAATGAGGGGTTGTATGGTATAATTTGGGGAGAACATTGGATTAAAATCGGAGCATGTGCATTCTAAGGTCTAAATCTGCCTCTTAATAGCTGTGCTGACATTAAGAAAGTGATTTACCTCCTCTCAGCTTCTCATTTCACATTAGTAAAATTGGGATAATAATATCTGTTCTTCCTACCTCCGGTAAATGTTACATATCAAACCCGTGAAAAATATAAAATGCTTTAAAATTGAAGCACTATTAAAACATTATTAAACAAGTATCAGAAAACAGATACAATAATATTTAAACTTGCTGACACAAATCTAATCTGGCACTCTGCAACTTTATGTTACTTCTCAAAGCCACAGAGAAAAAAGTTAAAAGAACTATTTCAAAGGACCTTCTAAATGCTATGACTCTACTTCTGTAGACAACTACCAAAAAAACAAAATAAAATAAAGTAAAAAAGATTTTCTCTGGACCGCTAGAGCTTGAATTTGTTGCCATATTGCAAAAGGCTGAATGAATATCAAACACCGACATATGTTCGTCTTTCAGCATATGGAGAAAAACAGCTGACTTCACTGCTATTTTTGATAATCTGTTACTCTGGTGAAACTAGATAGTCTTCCTTCCTCTGAAGCTGACTAGAGTTACTTAGAAAGGGATCCATTATTACTGGTATTTGAGTTTTAATTAGGAATTAGCATTTCATTCAGGGGCAAAAGCTCACCTTCGTAGAATCCTGTGTTCTGCCGTCAAAGAGCTTCTCTAAGATCATTCTGCAGTGAAACAAAGATGCCCAGTCTTGTTTTATTTCTGATACTATCTAGACAACTTCAATATCTATAAGAATGATTTTGTTATTACAGTCTCTTAGTTTTAGCCTCTTTTTTTTTTTTTCGCTTTTCTGGTCCTCAGTAACCTCCACATCCATCAGACACCCTCCCTGGATTATATTATTGATACTGTCATCCTTAAATAATATATCACCTCTAAAATATTGACTTCTCTGAATACTACCACCACCTCCCATCCTTCTAGCTTACCTAGTGTGGCTATTCCATTCCAGCAATTATTCAACCTCTGCAGAGTTTTTTCTTTTCTGTATTTGTTTTTAATAAACTATTTAATTTTAGAATAGTTTAGATTTAAAGAAATATCAAAAGAGAGTATGGAGAGTTCTCAGATGTCCCACGTTTAGTTTCTCCTATTATTAACTGACTTCTTATGTTAGTTCAGGTACTTTGTCACAATTAGTGAACAATATTGATACCTTATTTTTAAGTGAAGTCTCTATTCCATTTTCTTTAGTTTTTACCTAGTACTCTTTTTTTGTTGTTGTTTCAAGATGCCTTACAGACTCCTTTCCTTGATGACATTTACCTATCATGTTTCCTCAGGCTTTTCTTGTCTGTGACAGTTTCTCAGACTTGCCTTGACAGTTTTAAAAAAAAAATACTGGTCTTGTGTTTTGTAGAATGGGGATTTGTCTGTTGTTTTTCTCATGATTTGACTGACGTTGTGGGTTTCCGGGAGGAAGACCACAGAGATGTACTGCCATTCTTATCATATCATATCAAGATTACGTAACTATCGGCATGACTTACCATTGTTGATGTTAATCTCGATCACCTGGCTGGAGTAATGCTTGTTAGTTTTCTTCACTGTAAAGTTACTTTGTCCCCCTTTTCCATACTGCATTATCTGGAAGTCAGTTACTATGCACAGCACACATGTGAGAGGTAAAGAGTTATAATCTACCTCCGTTAAGAGGTGGAGTATCTACATAAATTATTTGGAATTCTGTATCACAGATTTATCTCTTCTCCCCATTTATTTATTCAATCATTTGTTTACATCACTGTGGACCCATGGACATTTGTTTTATACTTGAGGTTATAATTGAAAGCTACCATATTTATTTTGTTGCTCAAATTGTTCCAACCTTGGCCATTATAAGCTCTTTCAGTTGGCTTTCATGTCCCTTTGACATACTTCCCATCTTTGTAGTTATTTTATTTTCTAGCACTTTCCTACTTTCTAGCAATACAAGATGCTCCAAGCTTCAGTTACATATTTCTTACCGCAGTCCTAGAATTGAACATTTCTGCAAGGGGCCCTGGTTTCTATTATTGGAGAATAATGTTAGAAACGAAGATTAGGGCACTATCCTAGAGACTTTGATTCATTCATCTACCACTTTCTCACATGAATGAACTTCTGCTTTTTCCTCCTGTATTCTCATTTCCACTCTTCAACTGATTACCTAATAACTCTTTTCTTCTCAAGATTGATCATCCTGATCAATTCCTATTACTTTTACTTGAGGATCTTGCCTCATATTTCATACTTTATTGAATAAATAGATGTAAAATAAATCTTTCATATTTTTATCTCTAAAACTACCAATTGATCCATTTTTATCTAAATTATGCCTCCTCATCCAACACTGAGGTTGATATGTCTACATCTAAAGACTGAGAGAATGAGGGAAAGGTGAGTTTCTTGTTACTACATGTACAGAATTTCACATAATCTCCTTGCTTCCAATATCACACTCATCCTTGTCCACAGCTATTTCTGTGTGTCTGGTTTCCCTGAGTCAATTGCTCCTGAGGTTCAACTTCTTTAGGGAGTGAATGTCCATCTTCTGCCTGGGCGGAGGCAAAGCATCACCGGTAAGAGGAGAGGACATGGAGTTCCTACTATTTCAAGCCCACTTTAAATGCTAATCTTGAGAGACACATAGAATCATTGTTCCTTGCACCTTTCCAGGTTCTTTGTTTGAAATCCCTTTGTTTGGCCTCCATTCTCTCACTTTGTTCTATTTCCCCTACCTCAGACTTCGCCCCATCCCCAATCACTTAGGTTTTTCTTTCTTTGCTAAAGTCAATTACCATTCATACATTCCTAAATATGCTTTCCATAATCCAAAAGCTTTTACCTGCTGTTTTCTCCTCTCATCGTCTGTAGGATTTCTAATTTTCATATTCATTTACTCCTATTTCAGTGAGACTTTGGGAAAGAGGTGAAATAAATAAAGATGCTCAATCTGACAAGCGTTATCAAAGTCTCAATGAGATTTAGAAAAATCCTGCCTTCTTACATCAACCCTGTTTAAAAACCACCTATTTGCTTCCCCAACTTCCAGGTTCCATTATCATGGTTAGATCTGAATGACCAGAATTTAGTGTGAAAAACCTTTTGTCCTTAGGCCAAAGAGACTTTGTTTTGGTTCCTAATTGTTGCGTCTATGGTCATATAATATCAAATTTAGGAGTTTAGTCTCTGAATAAATTGCTGGAGTAGCATGCTTTATTTCTTACTATCACTTTGACTTAACTTTTTTTTTGTCTTTAAATGTGTATTTAATAATATTGTCTTATAATTTTGTTCTCTCTAATAAATGAAATAATTTATGTGAAATACACTAACTCATTTAAAATTCAGAACAAACCTATGAGTTCCATATTGTTTTCTTTGTATCACAAATGAAAAAAAGCCTAAGCTTGAGTGGTTTAAGCAGTTAAGTGTTTGAAACACATTAATTTTAGAAAAAGAAATGCCCCTAGAGGGCGTTATTTGTGCAAAATGATGTTAGGTAACTCTCTTTCTCTCTGTTCTCTCTCTCTTTCTTACTGTAGGCACACTGAATTACTTACTTGCCTTTCCCAGGTCATAGCAAAAACGGCATGTCTGTGCTTTGGTGAATGCCATTTTTCTCTCCCTGTATTGGCCGTTTGCTCTCCATGCTGTGTCTGATGAAGACTGAGCTCTGAAATCTCTGCCTCACAAATGAGTTTCTTGGAGACAGAGACAAGGCCTATGTATAGGTCCTGGTATAGTGTCTGACACATTATAGGCATCTATTAATTACATAATTAATAACAGCAGTAATAATAGTAATAATAATAACTTTAGGTTGGTGCAAAAGTAATTGTGGTGTTCACCATTATTTTCAATGGCAAAACTGCAATTACTTTTGCATCAACCTATAATGGCATCATTTACCTATCCATTTATTCATCTTAGCCACATTATGTAAAAGATACTAACATAAATTTTTATGATAGATGGCTAGGTAGAGAGATATATAGATGATAGATTCTATCCAATATTCATTAAAATGTGTAAGGAAGGTATATTCTTTTCTGTGGCTGTTGCAACGAATTACCTCCTGTGGCGTAAAACAAGGAAACTTTATTCCATTGGTTCTATAGGCCAAAAACTTAATATCAACATGTTGGCACTGCTCTGCAGGCTCTAGCAGAGATTCCTTTCCTGCTTTTCGCTTCATCATTCCTTGGCTTGTGGATGCATAATTTCAGTCTCTGTCTCCATTTTCACATGACCTTCTCCTCTGTGCATGTTTTTCTCTTCCTCTGTCTTACAAGGACACATGTGATCAATTCCCTCATCTCTAAATCCTTACCTTAATTATATATGCAAAGACTCTTTTTCCAAATACTATTCACAGTTCTAAGGATTAGGACTTGATATGTTTCAGTGGTCATTATTCAACCTTTTACAGTAGGTGTTCAAGTCAGGGTGTTTGCTTGCAAGCAAGAGCGAACAACAGAAATTGACCTACATTGTCTTAGAAGAGCAGAAATTTATTGTAGTATGCTACTGAAGGCTCGCAATTGACTGGTTATCTGAAGGTCAGTTTTGGAAAATTGTAAAGAACAAGGAGGTGGGTGTCCAGAGTCCAAGTGATAGCAACAGGAAGCAGCCAAATGGCTAGGCAGATAGGGGTGGGTCCCAGGTGAAACCTCACCTCCAAGCCAAAAACAGCCTGAAGGCTGAAAGACTGGACTGCTGGTCCTGGATGAAACCTGCAACCCAGAGTACGGACTTCTGTTTCTGTTTGCCCGCCCTTCCCCAGTTGATTCTTTCTCAATAATGCTTTTTAACCAATCGAAAGTTGCCTTTTCCAATACTATCTATGGCCTGCCCTTCGGCTATTCTGAGCCCATAAAAAGCCCTGGACCCAGCTACAGGCGGAGGAGAGAACCACTAGACTACAGGGGTGGGGAACCACCCCTCATCCCCTCTCCGCTGACAGCTGTTCCTTTGCTCAATAAAATTCTTCTCTGCACTCCTCACACTTCAATGTCGAGTGTATCCTCATTTTTCTTGGTTGTGGTATAAGAGCTTGGGAACTGATGAACCAGGGTACAAACTATAATACAGGCAAACTGTGGCATACCAGCATCCTCAAGGTCAGGGAGAATAAGTCTCTACCACAAATAAGTATTTCAAACAAGGGGTTTGGGGTTAGATATCAGACACTAAAAATAAAAATGTTAAAAATTGTCCCCTATGAAGAGTAACTATATTCTTCAATTTAAAAAAAAAAGAAAAACCTAATAGTCAATTCAGTAAGTATAGGAAATAGGATAAAAATCTCAGGGCTGCATAACTCCATAGATTACATTCTTTTCACTCAATGATGCTTCCTTCTGAAATATCAAAATTAACTTGACTTATAGAAAAATTTTATAATAATGATCAATTATATGTATCTTCCCTAAATTGCAGAATAAATAAATGTCAAAAACTCAAGTACCTAGTTTGAATGAGAATCATGCCTTCATTTCATAAAGTGTAAAAACATTCAAACTTCATTCTTTAAATAAATATTAAACAGTGCCCTTTAAAATCACATTGTAAAAAGTCTATTTTTTCAATAATGCTGTCATTACTCAAATCAATTTTAGAACTCTTTCCTATTTTAAAAATTACCACCAGAGTTCCCATATTGCAACTTTATGCCTTGAAGACCAAGCAAGCATGTTTCACTTATATTATTGTGCCTATTGAAATTTTTCCTTTAAATATCATTCTGGAAAAAATAATTATTTCAAAAAATGATTTTTGACATAAACTTTAATCTGCAGGCAATTGGTCAGAAAAATGCAGGTTGCTACAGAAACCTTAAATGCAGATTTCATGTCCTGCAAAAAGTTAAGAGAAGAGGGAGAAATCAACTTATGATGATATGCATGACTTGTCAGCTTTATAAGAAACCAAAAATCTTTATTTTATAATTAAAGACACTAAGACAGTTTATATGCATGTCTCTAAATCTTAGAACTGGTAAGCATTTTTAATTTTGGGCTAACACAAATTTTAAACTTAAAAAAAGATAAGAGAATGTGGAGTTACATCTCAGTTCTCTTTGAAAAAAAAAGATAGCTTGTAAAGTACAGTGAGGGAAAAGAATAATGGAGTTTCTTTTTTGTTTGTTTGTTTATTTGTTTCTCTCACTTAGTATAGAGTTGAAAGACGCTACTGGAAACGGTGGGAAAGAAGGATGTAGACTTCAGTAGCAAGTAACACCTTCATTGTCGTCCAAGGAAAAGAAAAACAAGGATTGTGATTTAAAACAAGTAATGAGTGAAATAACCATTAAATTGCATAGAGTCATTTGTTCTGTAAGAAAATGCTCCTTAATAATTCTAAATTTAATTGTTTTTATGAAGATTTCTCTTTTTGTTTTTAAAATAGTATATGAAAGGGAAAATGGTTCTCTCTCTCTCTTCCCCTCTCTCTCCTTCTCATTAAGTGACTCTAATTTTTCAGACAAAATCAGGATATATGACCTCAGATTTGTTGGGATATAGTTATAAATATTGAAATCAGGAGTAGTTGAGGAAATATGAAAAGTTTACTTAATGGCTTCCTACAAAATAACTTGATATTTGCTGGTTCCTCTGCCTAAAGGCCCTTTAAATCTGGTACTTCCACTTATTTTTTACACCCAGTTCTATAAGGCCTTTTTCAGCATTCCTAGTAACACTGACGTTATCTGAACCATGTTATAATTATTTACAAACCTCTATCACACATGTCCATGAGTACCTCAAGGATATGACTCACATATTATGAAGTTTTCCATTCTAAATGCCAAGTACAGCACCTGATGAAACTTACTAAGTTATCATTAAATATTTTTAGAGTAGATACATGGTATATCAGAATGAATAGATGAGAGAATTAATTGAATTAACAAAATACTATCTGACTTGGGAGAGGTAACTGTTTAAAATGTACCAATTCACAAAGTCAATCATACATTTTCTTTATTAACGCTAGCTTTTATTTATTGCCTGTATCACTTGTATTGGTTATTTTGTTCATGTTCCTAGGAAAATGGTAAGAGGAAGAGCAAAGAATTAATATAAAACAACTTGAAACTTAAGACTGATAAAAGAGACTAGCCCTGTAATAATCTCTGTCATATTCAAATCCTCCCCAAGCCAGTTCCTACAGCCACTTAAATACCTCTCTTAGATTAAGAGGGATTTTGCCTCTGAGCCGGGGAGTCCAGGGCTCAGAGTCTGGTACTCAAATGGCAAATATGAGAGCATATTTGAACTCTTATCAAGTTGAAGCCATTCCTTGTTACTTAGTAGATTTTTCCCATATGACAAAGTATTGACATCTGCAAAGCTGTGGAGCATTGCAACTGAATATTTACCGGAGAAGCAACCGTTTTCTTGTTTTTCTAAATGTTAAAAAATAATTATTTCTGAAGTTGTTTTTTTTGTTTTGTTTTTTGTTTTTGTATATAGATGAGAAGTTTCTATGTTGCCCAGGCTGGCCTCGAACACCTAGCCTCGCCTCCTCATGCGCCACGGCAACAGGCCTGAGCCACTACGGCTCCTGCAGTTTTTCATCTGAGATTTCATAAAAGTGTAGTAGGTGAAATTCTTGTCTCAGTAGTGTTTTTGAGGAGAAGGAAAGGCAATTGTTTATATTTCTAAGAAGACTGAGACATCTGACTTCTTCTATGTGAACTGGTAGCTTCTTTGTGAATATTTATAGGAATGATAAAATCACAAAGAAGGTTAATTAATATACAAATTTTCTCATTTGATTAAAGGAAAACTGTAAATCCCTCTACTAGATTTTTCAGCCAGGGGATTATCAAAGCCATACGTTTAGGCAAAAATGATTATTAAGTCAATTAATAGGAAGTCAAAACATTGGTGCTTGCTATTTATATCCATTTGAATTAAGCAGATATTTTCTAATTTTCCCATGTGGAAGAGCTGATAATAACACACTATATTCACCTACAGTTACTGATAGAAGTCTAGTTTTCCTTCTAAACTATAAACTTCTTGAATACACAGATCAGATCTATGCTTTTCACCTCTGTTGCTGCTTTCTCGCTGTATACACAGTCACTGCCAGGTGCTGATATAACTAAAGGGTCAGGTTTTTCTTTTTCCTTACAGGCTATTTCCTGCTAATATTTTGGGGGAAAGAGGGGAGAGGTTTGCTGAAACTCTCTTCTGAGTTAGGCACTTCATCACTACTTCTGGGAAATGCTTGATTTCAGGTCTGCGAGAAGAAATAGAAGATAGACCTGCAACGTTGTGTGCCACGAAATAAGAAAACTGTGAAAGGAAAATGAGGCATTGTCAAAATGACACATGAGCCAGCTTGAGTGGACTTTCACTACGCAAAGGTGAGACAATTAAAGAATCTATAATAACTATGATTGATTAAAACACATTTAAGATATTAAAAGCCATGCATTCTTAATATTTTAAAGAGAGAAGAACAATGAAAACTCGTGAGATATTCGATAACATTAAGCTTGTCTGGGCACCAAGTCAATATTCTGAAAATTATCACTGAAGGGAAAGAATTAGGCATTTACCTTGCCATTCTGAAGTAAATTGTATTTCAGGGTATCCCAAAAGTCCTGTAGGTATGGAAAAGAATACTGTATAGAAATAGTTCAATTAATAAATGTAGAATTATGATAGAATTAGAAAAACACTTTGAAATCTCTAATGAAATAACTGACTAAGGTAATCACCATCAATATCAAGGTTGATGGGTAATTTATTGTCTAAACAGAGATACTTTGTAAGAAAAACAGGATGCACTGTTGATAATTGTGCCAGAAAACAGGTATAAACTGGTGCGATTCCAGGCAAACATATGTCAGGTCAGCCTGTACTGGGGAACCTGACAATAAAGAGAACAGGTTGTTACTGGCTGAACTCACTGATTAATTTTAGCAGAATAAAGATAACACAATAAAACTTTATATGTCTCCTGATGTGAGACAATATGAAGAATTCAGCATTGTCTATAATGTATTGTATACATATATAATATCTCAAATATGTGGATATATAAATGTGTATACATGTATAATATTCAAGACTTTAAATCTTATCCCCAGTATACAGAAAATACAGGGGATAGAGGAACAAGTCAAATGATACCATGGGGAAGTACATTTGCTAATTACTACTTATATGATTAATAAATGCTTACATTGAACGATATTCTACAGGATCACAGATTTAGGCATGTTTTCTGTAACCTGGAGACCTTTTCTTGGTGGATTTGGAAGAATATTGAAAGTGGTGGAGTTAGATGATGTGTCACTTTCTTTCATGGTAGTGGCTTTTGAATTAACACTAATGTTTAAGACCTAGTATCACAAAGAAAGCTTATAATTATGTTATAGAGATAAAGCCAACCTTACCATATGAAGTCAAATAATTATTCAACAGATAATCTACTTTTAAAACCAACAAAATAATGCTTCAAGAATGAATGCAATTTTCAAGACAGAGGTAGGAACAGTAAGTTCTGTAAGGATTAGAAGTAAATAAATGCCATTTAATCCCAGTGGACTAGGAAAGCATTACAGAAGAGATAAGTGTTGAGCTTGGCTTTTTTAAAAATGTAGAATTTATATAGAGAGAAAGAAGAGAGAATTCCAGATGGTCAGAAGAATATGTGCAAAAGCATTTAACAGCCAATGATATTTGACAGTTTACAAACAAGCTCTACTGGAGTAGAGTTAATGGGAAATTAGACTGGAAAGATGGATTGCTAATGCCTTCCTAGGTCCTTTGCATAGTTCCCCCAAGCATTCAGGCCTTGTCCATCATGGAGGCATATTAAACCACATAGCTCAGTAGCTCACTAGAGAAATAATGAGTCAACCCTGTTACTGCACATTATATAACTTTGTGCTTATAGTTTTCTTGTTCTCCCCTACTTTAAACCAGTCCTTTAGCTAGTTCTTGCCTGAGTGCTTGCCTCTTGGTATTTCAGAAACAGACAAATCTTTCATGAGATCCCAAACAAGCCCATTCCTAACGTCTAAGATGTAAAATAATAAAGATTACAGATTTGAATACACTTATTTTATTTATGCAAACCCAGACTTCAGACTTTTAATTTTAATGGTGCTTTCCTATTCTAAAACAAAGATACAAAGATACTGATTTTTATTATTAACTGTTCTTTTTAAAGTCCATTTCTAATATTCCTCATTGTTTTTTTGTTTTTTTACTCTGTCTAGTGAAAGCAAGTTTTCTTGTTTGTTTTGTTTAATTGATTCAGGAGCTTACTTCATTGACCATTTTTTATGAGACAGGCTGATTTCAGAATATGTGCTCTGATTGTTTTTGCTAATTGCTCTTAACAATCTACTGCCAGGCAAAACTAGCATGTTAACTTTTTCATTAAATGCACTGCTAACTCCAAATAATCAAAGCAATATTCATCATCCTTGGCCACTGTGCTGCCAACCTTGCCCACCGCATGCATGTGAGCAAATGAACACGGGTTACATTAAAAGCTAATAGAGTCTTTGGTTGCTTAACATTAGTGGCTCATTTGTTTGCAGGGAACAAATATCTTCTAACACTAGGTCCACGAAAGTTTATTCTACAAATACCAATGATTTGGAAACTAAGCATTACCAGGGACTGAGGCAGTCCCAGGGACTGGATGCTCAGTGTCTCTCTGTTACCTTATTTTAGCGTCTCTACTTTTCTCTGTGAATCTGCTCTAGGCCTTTCTATATCAATAAGAGTTTTTCACTTTCCAAAATTCTGATCCTTCGAAATTTTGACTTTGCATTACGATGGCCATTCCAGTCTGGATTCTTTCTCAGGGGATGCCTCCATGCAAATGTTGCCTTCTCTTTCAAATAAATCGTCCTAATCTAAGAATCCCCAAAGAAGAAACTGATTGCCTCATTATATCTTACCACACCAGTCTGTGGATTTTAAATGTGAGATCATACAGTAATTTGTTGACTTGCCAGTTGACTGTACTTGGGTCAACTGTACAACCTTCGTCTGATAGTCTATGATTAAAGAACCAGGAGATTTTGCTACAAAATATGGTCACTGTTCACTTATCAGTGCCATGGGCAGAGATATTTGTTTTTGAAGGGAAAGTAGACAGTGAAATCCCCAAAACATTTCAAGTATTAATGTGCCACAATCCCTGAGAAGTAGACCCATGAAAAGAGTGAAAGTCTAAGGATCCCTTAAAGGAATTTCCTCCTGAGGAACTCCTCTCTGGCATTCCCATCAAGTGGTCATCGTGTTTTAACTTGGATGCTTTCAAAGATTGAAAAGTTGTTTCAAGGGACTACTAGCCTGCTGAAAAGCACCAGCCCTGAAGGGAATATCATCTTTAATTGTGTTCAGTGTTTATTTGGTTTTTTTAATATGCTTCTTGGCCACATAAATGTCTTCTTTTTGGAAATCTCTGTTATTTCCTTTGCCCACTTTTAGTTTGTTTTACATCACTGATCATTAGAGAAATGCAAATCAAAACCACAATGAGATACCATCTCATGCCAGTCAGAATGGTGATTATCAAAAAGTCAACAAACAATAGTTGCTGGTGAGGCTGTGGAGAAATAGGAACACTTTTACACTGTTGGTGGGAGTGTAAATTCGTTTAACCGTTGTAGAAGACAGTGTGGTGATTCCTCAAGAATCTGGAACCAGAAATACCATTTGACCCAGCAATCCTATTACTGGGTATATACTCAAAGGAATATAAATCAGTCTGCCATAAAGACACTTGTCCATGTATGTTTATTGCAACACTATTTACAATAACAAAGACATGCATCCAACATAAATGCCCATCAAGGATAGACCAGATAATGAAAATGTGGCACATATACACCATGGAATGCTATGCAGCCATATAGAGGAATGAGATATGTCCTTTACAGGGACATGGATGAAACTGGAAGTTATCATCCTCAGCAAACTAACACAGAAACAGAAAGCCAAACTGCATGTTCTGACTCATAAGTGGAAGTAGACCCATGAAAAGAGTGAAAGTCTAAGGATCCCTTAAAGGAACACATGGACAGAGGGAGGCAAACAACACACACTGAGGTCAGTCCAGGGGTTGGGAGCAAGGGTTGGGAGAGCATTAGGACAAATACCTAATGCATCTGGGGCTAAAAACCTAGATGACAGGTTGATAGGTGCAGCAAACCACCATGGCACATGTACGTAACAAACCTATACGTTCTGCACTTGTATAAATATTTATGTACTTATAAATAAATAAAATTATAAATAAATAAAAATTTATAAATATATTTATGTTGTATTGTGAGGGAGAATAGTTTATGAGTGTTCTCAATTGCCTGGGCATTCATTAAGATATAAATAACAGAAACAGATTTTGAGAGCTAAAAAACAACATGAATGTTAATTAATGGAATATGTCTATCTCAAGAAATTCAGAGCACAGTCAAGCAACTAAGACTTTGCGAACAACAAAAATCAGAACTTCTCTGGGAATATAATGAGTGTTACTTTTTAAAACTTCCCTCTAAATACTGCAAGTGATGTGACTTAGTTACAAATAACTCCTACCCCTGTGTTTCTGAATTTAAAATTATGGATTCCTAAGACAAAATAATTGACATATTACATATATAAGTGTGTGTGTGTGTATACACTTTCCATATATATATATACTTTCCATATATATATATACTTATATATATATATATATATATATGTCAGCTGTTCACCTTTCAATAGTCTACTACAGGATCAATTAGCAGAAACATGGCTTCTGGAGTTTCTCCTGGCAGACGCATGGGCAATTTTGAGAGAAATAAACACCAAAGCCAGAGTACTTTCACAGAGTACTCAAATGTGTCAGTATTCTTGTCTTACTCAACCTCTATTTCCAGCCTCATGTTTTACTACTTACTTTCCCTCTCCAGATCTTTGTTTAGACCACACTGTATTACTTGACAGTGACTGATTATACCATTTACCATCAAACTTTTTGTCCCTGCTCATACTGTTCCTTCTGCATGGCAAACGTATCTAGAACTGTCCCAACAGCACCCCATTTTAAAATTTTAATTTCTGTCAATTAGTTTAAAGGCATAATCTTCCCAGAGACAACCACTTGCAATTATTTGGCTGCTCGTTTTGATATTTACACCCATGTTGCTAAATAAAATATTTATGCTGCATTTTACATTTTTTTTTCCAGTTCCACATCTAATTGTTGAACTCCCACTATGGTAGCTTCCTCCAACTACACAGGCTTTCCTCCCTTCTCCAAAACTTATATCTTTATAAGTTTTAGCTTGATAACCACTCAATATGTACATCATTATATCCATGTAAATATTATTCACAGGTAAACCAGATAATATACATTTACTTTTTGTATAATCTTTTTTTTTTCTTGGAGTTTAATCATTGATTCATTTTTGGTTGCTTTATTTTCTAATTACTTGGCACTAACATATCCACAAATTCTCTATCATGGGTATAAATCATCCTGATATGTTTAAACATGCTGACTAATCTAACCATTTCATCTTTTTTTTTTTTTTTTTCTTTGAAACAACCCTTCTGGAGCCTTTCTTTCTCCTAATAAAATATGGATTGGCTGTTTCCTAGAACTGTGGAAACCTAATTAACTTTGGATATCTATTTACAGTCTTCTTGGGGATTCCCTCTCCCTCTTTTCTTGTATTCTAATATTTTCCTTGCTTGGTTCACTCCGGGTGCTATGTGAAAAAGCATGGGTGGTGAAATCTGGAGAAATTTTATGACTGAAATGTGTTTATTCTATCCTCCCTCTTGATTTTTTGGGCTACATGTACAATCTTATGTTGAAGATATTTTTTCCTCAGAAGTTTGAAAGCACTGCTCCTTATTCATTTAGCTTCCATCTTTACCATTATAAATTTGATGCCGTGCAAATTCTAGGCACTTTGCATGTATATTCTGTCTCTCTCCCCAACTCACTTTTTCCATCTCTTTCCTTCTCTCTCTTATTCTCTCCCTCTTTCTCATCCTCTCTCGTCTTTATTTCTGTCTGTTTCAGATTTTAGAATCTTCTCTTTGTCTACAGTGTTCTCAAATTTCTTGATGATGTATGTTGCTGTTTGTGCGTTTTCTCATTCCTTTTGCCAGACACTTGATGACCACTTTCAACTTGGAAACTTTTTCCCTTCAGTTCTAGCAATTTCTTTTTATTTATTATTTGGTAATTCACTCCCTTTAGATATCTCTGTTGTGTCTGTTTTCAACTCCTACTTTCAGTTTTAGAATCCGTGGGATTCATCTTATGTTTTTTCTGTGTTTATTTTTCTCTCCTTTTTCCTATCTTGTTGTCTTTTTCTTGTTGTTTTACTTTCTTGAGAATTTGTTCATGAAACTCCCTCAAAGGAAAAGGTTTGTGATGAATATGTGTGAATGTCTGTGTGTTAGTCTGGATTCATAATGCATAAATTATTAATATTTTGCAGAGTGCCTTTATTCTCTAAATAAAGCTTTGTTAATTGGTGATTCTTTATACTGTATTTCTCAGAGCAGCCAAATACTTAAGGATTTTATGTTACAATCAAAACCAAGATACAAATGTCCTAAAAGAATGCTAAAGCTGTCAAAGTTTCTGTTTGTATTGCATATTAACATCATTTGGCTACTGTGTATTTAATTTAGAAAAATTAAAATGGTCCTTTGCATCATTTTCTTTATAAACCCATTCTATGGAGACCCACCTTGTTATACAAATAAGGAGGTAAAACTAGTTTTTGATGTGCTTTTCTTTTAAATGCCCTCTTCAACTCTGACCACCCAGGCTATCATACAGCACAATTATGCTTGCTACTCCTCCCCACATAGAGACCCTCCTCTCTACAAGTAATTGAAGGCTGATGATTATCACCATCAGGTAATATGTCTGTGTCTTCCAGAAGCCCTCTTTTCCAATGCCTTAATCCAAAGGATAGTGATTAAATGGCACTAGCAGTCATCTACCCCTCTAAGGGTAGACTGAATGAAGAAAACATTTACAGCCTCCCAGATCACATCATATAGGTAGGGCTGCCTCACGCATATACTGTATGGAAAGCTGGAATACAGAAAAAAAATGAATAAAGTTACCTTCTCCCAAAGCCTGCCTCTTCAAGAATATTCCGTTTTAGTAAATGGCATGGTCTAAAATAATTCCCGACTCTTCCTTCTCACTCGTTCTGTTGGTCACTGAGTCCTTTGATTACACCTTAAATATCTCTGGAAATCCTGATATCTTCTCATGTTCATTGCCATCCCTAAGTTCGTATCCTAATAGTTCCTTTCCAGATTACTGCAGTAACTTCATCATTGTTTCTCTCTCTCCAGACTTGTCCCCATTTGATTCATTGTGTATTCTACAATCAGTGTTTTTGCTACAAAATACACAACTGACATCTTCAGCTTAAATTCTTTTTAGAGGCTGCTAGGACTTTGAGGCAAACTCAAACTCTAAACCACGCCATTGAGGCTGTGACATAAGCTGGCCTCCCGGGGCCTTTCTCACTACTGCTCATGCTAATTTGTGTTCCAGCCAGGACTGATCACATAATTTGTGGGGCCTAGTGCAAAATGAAAATACAGACACCTCGTTCAAATATTACTAAGAATTTTAAGAAGATGACAAGAGAGCATTTAACTGTTTTTATGGGAATAGTTTTATAGGTGTATACATCTGTCAAAACGCCAAATTGTGTAAACTTTATATATGTGCAATTTATTATATGTAAACTATACCTGTATAAGAAAAAATAAAACTATAGACGCTTTAAGCATAAAGCTTAGTCTTTTAGCCTGTGCACATGCTGATTTTATCCAAACCTGGTTAAATCCTACTCTACCAGCATGTTTTAGCTTAAACATCACCTTCTGAAGAAGGCCTCCCTGAACCGCAAGGAGTCAAAATTCCCCTGCTACGTCCTCCCATGTTGTCTCATATTTTTTCTTTTGTATATCCAGATATCCAGATGCAAAATTTGCTTTTCAGACTGGCTTGTAACTTGTCTGAGATCAGAAACTGTCATTCTCTTATTTATGCCTATGATCTGAGAGCCTTATTCGGTGTCTGGTTCATAGTGAGCCTTCAAAAAGTAAGATTTGATTATATTGTAATTGAATTGAGGAGAAAGACAGGAAACACTTTTAATAGGGCGAAATTTCCCACTACCCACAAAATGATTCCAGGTAGAAGCCCTCTTCTTTGCCTGCCCTCGGATTTAAACCTACCCTTTTTTAGCCAAAACCAAAATTGTACATTCTCTTTCCCTTCTTCTGGGGAATTTAAACTGCCTGTTAAGAAGGCGAGAAACCCTTTCAAGTGGTCTTCTCAGCTTAGCTAGAATAACGAAAAACAGAAAAGCAAGTTACGAAAGTTAATGTGAACTTGTTCGTTTCATATTGTTATCTCCAGACTGGACACCCTGAGCTGGCTTTATTTACCATCTGAAAGATGAAATCAACTCAATAAGCTTTTAGTGAAGAAAGAACTATGACCCCACAGCAACGGGAAAAAATATTTTAGCTCACTCAAAATCTTCTCTTGATAGAAAGAATAGAGGGCCTCAGAGAAAAAGGGTAGTCTTTTCCCAAAGAAACATTCACACATAAAAATGCATACAATGTGACCTGCCCTTGGTTCTTGTATGCCATTGAACAGGATGGTGTTAAGCAAAATGCATGATCAGGAACAAACTACATTGCATACTTATTCATGACATGTGCTCAATATTTTTGTACAAGTGATATATTTTTATCTGCACACACAAAATCATGTATATTCAGCATCTGACATGTTCCCATCATTGTGCTATGAACTTTAGCTATAGCAGTGGTTTTCAACTGGGAGCAATTTTGCCTTCTGAGGGGGGATTTAGCAATGCCTGGACACAGTGCTAGTTGTCTCAATTTGGAGGTAAGGGGTGCTCCTAGCACCTAGTTTGTAGAAGCCAAGCATACTACTAAACATCTTACAGTGCATAAGACAGCCCCACACAGCAGATAATCATTCAGCTCAAAATATCGATAGTGTCAAGGCTGGGAAACCTTGGGCTAGAAAAATAAAGTAGGTTGTGATGGCCCCTGCTCTCAGATAGTTCCTATCCTCAGTGAATTTGTGGTTAAGGTAACCCTTAAGAAAAATAGTTACAAAGGCAGCAATGTGACTATAAGTACGCTTATGTCCAATTCATATTTCACCTTAAATGTACAGCGTAGTTTTTAGTCCATTGTAGGTGAATAATGAACATGCGTTGAGTAAGCAAGTCTTAGTTTCCTCTCTATCGTTTTATTTAGGTATGGATGTACGAATGTGTGTGTATTTGCATGAGAAGATATATAGTGTGCTGTTGGGATTTTATGTTAATTTCTTTTAATAGCTTTGTTGAGATGCAATTGGCCTACAGTATACTATACACATTTCAAGTATATAATCTGCTAAATTTTGAGATGTATATACACCCATGAAGGCCTCATCAAAATAAAAATAATGAACGTATCCCTCACTACTAAAAAGTTCCTCATGATATTTTGTAATCCCTCCCACCTGCCACAATCTGTTATTTGATTAGGAGCTAACCAGTGACCTGCTTGTTGTCATTATAAATTAGTTTGCACTTTCTTGAATTTTATATAATGGAATAAGAAAGTATGTACTCTATCTTTTCTATCTACTTTCATGTGGCAAAATTATTTTGGAAAACAATATTGTTTCGTGTATCAATAGTTCATTCCTTGTTATTACTAAGTAATATTTCATTTTATTCCACAATTTCTTTATCCATTCACCTCATGATGGACATTTGGGTTATTTCAGTTTGGGGCTATTTTTAAAAAGTTGTTATGAACATTCATGTCCTTTTGCTTGAGCACATGAGCTTTCATTTCTTTTGGATAAATACCTAAGACTGGTATGGCTATATCATATGATAGTGATGGCAGCAACAGGCCATCCGGAGTGGCTGCTGTCATAAGCTGACTGCAGCAAGGAGGCTGCAGCAGGGAGGCATGGGCAGTGGCGGCAGCAGCTGCAGGTGCAGCAATGGTGGCAGTGGGTCCCCTGTGCCCCATCTGAAGCAGTGAATGCACTTTCCCTACCCACACGCGGCTGGACAGACCTGCCCCCAGGCCTGGAGCTTCCATGGCTCTGGACCCTGCCCGCCCGTCGCTCCCCTCCTCCACGGCTTGTGCAGGGAGGATGGGGAGGAGGTGAAGCTGGGCCCAGCGCAGTGCAGCACTTCACAGAGCCAGAGGGAGCCAGGGGCAGGGGAGCAGCACAGTCAGAAACAGAGGGACAGGCAGAGAGGGTGCCCAGTGAGGACCTGGAGCTTCTGCCCCAGACTGTGAGGAGGCCCAGCAGGAGCTGCCTGCATGCTCCACGGAGGTGGTGGGAGCCCGGTCCTCCCAGGTGCAGGAACCCTGAGTCTCTG
Organism: Colobus angolensis palliatus; assembly: GCF_000951035.1. Taxonomy (NCBI): domain Eukaryota; kingdom Metazoa; phylum Chordata; class Mammalia; order Primates; family Cercopithecidae; genus Colobus; species Colobus angolensis. The sequence goes on from NW_012120709.1 coordinate 12,958,790, forward strand.
CACTCTCGGGGCCAGGAAAGCCCTCCTGCCGCTGCCAGCTAAGGGGTGTCTGCTTCTGCTTCCTGGACTCCTGAACTCCCTGCATCACTCCGATCTTGAAGTGGGGTTGAGGCCAAGCCCGGTTACTGTCACAGCCCAGAAGGGTGTGTGCACACTTGAGGCAGCACTGGCATGCCAACCTCCTGCTGCCTCGGACCCCTCTGGACTCTGGGCACTAGTGAGCAGGAAGAAAACCGAGGGGGTCTGAGAGTGACTCAGTGCTGTCCTACAGGTGCCCCCTGGCACAAACAGCATGAGTGCCATGGATGGAGGCAGGAGACAGACAGGCTCCTGGGCAGAAGGGAACAGGTCCCGGGTGAGGCTCCACCTTCAGGTCAGGGAGGGCCTGAAGACTGGGGCCAGGCTGCCAGTCCCGTGGACTGAAGTGGGAACTTGTGGTGCCTTTTCTAGGCCCGCCCATGGACCAATCAGCCTGCACTTCCTCTTCTCTGAGACTCATAAAAACCCAGGGCTCAGCCAAAGCTGGACAGATGATGGGACACCCAGCTGCAGAGAGGAGCTACTCTCTCTGCTGAGAACTGAACACTCCTCAGGATGACCAGCTGTGAAGAGGAGCTAAACACTTGTAGGGATGATCTGCCTGCAAAGAGGAGCTACCCTCTCTGCTTGGAGCCAAACACTCCACAGGACACCCTGGCTGTGGAAAGGGAGCTGCTTCCTGCGGGTCTCCTTTGAGCTGTTCTATCACTCAATAAAGCTCCTCTTCCTCTTGCTCATTTTTCAGTTATCTGCATACCTTATCTTCCTGGTCCCAGGACAAGAACTCAGACCCGTTGAATGGCAAGGCTAAAAGAGCTGTAAAAAACAGGGTGCGAAACATGCCCATTGTTCACCACTTTTCAGGAAAAGAGAAGGAGAGAAGAGCTGTGGCCCTGTGGGGAGCCCTGACCTGGGAGCTCCCTGAGCCTGGGCTGTAACTCCCTCTTTGGGGCCCTGAAATTCCTGGAATCTCCAAGCTTCTGGATGCCACTGCATTCTCCAAGCTTTTGGGTGCCACTGCATTCTCCAAGCTTTGGGGTGCCACTGCATTCTCCAAACTTTGGGGTGCCACTGCATTCCCAGTGCTAGCCGTGGAAGCTGCTTGCTGTGTACCTGGTCCTGCCACAGCCTCACAGATAGCCAGTGTCTGGGCTGGCACCTGGAGCTGCCCACCCTTCTGCAGCAGCCAGCATGTCTGACTGTGCGCAGTGGCCAGACCCCACACTCACTCACACACCCCTTGCCACTCCACACCTGACTTGCCCTTGGCAGGCATAGGATCCAGGCTCTGGACAGGCATGAAATCCAGGCTGGTAGCATGAGCCAAGTGCATCCCATCAGGCCAAGTGGGCAAAAATGAGCCCAGTGGGCCTGAGCAAAATTTGGGCAAAGGTGCCACCAGTCACAGGATTCTAGCCTGAAAAGCAATACCCCAAGGATCCCATAACAATAGGTGTGTGTTTAATATTTTAAGAACCTTTCAATTGTTTTCCAAAATGTTTGTACTATTTTACATTCACATCAGTGGTATAAAGAGCCCAAGCTCCTACACATCCTCACCAACTTTTGTAATGGTTACTTTTTAATTTCAGTCGTTCTAATAGGCATGTAATAGCATCTCATTATGGCTTTAATTTGCATTTCCCTAGTAACTAGTGATGTGGAGCATCTTTCCATGTGTCCATTTGCTATCCATATAACATATTTGGTGTAATATCTGTTCAAGTATTTTGTCTATTTTTATTGAGTTATTTGTGTATCCAGTTTTGAAAGTTCTTTCATATCAGTGACACAAGTTCTTTATCAGGTGTATGATTTTCAAATATTTTCATTATTTCTGTCTCTTATATTTTCATCTTCTTAACAGTATCCTTTGAGAAACAGAAGTTTTAAATTTTTACTAAATTTTACTTTTTTTTTCTTTTATGGATAATTTTGGTGTTATTGAAAATATGAAATCTTTGCCTAAGGCCACAAAGATTTTCTTCCATAGTGGCTTCTAGAGGTTTTTAATTTGTGGCTTTATATTTAGGACCATAGTCCATTTTGAAGTAGTTATTATACATTTTGGAAGGGATGGATCAGAGATCTTTTTTATATGAATATACATTTAATTACCTTGCAACTACATTAAAAAATCAATTGATCATTTATATGAAGTTCTATTTTTAGGATGTTTATTCTGTTCCATTTATTTATTTGTCTGTCTTGGTGCCAACACCTTACTTTGCTGATTACTGCAGCTTTATAATAAATCTTAGGCTGAGATACTGCAACTTCTTCAACTTGGTTTTTTTTCAAACTTGTTTTGGTTATTCTAGATCCTTTGTATTCACATTCCATATTTTAAGTTCTATGAGTTTCAGAATCAGGTTGAAAAGTAGTTCTCCTTCAATTTTTTGGAAGAGTTTTTGTTGTTGTTTTGTTTTGTTTACGTTTTCGTTTTTGTTTTTGAGACAGAGTCTCACTCTGTCACCCAGGCTGGAGTGCAGTAACTCGATCTCAGCTCACTGAAACCTCCACCTCCCAGGTTCAAGCAATTCTCCTGCCTCAGCCTCCCAAGTAGTTGGGACTACAGGTGCACACCTCCATGCTCGGCTAATTTTTTGTATTTTAGTAGAGACGGGGTTTCACCGTGTTGCCCAGGCCGCTCTCGAACTCCTGGGTTCAGGCAATCCTCCTGCCCCAGCCTCCAGAGTTCTAGGATTAGAAACGTGAGCCACTGCACCCGGCCTGAAGACTTTTTATAGCACTGGCGTTATTTCTTGCTGAGACAGCAAGGCTTTATTGTCCATTGTCACAGGGCAGCACTGAGTTCAGTGTGAAGTCCCCTGGTCACTGTGCTCTCCCTCCCCAAAGTGCATAGAGTCTCTATATCCGTGCCCCTTGTCTGCTGCGGGGAATGCGGGAAGGGCAGCACCACAATTCAAGACTGTCTCTACTGCTCTCCTCAAAGCCTCCCTCAGCAATGTAAAGTTAAAACCAGGTACTGTTATTGCTCACCTGATTTTTGGTTCTTGTAGTGGTGTTTTCTGTGTGCAGATAGTCTTAAAATTTGGTGTTCCAGCAAAGGTGGGGGAGGGACAAACAGTGTAAGCTTCCATTCCGCCATCTTGCCCCCAGAAGAAATTTTTATTTAGTAGAAAATTCTAAGTTGACATATAAAAATTTTCTTTATCCCAAAAATGTGTATTACTGCCTTCTAGCTTGCACTGTTTCTAATAAGAAATCTGCTGTCATTCCTTTTTTCCTCTATTTGTAGCAGGTCCTGTTTTCTCTGGGGTCTTTTAAAATTCCTTATCACTGGTTTTGAGCAATTTTATAATGATGTGACTTGATGTAGTTTTGTTTCTTAAGTTTGAGGTTTGTTGTGCTTCATGGATCTGTGGGTTTAAAGTTGTATTCAAATTTGAAAATTTGTCTGCTTTATTTAAATACTTCAAATAACTTTATGTTTCCTCTCGCTCCCTTTGATAAATGTAACTACATATATATTGGGCTGCTTTAAGTTGTCCCATAACCCGCTAATTCCCTTTTCATTTTTCTTCAGTCATTTTTTTCTTTGTGTTTTACTAGGGATATTTTCTATTGTTTTGCCATTAAATCCTCTAATTGTTTCTTCCACAATGTCCAATCTACCATTAATTTCATTCAATGTATTTTTCATCTTAGACATAACAGTTTTTCTCTCTAGAAGTTTGATTTACATCTTTTAAAAATATATTTTCTATGTCTAGTAAACATGCTCAATCTTTCCTCTCACTTTTTGAACACATGAAATGTTTAATTGTCCTTTTCAATTAATTCATTCAGGCAATTTTTTTTCCCTGGCCTTGAATAGTTTCCTCACAGGGTTGTACTTTTAAGTTCTCAGCTGAATACATTAGGAGGACTTTGTGCCTGTCTCTCTTTGCAAGCTTCTCATCTCTAGCACTCTGTTCTGTGAGTTAGTTGCTTTGCCTTATTCAAACTCCTAGCTCTGTCTCCTCAGTTGTGGTAGTCTGCCTTAATTCACCCTCCCTACAGTCAGGCCTTAAAACTATTTTGAGACATTAATCTGGGTAAATTATAGGATTCATCACATTTGTTTTGCCTCTCTCTTGGAAAACTATCTCTTGTTGCCTGATGTCCAAAGTCTTGAAAGCCATTGTTTGTTCAGTTCATTTAGTTATTTCATCTGGGAGCGTGAGGCCAGTCTGGGTACTCCATCTTGGCCAGAAGCAAATCAATCATTTTGGAATTTGATATTTTTATTTCCTTAGATTCAGTTTATTTTAAGCCAGCTAATGAATAGACCATTTTTCTCCTCTGCCATCTGCCTTAATTAATAGTATTTTAGAGAGGAATGCTTGCCTCCCCAAAGATATGGTCCCCATTTATTATATATTAAAGGTGGAGAAGAACGTGAATGTTACTTAGTTACATTTTAAATTCAATGTAATTCAAAAAGACTGAATCTGTGTTTTAAATTATATAATTCCAGTAACTAAAAGGAGAGAAAAAAAAAGATTGATTGGAAATGTTCCCTTATAGAAGGTACTTCCAAATTCATATGGAAAATACAAAATCACATATAAAGGCACATAAATAAGATAGGATACATCATTATAAAATTATAAAGGTTGTACTAAAGAGTTTCTTAAGAAGGACAGATATCTTCTTGGAGGAAAAATTAAGAAAACCATTTCAAAAGCATCCACAAATTTCTGTCACCACATCTATTAACCTGCCTATTTCTATATCCAGATATTCTGGCTTCTTTTGTATTACTGTTAATCATCTTTCAGTGACCTAAAAAAAACCCCCAAACTTCCCTATTTGCATTCTCCTTCTTTCTATTCATCAACATTGACCCAGACAGTCTCCTTTTAATCTCCTGCATCAAGATTTTTATTTTCTTTGTTTTATTCTTCCTGTATCTTTTTCATCAGCTTACAGGCTTGCTTTTATTACCCCCATCTTAACAAAAAAGAAAATCTCTTGACAGTAACTTCTTATTTATGTACCAGTGCATTTCTCACCTTCCTCAAGAGGCCAAACTCATTACTTTCCCCAATGTCTCTCCAAGATCCTCTCTGGAGTTTTACTCTAATCTGGCTTTCAACCTCTATAGCTTTACCCAAACTGATATTATCAAAATTACAAACATCTCTGTTTTGCTAAATCTAGGTTTTTAATCCTCATCTTTCATGAACTGACAACAGTATTTCACACACTTGATCATTGATTTCTTCAAGAAAAACAAAAGCAAACAAAAACGTCTTTTTCTGAAGAGACTACCCCACAGGCTTTTTCTTATCATTTTGGGTTAATTTTTTTTTTTTTTGTCTTCATTACCAGTTTTTCCATACCTCTGAAGCTTTTAATGTTAGAAGACTTGGTCGTTGTATCATTATTCTTCTCTTGCTATACTCTTTTTCTCAATTATCTCATTCTTTATCATAATAATATAATAGTTCACTGCTAATGTTTCTTTTAAGTGCAGCACATTCACTTGACTTCTTGTGCTCTCTCTTCTATAGCACCCATAGTATATTTTATAATATAAATCATGAGGAGACATATAAAAATAATAGGACATTAAAGTTTAGCCTCCCTTTATATTTGTTACATGGAATTATATATATAAATTTCATCTATTTGTGTACATAAAAAGAGCCTGTGTCTGAACTGGTAATTCTTCCAGTTAGATGTTCATTCCTGGCTTTCAGCTGTTTTCTATTTGTTTTTAAGTAATGAAGACAACAATTTGAATCAGTGCAAACTGCTTCCAGGCCCTACTGCTTCTATAACTTTTCAAGAGCTACAGCTTATTTTATTTGTGTGAGGCCCAGATATAGCATATTGCTTGCCTTCTTTTCCTGTTTCTATTTTGCTTTATTTAAAATGTTAGCTTAAAATACATCTTTATTATTAACATCCATTTCCAAATTTCTCTCTTCCTACATGATTTCTTCCTGCATTTAACTTTGCCATACTGTTAGGAAGGTGACAGCATAAATCACTTATGAAATAAGCCTTCCATGATGATGACATCCACAATGGTATTTTTAAGTAGAATTTGTGAGTCTGATGACAAATTTAAAACCTTGGCATCATAAGTGGGTTCTTTTTCCTTGGTTTTGCCAGCAATAACAGCTTAACTTTTCAGATCACATTCTATTACCGATAAAAATATTAACCCAAACTAAACCTAAGAAAAGTGTATCGTAATGAGCCAGTATTCAATTAGCATTCTAGAAGACAGAAATAAATAATAAACTAGTCAAATCAATAAATTTATAGAATGCTGCATTGTAATGTGTGATAAGGAAAAATTAAAGCAAAGGAAACAAGGATTATTTTGAGGAGGGAGGCAGTTTGAGTTAGTAAAGTCAAGGATGGCCTTAGGTGATGTAAATAGCCTAGAGAAGGCAAGGGAGAAAGCCGTGTAGTGATCTGTGGAAGCAATGAACACTCAGAAGGAATAGTAAATCTGAAGGTGCTTAATTGGCATATTTAGAGGACAGCAGGGGACTTACTTGGTTGGAGATAAGTAACTTAGAGCAGGGGTTCCCAACCCCCAGGTGTCAGAGCAGTACCAGTCCATGACCTGTTAGGAACAGGGCCACACAGCAGGAGGTGAGTGGCAGGCCAGCAAGAATTACCCCCTGAGCTCAGCCTCCTATCAGATCAGCTGCAGCATTAGATTCTCTTAGGAGCACAAACCCTATAGTGAACTGTGCATGTGAGGGATCTAGGTTGTGTGCTCCTTATGAGAATCTAATGGTAAATGTAATGTACTTGAATTGAAACTAGTAGGCCTCACAAAACCTAAAAAGTTAGCACCAGGTGGCCCTAGATAGGGTCAAATGAAACTAGTAGGCCTCACAAAACCTAAAAAGTTAGCACCAGGTGGCCCTAGATAGGGTCCCACCCTGCCTAGATAAGGTCCCACCCTGCCTCGATAGTGTAACAACCTCATGAGGTCCCACCCTGCCAATTCCAGGGGTCTCACCCTGCCTCAAAGTTCCCGGAATTATCAACTCCAGGAAAGAACCTCATAAGGTCCTGCTCTAACCAATTAAACCAAGACCCCTTGCTCAGGCTATAGCTAGACCCAATCCTTTTACGCCTTAAGCTTTGTTTGAATTTCGCGCCATAAGCTGTGTTTGAACTTGTGTTAGCATATATAAACAGCCTGTAACAAGCAGTCGGGCCCAGGACCAACTTAGAGCTTGGGACCCTAGCGCGCTAGTAATAAATAACTCTCTGCTGTGAACCTCGTGTCGGTGATCCTTCGCGACGACCCCTGCCCAGGAGGGAATCGAGAGTTCGGTTCCAACATTATCCTGAAACGATCCCCCCCCAACCCTCTATCCATGGAAAAATTGTCTTCCACAAAACCCGTCCTCGGTGCCAAAAAGTCTGGGGACTGCTGAATTAGCGAATAGTAGGAGATGAGAGCATAGAAGGAAATGGGTTGAGGAAGAAGTAGATTGTGTAAGCCTTTCAGTCCTTACTAAGAATTTAGGCTTTTTCTAACAGTCAGTTTGAAATCTGTTGGGAGGGTTGGAGCAGAGGAGAGGTGTAATCTGCTTTAGGTTTGAACAAGATCTTTGGATGTTATATTGAGAAGAGACTATGGGTGGCAGATGATAAGACAAAGGAAACCAGTCACGATGCTATTGCAATACTGCAGTGAGATATCGTGATGGTTTGAACAAAAAGTTAGTGGTCGTGTTGGTGAGGAATGATTCTGGATATGCTGATACGTTTGTTATGGTGCATTAGAGAAAGGGAGGATCAAGGATGACTCTTGAATGACTAGAAGAATGGAGTTGTCATTTGCTGAGATAGAAAAAGAAGTCAATTTTTGGTCATGCAAATTTATCTTGGGTAGACCGATGGTTACATGAGTCTGCAGTTAATGTGAGCAATGTAAACTTGAGAATAACCATTGTATAGTTTGCATCTAGAGCCATGATTCTGGATTAGGTCCCCAAGAAAATGGGCATAAATTGGAAAGAAAAGAGGTCTAAGCACTAAGCCCTGGCATATTCTTACGATAACAAAATGTTGAAATAGAAGGAACCAATTAAAGAGACTAAAAAAGAAAAGCTGGAGGATAGAAGAAAAACCAGCAGTGTGTTTCAGAAAGAGGGAGCAGATAATAACCAACTGTCTCAAACACTACATCAAGATCAAGTCCAAAGAATATTTACAAGAGAATTTACTCTTGCATTTGGCACTATAGAATTCATCAACGACCTTGATGAGAGAAGTTTTATGACATTTTATAAGAGATTAGAATGGATTTAGAATAGAGTAGGAGTAGGAAAGTTGGGGAAAGAATAGAAAACTTTTTCAAGAGATTTTTCTGTAGAGAGATGGGAAGAAATGCAGCAGTAGATGAAAGAAGTGATGGCAAAAGAGAATTTTTTAAAAAAATAAGATAAAAGTAATAGTTTGTTTCTTGACTTACAAGAAAGATCCAGTAGTGATGGACAAAAATAATGCTGTACTAACAAAAGAGTATTCGCTAGGGCAGTGTCTTTGAGTAGACGAAAGAAGAGTGATTTAGTGCTGAAGTGTAGGGTTATAGGATCACCAATGTTATATCCATAGAAAGAGAAGGAGTGCCAGATTCTTGGGCAACAATATAGGCAGGAGTAAAAATGTGGTGGTGGAAATGTCTGGAAGTTCTCTCTTGACTATTTTTACTATTTTTGTAGTAAAATTGGAGGGAAGGTCATCAACTGAGCATGGCAATTGGGAAAAATGTTGGCATGAGAGAGAAAAGAGTATTAAATAGCTATCTAAGACAGAGGGAGAACAAATGAACTAGAAAAATATAGTGGGAATTTATCGAATAGGTTGTTATTTGGATTCGACTTTTGGCTTAGAAAAGTGAATGCACCAAAATGAGAAAGGGGCAAGGAAGTGAAGAATGTAAAGAAGGTGTGATTATAATGACTGGCCATGATATTAGATCAAAGTCTGGAAGGAAAAGAAGACTTGAGGGGGTAAGGCACAGTGAAATATTGATAAGACAAATTGATTTTATGTTACCCAATTGTTTGAATAATTGCTGGAATTAGAGAGCTAGAGGAAATGAGCTAGACAGGAAGTAGAGTTAAAAAATATGGTGCTTGAAATTCAGCCAACAGAGAGGTTTTAATTATTGTTAGTTATATAGTAATAGGATGTGCCCATGGGTGGGAGTGGCTGAATTGGGGTGAAGGAAAATGTTATTGGAAGAAAAGTGGTCAAGAAGCTGCAATTATAATAATATGAATGGTGAATAGATATCAGTAGGAATTCTATAAATTGCCTCTTCTCTTCCACAGTGCTTTAAATGTACGTGTCCCCACAAAATTCATATGCTGGAACTTAAGGGTCAATACAATCGTATTAAGAGGTAAGGCCTTTAGGGGGTGATTAAGTCATGAGAGTAGGACCCTCGTAAATGGGATTAGTGCCTGATATCATTTGGATGTGTGTCTCCCCCAAATCTCATACTGAAATGTAATCCCTAGTGTTGGAGGTGGGGCCTGGTGAGAGGTGATTAGATGGATCATGGGGCAGATTCCTCATGAATGGCTTAGTACCATTCCCTTGGTGATGAGTGAGTTCATGCAAGATCTAGTTATTTAAAAGTGTGTGGTACCTCCCCGCTCTCTCTTTCTCCCATTCTCACCATGCGATGTGCCTGCTCCCATAATACCTTCTGCCACTGTTGTAAGCTACCTGAGGCCCTCACCAGAAACTGAGCTGATGTTGGTGCCATGCTTTGTATAGTTTGCAGAACCTTGAGCCAATGACACTTTTCTTTATGTTACCTAGCCTCAGGTATGTCTTTATAGCAACACAAGAATGGCCTAACACAAGCCCTTATAAAATGGTGTGAGGAAACTAACTTGCCCATTTCCCCTCCCATCCTTCTCCCGTATGAAGATATAGCATTTGTCTCATTTTCCCTTTTTATCCCTTTTGCTTTTACATCTCTTCTGCCATGTGAGGACTCAGCAAGAAGCCACACCTGACACCAAACATTGGTGCCTTGATCTTGGACTTCCCAGCCTCCAAAGCTGTAAGAAATACATTTCTGTTGTTTATAAAGTACTCTTTAATTCCTATTTATATGTCACCACATGAAGCCCAGGCTTCCCCAGTCATCCCTACTCCTTCAGACTGTAATTTCCATATAGCTCTGTATATTTATTTTTCTGACACCGTCTTCCACATTTACCCATCTTCTGAATCTTTACTGTGCTCCCTCTGTAACTTAAAGCTGTCTCTCCTCTGAGGATTATTCCCACATTGGCTTTCTCTCCTATACCTCTCTTACCTTTAAACCTGGAGGTGAAGATTCCTCATTGCCTCATCTGCATCATTTCCTGCATTTTCTTACATCATACCAGCTTTGACTCTCGTGTCATTGAACAATACCATTGACACACCTTCCTTGTTTTAGCAATCTTCTGCCCCTACATAAATCTCTCTTATTCCTTGAAGATTGTGGCTACATGCCCCCTTCCAATCACATTGTCAAACTCTATTCCTGTCAAAATTCCTGATAACTTATATATCCTTCAGTAATATGGCCAGTGTTATATTAGATTGTCATTGGTTTGAGGTGATAGAGGTGCTCTATACCTAGAAAGCCATCAAAGAGACTAGATACCATCTTAAGACATATTTTACACAAAAAAAGTTAGTAGACTGAGAAAAAGAAAGATCAAGAGTTTCAAAAATAATGTCTATTAAAGATATATGGCAATCGTTCTCAACTGGGGACAATTTTGCCCCCAGGAGACATTTGGCAATGTCTGGAGACATTTTTAGTTCTTGCAACTGGGAGTGGGGGTGGGATGTGCTACTGGCACTTAGCGAGGAGAGGCCAAAGATGCTGCTAAACATCTTGCAACTCACAGCACAGGCCCCTGCAAAAAAGAATTACCCAGCCCTTAAGGTCTATAGTGCTGGTTGAGAAACCTTGGTGTATGGTAATAACTGCTCTTCATTTTAGGATTTTGAATCAGGAAAATGCACTGATTTATTTCTGTTAAGCACATTAGCAGCTTTTATATAGAATAAGAATACAGTAAAAACTTAAAAAAAAAAAAAACTAAAACCTATGGAGGATTACAGGATTTTTGAAATATAAAAAAGATGAAGTTCACACTTTTAGAGCCTTCATGTTGTTAAAAATTTCCATCCCCATGAGTACAGAAAGTCTAGGTGTTTTATCTTATGTTGAAATGTGGCGTGGTTCATGATTTCAAGTTATCATTTTTTATTCACAGCCTAAGAAGCTTTCCTCTTAGACTCTTTACTCCTGGGCTTACATTTGGAAGAAGCATATTTTCAAACAAATGTGATGTCATTGATAGAAACAAGAATCTAGCCTGGTCTTTCGAGGTGCTTTATTTAAAAGTGGATAGAGGGGGTTTGTTAGGCTCATTTATGTCCAATGGCATTACTCTGCAGAGTGACTGGCTTGAGTCCACTGCCTCTCATTTATTTATATATGCTTTTATTTTAAAAGTATCGAATTCTTACTATATGCTAAACAATGTGTTAGCAATGGGGATACTCAGATAAACAGAAAAAGTCCCTGGATTCAAATTTCTTTCCATTTGCTCAAGGAGAAAACCACAGAAATTATAATAATAATTTAGTAAATTGTTATTTAATGAATTAATTTAATAAATTAATAAATAATAAAAAGTAGGTAATAACACACAGAAAGGAGTGACCTACAATTCTGTGTAGTATTGGAAAGTAATTTCAGAAGTGTTACAAGATAAAATGATACTTAAATTGAAATTTATGGGTAAAAAGAAAGAGAAATTTAACATTTGGGGTAGCCTACCGTGTGTCAGCCCTCTACAAAGGACTTTATGATCTTTTGTCTTTTAATCTTCACAATAACCTTGTATGATACAGTTATTATCCACATTTTACATTTGAGGAAAGAGAAGCTTGAATAAGTCAGTCAAGGTCACCGTGGAAAGAAGTGGTAGAACTGAGATCTGAGTCTATCTCTAACTCCCCGTAGATATATGTATGTTCTTTTCAATAAACCAAAAGGGGGAGACAGGTTTACATACTGAGGATGCAATGTACTCGCATTTACCAAGTATACCAGAGTTTTATTTCTCATTTAACGCACCTCACCTATAACCCCCAGAACATCTGATTCCCTCCCTATTGCCATAGCTGCCCTGACCCGCAGTGAACCTATCAATAAGTAGGGCTGAGTCAGTGAGATCATTTTTCAAGAATATGAACAAAAACACTGTACTCAAAAAGATGGTATACCTATGGTGATGGCTTGCTGCCCTGCTAAGTCTCTCCATGCTGGGGCTGAAGTAGACTAGAAAGAAAAAAAATGAGTCAATGTTGTATATAGGCAACATGCTGTAGGATCAGAAACCATAAGTAAGCAGAGAAAGCTGTCAGGGGAAGAAGAGATGGAAGCAGAAAGAAATTTCTGGAAAAATAAAAGCCACTGAGTCAGCAGCAGGTATAGCTCTTGAAGGAAGCTGTTTCCTATTAGGCCCGGCTATGCGTGCATCTTACAATATTACCCCTCTCCCCACCACCACCATGCTTACACCCTTTAACTGGAGCTTGAAGTTGGTTAGATCACTTTTAATGAAAAGAAAAAATTTGAACTGGAATAATACTAGTAAAAATATAGAGCTATGAGACAATAAGGAAGAAGTACTTTGGAATCACTGGAGCACAGTGGGCACCCGGTGTACGCTAAGGAACTGGAAGAGGAAGGAGGAAGGAGGGCAGACTGAGAATGTGAAGTGCCTTTTCTGTTGGGCCAAGGATTTGGATCTTATTCTAAAAGCTTTGGGGAGTCTTTAAATGCTTAAAGCAGCTCTTGAAACTAGACTGGTTTATGTATATCTGTATCAACAGCACCTGGCTGAGAGAGTTATACAAAGTTTATGTTTGATAAATATGTGTTATATCCATGAAAAAAAAATAAGTGAAGAAAATAAAAATAACTGTTGAGTTCAGTTCTACATCACAATTGTAGTAAGTAAAACCATAACTGATAAGAAAGCCAGTTATAAGGAGCTTCGAGGATCAGGTGAGTATTACAGGACACCTGCCAGTAAGTCAACAACAGAATGTGGAAGCAGCCACTCCAGCCATGACATGGAACCATGAGGTGGGCTGCAGGGAGTGATGAGTAGTGTGATATAACTTTCAAGAGCAAGAAGGTGTTGACAGAGTGTGAGGTAGAAGAGATCAGCATGGATATCTTTAAGAAAGACCTAGTATGATCTGCTAACAATCTTAACATTAATGTTCTATAGTTTATAAGCAACTATTAATGGATTTTCCATAGAGAAATTAATTTATTCACTCCCTACAACATACAGTTATTGAAAAACAATTACATTCCAAATATTATTCTTCATGCGATGAATACCTTGGTGAACAAGATGGTAAAGAAAATGTATTGTGGAATTTACATTATATTGGGAGCAGACTCATGAGAAAATACATTTTCTTATTTATTATGCTTAAATAAACATAATAAACATTTAAGCATAATAAACAAGAAAATGTATTCAACTTGTTATGGAAAAGAAATTAAGCTTGATTATGTGCTAAAAGCTTAACAGAGTGGTTGGTGTAGACATCATTGAGAAGATGATGTTTGAGCAGAGATTTGAAGGAGATGAAGAAGTGAACCTGGCAAGTACCTAGTGGAAGAACACTCCAGAAATGACTTTTCTCCAGTCACCACAAATGGCCTAAGACAAGAGAATGTCTAGCAAGCCAGGGAAATCCAGGGGAGCTTTAAGGACAGAGTATAAGGGGTGAAATAAGAGAAGGAGGTAAGGTCAGAGAAGGAATGTGAGGCAAGATCCTGTAAGACTTTATGGCCAGACATATATTTTAAGGTGACTCTTCTGTCAGCTATGCAGAAGATATATTTTAGAGGATTAAATTACTTGGGATAATTTTGGTTCTAAGCAATAGAAATTGCAACAAAAAATAGGTCATATTACAGGATATGAAAATTAAAAGCTTATGACAGATTAGACACCTAAGAAGAAATCTAAAGGTGTACCAGTAGACTATCCAAAATAAAGCACTGAAAATGAAAGTGTGAAAATGTTAACAGAGCAGCATTGACCTATGCGACCTAACATTTGTTTAATTTGAGTCCAGGAAAAATGGCAAAACAGAAAAAAAGATACAGTAATGGGCAAAGTTTTTTCTAAATTCAATTAAAACTATAAATCCAAGACTCAAGGATTTTAGTATACTCCTAGCATCGTAGAGAAAACCACACCACACTGGTTAACCACATTGCAATAAAATTGCTGAAAACCAGTGATAAAGAGAAAAGCATAAAAGAAGCAAAAGAAAAAAAGACACATTGCATACAATGGAACAAAGTTAAGAATTACTATAGACTTAAAAATAAATAAAAAATATACCTCATTACAACTCAATAAATTAGATAATATATACATTTTACAAATAAGAAAAATGATGTTTGAGCCACATAGTAAAATACTGTTGATCTGAACAGTATTATTCAACAATTCTATGTAACATTACAGATTGTAATAGGAAGCACTCTATCACCCTAACTCCAAAGTTCACAACTACCATAATTTGATGAAGGTAAAAAATATTTACTACAGACTTGATGTCAGAACCCTTGCATAGCTTGCTTGACGGAAAATGATGGAGAGATATCTTTAAACTATCAAAAGAGAAAAATAAAGTCAACCTAGAATTCTCTATTATGCAGAAGTACCTTTTACAGCTGACTATAAGATAAAGACTTTTTTAAATAAATAAGAGCTGAGAGAATTTATCTCTCCTAGACTGGAACTACAAAGAACAATAAAAGAAGTTCTTTAGCGTAAGGAAAATTATACCAGATAGAAATTTGATCTACACAAAGAAATAAAGATTGCCAGATGTGCTATATATGTTGGTGTATTAGTCTCTTCTTGTGCTGTTAATAAAGATATACCTGAGACTGGGTAATTTATAAAGCAAAGGGGTTTAATGGAATCACAACTTCACATGGCTTGGGAGGCCTCACAATCATGGCAGAAGTCAAAGGAGAAGCAAAGGCATGTCTTACATGGTGGCAGGCAAAAGGACATGTGCGGGGAAACTCCCCTTTATAAAACCATCGGATCTCATGAGACTTATTCACTACCACACGGCACAGGAAAAACCCACCCCCATGATTCAATTATATCCGACTGGTTCTGCCCACAACACTTGGGGATTATTACAATTCACAGTGAGATTTGGTTGGGGACACAGAGCCAAACCATATCAATGGGTAAAGAGAAAACACATTTTCCCCCCAAAATATCAATTATTTGTTTATCTAACATTACTTCCACAGCTAACACTCTGCTAGCCCTCTGCACCAAACCATCATCATCTCTCAATTTTTATCTAGATTTCTGCACGAGCCTTCTAACTGTTCTCCCTGCCCTGACTCCAGGAGAGTCTATTCTCAACACAGTAGCCAGGCTTTTAAAATATATCTTCCAGATTATCTCACCCCTTTGCTCAGATTCCTCCAATGGCTACTCAGCTTGTTTTCAGTAAAATACGTAGTCTTCACAATACCTATAAGACCTTATAACACTGACTCTCTCATTATTCCCCTCCTTATCTCTAAGATCTTGTGTTGGAGTACCAGCCCATTCATTGATTCTATCCAGCAATGCTGGCCTCCTTGCCTAGTCCTTGACACCAGGCATTGTTCTACCTCAGGGTCTTTACCCTTATTCTTCTCTCTACCAAAACACTGTCCTCCAGGATATCCACGTAGCCACTCCCTCATCTCCCTTGTTTTTTGTACAGTGGCACCTCAGGAAAGCCTTCTCTATCCATATTTTAAAATCACACATCCCCAACCCCAAGATTTCCTCTCCTTCCATGCTACATTTTTTGCACAGCATTTATTATCATCTGCCATACTCTGTATTTTCTTATTCTGTGTACTGTCTATATCTTTTACTGAAATGAAAGCTTCATAATGATTCAGATGTATTCACGATGAATTTTTTTTTTTCTTCTCCCAGGACAGTTGACCCCGCCGCAGCTTCTCATTCAGACTACAGTGCATGAGAATTCCAGTTGATTACATTCTTGCTAATACTAGGTATTGTCAGCCTTTTTCTCTATGGCTATTTTGGTAGTGGGGGAGGATTAACTCCCCGAAAGATGGAAGGTGTTGTTTCTGGGAAAGGAATATATGCTATGGAACAAAAAGCACCAAATACTACACATGATTTCAGGAGAAATACCACTGTTCACAGAACTTACAAAAGTAAAACTATAAAATGAGCTCAATTCCATTCCAAACATCTATAGGTTAAGCATTCAGCTGAAGGACGAATAGATAAAAAGGTAGAATATTTCAATGAATTTATTACATATGCTGAATTATTTCTCTTGTTCTTCAGTAAGCACTGACAGCAGATCCTTGTCAGGAAGATCGTTGTTGATTTTATGCTTTTGACAAGGCTGACAGATTTTAAAGTCCAATTATTTAAATCATTGTTGAATTCACTAGAGCAAATTTTAACTAGCAACCTGTGTGGAGAACTCTTTATGTATCTTTTTAATGTTATTCAAGTGAAATTTAAATACAAAAAGTGACACATATCATAAAGTTCAATGAATATTCATAAATTGAATACACCAATGTAAACCTTACCCAGATCCCAAAGTAAAACATTGCAAACATTTAAAGTCTCCTTTATGTTCTCTTCTACTCACTATCCATCCTTGCTGATAACCACTCTTCAGACTTCCTCCTGATTAGTTTTGCCTATTTTTCTATTTTCTGTAAAGTCAATCAAACTATATTTTACTATTGGTGTCAGGTTTCTTTTGCTCAACCATTGTATTTGTGACATGCATTCGTGCTTTTGATTGTAGTTGTAGACTGCTTATTCTCATTGCTTTGTAGTATTCAACAGTTCCTTTCTGTATTCTGCTATTAGAGAGCATTTGAGTATTTACAGTTTTGGGCAATTTTACTGCTACTAACATTCTAGTGCATGATTTTTGGTGAGCATATACATACACAATTCTTTAAAATATATATCAAAGAATAGAATTGCTAGCATATGGATCCACCTGTGCTTAACTTTGGAAGATACTGTCAATGTTCCAATTTTATTTCTTATTACAAATAGTCCATTTGATTAGACAAAGTATTTTACTATATGGTTATTGCAAGGATGTAAGTAAGCTGCTGATATACACAAATTTATCTTTAAACCATACACGATAAGAAACTCTCTCATTAGTTTCTTTTCCCTCAGGGAATTCTGTACTGTCTATTGTCCAATATTTGTTTCATATGTTATTTCCAGTTTTCTAGCTATTTATAGTAGAGGCGCAAAACCAGGCAATCTGTTAAAGCTAGAAACAAGTCCTTTATTTTGTCTTTGTTTTCTCTCAACATGTTTTAAAGCTTTCTATGTAGAGTTATTGTATGGCTTGTGCATTTATTCCTAGATATTTTATGGTTTTTAATGTTACTGTAAATTGCACCTTTTAAAATATTTTATTTTATATTTTTCTGCTATATATAAATACGATTGATTTTAAAATATTAACCTGATCTCCAGCAACCTTGTTGATTTGGTTATTAATTTTAATGATATAGCTAGAGATTATTTTTTATTGTCTCAGTATGTAGTCATGTTGTGTTCAAATAATGACATTTTTATTTCTTCATTTCTAATCCTTTGTTTCATATTTCATTTCTTGCACTATTACGGTGACTGGAATATCCAGTATAATGTCATATAGAATTGGCATTGAATAGTGAGAGTTCTTGTCGCATTCCTACTCTCAGGGGAAAGCATTGGATATTTCATTGTTAAAATGTCTTCACTAAGTTTTTAAATGTGTAGACATTATTTAGAAAATTAAGGAAGTTCCCTTGTATTCATACAAGCCTTTTCTGCAAGGAGAGGGCCCAGGTATGAAGTATTTCTACCACTTATCTAATTGGAATGCTACAACTCATGTAACTGAGAGGTTGTTTTATTCCCCTATCTTTCTTGCAATTCATTGTCTGCAAGTTTCTGGGAGATAACTGGGAAACTCTTTCAACACTCTCCATCCTACTATTGCTTCCAGCAATCACCGTAATTATATCTCCAACTAAGATGATTAGTAAATAAATACAAATTCTTTTTTCATGATTTTTGTTGATGCTATTTAAATTCTAAGAAGCTTTATGAATTTTGTCTGCTTATAATAATTTCTTTCTTCCTCCTCCAACCAAAATTGTTTAGTGCTCTGCTCTCAAAAGCTTGCTTGTTAGTCAATGGATTGCATGCAGTAAGACAGACTAATATTTTGAAGGAAAAAAACAAACTACCTTAGTGAAACCACTGAGACTATAGGGTGGTAGCAATCATATCTGAACAAAGAAAGGACGCTGAAATGTTTAATAAATATTTATTTACGTTCATAACTGAATGTATTAGTTTGGCATGGATGTATTTAACTCTCTATCCACGCATCTGTTGTTGTTGTTGTTGTTGTTTCTTGAGAAGTGATTAAAATAAAACAGAGATATACTTATTTGCTTAAATGTTCTGCCTTCAGACATGGCTATATATGCACAAAACCGCCCAAGTAGTCTTACATGTAAATTTTAAGTAGCAATTCTCTCAGCAGTCATGCTGAGACATGCAATCATATCCCAGCAATTCAAACCAATAAGATGACGTATATTTCATTTAGACCTTTGCTTGCAAAGTCCAGTTCATGGAATCTGTAGCTGTATCACTCAGGATCTTGTTAGAAATTTAGAATCTTGGGCTCCACCCTAGGACCCCTGAATCAGAATTTGCACTTTAACAAGAACCCCACATGATGCAAATAAATGCACATACAGTTTGAGAAGCTCTGCTCTAGTCCAGGATGTACATCTCAATCACCTTTTAAAAATGCAATTGCCAAGCTTCTGGGCCAGACTTACGGAATGCAGATCTCTGAAGGTGAGCCCACGACTTGGTAAAGATTTTTACAGGTGATGTTCATAAAAAGCCAGGACTGGAGATCTAAGGGAATTCTTTAATGCTGTAACAGAGTGACTTCCTCTGAACCAAATTTGCTAAACCACTTGTCTGCACTTTAGAAAAGCAGATTTTGACAAAATAAAGAGGATAGATTCTATGTGTTCTCAGAGGCAAAAATTCAAAAATGGAAAATATCTCAGTATACTGAAAGGTTCCCTAAAGTCCATATTTGTATAAACAGTTGCATGTTAATAACCTTTTTGGAAAGGAGAGCTGCTGAGTAGTAAGGAATCCAAAGTGCTCAGATTTTAATATACCATATATAGGCATATATGGTATATTATAGGTATATATGGTATATAAAATATATATAGGTAATATTTTAATATACCATATGTAGGTATATGGGTTAGGGCTGGCTAAGAAAATGTACAACAAAGTGTCATAAGTATATTATTATATTGTAATAATATGAAAACTAAAACTAAATATGAAATAATTTCCATTTATAAAATAAAATCCACTTATTTATTTGTCATTTCTTTTTATGTATTTATTCTGATAAATATTTTATTTTATTGAATGCATCCTAAGTGTGTACCTCTGTGGCAGACACTGACATAAGCTGAGCTATAAAAAGTATAACGATGATGTACAAACACATGCTTTTTAAATTAATTTTTAAAAAATGTTGAGTACATAGTAGATTTATATATTTGTGGAGTACATGAGATACTCTGATACAAGCAATAAGTAATAATCACATCATGGAAAATGGGGATCTGTCCCCTCAAGTATTTGTACTTTGTGTTACACACAATCTAATTATACTCTTTTAGTTATTTTCAAATGTACAATTAAATTATTATTGGCTATAGTCACACTGTTGTGCTATCAAATACTGTCTTATTTATTCTCTCTAAGTATACATATATTTGTACCCATTAATCATCCCCCTCTTTCCCCTTAGAGCCTCACTACCCTTTCTAGCCTCTGGCAACCAACATTCTATTCTCTATCTCCCTGAGTTCAATTGTTTTGAATTTTAGATCCCACAAATAAGTGTTAACATGTGATATTTATCTTTCTGTGCCTGACTTATTTCACTTAACACAATGAACTACATACAGTTCCATCCACTTTATCGCAAATGAAAGTATCACATTTTTTTGTGTCTGCAAAGTCCTCCACTGTGCATATGTACCACATTATCTATATCCATCTGTCTATTGATGAACACTTAGGTTGCTGCAAAATCTTAGCTATTGTAAACACTAGTGCAACAAACATAAGAATTCAAGTATCTCTTCCATATATTGATTACGTTTCTTTTGGTGGGTACCAGCAGTGTGATCGCTGGATCATGGTAGTTCTATTTTTAATTTTTGAGGAACCCCCAAACTGTTCTCCATAGTGATTGTGATAGCAACAGGAGACAGAAAAATTCTTAAGCAGACAGGGATGGATCTCCAGTGAAACCCAACCTTCAATCCAAGGACAGTTTAAAACCTGAAAACCAAGATGCCAGTTCGAAATAGAGTCCATGACCAGAGGGAGAACTTCCATCCCCATCTAACCCACTCTCTCTCGATTGGGTTCTTCTGAGTGATGGCTTTTACCCAATCAAATGGTGCTTTTTCCAAGACCACCCGTAGACCAATCAGCATGCACTCCCCCATTCTGTTTGTTTGTTTGTTTGTTTTTGAGACCGAGTTTCACTCTTGTTGCCCAGGCTGGAGTGCAATGGCACAATCTCAGCTCAATACAACCTTTGCCTCCCGGATTCAAGTTATTCTCCTGCCTCAGCCTCCAGAGTAGCTGGGATTACAGGCGCCCACCACCACACCCGGCTAATTTTTTGCATTTTTAGTAGAGATGGGGTTTCACCACGTTGGCCAGGCTGGTCTTGAATTCCTGACCTCAGGTGACCCATCCGCCTCGGCCACCCAAAGTGTTGGGATTACAGGTATGAGCCACTACGCCCGGCCTGCACTCCCCCACTCTAAACTCATAAAAATCCTGGGCTAATTTTCACAGATGGCAACCCACTTTCAGGTTATCTTTCAATGCTGAGAGCTTTCTTTATGTTGCTCAGTACAATTCTCTGCCTTACTCAGTCTCCCATGTCCACATACCTTATTCCTCTTGGTCACAGGACAAGAACCCAGAACTCACAGAATTGTGACAGTAAAAGAACTGTAGTGCTCCTGCTCACTGAGCTGCTGGCAGCAGGAGTGAAAGAGCTGTAACACTCCCTCCTGCTGGCTGAACAATGAAAGAGAAGAAGCCTCACGGTTGTACTCATTTACATTTTCATCAACAGTGTACTAGAGTTCTCTTTTCTCCACACCCTTGCCAGCATTTGTTGTTGCTTCAATTTTTGGATAAAAGCCATGTTTAACTGGGGTGAGATGACATTTCATTGTAGTTTTGATTTGCATTTCTCTAGTGATCAGTGATGTTGAGCACCTTTTCATATGCCTGTTTGCCATTTGTATGTCTTCTTTTTGAGAAATGTCTGTTCAAATCTGTTCAAAGCCCATTTTTTGATCAGATTATGAGATTTTTTCCTATAGAATTGTTTGAGCTCTTTATATATTCAGGTTATTAATCCCTTGTCAGATGAGTTATTTGCAAATATTGTCTCCCATTTAATGGGACTTCATCTCACTGTGTTGATTGTTTCCTGTGATGTGCAGAAGCTTTTTAACTTGATGTGATTCCATTTGCTCATTTTTGCTTTGGTTGCCTGTACTTATGGGATATTACTCAAGAAATTTTTGCCCAGGTCAGTATCCTGGAGAGCTTCCCCAGTGTTATCTTGTAATAGTTTTGCAGTCCAAGGTCTTAGATTTAAGTCTTTAATCTGTTTTTATTTTTGTATATGATGAGAGATAAGGGTAAAGTTCTATTCTTCTTCATACAGATATATAGTTTTTGCAGCACCATCTACTGAAGAGACTGCTCTTTCTCCAATGTATGTTCTTGGCACCTTTGTCAAAAATGAATTCACTGTAAGTGTATAAATTTGCTTCTGGATTATCTGTTCTCTTCATTTGGTCTATGTGTCTGTTTTTCTGCCAGTACCATACTGTTTTGGTTGTTATAGCTCTGTAGTGTAATTAGAAGTCAGGTAGTGTGATTCTTCCAGTTCTTTTTGCTCAGGATAGCTTTGGCTATTCTGAGTCTTTTTGCACAGAAATTCTTAGAGCTACATTCAGATCAATGAGATGAGACAGGGCCATTGCTTGAGTAAAGCTATAATTTTAGAAAGAAAAACATTATGGAGAAATAAAGTAGTCCTTACTTTAGTTCTCTCTTATCTGCCATTAAGAATAATACACACGGCTGGGCATGGTGGCTCATGCCTGTAATCCCAGCACGTTGGGAGGCCAAGGCAGGTGGATCACAAGGTCAGGAGATCGAGACCATCCTGGCTAACACGGTGAAACCTCATCTCCACTAAAAATATGAAAAATTAGTCGGGCCTGGTGGCAGGCGCCTGTAGTCCCAGCTACTAGGGAGGCTGAGGCAGGAGAATGGTGTGAATCCGGGAAGTAGAGTTTGCAGTGAGTGGAGATCACGCCACTGCACTCCAGCCGGGGCGACAGAGTGAGACTCCATCTCAAAAAATAAAAAAAATAAAAATAAAAAATAATAATAATACACACTAACAGAAAGGGTACATGAAACATTATATACAATAAATTAAAACCCAAAAAGGAAATACGTTGTTAACAGAACACATAGTTGTTGTTAATTAAGTCATGCCTGCAAAATTACCTGGCAGTGAATGGGAAAAACTTGCAGATATGTTCCTAGAAATATTACAAACATGGAGAATGTTACCTTCACTTGAAAAGTAGCACTTGCCTTATGGTTTTATCTACCAGTACTTTGCCTTTTTCACTGTACCATGGAATATTCCCTCAATATTGTTTAACTAAATTTTCTTGACAAACTCTTTTGTTACAAACAGCACAAAATGTCTTCTAACCTAGTTGCAGTGAAAACATTATTAGTTTTAAATTAAAATATATCAGTTATGAGTTCTTACATATATTATTAATTCTGGGTTCTATTCAGTGGTTGCCAGTTGCTACATGCTCAGGAGCACCAGTTTTGTGCAGCTCTTCCCAACTCTGGGTTCAACAATCCCATTGATTAAAATTGGTCACAATGGGAACATGAAAAATTAGTAAATGCTACAATTCAGTCTCTCTTTTTTTTGAGAGACAGTTTATTAACATATCATGGGACATTCCTGATGAATGTATTGGTGAAGATCTATAAAAAATGTACTGCAGGAAAAATATAAATTCAAGTAAACCTAAAAATTGTTTAATGGTTATAGTCTTTTTCATTACCAGCTTTTTTTTTCTTCAGTTGCTATCATTCTAAAAAAGGTCTTTATAGTTTTCCTGGATATAATACTGCAATAGCCCTCTTAGTTCTTCTAACTCCATGAACTATTTCTGAACACTATCTAAATGGACTCATACACTATGTATTATTTTATGTGTCATCTTTGGTTAAATGTGAAATTTATTTATATTGTTGCATGAAACTGAATTTTATTTATTTTCATTGCTAGATAATATACTCCATAATATGCTATAATTTATTTTTAATTTACTATTTATAGACATATTAATTGTGTCCTGTTTGAGGGTATTATAATGGACATTTATATGCATTTCTATTCAAGATTCCTAGGACTGAAACATCTGGGTCAAAGAATATGTGTATGTTCAATTTCATCAGATACTACTGAAGAGTTTTCCAAAGTGGCTGTAAAAATTTATATTCCCATCAGTAATGTATGAGATTTGAGATACTCCACATTTTCATAAACACTTGACATTGCTAGTCTTTTCAATTGTAGTCATTTTGAAGTATGTATACTGAATTCTCATTAGGTGTTAATTTGTTTTCCTCCAATGAGTAAGGAGGGTAAGTACTTTTTCAATACTTATTGGCTCTTAGGATGTGCTTCTTTTTTGGAATTCCTCTTCAAGTTTTTGTTTTGTTTTGCCAAGATTTTGCTATTTTTTTCTATTGATTTCTAGAAATTCTTTATATATTTTGAAAATGAGCCTTCAGTTGGATGGAAGTACGAAAGCATGTTCCAATTTGTGGATTTGTCTTTTCACTCTTTTAATGGAATATTTTTATTAACAGAATTATTTCAATTTATCACAGTTAAATCAATGCTTTCGTATTACGAAATCTTTACCTAAACCAAGTTCATAAAAATTATATTTCATATTATCTTCTGATAGCTTCTGGAAACTTTTTTATCTTTTATGTTTGGATCTAATTTCATCTGGAATTTATGTTTAAGTATGAACTAGGAGACAGGTCAGTTCTTCATCGTCTGCCACACATGCGCGCACATGCACACGCACACACGCGCACACACACACACAAACACAGAGATAACTAGGTGAAGGTATGTACTTTTTTATACTTCAAAAGTCTGTATATGTATGGACCTGTTTCTAGTATATCTATTCTAAAATGCTGGTCTATTTGTGTATCCTAACGCTAATACCATGTGACTTAATTAATGTAGTTTATAGTAAGTCTTGATTGATTACACACTGTGTCTTCTCTATGTGCTCATTTTTAACATCGTCTTAGTTATTGCTGGATGCTTAGTTTACATGTATACATTAGAACTAGCTTACCAATTTATACACATACACCTGAGATTTTGAAAAGGATTATATCGAGTCTATTATATTGACCCTTCTCATCAATGAATACTGTATAATCTCAATTTATTTAGATCTTCTATAAATCTCTTAAAAATGTTTTAGAGTTTTAATATATCCTTAGATTTGGCTTGGTCATGTTTTGTTTAAGATTGTTAAAGCTATTTGCATGGGAAATACTACCTGTAATTGTCCTTTTGTAATGTATTTGCTGGGTTTTGATATCAAGATTACACAGATCTCGCAAAACATCGTGGTAAGTATTCCATTCCAATTTTTTCTCTAGAAAAATTTTTGTAAGATTAATGTCATGTCTTTAGCTGTTAGAAATCACCAAACTTCTAGTAGAAAACATGAGCATGGAGTTTCTTTTGGGGAGGGTTTTGAATAATGTATACAATTTCTTTCATAGATATAACTAATCTGAATTTCTTTTGTCTGTTGGGGAGGTAAGTTTGATGAGTTATATTTTTTGTAGGATTTTTCTCCATGCCAACCAAATGTATAGCCATGAAGTTTTCACCTTTTCCTTGTAGTATTGTTTTCAATTTCTATAATTCTTTTCTTTAGTATTTTATTTCTCTTATTTTCTTTGGTTTAATATTCTGTTCTTTGTCAAACTCTTTCATTCAGATGCTTAGATTATTGATTGTCATTTATCATATATAAACCTAAGTGTATAATTTTCTCTTTAGGCATGTATTTAGCTATAATCTATAAATTTTCACATGTAGTATTTTCATTATTATTCGGTTCAAACTATTTTCTACTTTTCATTATGATTTCTTCATTGACTCATGGGTTATTTAAAAGTGCATTTTTGAGAATTTTTCAGTGATCTTTTTTATTATTTCTAACATTATTCCACTGTGGTCAGGAAACATATTTAGTGTGATTTGAGCCCTTCTAAATCTGCTGAGACTTTCTTTATCGCCTAAAATATTTTTAATTTCAGTAAGTATTTTACATGCATTTAATGAGTGTTCTAGAGCTCTATATGTAGTTTCAGTATTGTATGCAGTCAATTAGGTCAAGTTTGTTAAATATTGTATTTAAGCATTCTATAGTTTTTGTGATTTTTTTTGGTCTTGTTCTTGGTGTTGCTGAGAGAAATGTGCTAAAGTTTTCCACTATAAATGTGGAGTTGTACATTTCTTATTGTATCAATAATTTACTTTATCATAAACCTCCTTGACAAAAAATGGTACCTGAAGAAATTGGGTGTAAAAATCAATAGCTTATAATGCAGATCTTTTACTTGCAATCTTATATCCATAAAATATAATGTTCTACTTATACCTTTATTGATGCAATATGATGGACAGAAATGACCAGGTTCCTGCTCCTACTCACTGGAGCCTCACCATTGCATTTAATAGAAACTAATCCAGAGATTTGCAAGCTGGAAGACCCTGGATTCAGGGCCACTGTTGGAGGCTAGCATTGATGAAAAGCAGACAAGAGCTCAGATTTTGTTATTCACTCCATGCATAAAATAGTCATGGTACCACCATTGACCCACATCCTAACTGCAGGTAAAGTATCCAAGTGAAAATAAACTTAATTCGGCTACTGCTACAACACTGAAAATATAAATTGAGAAAAAAATTATAGTTCTTAAGCGTGAGGAAAACCTTGAGTATCACATTGAATCAACTGATTTCCTCAAAGACAGGGCCTATGCCTTATGGATCATTTTAGCTTTGGCACGAGTTTTTCATTTGGTTTTGATAACAGTTGATAAATGTTTGTTGAAGAAAACTCTTGGTCCTGCTTGAACAGAGAGAGAAGAACGAAAAGTCATGTTTCAGTGAGGCTAGAAATCTGTGACAGCACAGATAGGTCTCCAAGGCTTCAGCAGTATCAAATACAATCACATTTTCCCTAGCAGAATACACAACCACAAGATAGAATAGGCTATTTAGAGCAGGATCACCTCTCCTATGACTATTACCTTCCTATGTCATAGATCATTGGAGGAAAAGCCCTGGAAACTGGATCACCTTGCCTAAGATAAATCTAAGTTTCTTAATGATTCTTTTTTTCTTTCTCCTCCTCTTCTCGTGGTGTCCAAACCTAAAATGGCTTCCCTGCTGATTATCCTCCGAAGGCAGCATCCATTCTCTAGAATCACTAACTAAGTTCCAACAGAACAAGGATATATTTAATTTGGAGCCCCACAGATTAGTCTTCACTGCAGTATATTTGCAGAGATTATTTTAAGAGTAATATGCCCTTTAACACTGGTTATGTCTTCAGTTCTTAAGAACAAAATTAAGTTTGAACACAAATGAGTTCAGGAATCAAGTCTCAGTGCCCTCATATACTGGGCTAGTTACATGAAACTTGTAAGGCAGGAACTTCTGTTAGCTATTAAATATTTGGGGTCTTTCTGACACAATGCAGTATCCCAAGTACACATAAGAGAATTTTGTTGTAGGTTTGTCAAGGCCCAAAGGGTAAAGATCTGTAATGGACACCAGTATACCAACATTTGTAAGTTTAGCTATGACCTCTCAGCAGAAATGATGGGTTGGACATGTTAACCTTGGCAGGACAAATGAGTAAAGCCAGTTAGGGTGCCAAATCATATTCATAGACCAAGATAGATGGTATTCATCCTGCCCTTCCAAGAGGCTTCCTACAATTCTTGGTGTTTGTTTGTTTTTGAGGCAAGGTCTCTCTCTGTTGCCCAGGCTGGCATGCAGTGACACAATCTCGGCTCACTGCAGCCTCTGCTTCCTGATTTCAAGCTATTCTCCTGCCTCAGCCTCCTGAGTAGCTGGGAATACTGGTGCACGTGACCACACCCAACTAATTTCCATATTTTTAGTAGAGATGAAGTTTTACCACATTGGCCATGCTGGTCTCTAACTCCTGGCCTCAAGTGATCCACCCACCTTGGCCTCCCAAAGTGCCGGGATTACAGGCATGAGCCACTGCACCTAGCCACTTCTATTTTTAAGTCATTAGTGGAAATAATTCAAAGAACAGGAATTGCCATAACCTTTTTGAAGAGTTACCTCTTTCAGAAACACCAACCACTTCCTTTGATGTATAATTGTCTCATCTGTGTTTGGCCACTGGCTGCAGCAAAATCTGTAAGATCTTCTTATAAGGGAGTTGCATTCCACCCAACAGGTGGTCTTGAATCTGAGCACTGTATGTTCACAGCTTTCAACAAACCTCTAATTGGAAATACCGCCAATCAACAGGCGAGATCTGGCTTACCTGATTAGCGCAACAAGTTACACTAAAAAATCTTGCTAAGTTGAAAGTAACTGGTTACAATATTAATATTCAGGTCCTCTTGCCTCTCTGCTGTGAGTCAAATTCAGTACAAAGCCAGTGGATCCCTGGAACTCCACTGATTCCCAAGATTCTCCAGCGCAAATCAGCTTCCTTGCCATCTTTCACCTACATCTGTTGCATTAACAAGTCCTGTCAAATGTACTTTCCATGTACATCTTGAAGACACCCACTTCTCCATCTTCACTCTGTCTGTCCTAACTACCATCTTTTCTCCTCTGCTCTACTTTAATGTCTCCTAACTGACCACTCAGTGTTTACTCCTACCTCCCTGAAGTCATCTCTATACGGTTGCAAGAATAATCTCTTAATACAAAAATGTGATATTACTGTCAAACCTAAAATCTGTGGTGGCAAATGCCTGTAATCCCAGCACTCTGGGAGGCCAAAACAGGCGGACTACTTGAGGTCAGAAGTTCGAGACCAGCCTTGCCAATGTGGTGAAACTCTGTCTTTACTAAAAATGTAAAAATTTGCCAGGCATAATGCCAGGCGCCTGTAATCCCAGCTACTTGGGAGGCTGAGGCAGGAGAATAACTTGAACCCATGAGGCGGAGATTGCAGTGAGCTGAGATCCGGCCACTGCACTCCAGCCTGGGTGATAGAGCGAGACTCCGTCTCAAAAAAAAAAAAAAAAAAAAAAATGAAATTAATAGATAAATAAATAAATCCATTAATGACTTCTTTCATTTAACTCCAATCTCATTATTATAGTCTACCTATTTTCCTATTTTGAAGTTAATTTCAGGAGGGCAGAGACTGTAACTTTCTTGTATGCCACCGAATTCTAAAACCTAGAATTAAATAATGGGCCAACCATACTGCAAGCCAGCTTTCTGTCACAGCAGACTCACCACAGGGTCAGTGGACTAGATTCAGAGCCCAGTTCAGGGAATTCCTTTCCAGATAATACCCTGAAGACTGGGTCCTGGAAGTCTTTGAGAAGTCTGATGGTATTGTCCCTGCACCACTTTTGCAGCACAAGAGGCAATGGGAGTATTACTGAATGCAGTGTCCATAGGGAGTTCCAGGCCAGAGCCAGGAACACAAACTGAAAATGAGTTAGCCAACCAAGCAGGAATAGAGAAAGAATAGAAAGATAAGGAGGCAATTAAAATAAAGAATTAAAGGAAGCTGGGAAAAGATCTTTAGAATCAGATGCTAAAGAACTGGGACTTTAAAAGTTTCTGATCCTAAGAGTAGATAGAGTGATAAACTTTAATATACTCATAACTTGACCCTTCTGGAAGTGAGTAGTGTCAGAAGCAGAGGGTCCACATATCTCAAACCCTCACCACCATGTTAAATGCACACAATTCACTTCAAAATGTACTTGTTCACTCACTCACTTATTCATCCATTCATTTATAACATTTTTTGAGAATTTGTGAATATTCTTTGGAAACGTTAAAATACACTAAAATGCAATTTACTTCAAAGCCTCTGGCTGTTCATCTGTAACAAGACAGATTGACTTTCTCACCTCTCATACTCTTCCTTCTTTTGCTCATCACTCAAGATTCACTCCAAGTCCTTCTTTCATCTAGAGTTTTCCAAGTTCCCTGCTGGTTTTCCCTTCATCTGAGCTCCTTTAGCATATACGATTGCCTCACATCTTTTAAACCATGAAGAGTGGCTATCTGTATTATTTCTAGAATGAATAAACCTTAAAGACTGGCACATTTTATTATGTCTGGTGTGTTTCTCAAATGGAACTTAGCTCAGATATGGGTACTTAGTGTGTGATAAATGCTTGGTACATACTTCAAACATATTGGCTGGTTAGTGGGGTCATTGTTCCCA
Organism: Colobus angolensis palliatus; assembly: GCF_000951035.1. Classification (NCBI taxonomy): domain Eukaryota; kingdom Metazoa; phylum Chordata; class Mammalia; order Primates; family Cercopithecidae; genus Colobus; species Colobus angolensis. The sequence continues at coordinate 12,988,707 of NW_012120709.1, forward strand.
GATTAAAACTTTAGTTGAGTTATTCCTCTTATTCTCTAGTTAATGTGTATATAGGAAGAGATCTTTCTCAGCAGTTATAGATTTTTATTGCATCTCTCTGCCAGCCAGAACCCATTCTTGTGCTCTCCCAACTGGGTCCTATAATATCCCTTTGGCACACTAATCCATGCTAGTGGATTTCTATTTATACCATTTGGGTTATTGGTTGCCTTGTATCTTTTAATGCAACAAATATAGGAATTCTGAAACTTTAAAAGTAAATATGTCTTAAATATATATACACAAACAATATTCATTTAAAGAATACTAATAAAATAGCATTTTCAAGATTATTATACTTTTTTATTTTTTTAAATACATGGAAATTATAAATGTTTGACAGAGAAAAGAAAATCCTTATAATCCCAGCTTCACAATAAACTTTGCATTTTGTAAATATGTTGGCATTTTTGTACATTTCTGTCCAAATGCACACAATCTGGACAATTCACTTTGGAACCTGCATTTTTCTTCTTCTGTGTCATATAGAAATCAGTTATCATATGCTTATCAGTTACTTCATATTCTTTATGTTATCCTCTTTGTTTTGAACCTGTCAACTTCCCCTGAGAAGATTAAATGAAATAAAAAGAAGATATGGTGTATTAAATATTGTATTAGAAATATTAATTTTTCTGTATTGTATATCCTTGAAAGAAGTATTTTTTAATGTTTCTTTGGTATTTTATACATTATTTGTGTAATTTAACTATTACTAATATTGTAGCCATCAATTCATGGATGGAGGCGGCAATGCAAACTCTGGTTTCTTTTACTTCGACTTGTGTAACTTGTCTCCCGCCCCTAGATGTCTGTTGTCAGGTCACACATACACAAACACCTGCAGGATGTGGCTCTGTCGGGGGTGGTCAGAAAAGGCATATCAATCTCAGGATGTGAAAGGGCGGGAGGAGAGACAAGGCAGGATGAAAGGAATTCTCAAGTGGAGTCTTCTTCAGGTTCAAGTGCTTTTACGGCTTTACTCTTGCTCTTTGTGCAGAGTTGGAAATGTGATATTTTAAAGTTAGTTTTTATAGAAACAAATGTCAAGAGAGGTGAGTCATCTGATATCTCTAAAAATAAACTCAGGTTGTCAAAGAAATCAAAACTTTGCCTTCAAGCTTAGCCAGCAAGAGAACAAGAGTCTTCCCACCCATAGGCTGTACAGCTGCTCAAAGTAATGCCAGATATTGAGGGCAGTATGGGGTTGGAATGAATGAAACTGTGAAGCAAAAAGAACTTTGGATTTTGGCTATATTCCACGCAAAAACGTCCTGTAGGAAAGAAGGAGAAAAATTATTTGACTATTTCAACTGAGGCACAAGATAGGAATTCTAAGGAAATACTATCTGTAGTGGCCGAGGGAAAGCTTCTCTTCCACTCTGAAGGTTCATGGAAAGTGAACTGACAACAGACAGGTTAATAGGAGAAAAAAGGAATACCAAATTTAAGGTACATAGCATGGAGGGAATTTCAGTAGAATGGTTACTCAATAACTCAATGAGTTCCAGATGTTTATATACCCTTTTTCGTAGAGGAGTGGGGGATGGGGATGTCGGAACTTAATGAGCCCAAAGAATAATGGCCTGGGACAAAGTTCTTCTGTGCTCTGGGGGAGGTGAAAGAAAGGTGGGGGTGGGGGCAGGCAGTGCATAACTGTACTGTGAATAAAAATTATCTTAAAAAATATCTCATTATGCAGATAAATCCTCCCTGGTAATCTTGCAGAGATTAGAATAGTGTCTGAGAAGAATCTCTCAGAAGAATAGATAAAAAGCCTGTCTGGGCAAGGTGACAACTCCTCTCTTCAGATGACTCACCTCTCTTGACAACTGGAGAACAGAAGTTCTCCAGTTCTCCAGTGTTTAATCTTTCCTGGTTATTAAATGAGATCTTAGGGAGGGGGTCTTAAGCCAATTGCATTTGTTTTGGAAAGGAACTTTCTTAGATAAAGAAATTCCAAGGAGATTTCCTCCCAGTGCTTCAAGAAAGAGGATCAGAGAGACAGGGAGGCAGGGAAAGGTTGGAGAGAGAGCTTGAGGCAGCTTCCTCAGTTCAGCATGTCAAAGCGTTATATTTGGGGCTGTCGTTTTCTGAGTCCCAACATTTCCATTGTGCAGATTTTAAATGTAGCTTTGTCAGCAGCCTAGACAGTTAACATGTGATAATGAGCATCAATAGCGATCTGAGTTCTGAGGGAGAAAAAGTGCCAAAGCCCTCAGTAGGATATTTAGGATCTCAAGCTATGCTGAATATGTGCCCTAAAGTAGACATAACATGAAGATCAAAAGGAAATAATAATTGAGTTCTAACTTTAGAGATAGTAAAACCATCTGATATAGTGTGGCTGTGTCCCCACCCAAATCTCACCTTGAATTGTAGCTCCCATAATTCCCATGTGTTGTGGGAGGGACCCAGTGGAAGATAATCGAATCACGGGGGAAGTTTCCTCCATACTGTTCTCCTGTTAGTGACTAAGTCTTAGGAGACCTGATGAGTTTTAGGGGGAAACCCCTTTTGCTTGGCTCTCATTTCTCTCTTTGCTGGCTGCCATGTAATATATGCTTTTCGCCTTCTGCCATGATTGTGAAGCCTCCCCAGCCATGTGGAACTGTGAGTCCATTAAACCTCTTTCCTGTATAAATGACCCAGTCGTGGGTATATCTTTATTAGCAGCATGAGAACAGACTAACACACCAGCCTATGTTTATTTTCCTCTCACTTTCCTCCTCCTTAGCCCTCTCTCACATTTCAACAGTCACCCTAACGGCCAGCACCCTTTGGCTGCCCTGCCTTGGCCTGCCCACTCAGTGACTGCGTACTTCCTCCTGCCTGCCTGAGAATCCCAAGTGGTCAAGTTTTGGTTTTGGTTTTTGTTTTAACTGAGCACCTCCCTACCCTGTACTCGAGACTGATGATACAATGGTGAATGAGACAAAGTCCCTGCCATTACAAAACTTACAATGAAAAATGACCATCTCTCTCTCTCTCTATATATATGTATATGTATATAAAATAT
>NW_012120709.1:12991919-13007988 GCF_000951035.1 Colobus angolensis palliatus
AGAATCCTACTATACATAGTAAAATTCTACTATATATAGAATCCTACTATATATAGTAAAATTCTACTATATATAGAATCCTACTATACATAGTAGAATTTCATCTATAATGAAGAAAATGCAGGGTAGAATAAAGAGTGTGTAAGGGTACAGAGGTCTTAGAGATATTCTTCCTTCCATTTATAAATGTCATAGTTGCATGTGGTGTATATTCAGAAGTACAAAGAGGTATACAGTTTAAAAGAAGCCTGTGTGTGCAACCCTGGCATTCCAGCCACACAGTACATCCCTGGGAGGCAACCACAGTTAGTGATTTTTCAGATATCCTTCCAAAGATATTCTATGCATATTCAAGCATAAATTAACTTATATGCTCATGCATATAAAACATTTTATTATGAAAACTTTCAAATATGTAGTAATGTTGAATGGATTTTACAGTAAACACCCATATACTCACCACTTCAATTCTACCACTAACGTTTAGTAGTACTTGTTTTAGCATTTATCTATTTATCCACCTGTCTTGGACCATTTTATGTTTCTATAACAGAGTACTTGAGACTGGGTAATTTATAAAGGGAAGAGGTTTATCTGGCTCCAGTTCTGCAGGTTGGAAAGTTTGGAGGCATGGCACTAGCTTCTGGAGAGGGCTGCCATGGTGCATCATAACATGGCAGAGAAGTTCAAAAGCAAAGTGACACATGTGAAGAGACAAAATCCCAGGGGTGTCTTGACTTTTTAACAACCAGCTCTCCTGGGAAACATTCCCTCAAGAACTAATCCAGTCCCATGAGAGTTGAGAACTCACTACCAAGCCATTCATGAGGGATCTGCCCCATGACCCAAACACCTCCCACTAGATGCCACCTTCTAATATGACCACATTGGGAATCACATTTCAACATGAGTTTTGGTGTGAACAAACTATATCCAAACCATAGCACTATTTCTTGAATCATCTCTCTTTTTTAATGCATTTCAAAGGAAACTGCAGACATTACTATACAGCCGTCTAAACACTTCAGTATGTATACTATTAATTAGAGCTCAGTATTTGTTTACATTCTCTTTTGATACAAACTTGAAATACAAAAGTTTTAAATGTCTTTCAATCCATGACCATGCTGTGGCTCTACATTTGTTTACATCTTTTAAAATTTCTCTCAAAAATGTTTTGCAACTTTTCATGCGTTTTGTTAAATTTACTTGTGTGTTTTATGTTTTCTGATGCTACTTATACAGCATTATACTTAATGGTGTAAGACTGAAAACGTTTCCACTAAGATTAAGATACAGATGCCTGCTTTTGATTTGCCACCTTTATGTAACCAAATATAGAAGGTTCTAACTACAGCAATTAGGCGAGAAAAATAAACAAAAGTCACCCAAATTGGAAAGAAAGAAGGGCAGTTATCTACATTCACAGAGAACAAAATCCTATATGTAGTCAACCTTAAATATTTGACATAGACACAAAAACAGTTAGCAAAACGGTTAGAAATAATATATGAATTTAGGAAAGTTGCAGGATACAAACTCAACACTCAAAAGTTAGTTTTATTTCTATATACTGACAGTGAATGATCCAGAAAGAAAATTAAGAAAGCAATTACATTTACACTAGCATCAAAAAGAATAAAATAAGAATAAACTTAACTAAGGGGGCACCAGGGTTATACTCCGAAAGCTGCAAAATACTGCTGAAAGAAATTAAAGACATAAATAAGTGGAAAGGTATCTCATGTTCATATATTGGAAGACTTAATATTGTTAAGCTGTCAGTGCTGCCCAAGGAGATCTACAAATTCAAAGTAATTCCTATCAAAATTCCAATAATGTTTTTGGCATAAGTAGAAAAAGTTATCCTAAAAGTCATATGCGATCTCAAGGGATCCCAAATAGCTAAAACAATATTGAGAAAGAACAAAGTCAGAGGGCTCACACTTTCTGATATCAGTATCTATTATGCGGGCACCAAGGCCCTTGTCCCACTAAAGGTTCACTAAAAATCGCTGACTTGAAGCAGATTGATTAGTAGGAGAAAAGGCATACAGATTTATTTAATCTGTATACACAGGAGTCTTCAGAATTAAGACATAAAGATACAGGGGAAATTGTCCATTTTTATGCTTACATTCAACAAAGTATGGACAGTCATGTAGAACTATGACTGGACAAAAAGTCTATGATTTAATGTTAATAGACTGAGTGGGGAAATCCAGCAAAGCCTGTCCATCTAGATTATTTTGGCCTCTGTGAGCACGCGTGTCTTCCTTCTGGGTGTGGGGGCAGAGTCCTCTTTGGAATGGGGGTCTTAAGACCTACATTCAAACAAGGCAGGTCAAATAATTTCTTTATGGCCAATTTTTACATAGACTATTTTTAGGTTTTATGGCTGCCTTTCAGGAAAAGGGGTTCTGGTTTCTTCAACCCAGCTTGAAAAAGAGGGATTCTAGTTTCTATGGCCAGCCTTGGGGGAGGATGGGACTGAGAGACAGGAGGGTAGGGGTAGGTCAAATAAAATCTTTTGTTTCTGAGACTGCCACTGAGGCCTTCATTTTGGTGTATTGTTTTCTGAACTCCAACAACGACAAAGCTACAGTAATTAAAGTAGTGATACTGGCATAAGTATTGACATATAAGCCAATGGAATAGAATAGGAAGTCCAAAAATAAATCCTTGCACATATAATCAAATAGTTTTCAATGACAATGCCAAGATCATTTAATGGGGGTAAAGCAGTCTTTTCAAAAAGTGGTTCTGGGAAAACTGAGTATTGAAAACCGTGTGAAAGAATGAACTTGGACCCTTGTCTTTCACGATACAAAAAAGTCAACTCAAAATGAATTTAATACCTAAATGTAAGAGCTAAAACTGCAAAACTCTTAGATGAAAAGCTAGGAGAAAGGCTTTGTGACATTAGATTTGGCAATAATTTGGTGAATATAACACTAAAAGTATAGGCAACAACAACAACAAGAAACGAATACATAGGACTACATGAAAATTTATAACTTCTGTGCATCAAATGACAAGACCAACAGAGTGAAAAGGCAACCTTGGAATGGGAGAAAATATTTGCAAATTACATATTTGACAAATAATTAATATGTAGAATATATTTTCTAAAAGTCTTACAATTCAGCAACAAAAACAACTCAATTTTTTAAATGGGTAAACAATTTCAGTAGATATTTCTTCAAAAGAGATATACAAATGGCCAATAAATACATAAAAAGATATCCAGTATTGCTAGTCATTAGAAAAATGCAAATAAAAACCACTACACACCCATTAGAATAGCTATTATCAAAAACAAGCCAACCAACAAACTTAAAACCAGAAAATAGCATGTGTTAATAAGGATGTAGAGAAATTGGGGTTCAGAGAACCTCCACTCCTCAGCATGAACAGTACAGCATAGGTTGAACACTAGAAGTAAAGTACAGAAATAATTTGACTGATTGGTTACAGCTAGCTGTTTGCTTCATTTGGACATGTTTCTGAACAGCTGTCTGCCTGTAACTAGTTGAAACTATTTGTGAATATCTAAGACCCTGCTATCCATTACAAAAAATAAACTCTGAAGTTAGGTTTCAGTTTGCTCATGTACTGAGTTAGGTTGTAGTTCATGACCTCCTGCTTACTTAGTTTAACATAGTTGAGAATCTCAGGCTCTGTCTTGTAGATAGGTGCTGATTAATTCAGGGACTGTAAAATAAGCATTTTAAAAATGATTGAATGTATTTCTCTCCATTGCTGTGAGGTAGCATAGAACACATGGAAGGTTGTTGAGACAAACATACTGAAAATAGAACCCTGTATCTTTAGCTTCAGACATTACACGGATCACAGAGTGGTCAGAAATAGGATACGCTATTTTGAATTTAAGAGATACCTTAAGTAACAGGTAAAAACAATTTTTTGACTTTTCTGAAAATCAGCCTGGTTGTTTTTCTTTTAATTCATTCTTTAAATAATTACTCAGAAATAAGACTTAAATGGTGAAAATGGATACTCATGTATCTTTCTGAAATATATTTAATTTACATTTTTTTCTACTAAGATGTCCAAAGTACTTTATAACATTATCAAAATGTTTCATCAAATGCCATTTTGGACAGAATAGGGACATCTTTCAGTGGGAAATAGATGACTGAGAAGTAAAATAATGTCTACCGGATTACAAAACAAATTAGAAGTGGAGACCTTAAAGGAAAAAAGAAATGTTATCACATTCTCAAGTGGAACATGCTTTATGCCATTTAAGTAGTGCTGAATAGCTCTTTTTGCTGCAAATCATTCTTTATTCCAATTTTTTATTCTACCTGAAATTCTGCCAATTAGAGATTCATTTTCAATAACAATTCAGTATGAAATAGGAATTAACTCTGGGACTCAAGCTGTACATCGTTCACATATTTGTATGATTTAGTTGAATCATATTTCTCTCTCTTTTGCTTTAACTAAGTGAGCTAAACTGTATTGAAGAAAGTGATAGAGGGTGATGAAAGGGGAGTAGAGAGGAGAGAGATAATTGGAAAAGACTAGGATATTTATAATGATATTATCGGGCTTCCCTACTCTAAGGCAGTGGTATGTGTCCTGGTTGCATATTAAAACTGCCTAGGGAACTATTTTAAAAGGGAACAAAACAAACTCAAACAAGCAAGCAAAGATCAATGCCTGAGCTCCTCATCCCCTAAGGACAATTATATCTGAATCTTTGTCAGGGGCAGGGTATTTAATTTTTTCTTTTGAAGGCTCACAAGGTGATTTTAATTGAACAACTGAGACTGAGAACTACCCTCTCAATCCTGATGCGCCAGTCATACCTCATACCAATTAAAGTAGAATATCTGGAATGAGAGAGCTAGGCATTGGTATTTTTTTAAAAGATCCCCAGATAATTCTAATGTGCAGGAATGTTTAGGAACCACTGTTCTTGAACTTACATCAGGATAATCTAGAAGACTTATTTAAACACAGATTGCTAGGCTCCACCCCCAGAGTTTCTGATTCTGCTGGCAGGGTGATTTGCATTTCTAACAAGTTCCCAGGTGAAGCTGATAATACAAGTGTGGGAACCATTCCATAGGATCACTTTGCAAAATTCCTTAGCCTTAGGTGCTAAAATTAAAGTTATGCATATCCTACCTAGCAATTTATGTGCTCAGTAAATTTGTTACAGAATTCATGTTTTAATGCAACAGGAGACATGGATAAGAATGTTTCTTAGCAGTATTATTTTTAATGACTCCAACCAGGAAACAATCCAAGCATCTACCAGCAATAGAATAAAAACAATTTGTTCAGACAATAAAATGACATATAGCAATAACAATGAATAAATATATCTATACACAGTATGGATGATTCTATATTTTATTTTATTTTATGTATTTATTTTTGAGAAAGAGCCTGGCTCTATTGCCCAGTCTGGAGTGCAGTGGCACCATCTCGGCTCACTGCAACCTCTGCCTCCCAGGTTCAAGCAATTCTCCTGTCTCAGCCTCCCGAGTAGCTGGGATTATAGGCGTGCACCACCACATCCAGCTAATTGTTTTGTATTTTTAGTGGAAATAGGCTTTCACCATGTTGGTCAGGCTGGTGTTGAATGCCTGGCCTCATGGGATCCACTGCCTCGGCCTCCCAAAGTGCTGGGATTACAGGCGTGAGCCACCACACCCAGCCTACACAGTATGGATGATTATTTAAAACATAATATGGAACAGAAAAAGCCAGACACATACACAAAATACAATATGATTTCACTTATATAAATTTTAAGTAAAATAAGCAAGACTAAACTATATTGGTTAGGAATTCATACTTCAGGGTAAATCTAGTTTAAAAATTAAGTAATTTCCCTTAGTATGAGTAGTGGTTTCCTTTCAGGGGTGAGAAAACATTGCTATTGGGAAGTGCCTCATAGGGTCTTTGAGGTAATAAGAGTATTCCATGTCTTTACCCACGAGGTTGTTATATAGATGTTTTCTTTACAATAATTAAAATAGACTTGTTTTACATATGTTTCTATATGTCTTAATATTTCACCATAAAATAACCAAACATAAAACAATAAAATTAGGAAGGCCAAGTAACTAGATTACATAGAATCAAACACTAACTTCAAAGCTGACATCGGATGAATCTCAAGTTGTCTATATTAAGGGAAATGTTATGTTTGAAGTTGGTTCTATGAAGTAAATGGGGAGCATTTTAATTATTTTGTTTGGAAAACTAGAGGAAAACCATTTTCAATTATTTTGATCTTTTGTGAGAAAATGGTGATAAGTGGGGCCTTGTTTGTAAGGTATACTGGTTTGTACATATTGTTCCAGTATAATTATTAATAGTGTCCTCTCATTGTCAGAGGTTCTCATTTAGACAATAAGTTATAAGTTTTATTGGAAAGAAATATTTTTTTCCAATGATGAATTTTAGTCTGTACAATAATTTCCAACTAAGTGAATGCAGAATGGCTTCTTCATATGTTTATGGTTTTGAAAAAATATGCATTTCCAAAGCCATAGCATTTCATTTGTATCACAAACTTTTTTTCCTATCTCTTGATCTAAAAGATTTTGCCTAATATAATGGTTCTGCTGAAATTAATCACTTTGTATGCTTATACTCACCCTGTCAAAAAAGAAGCTGATTTCTTAAGAACAATGAACAAAGGACATAAATTTATGCCCAGACCCCAAAATAATAATTAATAGTCTACAGCCAATGCCCCGTGCTTTTAAATCTAAATGTTATTTGCAGAAGTAATTCTCATCATCAGTGAAAACTGAAATCGTGCAAGAGAACTGCAAGGAGACTAGAAAGGGGTTGAGAAGCGAGATGAGATGTCAATGCACAAAAAGAAATAAAAATCAGTGCTGAGTTTCTTCTAACTTAAACTTTCTAAGTAAAATCTCCAAGTACAACATTGGGAACATCAAAGTGTTCCCACATAGTCACACCCCCCTCCTTTCCAACCCACTCTTGAAAAGGAAAAAGCTAAAGCCTTCAGATCAGATTGAAATAACTCAGCAAAATGTATTAATACTCACCTAATTCTTAGGCCCTCAGGATAAACTCCTATTGACGTCAGCAGGAGCTTTCTCTTGCAGACAGTTGTGAATTCATCCCAACAGGTTTCATCTGGGTTATTCAGAGCCCTGCAATTTTAGGATGGAGCTTCAAAGACCTGACCTACCAGTGCTGAGAAATTGGCATTGAGAACTTGAACCCTCAGATGCAATGACTCCCTCCTGGTGGTGAAAGATGCTGCTTGAATTTTGTGTCTGTAATGGGAAAATAGTACAAAAATTCGCCTGACTCTAGAGGCTGCTCATTTGTGGCCATTGTCCAGTTAAGATTGTGAGCACTGACCAATAGAAATGATGTTTCTGATTAAAGTGCTAAGAGTCCATTTATGCACATACAAGCTGTGTTTGCATGTACAGACTGATTTGAGGAGGGAGAGTAAGATAACTTCAGACAGACCTTTCTTTTTTGTTTTTTTTCAGACAGAGTCTCACTCTGACTCCCAGGCTGGAGTGCAGTGGTGCAATCTCGGCTCACTGCAGCCTCGGCCTCCTCAGCCTCCCGAGTAGCTGGGATTATAGGCATGTGCCATCATGCCCAGCTAATTTTGTAGTTTTAGTAGAGACAGGGTTGCACCATGTTGGCCAGGGTCTTGAACTCCTGACCTCAGATGATCCACCTGCCTCGGCCTCCCAAAGTGCTGGGATTACAGGTGTGAGCCACTGCACTTGGCCCAGACAGACGTTTTTGTAAAATAATATATCAGCCCAGGATCAAGTGGCAAGGAAGAAAAGCCTGTTTAAGCTAGCTTAAGTTAAGGGGAATTTATTTTAGGCTAAAGCAGCCTCACCAGCATTTAAGGATGAGAAATGAAATAAAGCCAAGCCACATGGGGACAGACACTAGGACAGAAAAATCAGTTATAAGTTTATTCTTTCTGTGCTTCTAAAGCATGAGGTATCCTCCTCACCTTGCCTCCTTCTTTTTTCTCTTGTTTGGCTTCACGTGGTTCCACATTCCTCTACTTGCCGTGATATTTTCCTTTTCAATTCAATCTTCCACTATCGTCTAACACATGGTCCCTGTGCCTTCAAGGGCAACTTCTTCAAGAGAAAGAATCGAACTAGTTCAACCCAGTCTATGCACTGTTGCTTCTTACGTTGGCATTCAGCGTAAGCTGACTCAGCTAGTGGTGAGGACTTGCTTCCTACAGAGGGGCTGTGAGTGGGGTCCATTCTCAGTAAGGCAGAATAGATTGGGTGGGTTCTCCCAAAACGTGTACTATAATACATTAATACACATTATTTAAACATACTATACCCTGGATGGAACCGTGTATACATGCCCAAAGTGCTGGCCCTTCTTTCCTTGTCTTCCAGGTCAATATGAAATTGAAGAAAGTGATAAGCTACAAATGACAATTGTTATTTCAAATGACAATGTGAAAGATTCAGTTACAGTCTTCAGTGTCCTGCAATGGAAATATATTCACACACACACACCCGCACGCACACACACATAGAAATGAATGATGTTTTCAAAGTCCAAGACTTTCTTTCCTCAAAAGGCCTCTTGACATTCCCTTAATGAAGACTCATGCATTTCTAACACGTTTCTGTTTAATATTCACCCTCTACATCTAAAGTGAAGAGTTGTTTTTAATATTACTTTAATAATAAAAATATAGTTTAATTTTCCTAGCAAATGCCAAGATTTTCAAAAGATGATACACTTAGGTACTGCTGAGCCTCTCAGAATAAATTTTAAGAACCAGTGGAGTAAAATCTTAATCAAGCTTTCGTTGTCCTAATTTTCTATTGTTTTGATCTCATCTTTTAGCTAATTTGTTCCCGAAGTTAGACTATCTGGTGTATTTTCTCTTAAAAGGAAAACAAGTATAAGTTATTTGTTTCAATCCTTTCAAAGTGAGTTTTTGCAAAACTTTCATATCGCAATCTACTATTCCTGCAAGAAGATTGCAAAGGGCATACCTAACCCATTTCCAGCAATAATAAACTACTTTTTATGTGACATATTTTCTGGTGATAATATGCAGAATGTGAAAGCTTGGGGTGCTTTTATCAATATCTTAATGTACACAATTCCCTTTTAAGTTTTTTTGATTTTTCAAGTTTTAATTTTCATCATTTAGGGGTGGTAATGAAACTTAATATAGATATTTATTTATTTACTTTTAATCAACTTGACTTATACCTCAAAACTTATGATCTGGGATGAGGGAGGAAGGTGGCAAGATCTTTCAGTTACTTAATCTCTAGCCAGGAGATGTTACCTGTGGCCAAGCTCTGCTAACTCAGTTCTGGCCATGAACGTAGTTTGCCCTTCTATTAGTAACTGTGCCCACTGTTTCTCCTAGCTAAGTCATAGTATACCTGTGCTATGGTTTGAATGTCCCCACTAAAACTCATATTGAAATGTAGTTTCAATTTTAACTGTATTAAGAGATGGAAGCTTTAAGAAGTGATTAGGCCATGAGGGGGTCTGTCTTCATGAAAAGATTAATACTATTATCGCGGGAGTAGGTTAGTTATGGCAGCAGTGGGTTCCTGATGAAAGGAGTGAGTTCAGCCTGATTTTTTCTCTCACATGCATGTGTGTGCTTTCTCACTGTGTGATGACTTCTGCTGTGTTTTGACACAGACGGCATCACACGCTGAGAAAGCACCAGGAGCAGCCCCTTGATCTTGGACTTCCCAGCCTTCATAACTGTAAGCCAAATAAACTTCTGTTGTTTGTAAGTTGCTGTCCATGGTATTCTGTTATAGCAGTAGGAAGTGGACTAAGACAACCAGTCACTTGATGGATATCTCTGAGAGATAACACTGGCGGAGATGCCAACTGGTAAAGGTGGTTACCTTTTGGAGTAGGAAGCAGGCTGATTACTGTGGCTTTATTCACTATTTTATTGATTCAACCATTCAACCGATTAAGCAAGTATTTTTTTAGCAAGTGTTTATTGAACTGCTACTATATATCAAGTACTCTGATAGGACGTGAAATAAGTAAGTAAACAAAGGAGATATGATCCCTGCGTAAGCTCAGTGGGGAATACAGTCACATAGATAATTTTTCTGTGAAGGGTTACAAGGAGCTGTGAGAGAGTATAGGGAGATGGAATAATTGAGATTGTGGATCAAAGAATGCCTTTGTATGTAGAAACAGCATTTAGGCAAAGAAATGAATGTTACATAGGAGGTAATTAGGTAGTAAGGTTATGAGACAGGGAGGAAAATTTTGTATTTGAGGAACAGAAAGTCAAAGCACCTAGCACATAGAAAATACTAGCTATGTTAGACCTAATACCATAAAAACCCTAGAAGAAAATCTAGGTAGTACCATTCAGGACATAGGCGTGGGCAAGGACTTCATGTCTAAAACACCAAAAGCAACGGCAGCAAAAGCCAAAATTGACAAATGGGATCTCATTAAACTAAAGAGCTTCTGCACAGCAAAAGAAACTACCATCAGAGTGAACAGGCAACCTACAGAATGGGAGAAAATTTTTGCAATCTACTCGTCTGACAAAGGGCTAATATCCAGAATCTACAAAGAACTCAAACAAATATACAAGAAAGAAACAAACAACCCCATCAAAAAGTGGGCAAAGGATATGAACAGACATTTCTCAAAAGAAGACATTCATACAGCCAACAGACACATGAAAAAATGCTCATCATCACTCGCCATCAGAGAAATGCAAATCAAAACCACAATGAGATACCATCTCACACCAGTTAGAATGGCCATCATTAAAAAATCCGGAAACAACAAGTGTTGGAGAGGATGTGGAGAAATAGGAACACTTTTACACTGTTGGTGGGATTGTAAACTAGTTCAACCATTATGGAAAACAGTATGGCGATTCCTCAAGGATCTAGAACTAGATGTACCATATGACCCAGCCATCCCACTACTGGGTATATACCCAAAGGATTATAAATTATTCTACTACAAAGACACATGCACACGTATGTTTATTGCAGCACTATTCACAATAGCAAAGACTTGGAATCAACCCAAATGTCCATCTGTGACAGACTGGATTAAGAAATTGTGGCACATATACACCATGGAATACTATGCAGCCATCAAAAAGGATGAGTTTGCGTCCTTTGTAGGGACATGGATGCAGCTGGAAACCATCATTCTTAGCAAACTATCACAAGAAGAGAAAACCAAACACCGCATGTTCTCACTCATAGGTGGGAACTGAACAATGAGATCACTTGGACTCGGGAAGGGGAACATCACACACTGGGCTTATCATGGGGAGGGGGGAGGGGGGAGGGATTGCATTGGGGAGTTATACCTGATATAAATGATGAATTGATGGGTGCTGACGAGTTGATGGGTGCAGCACACCAACATTGCACAAGTATACATATGTAACAAACCTGCACGTTATGCACATGTACCCTAGAACTTAAAGTATAATAAATAAATAAAAAAAAAAAAAAAAAAGAAAATACTAGCTAAAATGGCTTAAAATAAGACCGGGGCTATGGACACAGGTCAAAATATCCTGGGCTCATAATCAATATTAACCTTTGGGGCTTGATCCTAAGTACAATGGAAAACCATCCATGTGTCAGAGCCATGGGTGAAATTATCTCATTAATTTAAAAAATAATGTTGAAATGGAATGGAAAGGATCAGAGATCAAAAGTAAACGGACATTCAGTAAAGTGACTTTAAATTAGAGTGGAGGCAGTGGAAATAAGCAAAGTGGGTTGATTCAAGATATCTTGAGAAGAAATATCCAATCTAACAGCAAGTTCATTTATGGGCATTCAGGTAATAAGAGTGAGCCCCATGATTTGGAATTAAGCAGTTGGGTCCCCTTTGCTAAGATGGGGAAGACTGAAGAAAAAGGGTGCCGTGAACTGGATTTTGTCCTCCTTTCCAAAATATTATATGTTGAAACCTGAACATCCAATGTGACTGTATTTGGAGAAAGGCCTGCCAACGTGTAATAAAAGTTAAATGAAGTCACAAGAGTGGGGGCCTAATCCCATAGGACCAGTGCCCTTACAAGAAGAAGACTTGAGAGGTCAGTCTCTTTCTCTTCCATGTGAGGACACAGCAAGAAGGTAACTGATTGCCTGCAAGCCAGAAAAAGAACCCTCATTGAATCCA
The DNA here is from genome assembly GCF_000951035.1 of Colobus angolensis palliatus. Taxonomy (NCBI): domain Eukaryota; kingdom Metazoa; phylum Chordata; class Mammalia; order Primates; family Cercopithecidae; genus Colobus; species Colobus angolensis. Next base: position 13,004,118 of record NW_012120709.1, read on the forward strand.
AATTAGCTGGACCTTGGTCTTGGACTTCAGGCCTCCAAAACTGTGAGAAATAAATTTCTGTGGTTGAAGTCACTCAGCCTGTAGTATTTTGTTATTGTAGCCCTAGCTGATTAAGACAGAGGAGCTTTGGAGGCTGTTTAGAGTTTGAAACGTTGTGGACTAATTGACATAATGGGTCTGGAACTCAGAGTGCAGTCAAGGTGGCAAATCAAAATCTAGAATTTATTAGCATTTAAAAGACATTTGAAGTTACAAGTGAATGAGATTATCTAAAGCAAATGTGTAGATAAAGAGCAAGAACCAAATCCTGAGGATTCCTTCCATATAGAATTTGGCTACTAGAAAAGTAGCCAGACAAATAAATTGAGAAGGTGAGAGATTTATTTTCGGGAGTTTGTGGTGTTTGGGAAGTCAAGACAAGAAAGCAGAAGACTACTAGTCAAATATGCTGAATATTACTGAAAAGATAAATAAGAGGAAGATAAACAAGCTTCCAGTAGATTTGGCAATATGAGAGTGGTGAACTATGGGAAAACAGTGTTTGTGTAGTGGTAAAGTAGAACCATATTTGAGTGGGTCAAAGACTAAATCAAAGGTAAAGAAGGGGAGGCATATTTTAGAGACGTGTGTGCGCATTTGTGATATTTGACGGTTGCAGGAAGCAAAGTAATAGGAAGGTAATTGAATCTAATGGGTGCTAATGACTCCCCTGGTTCTGGCCTAGGATGAGTCACGGTTGCTCCTTAGGTGATGAACATGCCTCTGTACCTAGTAGTCTATAAATGGTACAACAAAGTTTCTCACTACCACCTTTTACAGAAAAATTACTTCTGAAATACTCATTTTAGGGTTAGGTTTTCAAAAAAGCACTTCATAGCTGTGGCCAGGGTTGTCTACATTTTCATTTCTTTGAAAATGGAATCCTTTGATAGATGACAGTCTTTCCAGGAATTTACCTGTGGCCCCGAATCCCACCTACTTTATTTGGGTTTGTTACTTACTTTCAGACTCTCAGAACAGCCCACCTGCCTCTCTACCTCTCTGTCTCTTACAGCTTGCGGAATTTCTGTGGATTTTATAATCACCTTCAGGGACTTGTTTTCTGCATACTCTAAACATCTATGATGACAACTTGACTTCCTAAATTATGTCTCATTAGTTGGCATTTGCCCTCTTTTGGCCACCTGGCATCCATGCCATTTATAGGCTATATGTATGGTGGTTAAGAGCTCAATCCCTGTGGAATAAGAGATGTGGATGTGAAGACCATTCATACTACCTAACAGTTATGAGTCCTTGGTCATATTTAGTTTTCTAAGCCCAGGATCCTTTTCCTGGAAGAAGGAGATAATATCCCTACCTTTTGGGTTGCTGAAAAGACAAAATGAAATATTGTCCATGAATATTTTAAGCCTGTTGAAGTCTAATTAATAAAAATGATTTTTAAAACTGTTTTCCTTTCTTCTTCATTTTAGAAATTAATAACTTTAAGCAGTCTATAACACTAAACAACAGTCTGCCCTTTGTTCTGTGGCTTAACTCTTTTTGTCTGTTTGTTTGTCTGTTTTTGCAAATAGGAGAAAAGAATCTTTACACATAGCTCATTGGTCATTTAGTTAGCTAATCCATGTGGCATTTCTGTACTGAAGAAAAATCATATTCCCTGAAATACAGTACAGGGAAGAGCACTGATGAAAGAATAAGTGCTATGATCAATTCCTCCCAGAAACTCAGAAATAAGTGCCACATTTTATCTTTGCGTCCTTCCTACTACTTCCAGACTCACTACCTCACTCTAGTACTAAGTCAGTATGAGGAGAGCTCTGTCCAATAGCAACATAATGCAAGCCACATCTATGATTTTAAATTATCTAGTAGTCACATTTTTAAATAAATCATTTTATATTCCCTTTATTCACTATATTGTTTTATTTTTATCAGCTTTATTGAGACAATTGTCATATAATTTATTTAAAGTGTACAATTTAATGGTTTCTGTATGTTTGCAGAGTTGTACAACTATCACTACAGTCAATTTTAGAACATTTTTATTATTCCAAAAAGAAACTCTTTGCCATTTAGCAGTCATTCCCCACTTACCTCCCAACGTCTTGCCCAGCCCTAGGAAATCACGGATCTATTTTCTGTCTCTACAGATTTGCCTATTCTCCTATTTTGAGCATTCTCTTTTGTAGTTCCCAGGTAGTCAATGGCAGCATGTAGCCTTTTGAATATAGCTACTTTAACTAGCACAATGCATTTGTGATTCATGAGTGTAGTGGTGAGTAACAGGAGTGCTCCTTTATTAAGAAGTATTCCAATGTATAGATACATTACAGTGACTTACTCATCTGTTGATGGATATTCGGTTATTTTCAGTTCAGATGGTCATGAATAAAGTTGCTATAGACGTTCTTGTACAAGTTTTAATGTAAACACAACTTGTAATTCTTGTTAGGTAAATACCTAGAGTAAGTATTTACCTAACTTGGTGGCTCATAAGGAAAGTATTGCATTTAACTTCATGAGGAATTGTCAAACTGTTTTCCAAAATGGCTCTACCATGTTAAAGTCTCACCCATAGGGTACAAAAATTCCAGTTGCTTCTCATTACTGCCAGCAGTTGGTATGGTCAGTTTTCATTTGTTTGCCATTTTAATAGGTATGTAGGGATATAGCCACATTTTTAAATGTTAAAAAAAGATGAAATTATTTTTTATAATATATTTTATTTAACCCAGTGTTTCCAAAATAGTATCATTCCCACATGTACTCTTGAGATAGCACATGATCAAAGCAAATGGATAGTTTCATATGGTATATATGGTACTTAGTGTGATAGTACTGAACTAAACTTAGGACGGTCATGTCTATACTGAATCAAGACCTGGTATCTAGTTGAATTTTTCTCTTTTCATTGAGTTTTATCAGTGTCGAGGACACTCTATTTTGAGTAGCTGCTTTCAGCCCATAGGATCAGTTTATAGTCCAGATAAAGAAACACACTGAATAATAGCAGGGGTCTGCCTAGCAGGTGTCTAAGTTCTATCACTGAGAGCAGAAATCATATTTCTGCCTTACAGTCAGTCTCAGATTCAGTGGTGAAAGTAGAGGAAGACCTCAAGGCAGTTCATATAAAGCAAAGGTTAAAAAGAACACAGTGAGGAGAGAAGACCTAGGGGTCAGTCCAGTGTTCAGGCCAAAAAAGGAAGGACTGAGAGAGACATTTGGAGTGAGGGAACGGGGGAAGCATTGCTCAAGTTTAGAAAGCAAATATGCCATCAGGGAGAGAGAGAGAGCAAGCCAGCCCCCTCAGAAGACCAGGAGACAGTGTCAGCAGATGAGTCATCCAAGCCAGAAGCAAAGTTTGAACAGAGATGTTAGTGATCAGGGGCTGGAAGAATCTGAAAGGAAGCCAGACTTCTTATCCTATTCTTGGTTCCATTCCTAGGACTCGCAAAGACCCACTTGTACATGTTGTTACACCAAAGATCTCTTCTTGAGAGGGACTTGACAAAGACACTGAAAAACCACACCAGTTCTCAAGACCAAAGGGCATAGGAGTAAAAATTAGTTGGAAGTTCATCTGAAATAAAGGGAGATAGTAGGCCATGCATAGACAACAGCATTAAAATGTGTACTACAAAAGCCATTTTTATAGATTTCAATGATAGACCTACTACCAGAAAGGCAGCTGAGCAGGGCCACCATAATGCTTCTGCTGCAGTTAAAGTTATGACTCGTCCAACTGGATCGTAAGAGAGCAAAGCCTGTTGGAGAGAGAGGATGCTTAGGGTAACCATATAATTTATGGAGACTGCAAGGAGTTGCTAACAATGGGACACCAGATAATAGACATAATTTGTAATGG
>NW_012120709.1:13008038-13108702 GCF_000951035.1 Colobus angolensis palliatus
TAGGGTAACCATATAATTTATGGAGACTGCAAGGAGTTGCTAACAATGGGACACCAGATAATAGACATAATTTGTAATGGTCCTGGACAAATTAGAGCAAACAGTTACCCTAGGATGTTTTGTCACTGTGATGGACTGAATTCATCCCCCAAAAACTCATGTATTGAAGCCCTACCACTCAGTGTGAATATATTTGGAGACAGAGCTTTTTAAAAATGGTAATTAAGATTAAATGAGTTCATAAAGGTGGAAATTCTTAAGGGTGGGATTGTAATCCAATAGAACTGGTGTCCTTATAAGGAAAGGAAGAGAGACCAGAGATCTTCCTCTCCATATGTGACAAAGAACAGGCTTTATGGTGACACAGTGAAAAGGCAGCTGTCCACAAGTTGGGAAGAGAGGCCTCACCAGAAACCAACTCTGACAGCACCTCGATCTTTAACTTTCAGCTTCCAGAAATGTAAGAAAATACATTTGTTGTTTAGAGCTCCCATTCTGTACATTCTGTTATGGCAGACCAAGACTAAGCTGACTAAGACAATCACAAAATCAAAATCTTCATTTCTTTGACTACAGTTAAAAACTGAGTAGAACAAATGTGAATCAGGCTAATTTTGCTGGCTGCAGCCTGACATGTCCTAATTTCAGAGGAATACCACTGAAGTGGCTCTAGAATTGGAATGAAAACATCTTGAAGATGTTTCTAAATAAGGCATTCTGTTTGTGTTTAGGTGGGGCTTCTCTTAAAAATAAAAATCCAAGCAATATCAAACATTCTTAGCATAGAGTTACGGCTATTCAGTCCAAAGCTATGCACAGAAAGAGTCAGGATTTGAAAGGCAACGCAGAGGGAGAACAGTGGTAAACTGCTTTGACTTCGTTCAAATCAAAGCCCACCTCTTTTGAAAGTGGAAAGGCTGTGTATTTCTGTTTGGATAACAACATTTATTCCTCCAGCATTTGTTATGTGTGTCCTCTATGCCAAACATCATACTACGTAGAAGGGATGTAGAATGAGAAAGATATATCCTCTCTGTTTAAATCCATTCAGGTACACTCATATGATAGAATATCATAATGTTATTTAAAACAATTTATTGACATGGTAAAATGTTTATGATGGTGTTAAATATATTAAAAAGCAAGCTTCAGACCAATGTGTATACTATTTTGTGTGTGTAAATGTTTATAAAACTCTAAATATTATAAATTTAAATGTATACATTGAAAGTTTCTGCTAGCCTACACACAAGTCTGTTACTGATTATATCTGGAGTGTAGAATTGGGACTGGAAGTAGGGAGGAGAGATTGACTTAATTTCACTAAATACCATTTATAGGTGGTCCCTGACAGGGTTAATTAATTCAGTCTAATTACAAAAGAGATGAGTAAAAATAAGTGAAATAAAGCATTCCAGGTGCTATAATAGAAATAAACATAGAGTTAGGCCAGGATATAAATAAGGGAGTGTTCATTTTCATATGGAATGATCAGAAATAACTTTTTAAGGGGAAGTAATTCATGAGCTAAGTTTTGAAAAGTGGATGATAAGAAAGGGAGCAAGGAAGCCAAACATCTCAAGGAAGAGAGAACTAGAGCTATGAAACATTTTAGAATGTTTAGAATGATCTGCAAGTGGTCCTCTGTACCCACTCTAGTCAGCCAAGTATCTGGGGCACAATGCAGGGATTATGCCCCAATCTCATCAGCTTTATCCATGGCAGAGTTGATGAGAGAGGTAATCATAAGCAAATCTAAAATGTAGTGAACATGTTGAGATGGGCAGATCACTTGAGGTCAGGAGTCTGAGACCAGCCTGGCCAACATGGTGAAACCCCGTCTTTACTAAAAATACAAAAATTAGCTGGGCGTGGTGGTGCATGCCTGTAATCCCAGTCACTTGGGAGGCTGAGGCAGGAGAATCACTTGAACGTGGGAGGCGGAGGTTACAGTGAGCCAAGATCACACCACTGTACTCTAGCCTAGGTGACAGAGTGAGACTCTGCCAAAAAAAAAAAAAAAAGAGAGAGAGAGAAAAGGAAGGAAGGAAGGAATGAAGGGAAGGGAAGGGAAGGGAAGTTTGAATAGGAAACAGTATGAAATAGTACAGGAAAGATCAGCCATCAGAGACCTGGGAAGAGATTTGACTATTATGAGATCATGGTTACCTCTCACAGTGTTTAGTGAGTTGAAGAATGACAGACATCTTGGGCAATGTTGGTAAACGACAGTGCCACAAGGTGGTTGATCACACTGGGAGCTTAAGTCTGAGGTAGCCTGAGACACAAAATGAGATATTAGGTTGCCTTTAAGTCATATGTAGACTGGGAGTTGGTTAGTCATCATTCTCAGGCTTGGAACGGAACTTTGCATAGGAAGTTGCTGGGGAGGAGGTTGACCTTCAGCTCAAACCTCTGCAGCCCAAGTGAGTGGGCCTGTTACAGCTTCATAGCAGGCAACAAAGAAGCTTCGAGCATCTGGGGGAAAGGGCCCCGATGGCCGCAAAGCTAGAAGCAGCCAGGGTAAAAGAGTCCTTTTATAAATAATTGTCTTTTGAATTGTCTTTTGAATAAAATAATTGTCTTTTGAGAGTTTCACAGATAATTAAAAACTTCTCCCCTATAAGGACATTTCTAGGGATGAACATCTAAATGTTTTCACGTCTGGTTCTATTCAGAGCTATTATTCCCTGTAAATGGCCCCTGGTGTGCTTCTTCAAATGTCCTATTGAATTCACTTTTGCTTTAAAGGTTGAGAACTAGGCTTTGGCATCAGGTCGATCTGGGCTCAGATCCTGGGTTTGTCACTTGGTTAGGTTATGGGATTTATCCAAGCCTTCACTGTACTACCACAAATTGAAGAGAGTATGTGAATTACCTCCTGAGTGTTATTTAGAAGGTCCATTGAGAGATAGTATTTAAAGGCCTTAGCATAAAGTCATGCAGAAAGTAAGGACCTTAAAGGGGAAATAAAGCTAGATTTATTTTATTATTATTTTAAGAATTTATCATTTCATAATTGTATCTGACAATTTTTGCTCTTCCACAAGTTTTGCTCTTCCCCAAACTCAGTGTAATTTTTTTCAGGTGCTCTAAAGATAATCCTGAATTTTAATAAATATTACTTATGGTAAACTGTCTGAAATCCTTTTGGCTATAAATATTATTTTTTATCAAATAACAAAACAGTAAATGGATATAGAAAATCTTCTATTTTCTATGACTCTATACTCAAAATATAGTGAATTTTTATATTATGCTGACATTAGATGTATTTGAAATATCACTGTGATGATTTGTCTCAATATAGTAGAAAAAGCTAGTTTCACTTTCAGGTTAGATAGGCTGGCTCTGATTCCTGAAACTGCTACTTATTAATTTTATGGCCTCATGCAAGAGACTCCAATCTAATAAGTGCTAAGTTATATTGGGCATTTAGTACACACTAGTGCATTCTTAACTTGATTCTTATAATACACACCTGAAATAAGTACTAATAATTCCATTTTATGAGCATTAAACGCAGAAGGGGATAGAAACAAACATGGTTTGCCCAACATTGCCAGTAGGGAATGCATTTGAATCCAGGTCTGTGAGGATGTGAACCCAGGTTTGTGAGACTATAAAACTCCTACTCTCCACTCTAAGTTATGTGCTGTGGCAAACTTTCTGTCAGTAAAATGAAACCAAAGAAACTTATTTTGAAGAGTTATTATGAAGACTGGTGATAACCTATGTCATTTTCACGTGGTAAATATTCCATAAATGTTAGTGATTTTTAAATTCTCATTCATGTGAACCATAGTAATTTAAAATGGAAAAAAAACTGATATTTTGAAACTTATAATATATTCATAGATTTCCAAATTATCTGGCAATAAAATATATAACATGGACAGAATCAGTACTGAGAAACTGCAAGAATGTCATATGCAGTGAAGCTTCTGGTTTTCAATAGGAAAAAACTGGTAGAACCACCATTTAGGTATTTACAAATAATAGGCAGTATCTAATGTTCAGATTTCTACCAAATGGCCAATTTTACCCAATGTTTGTGGGTATGTGTGTGAAATATAGAATACTTCCCAGTTCAGTTATAATTTTAATCAACAAAGAATTTGTGTTCTTTTAAAAATGCCTTTTTATTCAGTAAAAAATCAAAGTATGTTCTCAATGTTTTGTTAAATTCAATACTCCCTGCATGACCTGCCCTCTAACTGACCGTTTTATTCTTCTTTTTGTCTTAATTTTTAACAATTCTCCTTTAGTGAACTCAAAGAGCACTTTACATGAAAGCAAAGAACATAACATTTTCAAACACATCAAACCATGCCAAATAAGATGCAATCTGTTATACATATTTCAAATGTCAAGTAACTATTAGGATTGCTGTGTTTGACTTCAGAAATTGAAAAGAAATAACTAAACTGATATATTTTATCTTACACCAAATAGTTCAAAGAACTGTGATGATAAATAAGCCATTCCCCAAACTCTAAGTCTTCGGGTTGAATCACTGTTAAATTATCCAAACTAATAGAGAGGAGCAGAGGTGCAGGGCATTGGACGAGTTCAGTCCACTTCACAGCTGCTGCTACCACTCCCTCAGAGCTGGCCTCTCATGGCCAATACCTAGACTTTCCATTAAGAATCCTGTCTCTTCAGCCCTACCTCTATTGGCCTGTTCCACCCACAGACTTTCCCGTGAGACAAATAAAAAAACAAGCCTAAATAAGTTACATCTTGCTCAAGGAGTGAAATAAGTTAAGCCTCAATTCATGTATAATTTTGGACTTAATTTACCCCCATCAATCAAAGATATGGATTCTCCTTGATGACTACTCAACATACTACTAGTAGGAAACATAATATTTACTTGAAGTTAGAACTTCTATTTTAAGTTATACTAAAAGGCTCTTTTACCCTCCAGAAGTACCTTGCCTTCTTTATCCTTCCTTTCTTCTCCCTTTCCCCCTTTTTCTCTTTCTGAAATATGGGCATGAATCTACTTTACAAAGAATAAAAAAACTTGAAATATTATTTTTTATTCTATAAAACCAATACACCAAATATTTGTCCATTGCTTTAAAAATGTTCTTCCTTACCTCCCTCCTTTTTCCTTTCTTCTTTTTCCCTTTCCCCTCTTTCTTTTTCCTATTTCTTCTTTCTTACCCTTTCTGCCTGTCTTCCTGTCTGCACTTTATTATGTGTGTAGTGTGAAATGCTACATAAACATAAATAAATGATAAGGCAAGATCTCATCAGGAAATTTGTAATCCTACTGGCCTATTGACCAGTGAATTTAGCTTATTCAGTAAAACCTGGTCAAGGATACCTTAAAATTATATTTTAAAGCAATGAACGAATGCTTGGTTTATTGATCTTATCCAGTAAGTAAAATAAAGAATATTTCAAGATTTTTTTTCCATTGTAAAGTAGATTCATGCCCATATTTCAGAAAGTGGCATATTCTCAAAAAGTGACAGTTTTCTTCAAATTATAGGGTTCCTGTTAAGGAAACAAGGAAACTAAACAGAGAAAATGACTTGCCTCACATAGCTTTTATTAGGCAGTAAAGAGGTACTTTAATCAGGGAGAAACTGTTATTTTTCTATTACTTTCATAATGGACATGCTGACATTGAAATGCTGTATTTCTCTCCACTCTAGTTATGCTTTAAGCAGTGTTAAGCTACTGCTTTTGCATCACTAGTACTGAAGGTTATGATTTCATCAGGACATCTTTTATTGCAAAGCAGTCTCAAATGAAATTCAGGGGAAATGAGCTAAACCTAAGATGCTGTTGGTTTGCCAAGGCCAATCTTCTGCTCACAAAATTCAAGTGCCACTTGTCTTTGTAATTGCAAGCATAGGGATATATCTTCCCTCATTTAGAAGCACTCACATAGTACTAGATTATTATCAGGCAAGAGAGCATTTGAGTCTTAAATGATCACTGATCCATATTAACTGTGCAATTTGTTATATAGTACTTTGGTGAGGGGGTCAAGTAGGAAATAGATTTTGGATTTCTCTTTATTCAGGTTGACTGCGTAAAAGAGAGTTCAAATCTTACTGTTCCTTCTATAAAGACAAATATACTATGATTTTTTTAAAGGCATACGTCATTTGAATATAAATAAATTATTCAGTTTTGACCATTTTTTTGGTTTGTTTTTGGTTTTTAGAAAATGCTAAACAGCTTTTAGAGACCATCATGTTATGATTGGCGAGAGGACAGGCATCAAATGGAAAAAGAAAGCAAGTATTCTCAACAAAGAAGATTAACAGTGTATTAGTCCCTTTTCACACCACTATAAAGAACTACCCAAGGCTGGGTAATTTACGAAGAAAAGAAGTTTAGTTGATTCACAGCTCCATTGGCTTTGCAGGAAGCATGACTAGGAGACCTCAGGAAACTTACAATCATGGTGGAAGACAAGGCATGGGCCTTCTTCACATGGGGTTGGGAAAGAGAGAGAGAGAGTGCACCAGGGGGAAGTGCCACACACTTTTAAACAACCAGAGCTCATGAGAACTCTATCAGGAGACAGCACTAGGGGGATAGTGCTAAACCATTAGAAACCTCCCCAGTGATTTAATTACCTCCCACTAGGCCCCACTGTCAACACGTGGGGATTCCAATTAGACAGGAGATTTGGGTGGGCCAAACCATATCAGACAGTGAGGGTGGGAGACTGACTTTATATTTAATTTGGGATAAATAATCATGGGCATTGATGTAAGCCAGTGCTTTCACGATGCTAAATTATCTTCTTTATTTTTTGGTTTCTGCTTTCTCTGATGAAGCTGGAGTCGAAAATGGTTACTCTGAAAAAATAATCTAAGCCTTTCTTCAGATGAATTGTAGACAGGCCATTAGAAGTTTTCCTTGAAAAAAGATGTGAAACAAAACAAAAACAAGAAGCAATCTGCAAGAGTTTGACACAAGCCTAGCTAAGAGCATCTTCGCCTTTTTGTTTTCTTTTTAATCTCAGGAAAAAAAAAAACTGAGTTTTGTTTCATCAATTTAGGATTTTAGAAAAAACATCTAATTAATATTGGATAAGAGCAGTTAATTAAACAACTTTGGACCACATCTGTATTTGTGAACAACCTTGATTATATCAGTATGCATAGATAGTGGCCTCTGAACATTGCATTTCAAATATAGAAATTAATAAATCCATGTTACACTAATAAGCAATAATTATATAATATTTAGCAACACTCATTAATACAGTTTTTAAGACTCACATAAAATGTAAGACAATATTGATTGCAAGCCCCATTATTATTTTACAAACCACTAAGACAGAAACTCTGCCAAATAAAATATGACACAAGGCATTAAAAAAAATGTTGTGTTATGTATGAATTTTTCACACAAGCCTCTTATTGCTTGGAAATTATATCCATCTATTTTAAGAATTTTGATAGGTTCTCCTGACTTTTGTTGAGTTGCCTAGCATGAGTCAAGCAATCCTTTTACACATTCCACACAAACAGAATGTAGCATAGCATTATATATTCACAAGCATCTTCCTTTCTTTGATCTCATAAAGTGCTCGGGTGTTTTGCAAGAAAATATGGAATTCAGGTTGTCCTTACAACAGCGAATATTTGCTTCCCTCTCTTCTTTCTCTATGTTTTTCCACATAAAGAAAAACTTTTGTTTCTACGCTGAAATGCCATGTGGTCTTTAATGTATTTTAAATAGCTCAACACTACTCGACAAGGGTAGTATTGACTATGATGATAAAGCCAGAAATATGAATACCTATGACCCAGCTCATTCATGTAGGAATGAAAAATATGACATGATTGTTGTCTGGTCAAAAACAACTATAAGCACCATAAATTTTAAGATGCATTCTTATTTTAGAGATTTATAAACATAACTGAAAAGAAATGTGTCTTAAGATAATGAAAAGATAACTTTTATATTTTTAACAGTATATATTCACATAAAGAAAAAGGCATATATTTTATAAGTATACTAATGAGTACTCTGGGAGCTGGATGTACAAAGGAGAGAGCCACAACAATGCAGTCTGAGCCACCAGGGGCTGTTAGTGTTTGAAGACAAAGTGCCCTAAAGCACTTTTTGCAAACTCAACTCTGTAAAGATATGCCCATATAAAGGGGCAATCGTGTATAAAACAGAGTGCTGATACTTTGCTAAAAATATCAGGGTGAAAAAATATTGAGGCAGAAATCTTGAAAGAAACCGGCAGTATGGGGAAATAATAATTACTTGTTATCAATCAGTAAGGAAAAAACAATAGGAACAAGTCTAGTTATCACAGTTCCTTAAGAAATATAGTCTTGAGTAGGGATCAGAAAACTCTGTGAAGGGCCAGATGATAAATAGTTTAAGCTTTGTCGGCCACACACCTTCTCTGTTAGATATTTTTCTTGTTTTTATTTTGACCACTTTTTAAAGTTGTAAAAACCATTCTTAGCTGGGGGCAGCCATATGGTGTGGCTCTGTATCCCCACCCGAACTCACCTTGAATTGTAATAAGCCCCACGTGTCATGGGAATGAGGCGGTGGGAGGTAATTGAATCATGGTGATGGGTTTTTCCTGTGCAGTTCTTGTGTTAGTGAAGAAGTCTCACGAGATCTGATGGTTTTATAAAGGGCAGTTCTCCTGCACCTGTTTTCTCTCTTGCCTGCTACTATGTAAGAGGAGCCTTTCACCTTCTACCATGGTTGTGAGGCCTCCCCAGCCACATGGAACTGTGAGTCCATTAAACCTCTTTTTCTTTATAAATGACGCCGTCTCGGGTATGTCTTTATCAGCAGCGTGAAAGCGGACTAATACAGGCAGTAAGAGGCTGTGGGCTGGATTTGTCTCTCGGCTTGCGGTTTACAAACCCCTGGTTTGCACTAGTGGTTGTCAATTTTAGCATGCATAAGGGCTTCCTGGAGGGCTTTCTAACACAGATTGCCGTTCCCAGAGCTTCTGATTCAGAAGGTCTAGGATGGGGCCTGAAAACTTACTTGCATTTTTAACAAGTTCCTAGTTGATACTGATGCTGTGTATGCAGGAGCCACACTTGGGAGAATCTCTGGTCTAGTAGTGAAAAGCAGCTTTGGAGTAGAGTAGATTTAGATCCTCACCCTGTCACTAACCATCTATGAGAACTCGGGTAGCTGAACTCTACTGAATCTTGGCTTCCTCAGTGGACAGCAACGGGACCTACACAAGTTTAACCTCACGATTAAGATTCACGAGTAAGATCTGTGGAGCACGTAGCACCGTGCTCGGAACACAGTGATTGCTACACACATGTTAACTATTAATCATCCCAGGTGGAAGACCATTTTGAGGAACCCAAATTGGAATGAAGAAAAAAATTTTATTATTTCACCCTCCATCGATGTATTTGGGGTGAGAAAAAATATCAGTGAGAAAGTTAAAAAGAAGGGAAAATGGAAGTAGCAATATAGGCATAATTGAAAAAGTTACCAGGTTCTTTTCCTTGTGAAAAGGCATGGCATTTTCCTGATGATGGATTCTTGGGATAAATGGCTAGATTTGTAGCCCATGGGCATGCCTTGTGAGGAGCCATGTACCATGCTGCTCAAAAAGTGAAACAGCTGGGAGGCTCTTCTACACTAGAAGCGCGAGGCTCATTTCTAGTGACGGCACATGTGATAAACATCAACAGCTGTTGATGTTTCCTTGTTTTAAAGTCTCAGCCACTCAGAGGGTACTTGAGCAATGCCTCTTGCTACCTGGTGCAGCTGTTAGATAGTTGGGAATGCACACTCTGGATCTGTTTGGGGTTGATTCCTGCTGGGTAATAATGCAACAAAACTGATTTCCCCTTGGACGTAAACAACTCAGCTATCAAAGGCACATTTGGGAGTTGGAATACTATTCACCTCTACTAAGACACAGATAAAAGGAATTTCCTTAACTTGGGAAGTTAAGGAAGCTGTCCTCCTCTCGAATGTGCCTGGTACGTAATATATGCTTGTCACTAACAATTGTGGAATTAACAATGCTCCTAGCCCTTAATAAATGGTGCCTATTTGCAGATCACCTTTAAAAGACTCATGGTGAAGCCAGTGATCCATTTGTCTTGCCTTAGGCTATTTCTATCACAGGAATGTCCATCTTCTAAGACAAGCTTTTCCTTATGTAATGATGGATAAGGGAGCTGAGATGTTGGTCAGATAGGCCTGGACATGCATTATGAATCTACAGAAAGATTTTAGCACATCATAGAACTCTAAAAATCAGTTTCTTCTGCAATCTCTAACTGGTTTCATGCTTTACTCTTGCGTTTGTAAAATCCGTCATTCAGGGTAAAATTTTGAAAAGCAAATCACATCGCTGCCCACTTAAGACCCCTTCTGTGACTTCAGTAACACTAGAATTTTATACAAACATATCAAAACCCAAAGCCTCAGTATTTGAACTGTGATCTGCAGGATCACCTGGGAGCAGAGTTGTAGACTCTTCTACTGACCTTCTGAGGCAGTTATTGTTTTTGAACAAGATCGTTATGTAATTCATATGTGTATTAAAGTTTGAGAAACAGTGGCCTATAAGGCCCTTCTAACTTTCCCATGAGTCTCACTTTATCTTCAGCTACTCAACCTCTCATTCATTACGCTGCGTGTACTCTTCTTCTGTCCGAGAATGCAAGAGGCTCAGGGCTTTTGCTCTCTGCCTAAAATGTCCAGCTCCAAGATTGGCTCCTGGCCAGTCCCTCCTTATCATTTGAGTTTGAGATTAAAATGTTACTTCCTCAAAAATCACCATCCATCCCTTTGTTTGGTTTTATTTTTGCTTTTTTATTGTATGCCTCCACCTTACCAGAATATAAGAGCTGGAAAAGGTGGGATCTGATCTGTCTTGTTTATTGCTCTATCACTAGTACATAGAACAGTACCTGATATATAGTCCATAAATAGTTTTTAATAAATCAAGAAATTATATTTCCCTCTCAAGATTGTTTTGGAGATTCAGTGATAGATTATCTAAGAAACATTAGCACATCTTTGTTGATTACTCAGTGTTAGCTCCCACCCTTTCCCTTCTTCCTCCCTTCTTTGCCTGTATAGTATTGACACACAGTGATACCTAGGTTGTGTAGGTCATCTCTGTGATAATTGGAAACCCTCTATTCCACAGTCTTAAGAGAAAGCCTAGCAGTTCCATTATTCATTGACTTCTCTGAACATCAATTTCATCTGCAATCAATCCCTAACAATTTCTCCATGAGTCAGAAGCACAGTTAAGAAAAGGGATGGTCAAAGAGAGAATAGATTAGAGTACTTAGTCTGCCAGATAGAGATGGAACTGCATCCTTTACCTGCCTCAAGCTGGCCCTGGTTCTTGTAAAGATTGTTCTAACAGGAATATGCAGTGTGAGTGATAATGTAAATACAAATTTGAGTGCTGAGAGTCGTAACCTATGCAGTTCATTTAATTTTCTGAACTTTTGGTTGCGAGAATATGAAACGATTTGTGACAAATATAGGCAATTACCTATCCATGCTAAATAAATATTTAAAATACTTCACTTTTAGTACAATAGAAATAGGAAAATGCTAGAGGTTTAGAATTGAGGGAATGGGAAAAGCCAAAAGATCCATGAAACTTCTGGAGATGAGTGAAGTGGTGCACCTGTGAGAAACAGTTTGGAGGTAACTTTGTAGTAGCAAGAGCTTTGGCTTCAGAGTCAGATGGACACAGGTTGGAATTGTTTAGCAATAGTTAACTGTGAAATATTACTTAACTACTTAGTATCTCTGGCCCTTGGTATTCTAATCTGTAAAAGGTAGAAAATATAAATACTCAGCTCACAGAGCCAGAATAAATGAGATCTGTCAGCCTCTCAGTGCACATGGCAGGCAAAGCACCTGACACAGTCTCTAATCAAGACACATTTGTAATTGTTACAGTTATGGGAAGTCGGTGGGCAGATGGACCCAGCGCTGTCATGTTCGTTCTGTTTCCCCACAACAACCATAACAAATACGCGTACATATCTTTAGTTTCTTTTGAGACTGAGTCTTGCTGTGTCACCCAGGCTGGAGTGCAGTGGCGCTATCTTGGGTCACTGCAACCTCCGCCTCCTTGGTTCAAGCGACTCTCCTGCCTCAGCCTCCTGGGTAGCTGGGATTACAAGCATGTGCCACAATGTCCACCTAACTTTTGTATAGAGACGGGGTTTCACCATGTTGAACTGGTCTCGAACTCCTGACCTCGTGATCCGCCCGTCTTGGCCTCCCAAAGTGCTGGGATTTTCAGGCATGAGCCACCATGCCCGGCTGTAAATGTCTTTCAAATGCCCCTATCTTTCCTTTTTATACCCTCACACATCCCTCTGTCCTTCTCTACTTATTTCCTTCTTCTGGAAAAATTTCTCGGACTACTAGTTGCATGGGTCAGAAACACAGAAATGGAAATAGTAAAAGAGGGAAGGGGCCAAGCTGACAAAAAAAAAAATCATACAAGTTTCTCCTCTTGTATCAGGTTTCATTGCTGTAACCTGATACAATTGGCTTCTTCTGGAAGTGGATCTCACTTAGAACAACTACACATCTGTGAAAGCAATGAAGAAGAATGAGACAAAATGGAGAAAAATTGTATCTACATTGCAATCAGATTTCTGTGCTTGCTATATTAACTGCAAGAGTAATTCTTCCCTTATCTAGCAAACTAAAATGAGGTTAATATTCCACATGATTGTACTTGAAAAATTAAACTATAGTGTAGCAGAGATGGAATAATTTAACCAGCATCAGAAGTATATAATTTATATTATGTAGGACAATGCACATTGAGATTTATTCTAATGAAATGTCTGATTTTTTTTCTTCTTTCATCTAAGATAGTTCTAATTATGCTGGTGGCAATGTCCAAATTAGTTTAACTTTTCTCCTTGAGATTTTGTAACTCTATTTTTGTTTATTAAAATGATAATGAGTAACATAATGAATATCTTCTCTTATTACTGCTCCTCATGGACTTTAAATCCTATACAGTTTATTTCTCATTTAGCTGTAGAGCTAGGAGCTATATAAAATATGGCATTTATTATTCTTCCAAGCAGCTGACATAAATATTGGCAAATAATCTGTTTTATAAAGAAATAAATGTGCTGGAATTACCATTAAAAGCAATTTACTTGTAATCTAACCCCCACATTTTCTAAGCAAGTCAAGAAACATAATTGCCCAAATACACAAGTTAGTGATAGAGCCAGGAGTATAGCTGAGCTCTAGCTCACCTGAACCTTATTCCAAGCTCTTACCATGACACCATATTGATTCTTTTTACATACATATGTATTATAGCTTGAATGAAAAATACTGAAGACTCCAGGATTTTAAGCTTGAATTCCTGGTAGCTTGCCCCAGGCCTGGGATTGTTTCTAAAACCTGCTAAAGTATAAACCAATGATAGTCACTAAATCTCTAAAGAAGAAGAAAAGTGTGCCATGAACAGCTTTATCCAACAAGCAATATTAGTTCCCTGTTGCTACTGTAACAAGTTACCACAAACATGTGTATTAAAAAAAAATTATTTTTTGACTTTCTCATGGTTAAAAAGCCCAAAATAAGTCTCAGTGGGCTAAAATCAGCCAGATTTTGAAGGTCTATGGGAGAAACCATTCCCTTGGCTCATCCAGCTCCTAGAGGCCCCCTGCATTCCTTAGCTTATGGCCTGGCATGACTCCAATCTCCTCTTCTGCTGTCACATTTTCTCCTCTGACTCTCATCCTCCTGCCTTCCTCTTATAAGAACCTTATGATTACATTGTGCCCATTTATATAATCCAGGATTATCTCCCCATCACAAGACCTTAAATTTAATCGCAAAAAAAAAAAAAAAAACAAAAAAAAACCCTTCTGTAATGAAAGATAGCATATTTACAAATGCTAGGGAACATCTTTCAAGAGCCATTCTGCTGCCTATCACATAAGAATACTGTAATTCTATCAATTTTGTACCTTGACCTGAGTAACCCCCTAACAAATATGTGCTGTAATTACTGATGTAGGGGAAAATGGAAGCAGTTCACATGTGTTTCCCCACCTCCATTCATTCTGTAATCTCACAATGAAAGAGCTATCTCTAAGAAATGTCACCTAAAGTTTAACCTTAAAGTTAAATCAGCAATTCCCATCTGTAAGTTTTATTTGTCTTTGTCACATTTTCTAGGGTGTTTGAGATTGCTCCTATTCTACTCTGCAAAACCTGGAAAGGATTGGGTATGACTATTCAAAAATGAATGTCTTCGGTAGACAACTGAGGTGATAGCAAAAAAAAAAAAAAAAAGGGAAAAATGGCTGTCAAAAGAGTTGCAGACTTTCTTAACTATGCACAGCCTGAGTGCCTGCATTACATGCTCAACACTCAGAGCTGTCAAGAAAGAACTCATGTATCCCAAAGCTCACCACACATTCTATATGCAGTATCATTAAAAAAAAATCTTTTAAGCACAAAGAGCTATTCAGGAACTCAACATGAATTTATTAAATGTTGACTTTCTCCCAGACATTGGCCTATATTCTAGGATAAAAAAGTGAATCAGGCCTGCCTGCCTTTTACCTATCTTAAAAGAAGATATTGTTCAATGCAGTGGTTTTTAATGAATTAATCAGCATCACCTGAAAATTTAAGTGAACTGCAAATTCTCAGGGCCTCACTCAAGACCTACAGAGTCAGAAACTCTGGGGATGAAGCCCAGTCATTTTTATTTCAGTAAGACCTTCAGGTGATTCAAATGCATGCTAGCTTGAGACTACTGGGCTCATAAGTGAGCTAGAAACAGAAATATATTACACCACAATGTAATCAGTGTTTTAATAATGATGTTGCATATGTGATGTGGAAACACAATAAGGCAGTTACTGGGAAAATTACACAGGGTTTACATCCAAGGTGATGTGCCACCTGGAAGGGTGAGTAGGGGGCTTTCTTAGGTTGTCCTTAGAATCTTGATACGCTTTGAAATTGTTGAAGTTCAACATGGCTGATCTACATTGTGTGGGGGTAGACTAAGGATAGACAAACCTAGGAGTTACAAAGGAGTTAGATTTTGAAGGCTAAAATTAATGGCATGATCATATTTTCTTTTTAGTTAGAAGACTCTAGCACCAATATGAACATGAATCAGAGAAGATAGATATCTGTGGTAAGAATATCAGATAAGAGCCTGGAATAAAATCAAAATGGCTAACAAAAAAGGCCTTAACTATGGGGGTGTCTAATAATATTTTTAAAATTTTAGAAACAGCAAAATTAAAATAATTTTAAAGTGAACACACATATAAACAACAGTTTCCTAAACTTCATCATGTATCCATCCATTCATCTATTACTGTATCCAGTCACCCATTAATTTTATTTTTTTCTATCACAAATTGAAAGCACCACTTGCCTTTTCACTGCATACATTAGCATTCATATTATTCACCAGAGCTTAATATTTGTATGCAGTTTTATCTTTTGTAGTATCATTCATGTACAATAAAATGCAAAAATCTTAAATGTACATTAGCTACATTTTGACAAATGCCTATAACTATTTAACTTGTATGAAGATAGAAAACCTTTCCTCACTCCAGAAAATTCTCTCATTCCACTGCCCAGTCATTCCCTATATTCTACCCCAGAGACAAACACTGCCTTGATATTTTTTTGACTATTAGTTTGGGCTACTCTAGGAATTTATATAAATGATATTATTCAATATATACTCTTTGTGCAAAGTGTGTTCCACTCAGTATAATGTTTTTGAGATTCATCTGTGTTGTGCATATCATTAGCACATTCCTTCTTATTGCACAATAATCCTTTATATGAGTAATTATACCACAGTTTGTTCAAACGTTGTATTGTTGGACACCTGAGCTGTTTCTAGTGTCTGATTAGTACTAATTAAATTGTGAGCATTCTTATACAAATCTTTTATTTTTTAAGGGTGGACATTGTAAGAGTTAAAGAGGAAAGAAACATGAAAAGTAGCTGAACAGCCAAAGACACATTTGTTATGGAGGATAAACCTGAGAGGGACTTCAGGAGCATTCTGTCTTACAGACTACGAGTATTTAAGTGTTCAGGGGCAAAATGGCTTGTCACAGACTTGGAATGTTTCTGTGTCATGGAGAAGTTTATTGTGGGGTTGGAATGTCTCTGGTCGGAGGGGAGATTATCTCAGGGCTGGCATGTCTCTGGTTGGGGAGGGATTTATCTTAGGGTTGGAATGTTTCTAGTTGGAGATGTCATTTGTGGTTTATGGTCATGCTGACATTAGCCATTAGGCTGATGCCCTTTGGGTTGGATTTAGGTGGTTTTTGATCAACGAGAACTTTAAAATGGTGGTGCTTGTCCAAGATGGGAATGTTCCTGCTCTGTCAGATATACATTATGTTTTATATGAAAGTATCAAGTAATGTTTCAAAGTTACTGTACTCTATTTACACTCCCACCTAACAATGTATGAGGATCCCAGTTACTCCATATCCTTACCAGCATTTGTATTTGTCAGTCTTTTAGGTTTTAGCCATTCTGAAGGGTACTGTAGAGGTATCTGTTTGTGATTGTAATTTGCCTTTTCCTAATGGGAAATGAGATTGAGCATTTCTTCATATGCTTATTGATCATTTGCATATCTCTTTTTGTGAAGTTTCTTCTCAAAAGTTTGGCCCATTTTTATCAGGTTGTTTGTCTTTTACTCTTAGTTGTAAGAGTTCTTTACATATATTATACTAGACATGAGTCCTTTGACATATGTATATTTTGTGATGCTTAATAATTTGAGAGTCAGCATATTTAATAAATCTTAGTATTGGCTGCCTAAAGTTTAGTGAGGTAAAATTTGAGATTGTAGAGAGATTGAGCAGGAAAGCATTCCTGATCATTTAACACTTGCCATGTGGACAAGAAAAAAAAAAAATAAATAAACTTTTTTTCTTGTTCTTGACCAATGCAGTGTCACTGCAGATAGAATGGAAACAAATTTCTGAGGCAAAATACCAAGAATCTGATCACTGTATAGATGATGGAAACTACGGAAATAGAACATTTGAGTAAGATTCTAGATTACTAGCTCATAAGAATAAGTGGGTTCAATTATAACAATACAAATAAAGAAATAAATATAATGAGTTTGGTTTGAGACTTATATTTGAGCTCAATTCGGATATAGATATCTGAGGAGGAGTATAGATGTCTAATAGGGAGTTGGATTTAAAGGTCTAGAATTCCTTATGAGAGAGCTATTCCCCTCCTCATTTGACAGATTAAGAAACTTGATGTCCTAGAGAGGAAGAGAAACTATCAAAATCTCAATGGCAGATCTAGGTCTGGATCCATGTTTCTTGCTCCTTTGTCTTGTATTTTCCCTACCAGGCAACCCACAGATGGCATTCCCACAGCTGAAGTCAGAATATTAGTGCAGAAACAAAACTTTATTTGGTAAACTTTTAAATCTTTTCCTCAAAGAGCAGAACACCATTGGGAAAATACTAGATGCATTCTGCAGTTTATTAGCTGGTTTAATGCCAGCTGCTGGATTTACTCGCCTGTGGTAACTAGAGGTACAAGCTGCATGATCTGTCAAATGATGCCTGGTGTAGTTCAAAGTCCTCTGGATCTTCACCTTTTGCTATTAAAAAAATAAGATTTGACGCTCAATATGATGCAGCTTTATTGACTACCTGATATCAAAACAACTTGCCAAAAAAACAGGTGTTTCCTAAAGCAGATGCGAGGGAAGACAAAAACAACTGTTGTGATCTTATATTGAAGCATTATTGGCTTCTCACATGGAGGCAGAAGAGACACATGAAGTGCCATTTCATCTTAGTTCAGACTTAAATGTCAACAATTTCACATCTACTATTCTTGCAAAAGCCTTGAACTCTACCTCTTAATACCTAAAGCCAAGACCAATGACTTGTCAGTAGAATAGGCCCCATCTACCAACCCTACCAACCTCTAGATTCCAAGTATTTCTAAAATCAGTTTATATATAAGAGTTCTGTTAAGAATCCTGGGACTTAAAGAGAACGTTCATGAATATGACTTGATTGTAGAGAATGCTATCAATTTGAGCTCGAAGATATCTCACATTCACAAATAATAAAATAACAGATATACTGGGAAAGAGTTGATGTTATGCATGTGGCAACAAAAATTAAAATACTCTAGCTACTATTAATGTAGTATCCCACCACTCAGTATTGGAGTAGAGAATTTCTTTACATTGAGATTCCAAGTGAGAATTAAATAAGAATCCTTACTAAATACTCTGGAATCCCAGACCCTCATCTGAAATCACTCATTTTCCTGTTCAGCCTATGGCATACCAATTTGGAACTGCTACCTTAGACGTGATTCTTCCTTCTTTTTGCCTCATCTGTAACTCAAATAGAAACAAATTCTCAATGATTGTACTTTTAAAATCGTAATAACACTTTTGAGGAATTATTTTCTTTAAGCACCAGTGTTCTGGATTTCTTCATTATTATCTAGGTCCAAAAATTTACATAACAAATATTTTAAGTGCCAACTATGGACCATGCATGGTCCTGGGTGCAGGGTATAAAGTGATAAATATGAGAAAGAAAATCCCTGGTACCATGGGGTTTACATTCTACTGGATACCAACCCATATTTGTATGGTGCCTATTCTGTGCTAGTCATGCCCCAAGTAGGTTACATATACTGTGTTAACATCATGTAATCTTTACTACACTCTAGTACTTCATTATACAGATAAGGAAACCAGAGGACAGAGAGGATAAATAACATGCCTAAGGTCAGAGAGTAAACATCAGCTGGAGCACAAACTCCTTTCTGTTCTATCCATACTCATTCCCATGGGAATTTCATCTAGTCTCATGTCGTTAAACAACGTTTATGCAGCTATGATCCCCGATTGATATCTCACTTATATTTCTTCTGAATTTCAGGTGCATAGATCCCATTGCCTATCCAATTTATCCACTTGGATTTCTAACAGATTTCAGTTGAAAATGTAACTAGTTGATCTCTTGATATACCCCCCGGACCCCATGCCCTAAAATTACTCCACTTGCAATAGCTTTCATCTCAGTTGGCAACAACTGCATCTTTCTAGTTGCTCAGAATCCCCTGTTTCTATGACACCTCATGTACAATCTGTCTTGGCTCTACATTACAAAATTTCTGGCACTTTGCAGCAGCTCCACTGCTACCACCCTAGCATGAGCCACATCGTCTCTCCCCTGAATTCTGTGGTGGCCTCCTAACTTGTCCCTCTGCTTCTAATCTTCCTTCTGTATCACAGCCTGATAATCTTTCTAAATTTTTTCAAGTGCGTCAACTTTGAAGTCATCTCTGATCACTCTGCTTTAGCAACGCTGGCCTTCTCGGTCTCCATTGAACAGACAGGCTCTCACCTTGGGGTCTTTGCACAGTCTCAAGCACCTACTGGGATGTTCTTTCTTCAGGCCTCCACACACTAAATCTTGCACTTTTTCCAAGCCTTCGTTCAAATGTTACATTCTCCAAGAAGTCTATCCTGTACTTGGTATTTAACATTATAACATCCCTTTCCTTCGATATTTCTATTCTTGCTCCAATTTTTTGACACTTATTCCTTTTGTCTGCTAAGATATTATATAATTTACTTATTTATTTAGTCTATCTTCTCCTACATGACTGTAGGCGCCAAGAGGGCAGCAATTTTTGTCTTTGTTCATTAATGTATCTTGATAACCTGTAATGTCTAATACCTAATAGCTGTTCAGTAAGTAATTCTTGTTTTAATTTAAACAGAGCCATTTATAAAAGTCAAGTGGAACAGCATTCCAAAGTTAGAAACAATTAGAGAAAAGAACTTGGGTGGCTGTGAGCTTGGCAGCTTCCTGAACTGAAAGATCACTGTAACAGCAGCCCAGTAACTAAATAGGAAAGTGGTATGAAGCTGTGCTGCTGGGGCAGGAGGGGGGCAAAACTGTGGAGGGCTTTGTAAGCCACAGTAAGAAGTATGGGCTTCATTTATAGTGTTGTATGACCCACCCAGGGGTCTTAAGCAGAGTAGAGACATAATTGAGTTTATTTTTTAAAAATATATTGGCTGATGTGTGCGGGGTCAGTTGTAGGGAGGCAAAATTTAACATAAGCTGGTGGCATTTGTAAAAATTAAGACTATTTTGGAAAACTATATGGCATTATCTACTAAAGTTGAACTTAGATGTGTCATAGACTCTGCAATTCCATGCTTAGTTATAGCAAATATATGTATTAACCTGGGCACTGAAAAGACAGGCACAAGAAGGTTCATGACAGCATTGTTCATAGCAGATGAAAATTAGAGTCAGCCCAAATGACCTCAAGAGTAAAATGGATAATTAAATTGTGACACATTCATACAATGGAATATGGCATGGCAGACAAATTACCCTCAACTCCAGCTGCAGGGAACTGTGAGAATTCATCTCACGATATCTTTCAGCAAAAGAAGCTCAACACTAAAGAATACATACTTAATGACAGCTGGTCTCCAAAGATGGCCCCCTCAATGAACTAGGCCTCTAGGAATTCGCATTTTTATGTAATTCCCTATAGCATTGAATTCAGCCTCAGTTGGGACTAACTTGACCCCACAGATTATGGTGGAAGTGACATGTGCCAGTTCTAAGCCTAAGCCTTAAGAAGGCTTATTAGTTGCCACTTTTGTGCATCTGGGAATTCTGACCTGCATGTAATACAAAATCAGCTATCCTGCTGAAAAGACCACTTGGAGAGGCCCGATGAGAAGGCCACATGGAAAAGAGAGGCCCTGGGGCTACTTTGTTGAGGAAATACCCAGATGTCCCATGTGACATCAGCTGCCATCTGACTGTTAGCACGTGAGAGAGCCAAGGCAAGAACCACCCAGCTAAGTCCAGCCAACTTTCAGAACCATGGGAGATCATAAATAATTGTTTTTTAAGCTGCGAAGTTTTCGGATGGTTTGTTGGAAAGCAATAAATAATCAAAACATAAATTAGAACATATTTATTAGAGAAGAGTTCTGTTTACAATATAAACTGCTGTAACAAAAACATAAATATGTAGCATTGGCTTTTTAATGGGCAACATTTGGAGGCCAGAAGGTCTAAATATTACTATTAAAAGAGGCTACAAGGACAAGGAGGCTGCAATAATGGTGACCCTTGAAATGCAAGGACGAATAGTTTGGCAGCACTGTCACCTGTAGTAACATAGAAAATAGAAAATATGTCTATTATATTGTGCATATTTGATTAAGGAGATTGCTAGGCATAATGTTAAAAGTGCCAACAGTTTTCCTTTAGCTGTGCTTAAATCAGATACGGATACAGAAAAAGATTAAAGTAGGAACTATTCAATTTTCAAGAAGATAAACATTTCCATGTCAAGACTTTCTGGGTCCCTGGAAAAATACACTAAAAGGAAGAAAGAGCCTTAGGAGGAATATCAGACCCAATGTTTTTCATTTAAAGTGTGATCTCAGGGTAAATATCTCAAGATCCTTTTTTAAGATCTCAGAAAAAAATGAAGATGGTGCCTCAAAGACTCCCTCAGCTAGATGTAGGGCTTTTAAAATCCTAAAGGTATTGTTTTATAATATCCTGCCATAGTAGTTAGTTAATCCAACATAGAGAGAGACCTGTCTTACAGAGATACGTGGGTAAGGCTTTTGTCTCATGCTGTAAATTATAACTTGAATCACAAGAAAACCCACAAAGTTTTTTTTTGAACTGAAAAGGAAAGAAGAGAAGCCATTTGAAATGGGGGAGGAAAAAAAAAAAGCAAACCAAAAGGTCTTTGGGCCCCTAAATTCTGACAGAGGGAGCAAACCAAGAAAACAAACATGAATTTTTTATTAAAAAAGGAAGAATGACTCAGAAGCTGGATGCAAAAGCTCTGGGGGTAGAACTAAGAGGGGAAAACTGCTTCCAGGGAACAGAAATGGGCATTTATCAGGAGCTGGCAACAGGTGCCTGGTGAAAATCTGGAGTTCAGATTTGTTATGAAGGAGTGACTGCCGTGTGCTTGCTGGTTTTCCATTCTCTTTTTAAATGGAAGTGTCTGTTGTGGTCCTTTCATTGCAGTCTCATCACTGTATGTTGGTGGTGGATGAAAAGTCAGGAGAGAACATCTCTTTAGTTCATATGTCTTCAGCCTGAGAGAAGTCATACTCAGAGAGCCTTATCCATACCTGGACCTAATTTAAAAGGCAAGGTTCTAAAATCCAACCCTTAGCCTGATGCTATATCAGAATGAAATCTGAGAACAGGACATGCTGGGTGCATTTTACATGCGGGAATGACATGACTCCTTGGGGGCCATGTGGCCAACTGGTAGCCATCCAAAGATGGCTCCCCAGTGAATACTTGCTGATGTTTACGCTCTTGTAATTTTCAGGATCTCTTTCTCTGATTATCCTTTAGTTAGCATCCTGTTCTTGGTTTATGGATGCAATAATCTTCTTAATAGAGATACTGATTTGAGTTCCTCTTATATAAAGTAATGTTCCCTCTCATACCCTGAATTAGCTCTTATTCCATTTGGAATTATTTTCTTCTATATGTGTATGTATTTTTTTTTTCACGTTGCAATGTTTCCTCAAATAGTAGCTGATGTTAGGTTGCCCAGTTATACTTAAGGATTAGATACTCAAAAAGCTGACTGAAACAATGGATGGAGCTTGTCAATTAGCAAGGCTTCATTTTAAGATCAACATTGGTTCCTGCCACAAAGCCTTGTACTGGTTGTTCCTCCTACCTGGGAATTGCTTGAGAGGATATTTGCATAGCCAATTTCTTGTGGTCATTTTCGTATCATTTGAAATATCCCATATTCAGCAATGCCTTCTCTGACAAAAGTATTAATATTTAATGTTACCTACTGACACCTCCCCTCAACAGGTACATGCTCTAAGTTATATTTTCTGAACACTGATTACTATTTTAATGATCCTTTTGGTTGACTTGTTTGGCTGTCTTTTGTACTAGAAAGTAAAACTGTGAGGGCAAGGGTCTCATAAGCTTTGTTCACCACAGTGTCCTAACACCTAGAACAAGGCACTGAATGGTGCATGTTCTTAATAAAAATTCACTGAATCAGTGATTGAGACCCAGGCAGCCACCTTGTTCTGGAAGTCTCGCACACGTTTCTTAACTCCCATTGTCCAGTAAACTCTCTCAGTGCTCTAATGAAACTTTAAGAAACTGACTTTGAAAAGTTACAACAAAAAACAGTTAAAGTTCACTATGAAACTATCTCCTTATGGCATTACTACTGAATCACGCAAATCCAGGCTGGGGAGACTATTTTCAGCAGCGTTTTTACAAGAAAGATCATCTCATACACCAATTGTCCTTTTCCTTTAGAGCAGAATGAGGCATGGAAAAAAGAACGCTAGAATTAGGTCAGAACACCTGGGTTTGAGTCTGGGCTCTGTCACTTATTAGTTGTATGATCTTATTCAAGTAGCTTAACATCTCTGAGCCAATATCTCTATATGTAATTTGAGGATGATACACAGTTGAGGTTCTGTATGAAAATATCCACATAGTGCATGTCATGAGTAGTGATTTAGTGAATAATCCTTTTCTTCCTATACTGTATTTTACAATTAGGAATCATTTTTCCTGTCTAAATTCCTCTGTTCTTTGTTCCTAAATCTATTTGTTCTCTATTGTGAATGTTGTAACAGAAACTAACCAACAAATATGGTGATTCTAAAGTTTTACTTTAATTCTCAAATCAAGCAGGGAGTGGGAAAAGCGGCCTACTTTGTAAAGAGAATCTGAAATACAGCCAGGCTCATTCTTTTACATACTATCCAGCTTACAGTTGCTTTCATGTTACAACATCAGAGTTGAGTAGCTGCAATGGAGACCGGATTTGCAAAGATCAATATATTTAGTTCTTGCCCTTTAGAGACAAAATGTGTTGAGCCTTGCTTTAATCCATTGGCAAGCAAACTTTTAAGCAAGTAAAATGTTTAAAACAGAATTTTTAAAAGTAATTTTTGTATTACAAAAAGTTAAGACAAAATGTGTGGAAGTCTTAGGTCACTGACATGTTTTAAAATCCCATTAAAAAACCAATTCAGAAAAAATCATAAAAGTTACTGTCCTCTAAGGGATGCAGCTTTTACTTTGTAGAACAGTGGCTTCCAACTGGGGGGAATTTTGTCCACCAGTGGATATTTGGAAATGTTAGCAGACATTTCACTGTTGTCACAACTAAGGGTCAGGCAGCTACTGGCACCTATCGGGTAGAGGCCATGGATTCTGCTAAATAGCCTGCAGTGCACAAAGCCCCCCACAACAATGAATTATTCAGCCTCAAATGTTAGTAGTGCTGAAGGCAAGATGGAGGGATACGGTGTAAAACAAGCTATGTACACAATTAAACAGCTCCTTTGGGATTTGTCATGGTATCTAGTGTGGCTTTCAAAACCTTTGATGTGCTGACCTGGCTCTCCAAGGAGAGTCCAAAACACTCAAGTAAGTCTGCCTTCTACTTATGACGCTGACAAGTGTAAAAAGCATATGACTGTTTTCCACAATAATATAGATGTTTTTGTTGTCCCTACATTCCCTCTTCCTGGGGTGCAAATAGTTACACCTTCCCAGGTTCCCCTATCTCTGCCTATACCAGAGGCACTGAAACAAACCGTGTCAGGTCATTAGCCGCTAAATGCTGCCCCATGGCTGAAAATGTCCAGATAATGTCCACATGCTTCTGCTAGCCATTGATAGCCAGCATTTCCCTAATCATCATCATTACAGGCTTATTTTAAATATAGGCTAAAATTTTTATGTCTTCTTCTAATCAGGCAGTAGCGGTATTAAGAAATAGTGAGCACTCTGTATGAAAATTGGCTCCAGTGTCTGGCCCTCAAAATAGCATTCAGACACCTGAAAAATGCTTTTGGGAGAACAGAATAGTTATAATGAACATTTATTATATATCATTTTCTCCCCACAGGAGAATAAATTAACAAATGGACAATTTAGTGTACCCTCAATGATTTTGTCGCTAAAAATGTTTTTATGCAAAGACCATGCTAACAAGGATTCTCTGAACACGTCATATGCACAGCATGTCCCAGTTCCCTTTCTTATGGGGCCTGTGGGTGCATTTGTATACATCCACTTCAATATTGAGCTTGACTCATTTTCAGACACCACATTCTATGCTTGTGATGTAAAATAATATCTACTGTGTGCCTCTTGTCTTCTTTAGTGTCACAAGTATTAATCAAATAGAATGTTTGATAGCCAAAGTTATTTCAGTCCCCTGTGGTTGATTCTATGCTCCTCTGTGATGGTTAATACTGAGTGTCCACTTGATTGGATTGAAGGATGCAAAGTATTGATCCTGAGTGTGTCTGTGAGGGTGTTGCCAAAGGAGATTAACATTTGAGTCAGTGGTCTGGGAAAGGCAGATCCACCCTTAATCTGGGTGGGCACCATCTAATCAGCTGCCAGCATGTCCAGAATAATAAGCAGGCAGAAGAATGTGAAAAGACTAGACTGGTCTAGCCTCCCAGCCCACGTCTTTCTCCCATCTTGGATGCTTTCTGCCCTCGAACATCGGACTCCAACTTCTTCAGCATTGGATCTCAGACTGGCTATCGTGATCCTCAGCTTGCAGATGGCCTGTTGTGGGACCTAGTGATCGTGTAAGTTAATACTCCTCATTAAACTTGGAGATATATATATATATACACATATCATATGTATGAATATTATATATTTATTATATATACTAATATAATATGATATATTAATTAATTAATAGTATATATTATAATGTAATATATTTATATATAATATATAATATATTTATTTATAATATATAATATATTTATTACTATATTATATATTAATTATATAATATAGATATATATTATAATAGATATATTATAATACATATTATATAATATATCATATATCATATAATATATCATATATGATATATATAGTTTATATATTATAATTATATATTATATATCTCTCTCTCTCCTATTAGTCTCTAGAGAACCCTGACTAATACATTTCCCCATACCTCACTGCATGAACAAATAGAAAAACATGAGCAACCAAGCACTTCTGGACTGTATAATGTTCTGGAGCTAGTCTACTGTATTAGTCAAGGTTCTCCAGACTAACAGAATGAGGATATAAATAGATTAGATAGATACAGATAAAGGCTTTTAAAAATTTATGAGATTTTTATATTCTCTCTCCTTTGTTTCTTTTTCTTGCTCAGTTAGATAGGGTAAAATTATTGGCTAAGTTGATCAGAGAGATCTGAGAACCAAAGCCAAGATTTAATGTAAAAATTGGATCCTTAATTACAAATAACCAAGTCGTCAAATTTCTGGCTATGCCTACCTTTCATGTATAAGGATTATGCCCCAGAAGAAGAAAAGACTTACAACAATAGCCAGATTTTACTAAGGAGAATTTAAAATTACAGTGGAACATTCCAAATCCACAATAGTGTACTTTTAGAAGTGCATGTAAAAAAGAGAGCTCCTGAATTAGGTTAAACCAGGGATGTATATTGATATGTGAAATCTTCTTAAAAGATTTCAGTATTTTATTGCCTCTTTTAAAAACTCTTCCCAAGAGGAAATAAAAAGCTTAAGCGACTAATTAATAACAAAACTTGAATCTGCTCACCATTTGGCTAAGTTACTATTGTACAATAAAGGCCAAAGAAAAGTGGATAATGTGTTTATGAAAGGGAGGCTCTCAGATAATATAGGCTTGCTTCTTTTTTAAAGCTAGTCATGCTGAGTCCCTGCATAGGGAATGCTTTCTTTGCCTTACTAGTTAATGGAGTCTTTTCTGAACTCAATAGTGTTAGCTAACAAATAGTGGCTAAATATCTGTATCCAAAATATACCTTTCTGGTATTTAGCTGACTATCTTGAAACCCTTTTTAAAATAAATTTATATCTCTAAAGAAAATCTCCATTTATAAATGTGTTTGCCTCTGCAACCTGGAGAGAGAGGAAGGACTGAGTCACTGGGAACCCTTACAATTGGTTTACATTTACAAACAAATCTTACTTTTGTTTAAGGTGCTCTTTCTGATCATCTTGTCTCAACTGGCCTTTATCTAAACCTTCCCTCCTTAGTTTGGGCAAACGATGATATAACATTTATACCTGAAATCTCAGATTTATGCTTTTGAGATAAAAAATTTCTATCTTATTTCATCTAGCAGTCAACTGTTTAGATATAAAAATTTAGGATTGCTTAGCTAACAATTGCTTAGGGCAATGAAGCAGGTAATTGGAAAATTGATAGTATGAAGGGGAAAAGAAAAAAACTATTTGGAAAGTGGTAAATGAAAAATCTTTATGAAAGTAATAAGATCTACTTCTGTCTGCGTATCTGTGTCTTTATGTGTTATGTGTATGTGATATCTCTGTGATCTAAAATAATATTTGGCAATTAAGCTAGCTTTAAAATTGGTGGTAAAGTAGGAATGTCTTCAGAATTATTAGTATTAAATATAATTCAGACATTTTTGCCTAGGTCTACTCATCAGACAAATTTATACCATCTCTGCTAGATGTTTTAAGGTAATAACATTCCTACTTTCATATTTTTTTTTTTGATACTTGCTTGATTTGTCATTAAGCCAAAGCTATAAGAGCTGGTTGCTGGGCTCCCCCAAAGCCTATTACACACCTTACTGTGAGCTTATGTCTTTGGTTTGGAGCTTCTGGATTCTGAGGTCTGGCCAGGTGGCCATGATGATGTTAGGAATATATGGGATTCATAGTGCTTGGGCCACTGTCTGCAAAGGAAACGCAAGCCTAATATGGCCCCATCCTTTCTGGCCTAGCTGCCTCCTGACTGTGTTGAGAGGCATCAGTTCCTCTGGGCATCGCCTGCACAACTGTCTTCTGTCCTGAGCTTTACATTTGGTGTTTAAATTTAGGGCCCAGACAGGCCATGCTCTTCATAGCATTCTTTGGGTGGCTCATGGGTACTTGAGAACCAGGACAACTGGGGAAGATATAAGGAAGAGTACTTGTGTAATAGTTTCAAAACAATTTTTAGTAATTTAAAATTTTAAAATCATGTTATGTTAAGTAATAGGCTACCATAAAATGTATGAGGCATCTCTAAGTAAATTACCAAACCATTAATTATTAAATGTAAGTTTAAGTTTATATATGTCAGAATCTTATTTTTTTATGGTCTAGAAAAGCTAAATATATTTAGATCTAATAAACATTAAAAATGAGAAAACGTGTTTATAAAATTACAAAATCGTTTTCATCTACAAAATCTAAACATAGATATTAAATGGTTCACAATTTCTACATTTTTACTATAAATTAGGGCTAGGAACAGTTAAAAGTCACATTAATATATGTAGTTAAAACTATTAAAATAAGAAATAATTCTATATGCAAAGTGTACAAGCAAAATATGTTTTTGGTGAGGAAAGTTATAAAGGTATGAAAATGTGCATTTGCCAAGAAAAAATAATTTTGTGTACTTCAGAAATTACTTAAAAGTTATTTCAAATTGATGGAATAAAAAGAAATGTAGATAAAACTAGATTAATATATAAAATGGGGAAAATAAAAAGAACAGATAAGAATTATAAAATGTTTATGGAAGTCTCAATGTGGTCAAAAGCTAACTGACATTGGATGAATTCGTTTATAAAATTTTATTAAAATTAGCTAATACAAATTTGGTTTTCTTATTTGAACAAGATTTTCATGTAGTATTAATTAGAAACTAGAAGATTTTTGTTCACCTTTGAGCAAACTGCAAACAAGAATAAAAAAAAAAAACAGAGGAGAGACTAATTCCATCTCATGCTGTTGTTATTGGGTCTTTTAATTGTTTGGAAAACTGTCTCCACTCTGTAAAAGAGTAAAAACATTTGCTTTTAAAAAACTTTTTTAGTTATTATTTGGCTAAATAAATTATATTACTTTACATTGACCTGTGATTTGATTTGGATGAAGTATTTTTAACCTTTGATGTATTTAACAGACTTTCCAAAATCAAATTTTAAATTCTAAAATTGTTTATTGACCTCAAACTAACTTTGAGATGTTCCCAAGGGCCCCTGAAGCATCCAGAAGACTGATAATGAACAGGTTTATTTGATATGTTATGTTATATGGGAGGCCTTGCAGTAAGAAATAACGTTTAATTTTTAAGTTATATTTGCATAAATATAACTTAATATGTGTTTCAGAATTGTATGAGGTTTCTAAAACTCTGATATGTTTTAGTATATGTTATCACACATAATTATGGCTATTATTTTAAATCATTGACGGCCACAGAAATTACTGAATTTTTCATCAATTGTGTCTATAGTCATGAAAATTTGTTTTGTCCAGTTAATTGCTTAATTCTGATGATTTCTCCACAAGCTCTTTGCAAGCAGTTGTAATTCTAAAGTATTGTTTCTTTAAGGAGGTTCATAAACAGAATGAAAATAATACTGACAAGCACTCCTTAATAAAAGTTTCTGATAACATTAGGATTATATCATTTGGCCTGGGTAAGAATTCCCAGAAATCTAATGAAGAGATTAAATGGATTATAAACCAGCTAGCCCATGCAGAACAATAAATAATACCAACAAAATACTTTGCCATATTTTCGTGCTAAATCAGCCGGTATTAAAATGCTAAGATGTGCAATTTGAATGAGCTCCAAGCTCAGAGGTTCAGTTTACCTCTGGTCACACATTTAATAATCAGTGCTATGCACCTAAGGTAAAAAATAAACAAAATTGGTATTGAAGAGGCTATAAGCTCAATATGGACTCATGGAGAGCCTGGATGGTCTCCTGGTTCTTCCTGAGTCCTTAAAGCTTCCATTATTAAAAGCTCTGCATTCCATGACTCATGGAAGAGATAAAATGATCTAAATAAAATACATATACACATGCCCATATATAGTGTGGTGACTGTTCTAACTTTCTGAAAGTTTATACCAATGTTTGTTTTGTCAAATCTTTAATCCTGGGAAAGAGAACTTCTGGTTCATTTCTGCTACCTAATGGACCTCATGAACATTAATAGAGAGATTTCATTCAACTGTCATTTTCAATGTGTGTTTTCTGGTTTTATAGAAACTCTCCCAATCAGGAAGATCAATGATATAGCAGTAGCTAAAATGTTATTAGGAACTATATTTCTTTCATGAGACATTATTTGAGAAATATACATTGATAGATGTATTTGTTTTACTAGACATGCTGTAAAACAATTAGATAAGGCATTACAGATACAATTGCATTAGGCAAAACTAAATGAATTGAGGATTGCCTTGCTGAAAGGTATTACAGATTTGTAATAATTAGATCCACTTTCAGTGTAAAGCAGAAGTTGATCCCTTTTAAAATAGTCAGTGGAAGGCTGTTTATGTATCTTCTATGTATCTTCCCATGTATCTTCCACTGCTAAACTCTGCTATGTCTAAATGCTGTGAGGCTTTAATGCATTATGCCAAAGTGTATTTTCAGTAGGTAAAGGAAGCTTTTCATGATCTACTGACTAAGAGCAATCAAATCCTTCATAATCTAGAACTTACAGATCAAATCTTCTGAAAACCAAGAGAAAAACTGCCTTTTCCACACACACTTCCACAAACCTTTGGGACTTCAAACCTTGGATCTGTAATCTTACAACTCAGAAGGGTTTCTTCAAACTCTTGGAATATGGCACACCTGTTGAAAACCTTAAAAATCAAGAAAGCTTCTGCCCAGAAGCAGATGACATCCTAGATTTGGACAGTTTCCTCAAGATCAAAAATCAGTACTTCTCCGCCATCACAATACTTTTAGCTCTCTCAATTGTTTTCCTTGCTATGAACAAAAGAACTGGAAAACGGGCCTTGTATTAACCCACTTCTATTTGTGAAGGATTTTGCAGCCAATCTTACACATGGCCAGTCTTATGCCTTGAAGAATGGGAGATGAAAGTCCAATGTGGGTTAGTAATTTTAATGGTACCTTTGTTACTTCATAGTTAGAAACAGAACATTGGTCAGCTCCTCTTAACCTACATCACAGGTTAAAGAGAACAGTGCCAGGAGGACTCCACCCTTCTGACTGGACATCAGTTTTAGGTCACTTTTTCCATGGCTTGGAGTAAATGGGGCAATAATTAAAAATTTATCCCTCATAATAAGCTCTATAGCAGGATTCCACTGTGAGGTTATTGTTGCACAATAGAATTTCAAAAATTATCTTGCTATAATTGTACTAGATTATAGAATTGCTCAAAATTACCTACCGGATGACAAAGGAAAAATTTGTGCAGTTGCTGATACTTTTTGTTACACATGGATGAATACATAATGCATATAAAGACTCAGTTACAGCAGGTTAATGAACACGCTGTTTGGTTAAAGCAAGTAGACTCTTCATTTGGCTCATTCTTTGATTGATTTTATTTTAGTTGGCTTGGATCATGGGGACCCTGGCTAAGGAACACACTCCAAACTTTGGTATTATCTCCTAATAATCATAATGGTAGTCTCCTTGGTGTGCTACATTCTTTCAAAAGTTTAATATTTACATGCAGCCATTAATACAATGTCAAATGGTCTGTCTTCAGCTGGAATGACAACAACTCAAAGAAATGCATAATCATAAAGACGTTATCCACAAATGATATGCTGAGACCGAAAACCCAAAATGATGGTAACTGGGAATAGCATTAAAGCCCCAAGGTTTGGTCACTCTCACCTAACTGAGAACCTCATCAAAAGGGGGTAATTGTAAAGCAAAATTATGGGAGGCGATTGTTTTGGACTGAGCTTGTACACTATGCCACAAAAGACCAAACCAAAATAAAGTCATTCATGCTAAATGCAATATAATCAAAATGAAACTTTAAGTAAACAGATAATAACCCTAAGCAGACCAGCTTTTTTTTTTTTTTTTCCTGTTAGAAACAGGAGATCCCAGCAAAATAAAGTCTTTTCTGCTCTAACCCTTACAAAAAAGTAACCTGAAGTGACCTTATGTTAACCCATTAGGTTTTTTTCCTATTGTTCTGTTTCCTTGTTCACAGCATACAAAACCCACTCATTTGTTATTTCCCAGATAAGTGGGAATAGATAAGTGGGAGTAAGTAGGAACAGATAAGTACCCCAGTAAGTCCATTTATAATGGTGACAGAGTGATGTCAATGCCTGAAGTTTTGGTCAATCTCTTTGGTCAAAATTGAGAGGCTGACCAAAAGGGAGGAATTATTATATTAAGTTTAGCCTAAAGTTGCCTTCTTACATATTTTATGTTGATCCTAAAAGTTTTTCCATACATAGTAAACTGTAGCATAACTGAATGTGTAAACTGTAACCTACTCATGTAACAAGTAGCAGAGTCTCAGTCAATCACAGGCAGCCAACTGTTCAAACTATGTTCAAATAAAGCAAACACCCAGCAGTGACCAGTTCAGTTGTTTCTGTACCTTGCTTTCATTTTCCTTCTCTGTCCATAAATGTTATCTGACCATGTGGCAGCCAGAGTCACTCTGAACCTATCCAGGTTCTGGGGGCTGCCTGATTTGTGAATCATTTTTTGCTAAATTAACTCTGTTAAATTTAGTTCGTCTGATAAGTTTTCTTTTAACAATGCCAATTGAATCAAAGACTTCCTAGAAAAATATGATTTATTAAAAATGACTCTTTTAGACCTAGAAAGTTTAACAGAGCAATTCAATACAGGAAAGAAAATGGAAAAAGGCCTACCAAGCTTTTAAAAATCACATATTTCTAGTGCTACTTAAACTGTACCAAAATTGAAAAAGAAAAGAAACTAATGAAATGAATATAATATTATTACTAAAGTTTGATAAAGATTATTTTAAAAAGTAAAACTACACATCACTTATTAATAGTTACAAAAGCATAACCACTATCCTATACAATTCAACTGCATATTCAAAAACACATTATAATCTACTGGGGTTCATTCCATGAATCCAGTTTAAATAAGTAGAAAATACAATTCATTGTATGAGTAGGTCTGAAAAGAAAAATTCCGCTTATCTCCATAGATATTTTAAAATCCTCTGGCTTTTTATTTAATGGGGAAGCATTAGAGGCATCCTAGTAAAGTGAAGAAATGACACAAACATGATGACTTTTGCTACTATTTAGCAAGCTCTTGGTAGCATTATAAGATGTATTTAAGTAAAAGCAATTAGATATCTAGAAACACACAACCTAACAAAACTGACTCATGAAAAAATAGAGAGTCTAAATCAAACTGTACACTAAGGAAATTGAATCAGTAATCAAAAACCTCCCAGCAAGGAAAAGTCCATAACCAGATGGCTTTACTAATGATTTCTACCAAACATTTGTAAAATTACCACCAATACTCTTTGAATTTTTCCAGAAAGCTGAAGAGGAGAGAATACTTTTGACAAAGGTTATAAACTGTCTCAAAGGCGGAAAGGCAGTCTTTTCAACTAAAGGAGTTGGCAAAACTGGATATGAACATAGTTACAGAAAACCATGGGCAAAGAACTAAAGGAAATCAGAAAAATAAACTAAATGAGGATGTCAATAAATAGATATAAATTATTAAAAAAACAAGCATAATTTCTGTGCTTAAAAGTACATTAACTAAAAGGAAAAATTTGCTACAGGAGTCAACAGTAGATTTGAACAGGCAGAAGAAAAATATAAGTGAACTTGAAATTATCCAATCTGAGAAGCAGAAAGAAAACGAATGAGATTGCCAATTCTAACATCTATATAGGTTCCAGAGCTGCCACTAAAGATAAAATATTCCATTTTAGCCCTCTTCACCACTCAAGTGTCTATATTCCCTTTGCAAATAATTCTAGTTCTGGATGAAGAAGGTGCTGGATGAAGGAAGGTCATCCTTTCTGGCCAACTCCAGGGGTTTGCTATATCCTGGTTGCCTTTTTGAGTTATCAGCACTTTGGAAGTCAAGAAAGCCTAGAAAATTCTGTGCTTCAGTGATGTTTACAGATTGTGCCTAGGACTCCTCAAAATATGTTTTTCCCTGCACGCACTGTACTGGTGAGTGGGAGTTGAGATTTAGATTCATAGGAAGCCATTTGTGTGAGTATAGAACATTCACCTTGAACTGAAAAATCTGAGATCCCTTCATCTCAAAGTGTTTTCCAAATACTTATCTCACTTTGCAAAGTGTTCCAAGTCTTCTTCCTGTGTATATACTTTTGACATTTTCAGTCTCTTCCTTTTAACCTCTCTCTGGAAGCTCTTCAGATACTTGCAGTTTATCCTGATTATAGAATATCAGTTTCTTTTCTTAAACTAACTCCTTCGAGAAAACATTGTTTTTCTAGATTTAAGAAGGAAAACTTACACTTCAGCCTTCTCAATGTTGTATATTTAATTAAGGATAGCTAACCCTTTGCCTTTTCTTCACATACCAGTAAGCACCAACAAGTTGTGAAAATTAAAATTTCAAAACTTATGAATTCAACCAAAGCTAGTAACTTAAATTTTACTATTGTTTCTATTTGTGTTCTCATGAATACAAAGTAAAATATAGTTAATAAAAATTGAATACATCCAGCAATAGATTCATCTTAATTAACTGGAACTCTGTCAGCCTATATTTCTGTTCAAAGACTATGTAGTGTTATTGGAAATTTGTTAAATAGCCTTGAAGCACTTCAAGAAGTGGAAAAAAGTAGAATCAGTAACAAGTTTTTAAAAGTAAAACCTGCATTAATTCAATAAACTTTTAGGTCTGAATACATTTGAACAATTGTAAACTGGTAATTTTGTTAGTAATGTGTATAGAAATTTTCCCTTAACTGAAATATTTGGTTAAATCTTGATATGTCAAAATAAGAATGACAATCTAAAATATTTATCAACTTGTATGGTACAGACGGCTTCACTAGAATGGGCACCAGTCATAAACAACCAGTTTGACCCATACTACTGAGTCTCTATTATAAGCCTTTTTGGGAGTTTTGACTTTAATTTTTTTTTTTTTTTTTTTTAGCTTTAATAGTAGGCCATCTTCCTCACCACCATGCTGTTTACATTAGGCTTTAAAAATATTACTTAATGGCAATATGCTGAAACCTGTCAATGAGAACATTTCAGATAGTTCAAGATGTTTTATATAACAGAATTTTATTTTGCTCTATATTCTCTTGTATGGTAATGCAATCAACAAAAATATGTGTGGTCTCTTAAATAACATCTAATTTGTGATTTAGCTCTGATTTCTTGAGAAATCAGGTGGCACTATGTGTCATCCCATTATTTAGCTTTATCAAGTATTAGTTTTGTCATATTTGTTTCCACTCACCCTCTTTAAATAAAGAATATATTAAACCAATACCGACAAAGTGATACCTTCTGGGTACCCATGTCTGAACATATTTATCACCAGGGGTTGTCAATATTGTGAATTTATCCATCTTTATACATCCATTTTTCATTCTAGCTAATTAGAATTACATTGTATGACCATATTACATTTTTAAACTATTTTTATACATACCTCCTGCACATGTGCATACATTTCTCCTGCATATTAAACATAGGTTTGGAATTACTGGATTCATAATATGTGGTATCTGCAACTTCAATTTGGCCAAACCATGGGATGGGGGTTGTTTTGTTTATTTATGTTTTATTTCATTTTAAATTGACACTTAGCAATTGTATGTATTTATAAAGTGCATTGTATTAGTTCTTTTCTCACACTGCTGATAAAGACATACCCAGGAGTGGGTAATTGATAAAGAAAGAGGTTTAATGGACTCAGAGTTCCACGTGGCTGAGGAGGCCTCACAAGCATAGCTGAAAGTGAAAGGCATGTCTTACTTGCTGGCAGACAAGAGAGAATGAGAACGAAGTGAACGGGGAAACCCCTTGTAAAACCATCAGACCTCGTGAGACTTATTTATTACCACGAGAACAGTATGGGTGATACTGCCCCCAATGATTCACTTTTCTCTAACCAGGTGCCTCCTTATGAGGTGGGACACAACCGTAAGGACCATAAGGTTGTGTCCTTACCCCAATTTTACAATTCAATATAAAATTGGGGTAAGAACACAACCAAATCGTATTCTCCCACTGACCCCTCCCAAATCTCATGTCCTCACATTTCAAAACCAATCATGCCCAGCAGTGTCCCAGAGTCTTAGTTTATTTCAGCATAAACTCAAAAGCCCACAGTCCAAAGTCTCATCTGAGACAAGGCAAGTCACTTCCACCTATGAGTCTGCAAAATCAAAAGCAAGTTAGTTACTTCCTAGATACAATGGGGGTACAGGCATTGGATAAATACAGCCATTGCAAGTGGGAGAAATTGGCCAAAACAAAGGGGCTACAGGCCCCATGCAAGTATGAAATCCAGCAGGGCAGTCGAATATTAAAGCTCCAAAATGATCTCCTTTGACGCCATGTCTCACGTACAGGTCACGCTGATGTAAGAGGTGGGCTCCCATTATCTTGGGCAGCTCTGCCATTGTGACTTTGCAGGGTACAGCCCCCCTCCAGGCTGTTTTCACAGGCTGTCATTAAGTGTCTGTGGCTTTTCCAGGCAAACGATGCAAGCTGCCGGTGTATCTACCATTCTGGGGTTTGGAGGACAGTGGCCCTCTTCTCACAGCTCCACTAGGCAGTGCCCCATTGGAGACTTCTCACTGGGGAAGGGAAGGCCCCACATTTCCCTCCCACACTGCCCTAGCAGAGGTTCTCCACGAGGGCCCTGCCCTGCAGCAAATGTCTGCCTGGACATCCAGGCATTTCCATACATCCTCTGAAATCTAGGCAGAGGTTCTAAAATCTTCTATGCACCTGCAGGCTCAACACCACATGTAAGCTGCCAAGGCTTGGGGCTTGCACCTTCTGAAGCTATGGTCTGAACTGTACATTGGCCCCTTTTAGTCATGGCTAGAGCAGCTGGGATGCAGGGAACCAAGTCCTTCGGTTGCACACAGCAAAAGAGCCCTGGGCTGGGCCCACAAAACTGTTTTTTCCTTCCTGGGCCTCCGCCTGTGATGGGAGGGGCTGCTGCAAAGGTCTCTGACATGCCCTGGAGACATTTCCCCCATTGTTTTCGGCTATTAACATTTGACTCTTTGTCACTTATGCAAATTTCTACAGACAGCTTGTATTTCTCCTGAGAAAATGGGTTTTTCTTTTCTATTGCAATGTCCGGCTGCAAATTTTCTGAAATTTTATTTCCCTTTTAAAACTGAATAATTTTAACAGCACCCAAGTCACCTCCTGAATGCCTTGCTGCTTAGAAATTTCTTCTGCCAGATTCCCTAAATCATCTCCCTCAAGTTCAAAGTTCCACAAATCTCTAGGGCAGGGTCAAAATGCTGCCACCCTCTTTGCTAAAACATAGCAAGAGTCACCTTTACTCTCGTTCCCAACAAGTTCTTCATTTCTACCTGAGACCACCTCAGCCTGTATTTTATTGTCCATATCATTATGAGCATTTTGGTCAAAGCCATTCAACAAGTCTCTAGGAAGTTCCAAACTTTCCCACATTTTCATGTCTTTTCTGAGCCTTCTGAACTGTTCCTATCTCTGCCTTTTACCCAGTTCCTGTTGCTTTCACATTTTCAGGTATCTTTACAGCAGTGCCTCACTCTACTGGTACCAATTTACTGTATTTGTTCTCATGATGCTGATAAAGACACACTTGAGACTGGGTAATTTGTTAATAAATAGGGATTTAATGAACTCACAGTTCCATGTGGTTAGGGAGGCCTCATAATCATGGTGGAAGGCAAAAACCATGTCTTACATGGTGGCAGACAAGAGAGAATGAGAGTCAAGTGAAAGGGGAAATCCATTATAAAACCTTCAGATCTCATGAGACTTATTCGTTTCCATGAGAGCAGTATGGAGGAAACCATCCCCATGATTCAGTTATATACCACACATGGGAATTATGGAAGCTACAATTCAAGATAAGATTTGGGTGAGGACACAGCCAAACAATATCATGCAGTGTGGTGGTTTGGTACATATATATTGTGTAATGATCAAATCAGGGCATTCAGCTTATTCATCATCTCAAACTTTTTTTTTTTTTCGTGGTGAGACCATTGAAAGTCTGTCTTCTAGTTATTTTGAAATATACAATATTGTTAACTATAATCATCTTACTTTGTTTCTCAGTGGAATACCAGGACTTACTTCTCCCATCTTTAACAATAATCCTTTCCTGTAATATTTTCCTTTATAGTTTCTCTGGGGCTTACATTAAAAATCCTGTAGAAGATTATTTTCAGCTGATAACAACTTAACATTGGTCATATACAAATATTCTAGACTTTTATCTTCCTTCCCATAATTTGTAATTTTGTTACATTAATTTGCATTTTTCTAGGGTATATTCCTTAACAACTTATTGTAGCTATAGATATCAATGTCTATTTTGATGTTTTATCTTCATAGGAGAGACTTAAAAGATTATATATGCCACTATTACAGTAATGAAGTCTTCTGAATTTTATTATGCATTTACCTCTACCAGTCAGTTTTATACTTTCATATAATTTCACGTTAGTAATTGGCATCCTTTCACTTCTAGTTGAAGTATTGCCATAAATGTTTCTTTGTAAGGCTGCTGTAGTGGTGATGAATTCCCTCAGCTTTTGCTCGCTTCATTTCTGAAAGATAGCTTTGATAACAGTTGTCTCCCTTTCAGCATTTTAAATATATCATCCCATTCTCTCCTTGCCTTCAAGGTTTTGCTGAGAAATCTGCTGATAATCTAATGATGATTAAATATGACTTGACACTTTTGCTGCTTTTAGAATGTTTTCTTTGTCTTTGATATTTGGAAGTTTGATTATATTGTGCCTTGAAGAGGACCTCTTTGGGCTGATTCTAATTGCAACCTTTAAACTGTATGTATCTCAAAGTCCATGTCTCTCTCTGATGACCTGGCAAGTTTTTAGCTTTTATTTTCCTAAATAGCTTTCTATGCCTTGCTTTGTCTCTTCTCCCTTCATAATGCCCATAATATAAATATTTGTTTATGAGTTCATAGGTCTTGAAGGATATTTTCACACTTTTTCATATTGTTTCCTTATCTTCCCTCTGACTAGGCTATTTCAAAAGACCTGTTTCGAGTTCAGAAATGGTTTCTTCTGCTTGATCTAGTCTATTCTCAAAGCTCTGAACTGAATTTTTTATTTTGTTCATTGAAGGCTTTAGCTCAAAGATTTTTTTTTTAATATCTATCTCTGTTAAATTTTTCATTCAGATCATGAATTGTTTTTCTGATTTCACTGAATTGTCTGTGTTCTCTTTCATCTTGCTGAGTTTCCTTAAGATCATGATTTTGAACTCCTTTTCAGGCAATTTATAAATTTTCTTTGGGGTCAGTTATTAGAGAGTTGTTTTGTTCCTTTGGTGGTTTGAAGTTTCTTTGCTTTTTCATATTTGTTTTTTCCCTGCATTGACATCTGTGCATCTGGTGTAAGAGTTACCACTTCCAATTTTATAGAGCATCTTTCACTAGGAAAGATTATCATCTATAGATATGTCTTCTGATGTTGGCTTTGGTTCCAGGTGGGCACAGACGTGTAATCTCGTGCAGTTTCTTTAGCTGTAGTCAACGTCAGTGATGTCTGCCAGTGACTCAGTGGCATAGGCTACAGAAGTTTGTGCAGCTTCT
This sequence comes from Colobus angolensis palliatus, assembly GCF_000951035.1. Taxonomy (NCBI): domain Eukaryota; kingdom Metazoa; phylum Chordata; class Mammalia; order Primates; family Cercopithecidae; genus Colobus; species Colobus angolensis. The sequence continues at coordinate 13,047,729 of NW_012120709.1, forward strand.
CAAGGGCAGCCTCCCCACTGGAGCCAAAGGCACCAGGTTGTTCGATGCACCAAGGGTGTACCGGGGCTGCTGCACACTGGGTTGTGTGTGCCATGACCTCCCTGCTGGTGATGGGAGCACTGCGCTGTGCCATGGTCAGAGGTGCCTGGGGGCTACTCCACTACCAGTTCAGTCAGTCATAACCTCCATGCTGGGCAAGACTGTCTATTCCTTGGAAGGCAGGGCACCTTGTAAGATTGAGTGCCAGGATTATGGCTCTTCTTCTGGGCCTAGGCTTTGAGTAGCAGAGTCAGGACTCTGCAGCAACTTGAATAGGAAAGATACAGTGCCTCCTATACAGTTTATTCTCGGAAGGCAGAGCTGTAGCTGCTTGGCTAGGGAATGGTGTGTTATGTGTGAGCACTGCATAGTGGCAGCAGAGCCTCAGGTTTGGGGAGTTGCAGCGGCTGCTGGCCTCCAATGCAGGACATACTCCAGCAGTGGCTTCAGTCTCAAAATAGCACCTTACAGCAGCAGCTTGGATCATATCATGAGGTAGAGGAAGCACAATGTAGACTTCTACTTTGGAGCAATGTAGTCATGTGAACTCTTGGTAGCCCCACCCGAGACTGGGCTCAGGGCCTGAGAGTACTGGATCATTCTTAAGCAACAAAGACAGTAAGTTTTGACAGTTTTAATTAGGACTTCTGGGGGCCTCCTGTTTACCTTAGGAAGAGTCCCTTCTATTTCCAAACTGATCCCAACTAGGGAGATGGAGTAGCAAAAACAGAGTGTTTAGTTTCCTTTTCTATGCATCCATTCTGATATGGTTTGCCTGTGTCTGCACCCAAATCTCATCTTGAGTCATAATCCCTGTAATTCCCACATGTCATGGGAGGGACCCCGTGGATGGTAATTGATCATTGGGGGCAGTTTCCCCCATGATGTTCTCATGATAGTGAATGAGTTCTTAAGAGATCTGATGATTTTATAAGCCTCTGATATCTCCCCTGCTGGCATTCATTCTCTCTCCTGCCACCCTGAGAAGAGGTGCCTTCCGCCATGATTGTAAGTTTTCTGAGGCCTCCCCAGCCATTGAAACTGTGAGTCAATTAAACCTCTTTTCTTTATAAATTATGCAGTCTTGGGTATTTATTCATAGCAGCCTAAGAATTAACTAATACACATCTCATGTCTCCATGCTCTACAGGAGCTCTGCCAGTCCGCTGCTGCACTCTAGCACTCTGCTTCAAGTACTTTGGTTAAAATATGGTTGTTTGTTGTTTGGGTCCTTTTTCTTGTAGGGGAAAAATGAACATTAGGCACCTCTTGTTACCCATCTTGCTAATATCACTCCTAAACCTTGATTTTGTAACTCTTTTTAATTTTTGGCAATAACTGGGTTTGAAATGGGATATCATTATTGTCTTAATTTGCATTTCCATGATTACTAGCGAGTAGCACACCCTTCACATATGTATTGGCCATTTGTGCTTCTTCTTTTATGCTACTCATTCTCATGCTTTTCCTTTGTAGTTTTTGTATCTATACATTTGTCTCTTCCCAAACAATATATTTTTAGATTTATCTGCTCTTGAATATTATATAAACAATATTTATATGATTTAAAAAATTTGTTTCTTTCGGTCCACATTATGTTTTAGAGACTTATTAATGTTTCAACATATTTTATTTCATCAATTTACATGCCTTTACTTAGATCATTTTAAGAGCATACCATAACTGAACTAATCTTTCTATTGTTAATAGACGTTTGAATACTTTTGGGGGTTTTTGCCTTAAAACAAGGATTTTGTAAATATCCTTGTACCTGACTTCTGGTGCATACGAAAAATTTCTCTCACATATAAATATAGTAGTGGAATTAAGAAGCCATAGGTTGTAGATATGTTGTGTATATTCAGCTTTAATAAGTAATGCAAAACTGGTTTTTAAAGTAGTCTTTCCTACTTTGTATTCGTACCAAAAGTGAACAAGCATTTCAGTTTCTCTACACACTCTGGCTATCACTTGATATTGTTTGATTATTTAATTTTGTCCATCTGGAGGATGAAAATGGTGTCACATGGTGGTTTTAATGTGTATGTCCTAAATGATTAATGGCTTTAACATTCCTCATATGTTTGGGACAATTGTATCTCTTTTGTGAAATTTCTTTTTCTTTTGTTTATTAGGTAGTTGATTTTTTTTTTTTTTTTTTTTTTTTTTTTTTTTTTTTTTTTTTTTTTTTTTTTTTTTTTTTTTTTTTACTTATTTTGGAAGTTCTTTAATATAGTATTCCTTATCCAAAATGCTTGGGACAAAAAATGTTTCCAATTTTGAAATATTTTCATATGTATAATGAGCTATCTTGGGAATGAGATCATGTCTAAACACAAAATTTATTTGTTTCATGTAGACCTTATACACATAAACTGAAGGTAATTTTATATAGTATTTTTAATAACTTTGAGCACAAAACAGTTTGTGTATGTTAAACCAGCAGAAAGCAAAGGTGTCACTACTTTAGCTACCCATGTGGACAGTCTGTGGTTGTGGCGTCACCATCATTCTCACTATACATTTATCAACTACCAGTAAGCAATCTTTTTTTTACATTTATTCACACATAAGTACTTAATAAAAACAAATGCCATATTTAACACAATGAAAAAATAATGTGTTCAGGGTAACTAAACAACACAGTAGCATCACCAGAATACCTGCATCAGTTAGTCAACAACAGCAACAACAAACAATCTTGTTTTTTTGGTCGCCGTCTATGATTCTGTGTTTGGATTAAATGGTTACTATACACTGTGTTTTAAATTTTTTTGTGAGAAGAAACATCAGAAGAAATTGAGGGTCCAGAAAGTAGGTTCTCTGGGGATGAGCAGGCATTCTGCTGGACGCCTTTTAAAACTAGTTCTTCCAGAGTCATTTTCCTCATTAACAATAGTTTTTGTCTTAGAAGCCTCCCTTTAGTTTTGTAAACTGATGTGATTTCTTGTTCTGTTCTGAGGGCATGCTGTTCTAGTATGACAAAACCACATCACACATATTCACCATGTCATCTATAGGCACTTTTTCTCCAGTGTTAACATCATCTTCATTGTCACTATTATCACAGTCACCTTAACTTGGAACGATTTTAACTAATTTACCACGGGTTAATGAATGAACGACTGGAGCCTCTTTATTGATGTTAAAATCTTCTTCAATATCCACTTCTTCCAGTTTACAGATGGACTCTGAAGGTATATATTTAGCATATAAAGCAGATGAAACATTTTTTTTCTTATTTGAGTACAGAATCATAGTCACCATCTTGTTCATCATCACTGTACATAGCTCAGGCCAGAGGTTGTGCCAGGCATGCACACTGTGTCTTTAGTCACTGTGTTCCAAGCATTGGGAACAGCATATATAGCATCCTTCCTGCTAAACTTATTCTGAAGACCTTCCACACACACACCTCTGTTCACTGCTATTACCCTGCTGTTCAAGAAAGTTTTTTTTGTTGTTGTTGTTGTTGTTGTTTTGTTTTTTTTTTGAGACGGAGTCTCGCTCTGTGGCCCAGGCTGGAGTGCAGTGGCCGGATCTCAGCTCACTGCAAGCTCCGCCTCCCGGATTTATGCCATTCTCCTGCCTCAGCCTCCCGAGTAGCTGGGACTACAGGCACCCGCCACCTCGCCTGGCTAGTTTTTTGTATTTTTTTTTAGTAGAGACGGGGTTTCACCGTGTTAGCCAGGATGGTCTCGATCTCCTGACCTCGTGATCCGCCCGTCTCGGCCTCCCAAAGTGCTGGGATTACAGGCTTGAGCCACCACGCCCGGCCAAGAAAGTGTTTTTATGCTTACTCTTCATTGATCTAAGGATACCTGGTCACAGAGTTGAATTAATAAAGTCATATTTGGAAGAAAGTACATGACATAAACATTATTTTCAATGGGATTTTCAGCTGGAGAATGAGCTTAACAGTTGTCAAGACATAACAAAATCTTACAATTGTTATCCAGTCCTACTTCACTGAAATCAGCATGTACCTAGTACAAAATATGTGTGAACCCAATCAAAAAAAATGTCCCTAGGGATCTATGCCTTTTTGTTAGCATAATAATGAATGTAAGAAACTCACTACTTGAATACAGAGAGAATGCAAATTTTTGCCTATCACAGCAAGTTTACACTTATGCATGCTTGCTATATGAGCACATCTCCACACAATTATTATTTACTTGGCATCTTTAGTTACAAGACTGTCCCATCGAACTGTAGTCAATGTCTTCTGAAACAAAAATGCCAAAATAGTGATGCTTTGTCATCATTTTAGACTTGTTCTGGCATCGGATTTTCATCAGCAATGACCTTGGCAAACTCATCAATGAATTTCTCCACTGCTTCATAATCAGTGGATGTTTTCTTACCACAAATCTTTAAAAGCTTAATGCTATGTCTTTTCTAAAATTTCTGCAACCAACCTGTTGAATATTCAGTTCTCTTTCACTTCTAAACTTTCACTTTAATCCACTGTGATAGTTTTTTCTTGTTTCATGATCATCATACAATTAAGTGACACGTTTTCTGTGATGCTGAAGGATCCATTCATTCAGTACACAAAGGAGATCTTCATGCAGTGTTTCTGTATTTTTCATTAATTTTTGTTCATTATTTTCAGCATAGAACTCCAATAGTTTGTCCTTCTGTTTCTTCAGGTCATATTCGCTGGTCATTTCAACACCATACTTCTCTGTAAGATGTTTCACACTTACACTGCTGTCCAGTTTCTCCAATAGCTTGACTTTCTGTGCTACAGTTAAACAAGAATGCTTCTCGCTGGGCGCGGTGGCTCAAGCCTGTAATCCCAGCACTTTGGGAGGCCGAGACGGGTGGATCACGAGGTCAGGAGATCGAGACCATCCTGGCTAACCCGGTGAAATCCCGTCTCTACTAAAAAATACAAAAAACTAGCCGGGCGAGGTGGCGGCGCCTGTAGTCCCAGCTACTCGGGAGGCTGAGGCAGGAGAATGGCGGGAACCCGGTAGGCGGAGCTTGCAGTGAGCTGAGATCGCGCCACTGCACTCCAGCCTGGGCGACAGAGCGAGACTCTCTCTCAAAAAAAAAAAAAAAAAAAAGCTTCTCTGCTTCGCTTTCTCTAATTACTATTACCCATATAGGTATCTGCAAGTCTTTTTGACATTTTTAACAACACCTTTACCAATACCTCTACATCACAGAGAATAAGCAAAAGGAAAAAAAAAATCACAATGAGTAATGCGCATAGGTCTTGGCCTCATGTGGATCATTGTACATGCCGTTGGCATGTCTAACCTGCAGATGTGTCATTTTATTGTCCTTTTGGGGCATGCGTGCATGAGGGAATCTGGGCATGCACAAAAAACGTCTCACAGCTGAAGGGGGTGCTTTTCTCTTGGAGATGCCGAATGATTGTGTATTGTGTGCCCACATTTTGACGGCGACCCATCACATGAGGTCAGGGCTAAAATTTCCAGTTATGGTGCCATTTCAGCACTCAAAAATTTTGGATTTTGGAACGTTTTGAATTAGGAGTGCTAAAGCTATATATTCTGAATAGAAATGCTTTATTGATTATATGTGATAAAAACATGATTTTCCAGTTTGTGCTTTTTTTGCACTTCCTTTGTGTTTCTTAACATTAAAAAAAAAAGTAGATTAATAAACCTGTATCTTCTTTATGACTTATACTTTTACTGTCTCAATAAGATATCTTTCCCTGCCTTAAGGTCATACAGATTTTCTGCTTTATTTTCTTCTAAAGCTTTATAGTGTAGCCTTGCACATTTACATTTTTAAACCTCCTGAAATGTGTGTTATAGATGATATGAGATAGAGGTTTGATTTAATTTTTCCATGTGAATGTTATAAAGATCACCTTAAAGTTTTGATATAATATTTAAATGATTTGTGAATCAAAGAACAAACCACAAGGAAACTTAAATAATATTTAGAACTGAAAAAAAGCAATCCTTTGGAATTTGTTCTGATGTGTCATATAGTACAAAATGGAAAAATTTCTAACTATTTTGTGTGCTTGAAAAGGAAGGGTATTCTGCAGCAGTTATGTGAAACGTTCCATACGTGTTAAATGTGTTCAAATATTTCACATGCCTATGAATCTTATATCTGCTTGATCTGTCAATTACTGAGTAAAGCGTGTAAAAAGTATTTTTCACTAAGATTATTGATTTGCCTATTTTACTTATCCTTTCTGCCAATTTTTATTGATATATATATGGCTTACATACACATGCTTTATCTATCTATCTATCTGCCTACCTACCTACCTACCTACCAGCCAAGCAACCTACAGCCAGCCCTCCATATTCATGGATTTTGCATCCTTGAATTCAACCCACCACATGTCAAAACTGGAGGATATGGAGGACCAACTACATGTATTTTCTGTTTGCAATTGGTTAAATCCTGAGATGTGGAGGCTGAAACTATAGAGGGCCAACTTTCCTACACCATTTTGTATAAAAAGCTTAAGCATTTGAGGATCTTGGTATCTGGGAGGGGAGGAGTCCTAGAACTTCCACATATGGAGGGCCAACTGTACCTGTGCATACATACACACATCCATACACGTGAACACCTCTTCCTTATGAAGAGCAAGTTTATAATTTTACTATCTTAAAGTAAACTGAACATTTCAGAATTGTGAAAGTGATATTCTTGACATCTAGTGGCGTTTTTTGCCTAAAGTCTGTTTTCCATGATATAAATATAGCTAAATTTGGGGAGGGGGACTCTCAGTATATTTTTCTATCTTTTTATTTCCACCTTTCTGTATGTGTCTGTTATAAATGTATTTCTTATAAATAACATATAGATGAACTTTTCCCCTAGTCTGACAATTTTTCTTTTTTAACATTACCTCTAAATTTCTTTTTTATTATAATTTAATGACATATTTTGATTTATTGCTAACATGTTTTTGTGCTTTTATTTCTCCCAGTATTTTCTGTTTTTTTCTTTGTTTTATTACCTTATTTTGGATTGAATGACTTTCATTTTTCATTATATTTTTCCTCTACTAATCTGGATATAATTTATACTATTTTAATATGTATCTATACTTTTTAAAATACATATGCAACTTTCCAAAATCTCACATTAATCAATGCCTTTATTTAGCCTCTGGCAAATGACACAGGGTCTATTCTTAGAACATCTAAGGATATATAAATATCCTTTATATTATCTGTGATCAGCCCATCCCAACCTATATGATATTGTTATCATATATTCTGGTTTAGTTTTATAGTTTATAATCCCAAAATATTATAATAATTGTTTTATATGGCCAATGAATTTTTAAATTTATATACTTTTTTTTTTTTTTGCTTTCTATTTTTTAAATTAATTGTGGAATCTCAGATTCCTTTCCTCTGGATTCATTTTCCTTTCACCCAAAAGCACATTCTTTAGAAAGTTCTTTTAAAAGTTCTTTTAAAAAGTTCTGTCAGAGACAAACTTAGGCCATTTCTTTTCTTTTGCCTTAAACATATTTTATTTTGCAATCCTTGGCTTGAGGTTATTGGCAGCCCAGGCAATTTTCATTTGACTTGCTCACCTGCATTAGAATCAAGATATGATTATAATTTCTCAAGGGAGATGTTAATTTTGTCCTCTAATCAGTGCCAAGGAATGAAATAAATAGTTTTCTTGCTATTTTCTGAGTAGTAGGGAGAAGTTACATTTTCATTTACTCTTACATCAAAGGTTTAGTTCTTTGTGGTCTGAGTTTAAGAAATGAAGGCAAAATCCTGAGTTTATCTTCTATTTTCTGCTGATACTAAGCTCTCAACTCGTACATGTTCAATTCTACTGGATATGATAAAATGTTCAAGGGTAGATCGGCTTTATGGCTCTTAAATGCTTGGCTCATGTTCTATTTCTTATACCTCAATTATACATATATAAACACACACACACACACACACACACACACAGTATTTTTAGTATTCCACAGACAGGCTGCAATGGGCAGACTGAGTGCCTGCAAAATTCATGTTATAATCTTAGCCCCCAGTGTGGTGGTATTAGAAGGTAGGGCCTTTGGCAAGTGATTAAATCATGAGAGGGGAACCCTTGTGAACAGAATTTGTAACCTTATAAAGGCCCAAAGGAGCTGGTTTATTCCTTTCATCAGGCGAGGACGCAGCTAGATGGCACCGTCTGTGAGGAAGCTGGCCTTCACCAGACAAGTATGCATGTGCTTTGATCTTGGACTAGAAACGTGAGAAACAAAATGTTGCTGTTTATAAGCTCCCTAGTTTATGGTATTTTGCTATAGCAGCCTTGAAAGACTAAGACCAAGGCCTAGGCACCGGGACTTTTCATCTTTCGAGAAATTGAGCAAAGCAGTTTTCTTTACCACTTAAGCTGAAAATTATCATTTTTGGATTGGCAATATTAATTGATTTACCTTATTGTCATTACTCTTACATTTATACACATTCTATTTTGTATTTTTTCTTGACCATGCCTGTGTATTCTCTCTTTCTGTTTCTTTGTATTAATTGAAGCTCTTTTAGTTTCTTTCCACACACTTATTTTTTTTTGTTTTCTCTTTCTGTGTTTGAAAGTTTACAATTTGTTTCCATTTCTGTTGAGTTTACTATTAAATTGTAACAGGCATAACTGATGTAGAAAGTCTAATGTTAATCAACATTTATATCCTCCTCTCAAGAATATAAGACTCAAAAAACTTAACTCTGATCACTTATTCTCATTTTACATGTTGTTATTTTCTGTATTATCCCACTTTGATTTTTTTAATCTCCTAAATCAGCATTATGGTTTTTCTTTATGTATATAGTCAGTGCTTATTTGGATTTACCAAAGCATGCATTAATATCTTCCTTCTTATTCTTCCTACGTCTCAGATCATTTCTCTGAGATTTTTTTCTAATTTCTTCCAGAAATATATTCTTAAGTAGCTTTTTGTGATGAGTTCATCTTTATGTAAAAATGTCTTTATTTTGCCCTAACTTGTGAATTCTAAATTTATAGTCTTGTTCTCTCAGCACACAAAAATATACCAGCTCCTTTCTGACTTGTGTTATGGTTACTGAGAAACATGCTGCTTGTCTAAATATTGTTCCTCTGTGGAAATTCTATTTCTTTCCTCAGGTTACTTTTAAGGTCTACTCTTTTATAAGATAATTCTTTTTGCGTTTATTGAGATCAACAACCCTTCTCCTTTCTGCTTTTTCTGTTGGTACATTTTTGGTGGCAGTTTTTTTTCTGCTTCTATGTCTTGAAATTTTAGATTATGAACTAATGTTTGGTAGTGCTTTATCTTGAGGAATTCTATTTCTTCTGGGTTGGAATAATCTCATGCCAGAGATATTTTGCATTTTCTTTTTGCTAGGCATCCAAGGAGTTTTCGCATTTCAGGGGAAATTCTTTATGGCAGCATAATTTCAATAGCCTAACTGTGGTCTGTGGTCATCAATACTTAGGAAAAATTATTATTTGTGTCCCACCTGAGTCATACTGAGGCAGGAAAACTTCCTCAATGCAACTAACTGTCCAGGAGTGGGTGGATTTTTTTTTCTTCCCAGTCCACCTTTATACTGACCCCATGTAAGTTTCAAATTTATCCCAAGTGTTTCTAGTTCCCTGTGGCCTATGACCTTGTGTCTGTTAGATGTTAAAATTTCTTATTTAATGAGACCAACGGTCATCTTTTTTTCTCCCTCTCCTCATACCACTACAGGGCTTCTGAAGCATCAGCTCAAGTGTTTCTCTGTCTTTTTGGCTTCCAGTTCATCCTCTTACTTGTATGCTAATCTATGTATTTCATCCTTCATTTCTACCTCTTTTTTAGAGGGGCATTTTCAGGCTTTCTCCTCTTTTACAGTGCTGGAGATAGAGGCCTCTCTCTTCTTTTTTTTTTTTTTTTTTAAGAACTCCCACTCACCCATCAGAACTCAGCTCAAAATCTACTTTCTCAGTGATTTTTTTCCTTCATCTCTATTGTACATATCACAGTACTACTTTTTTTTTTTTTTTCTTGAGACAGAGTCTCGCTTTGTTGCCCCGGCTGGAGTGCAGTGGTGTGATCTCGGCTCACTGCAAGCTCTGACTCCCAGGTTCATGCCATTCTCCTGCCTCAGCCTCCCCACGAGTAGCTGGGACTACAGGTGCCCACCACCATGCCCGGCTATTATTTTTTTGTATTTTTTAGTAGAGACAGGGTTTCACTGCATATCGCAGTACTTCTTAAGGTTCCCACATCACATCTTTCACAATTTGTATTTATACATTTGATTGTGCAATTCTGATTAATCTTTGTCTCCTTTATAATTTATTCAGTTCCCTCATGGGAGGAAGCATGTCCTCCCAAACACAGCTCCAGGCACAAGTTTATGTTTAGTAAATAAATGTTTGATAAATTAATGAATGTTAGAAATGTTAGAACCTGGATAGGGATGATGAGAAATTAACACATATCATTCAAGGGTTGCAATTCAGGCTCTTTAAGATGAAAACTGGAGGTGATTTTAAGACAGGGAAAATTAACAAAAGGAAAGATTTAGCATTCTTCTGTAAATATTGGAGAAATACAGGTAATAACTCTGAATCTGATGTTTAGCTCTGTAATGTACAAGCTGATTTAGGAAAAGTTGCTAATTCTCAATGTTCCTCTTTTTTGACAGATAATAACAAATACCCACATACTAATGTTAAGATGGGGACAAAATGAAAAAAATAATGTAAAATGGGACCTTACATGTAGTCCAAATTTACTAATAACTATAGCCCTTTTTTGGAAAACTTTAAAAGAGAATTTACTATTAAACTCAGCCTTAAGAAACCCCTTCTGAATATAAAGATGTGCAAGGATTGGCCATGAAGCTTGGTGATAATTGGGCATCTTCTGTTGGAAATCTTCATGTGGGGTCATTGTGATTATGTATGGTGGTTCCAGTCATCTTGTGCTGAGGTGGTGGGTGGAGTAGGTGGCCATTCTTATATCTATGAGTCTTGATTAATTGCACATAACCAGAAAAAGCAGCAAAAGTTATTTGGAGAGTCCTTTTCATCTTAACTGGCTGAAAGTCTTGCTCTACATTTAAATGCGTTACTCAGTATGTATCAGGTATTTAAATCAATTCTCACTGTCTTATATTAGCACTAATAAACTCAAGAGTTGCATTAACTTATTGAGACATCTTTATATTTGGTCCCAAATGAGAAAAATCTGTCTTCTGGCTAGAGTTCCTACATGTTCAGTATTACCATTGATCATGAACCTCCTTCCATACTTTCTAGGTGAATGATGAAGAGCAGACAAGGCAGAGAGACAAAGCAGGAGGCTACCTACATGATGTGACTTATAGGATACTAGGAACTAGACTTCATCTGAAAATATTACCTTCTATGCACTATTTAGTCACTGATGTTGATTCCTACTTTGAAAATGCAAATATCTCTACTACACTGAATTGGTTACACTGGGGTATTAGATAAGTCTAAAATGTGTTGCATATTTTGGGTGACCCACTGGCAGATTAAATAATCCTGAGATATTTGGCCTAACTATGGCTAACCTGCTAAATCCACTCCACCCTTTTCCCATTGGATAACTGCCAATCAAAAGCTACATGGATGCTTATTTATTGCCGTAAACTAATAGTATAATTTTCTCCCTCTTTAATTCAGGCTGGGTTCAGGGATGTGTTATAATCCAGCTTCCACTAGTGAGGGTACAGCATTCCTCCAGTCAAAGCAATTATTTTAAATTTATTTTATGCTTCACATCAGAACATAATCCAGAGAAAGAGAGAGGGCCTTCTTTTCCTTCAATGACTGAAGAAAAGTACTGCCAAAGCTATTTTGTTTTCACAAGAGAAGCCAGTCTGCAGACCAAACTGACAGGAAAAAGAGGGTAGAGTCACAGTTATACAAAATCTGTGTAGCACATGTGAATTTTTAATTCTGTGAACCCATAATTTTTATTTATTTTTTAAAAGCCCATTGCATTCAGTTTTCTGTTACTTGCCAGTATACCCATCTTAAAAGACACTCTTTTCCATCATTGGCTATTAACGATTAGTGGTCTGTTCTGTTTTAGATTCCTAAGGCGGGAGCAACCTCCCTCTGATACTAATGTCCCACAGTGGCATTAAAGGGTGTTGGGAAGAAGATAAGAAAAAATTCATAAAGGCAGAGATAATAGTGGTCACACTGAAGAATGGATAAACATTCTCTAGGTAGGTCAGGACAATGAGCAAGTATTCCTGCAAACTAAAAAATATAAAAAATGAACATCTATTGTCAGCTGTGGCTCTCAATACAGCTAAATTGGGCTTTCTGTTACTCAACCTCTAAATTAAAAGCTGTTTTTCAAATTAAATTGATTTAGCACCAAATAATTTTTTTTTCATTTTTTTTTTTTGTGAACAAGGAAAGTTTTCACAGATAAGTACTATTTGATGGACCAGTGCTAGTGAAGCATTGTCTGGGTAAGAGACAATTGCATTTGCCATATCCATGACAGCAAGAACCACAATGCTCTGGTTGAGGGTGGAAAAGAAGTTATCTAAGGCAGAAACTTCAGGATTTGATGATAGCAAACAGGTATTACGTGTTACATTTAATTATGTGACAGATTGCTTATGTGTGACCTTTTCTCTAAAAACTCAGTAACATTTTGAATTTAAGTCCTCTCTCTCAAGTTTAAGCAGATCTTTTGGGGAGAACATCTCTTCCGCAATCTGTTAAATGTATCACCTGGGCTTTGAAACAGCACTCCTTATTGTCTAGGTAGCATGTGAGTCTTCAGCAGGACAACTTTTTCAGCTTTGACTTTTGGGGTTCCTTCCTATAAGAGTCCCTGGGGCCAGGTTGGGGAGCAAATACTATATTCTCATTTCTGAATTTTTCTGTTTTTCTCCTTAGAACCCACCTATAATTCTTCCTTCCCTTTAGCATATGAATAAATATCTTCAGGTTAATAAAATCATGCACATAAACAACTATGCTTATTCATCCAGTTACTTCTTAAACCTAGCTAGGACACTCTGTAGCCCATTTTTTCCCTTTAATTTTGTTTGTCATGTAATAATCATACATGTTTATGGGATACAGAATGATATTTTGATACATGTATACAAAGTATAATAATCTTATAGTGGCAATTAGCATATCTATTACCTCAAACATTTATCATTTCTTTGTATTGGGAACATTCAAAATCTTCAAGCTTTTTAAAAATATACAATACATTATTAACTATATTCACCCTACAATGCTATAGACCACTAGAACTTTTTTCTACTATAGAGCTATAACTTTTTATCCATTAACAATCCTCTCCCTGTCCTCCCCTGTCTCCTCCTGTTCCCAGGCTCTAAAAACCACAGTTCTACTCTTTACTTCCACGTGCTCAACATTGTAGAACCCACATGAGTGAGAACGTGCATTATTTATCTTTCTGTGCCTGACTTACTTCATTTAATATAATGTCATTCGGCTCATCCATGTTGCCTCTAATGACAGGATTTTATATTTTTTTATGACTGAGGAGTGTTCCTTTGTGTATATATTCAACATTTTCTTTATTCATCTGTTGGTGGACATTTGGACTGATTTTATATTCAGGCTATTGGGAATAATGCTACAATTAACATAGGGATACAGATATCTCTTTGAAACACTGATTTCCTTTCCTTTGCATAAATATCCAGTAGTAGGACTGTTGGAACATATGGTTCTATCTTTAGTTTTGTTGAGGACTCTCCATACTGTTTGCCATAATGGCTGTATAATTTACACTTCCACCAATAATGTATAGGAGCTACCTTTACTCTGCACCCTTACCAGCATTTGGGGTAAGGTGATATCTCATTGTGGTTTTAATTTGTATTTCTCTGATGATTAGTGATCTTGAGAATTTTTTCATATACTTGTTGGTCACTTGAATGTCTTTTTTTTTTTTTTGAAAAGTGTCTATTCATATCCCATATTTTAATGGGATTTTTAAAGAACCCTTGTGTTGTTGGACTCCCTTGCATATTCTGGATGTTATATGGATACTTGTCATACGGAGAGTTTGCAAATATTTTCTCCCATTCTACAAGTTGTCTTCTCTGTTGATTATTTCCTTTGCTGTGCAGAAGCTTTTTACTTTGAGATAGTACCATTTGTCTGTTTTTGTTTTTGTTGTCTGTGCTTTTTAAGTCTTATCCATAAAGTATTTTACTAACCAATGTCCTAAAGCATTTATCTTATATATTCTTCTAGTGTTTTGATAATTTCAGGTCGACCTCTTAATCAAATACATATTTGATTTAAATGTTTTGTATTATTCTACATATCATTTCACTATGTTCTTGGCTCTAATCATTAATGCATTTCTGCTAGATAAATGCTAAATGTCTAGATACTCAATTATATTAAATGTAGTGTCAGAAATGGATACCCTCTTCAGTAAATGGTGCTGGGAAAATTGGATATTCATATTCACCAGAATGAAGTTAAACCCCTATCTCTCATCACATACAAAAATCAACTCAAAATAGGTTACAAAACTAAATGAAAGACCTGAAATATGTAATCCCAGCTACTCAGGAGGCTGAGGCAGGAGAATCACTTGAACCCAAGAGGCAGATAAATAAATCTTGAGATTATAATTTAAACATAGCTAATATTGCACATTTAGCCTTTCGAAGAAGATGTAATTGGTCTAATCTTGATAGCGCAGAGATTGTGCCATTGCACTTCAGCCTGAGCAGTAAGAATGAGACTCCATCTCAAATTAAATAAATAAATAGAAAATACAAACTTAGACTTCATTTCTATACAATATATCCATGTAACAAAATTGCACTTTGCCCCCTAAATTTACACAAATAAAAAAAATGAATAAACATAACGTAAAATAAATTGCATAGCTGGAATTGATTCCAGGTCTGTGTAATTGCTAATATCACACGCTTAAATTATAACACCACGTGCTTGCTTCTTTTGTTTCTGTAGTCATAAATTTCAACTAAAAGGCAGACATTCAGGTCAAAATCTGGTAACGTGCTTCTACATAACTTTTGTGTTTTGAAAACTGAAATCGAGGTATTGCCTTCTCGTAATGGAAAATGTCCTGAAGTGTAATGCTGAAAACCCAGAACTGTATGTAATCTATCCAGTACTGGGATGGAAAAGAGTTACTTACTTCCCTTGTTCTGCTCATTGTAATTCTAATGGCATATGCACTGTGTATATGCCAGCAGTTCTATTCAACTGGATCATTAGGCCCTTTTAACTTAGTGCTTGGCATATAGATGAGAGGAAATAGTGATGGGGGAGGCTTTGTCCTAAGGAATTTGTTACCTTTATCCTATTTGATCATGGTGATGCTGACTACACTTTTCATTGAAGTCCCTTCCTGATTGGTGTAGCTCACTCCAGAGGAAACTGAGAACTCTGTGGGATCTGTGGTCTAGTCAGTGTTTTATTTGGGGGATTTGTTTGCAGATACTAATCATCGTTCGGTTAGAACATCTCTATCCATGGGAATTAGAGAACCAAGACAATCTCATGGCTGATATTAAAATTATGATTTTGAATGATCCCAGCTCTGTTTTGAATAGAAAGACATAGCTTTAATTCTGAGATAGTTTCATTTTCCTGAGAATAAGATAAATAATCTCAAAATAAAAAATACAATTGTGGCAGAAATAGCTGTCCACCAAAATCCCTACTCTTCTTTCTGGTGACAGTGACTCCCTCCTTAACCAAACCTGAGTCAGGGTCCTCTCAGCCCCCTGTCTGATTAGGCCCCAACCTTGTCCTGCTTAGCCAGTTTTAGCATTCATCCTGCTGAGTCAACTTAGAGAAGTGGCTCAACCCTGGATATCTGATCACTGTCAATATTTGATCAAATTCCTCATCTTCCACTCTCAATATCTCCTCATGCTGACCTCTCATCAGCAAGAATCCTGTCAGATGTGTAGCCAGACTTTCCCTAGCTTCGATGTTTTCTTTTGGTAATTTTCCATCCCTCCATTGACCCCCACCCTGCTCCTTGGCTGTAAGTCCCCACTGGTCCTTGTTGGAGTTAAAGTTGAGCCCAATCTCTCTCCCCTACTGCAAAACCCCATTGCGGTATCCCACAAATACAGTCTGCCTTATCTTTAACGAGTGTTTGAAAGATACTTATTTAACACAGGTATGCAACTGGAGTGCATTTTCCATCTTTTTGGCAGTTTGATCTGGTTGTGCAACTGAGTCTAGAGGTAGGAATGTGAGTGAAAGTGATCTGTGCTGTTACCACTACCACTGTTGCCAGGCCTGGCCTATGAAATCTTTTTTTTTTTTTTTTTGATATGGAGTCTCACTCTGTCACCCAGTCTGGAGTGCAGTGATGCGATCTTGGCTCACTGCAAGCTCTGCCTTCCAGGTTCATGCCATTCCCCTGCCTCAGCCTCCTGAGTAGCTGGGACTACAGGTGCCTGCCACCAGACCTGGCTACTCTTTTGTAATTTTAGTAGAGGCGGGGTTTCGCCCTGTTAGCCAGGATGGTCTCGATCTCCTGACCTCGTAATCTGTCTGCCTCGGCCTCCCAAAGTGCTGGGATTACAGGTGTGAGCCACCGTGCCCAGCCCTGGCCTATGAAATCTTAACAGGTAGCGTCCCCATCAGCCTGGGCCTCTAAATAGCATGAAGCAGCTTTACTCCAATCTGGTACCCTTCTGGCCTGATATATTAGTGGGAAATATACATTTATTGCAAGAGGTCTTTATCTGCTTGGATTGTTTAACCTAGCCTAAGTAATATACAGAATATGAAGCCTTGAAGATGAGTGTTCCTATAACAAAAGCCTAAATTCTGTGGCAGTGGCTGAGAACCAAGGTGGCAGCTTCTGAGATCAGAAAGAGCTAGGTGGTAGCAAAACACTTAGTAAATATGCTGACCTTGGAGAACTTGGAAGGCAGATCAAGTGCTCTCAGTGTCTACATTTATAGGAGAGTGGTAGAGGGGAACCAGAACATGAGTAAGTGTTGGCTTCTCCTTGTGTTACAAGAAGGTTTAGGACAAACCTCGGTGGTTTGCGGGCAGAAACTAGAGAGTGCCAATGATTTCTGTCCTTCAAGAAAAGGAGACAAGGCTGATAAGGACTGAGCAACAGCAGGCAACTCATTAAGACTTCTCATTTCACCCAAGGGACTTGACTCCGTAGCAAAGATCAGACAAAGAGTGCTACTTCCCCTCCCAAACCTTCCTTCCAGTTCTGTGTGACATCAAAGTAGCTGCCATTAAATTAAGGGACAAAGAAATAAGGCAGGAATAAAAACTTTATCTAGGAGATAACCGTGGTTTGGATGTCTCACATGGGACACTGGAAGCAAGCACATCAGAAGTCTTTCAAGTTTTAAGGTGACTGTTTTGTCCAACAACAAAGACAAATGTGATCCTCTCCTGGATCATATTTCAAAATGATCCAGTGAGTCAAATTTATTGCTTCATTACAAACATATACTAGCAGGGAGTGGGCTGTGAAAGCTATAAAGCTCCCAAGGAAGGCATATTTCCTAATATCCACTTCAGATGCAGCCATGGTATGGAACGAACAGGGAAGAACTTCCCAGCCAATGGAGACCAGTGCTACAGATGGAACTGGAGGCCATAGATAATGATTCCCCATAGAGACTCCAGCCAGGGCAGGGGCTTCTTAGTACCTGTCTATCATGCTATGAACCAGAGAATTACAATGTGTTTTCCCTTTCCTCCTTAACATTTATTGAAATTAAGCCTTTGTCTTTCACCCATCTATCTATGTGACTATGTATACACACATATATTTATGTGGGAGTGGGGATAGAGAGGGAGAAAGCAGACGTTTGTGCTTGGGTTCCTAAGTGACCAGGTGATGATGGAGATGACTGCGTATCACCCAGCACATCTGGACTTGAGCCAGCTGTTGTAACTGAAAGATACTCTATATTGTCTTCTTTGCAGAGGAACCTGAAGGCATTCTACTTACTCAGGAAAGTGTGCAAATCAGTATTTGGCATGCAGAAGGGCAATTGTGTCAAAACCTGCTAGTCCTTTGCCAAAACCATTTCTAGTTTTCCTGAGCACAATATCACTTAACTGCAGTCTGCCTTGTAGTTAAGTTCCTGAAAGTTCAAATTATTAACAAAAGGCCTCATCATGTGTTAAGTTATTCTGACTTGCCTATGCCACAGACAACTTCTTAGTCTGTCTCTCTGCTTAAATTTTCTTACCTCTAAAATGAAGAAAGCAGATCTTTATAGGATTATTAAGATGTAGTTGAGAAAATTGTTCATAAAAGCACTTCTACAGTGATTATCATTTAAGAACTATTCATTAGGTGTTTCTTCTTCTTTTACCTACTCAGTGGCAATTCTCATATGGTCAGGGAAGTTGTTCTCAGGAGTAGCATGGCTTCTGAGCAGCAGGTAACACGGAGACAAGGGCAGAAGATGAGAACAGCCCTGTTTTGTGAACACAGGAATGAAGACTCCCTTAGGAACTTCTAGAAATAGATGGAAATTTGTATGGTTGAGACAAAATGGTTATAAAAGAGAGGGCCATTGAGTAACAAATAACAAAGACTCGATTCTGCATACATAAGCTGCTGGAGTATAGGAACACTGGAATAAAATTGTCCTCTTGTAGGTACGTGCTGCAGCTCATCTAGTTGATGGTTATGTTCTTGAAAGTTACTCAGCAGGCATTCAACTGACATTTAATTATGATAGTAATATGAACCCTTGTCTCTGTCCTTTCAAGAAAGCAACTGGCTAGTCAGAAGATAGCTGAGTTATGCCTTTTCTTTGTCATATATATTTGAGGTACATAGCACTACAGTAATTATAATCTGTGCTCGTTGATTTTGCAAGAGGACTAAAGAGAGATTGCATGTTAAAAAAAAAAATCAAAATTAGCCTTGTCAAATATTGTGTCAGCAGCTGCATCTGTAGCCACAAAGGTAATGCACAAAGGTAATAGGTGAACATCCCATTCACCCTATATTCTTTCCCTCATTCTTTCATCTATTATTGATTCACATTCTTAGGCATTGTTATTCACCTTCTCTGTGTGGAAAAAAAAGCTAAAAGAATGTTCAGACTCCATTTTGGTATTATTTATTGATTTAAATATTTTATAAGTGACAGTTTGGACACTTTTAAGGTAAATAAATGCATGACTTAACTAGACAATTTTGTAATGAATTATGTAAATATAACACACAAGTATCATTTCCACTTTGTTTTATAAGAATCCCAAATTTCCATCACTCATTTTTCATATACAAATTCACCTTGTTCTGCAGTTTGTAAATACCAAGACATTTTACATCATGAAACATGCTATTTACATTGTGGATGATTTAGAATAATAACAAAAGAATGAGTAAAAAGTGGTGTTACGTGAAAAGCAAAGAAGATATTGTGGATATTTATAATTCTATATGAGTTATACTTTTACATATAATATTCTTAAAATTCTAGTGAAAGGAGGCATCTTTTATCATTTCAATCAGAAAAAGTTTCTGTAAACCTGTACTACTAGATACAGAAAAATATTTTAAAATATAATATGAAATACCAAATGAAACTTTTTTAAAATTAATGGTACAGGTTTAAGAGATGCATTCATTTTTTTAAAAAACAAAAAATAGTTTGACATTTCAAAATATATGCAATTTAATCATGCCCTACATATATATTAGTATATTTACCTGGTATTAGTTGATGACATTATAATTTAAGTTTTTGATAACTCAATTTTTAAAAGATATTATTCACAAAGTAAATCTAATAACAGAGGAGCAGATGTACAATATAATTTACATTGCAAGCCAAACCAAAAATTTAGACCCATGAAATTGCAGCAAACAAATTAGCTAAAATGTTAAAATAATTCAGGTTAAATGAAAACCACCCCATGCAGAGGATGCTAATGAAGGCCGAGCACATTATAACTGTGTGTTTTTATTAAGTGATTTTGGAAACCTATTTATTATTATATAGTGCCTGAAGACTTGATGGAACTGCCTTGGCTGTTTATTTTATGCATTGAAATGAGTATTAATAGGATTAAGTTAGATATTTAAAGTACTGTTTGGGAAATGAGACCCTTTAGTTTTGTAAAATGGCTACACGCATTTGAAGAGTCAGAATTCAGGTAGGTTGATTTTGAAATGAAGAATGATATGTATTATTTCTGGAATGCACTTAATCAGTATTTTAAAAGCATAATGAGACAGTTTTGTCACTTGATTACCGAAGTTACAATGTAGCTACAGGCAGCTGTTATAAAACTTCTGACTTTTTCGAAGGCAAAATTCTCAGGAGGACTTTTTTTTTTTTTTTAATGAAGAAAAAGCTTTTCATCCAACTTGAAGAAAAATCAGAAAGTATTGTTCTCCATGGACCATTATTCTATTTGACTCTAACCTGAATTCCCTCATAGTCAAAACCTGCCATGATGATGTGAATCGATTTCCGCATAGTCAGAGTAATTTTTGCTCCAAATTCTTAAAGGAGACAATGAATTAGTAGCTTGTAAATTTTGCAGATCTGGGCCTTCAATAACTCAGTAGAAGGCAATAAAATAGAGGGAAAAATGGGACTGTGGATTACAGCTGTTCAAATTTCATCTTAATTTCTTTTGTTTTTCTCAACCATATTTCTTCTATTTTTACAATCATTATTAAAATATTTCCCTAAAGAAATAAAAATGGTAAAGGTATTGAAAATCATATTTCTTTATCTGAACAAGTATTAAGATTGTCTATCATTTCAAGACAAAGGTTTTCGTAACATTGAAAATCACAGGAAGAAAGTAATCAGTATTTTCATAGGTACCGATTTATATGGTAGCTGCCTGCTTTTTTACAATTTCAAAATAAGTCAATATAGGATAAACAAAAGTTAACAGAGAAATTCATCCCTTTTGAAGTTTTAATTTTTTTTCAAATATTTTATACCCCTTTGACTACCTCATCTGTTAGAATTTAAGACCCCTGAGGTACATAACAAAAAAGTCCAAATACGAAATGAGAACCAAAATTCAAGGGTATTTAACTCACTGAAGCACATCTTTCCACAGAGGAACAAATCATGCTTTTTTTCTATATAATTTTCTATTAATTAATACAAACTTATGAAGATAATTTGTTAAGTGGTTTGAATATAATCTTAATACCTGCAAATAAAAAACCAGAAAGAATACAATTTTAAGCTTGGGAGATTATAGATTCTTTAAATCTTGTTCAAGATTTGTTCAAATTATAAAGTCAATGAGAAGTACCTACAATGGAAGAATACCCTTACTCTTAAAGAAGATATTTGACTTATTTTCCCATAGGAATCAAATACTCTGCGAGAAATGGTTTAATTTTCCCTGAAAAATAATGGCTTTGGATTGAGATTTGTAAATGTTTGATCTCTTGATCCAAGCTGTATTTTTCTTTTTTGTATTTAATAAAATGACAATTTGTAAATTCTGGTGAATACTCAAAATTGTAACTAAAAACAGCTATCTGAATATAGGTTTAAAACCTCAAAGACACAGAGCTAAGAAATATGGAATACACTGTGTATTGCTTTTTCAATAGAGTAGACATAAAATTGATGTGACAAATGTTTCCAAACCCTCAATAAGAACTCAAAACATCATACTATGCCAAGCTGAATTACAGAGGGGTATCTAAGAAAGAAGACAGTGCATCAGTTATCGCTAGATAAAGAGCCAGTAAAATCAAGTTGCTCTGATGTATATACCTTATTGGGAGTAGTTTTCAGAAAGCAATTTCCCCACAAATAGAAAAAGCATTGTTTTTCTATTTCAGTCTTTTAGCAGTGTGGTACTCACATAAAAAATGGCTACTTGAAAATAAGAGGTTTTTCTAACTTAAGACATTTGTAGGGGGTAAAAATAGGAGACTGTCCATACAGATTGACCCTGATACTTCTTGAAAAAGTGTTTAAATTCAATGAAAACGGACACACATAGATTTTTATAGACCCACATTTCTCTTGACTGACAGTCTCTGGAAGTCAAGGTCCCAATTCTCTCTGTCACTTCTTTCTTCGACTGATCTATATCTACATGCTCATCTTTCCCCTTCCCTCACAAATCCACAAAGTGCTCAATCATGTGAAAGTGAAAAGGGAGGCCCCAGCCCCAATAGTAAAGTACTATTGTCATTTATCTTATAAGAGCTAGAAAGAAAGAAGGCAAAGAGGGAGGGAAGGAAAGGAAGAAAGGGAATGAAGGGAAAGAAGGAAGGAAGGAAGGAAATACAATGGAAAAAAGAGGTGCTAAGCGTGCTAACAAGTTTTAAAGCCTAATTTATTTACTGCAATAAAACCTATATATACAACCCATTCATTTCACATTCATCAAGAATTTTATTCAGGAACACCAAACTCAATTGATTCAAGTTATAGCTACACTTGATATTTGGACTCTTGCATGGTTTCTCATTAGCACAAAGACTATACTAATGTTTAATTAGATAATGCAGCAAATATTGATTGAAGACGTAATACTAAATCTTCCCAGCAGATAATAAATTCTGCACTGGGGAGACATCTATGATGTGACAAGTTTTTTGTCCCTTTAAATATTCACTCTAATTAGCATATTTATTGTTTGTTTTATCAAAGTTTTGACATGCTGAGTTTCATGGCATTCTGTCATTTTTATGACATTCTATTAAATATAAATACTGTGTTTAAAAATCTATTATTTATCCTTATCTATTTTCAGCTTTCTTATAGGTTAACAGGATTAGACTACAGACCTAATTTTGATGTAAGCAAAGTTTGATTTTTCTGTCTCTTTCCATGTTCTCTACTGGTATCCATTCCTTTCTCTAAGTTGCATTCCAGCCGAATCCAACTAAATATTTCATACATGCTCATAAAATGGGACCCCTCCTATAGCCAGGTAATCATTTGCATTTTAGTAGGATAATTTTTTTTAAACAGAATAAAAGTGTTTTTAATGATCAAATGAAAAAGCAACGAGCACCTATTATTTCGGGTCATTGAGTCATATAACAAACAAATGAATTTTGTAAGTGCCTGGTGACACACTTGAAACAAATTTTAAAAGAGGAATAGTAATTTGGGCTGCCATCCGTTACTAATAATTTTTACACAAAACCAGAATTTTTTTCTAAAAATCCCCCTGAATTACTTTAGATAATTATACAGTCCTCTAGTTATCTAGACCTTCTTGGCTAGAGTTTGATCTACCATCAGAAATAATTTCTTCTTTTTGAGAATACTTTTTAGTCAAAGAATACAAAAGCAATTTATTTGAGAGTCCAAGCCAAGGTTAAGTTTTGGTTTCAGTGTGGTAATTTTTACCAATAAAATTCAGAAGGAGGGTTTCACGTTACTGATAAATCAACTAGGTGTTTTCATATTTTGCTTCATTTTATAGAAATTTTAACTTAAAAGGCTAAAAAAGGAGACAGGCTTTCAAGTGGTTAGAAACATACATATTGATCCAGATGACCCAAACCTCAGAAGAAAGTCATATTCATTTGCTAGCCTTTAAAGAGTTATATTGACCATGAAGAAATACTTCTTGGGAGGCAATAAAAGTAGAATTGCTGTAGAAACTGAGGTTTCGTTGGGTATGGAAATGCATAGTTTCTTATTAGTCAGAGGTGATGTAGCAATATTCATATTTGTTGTTCAAATGATCTGAACATAAATTGGTTTAGACTTAGATTTTATTCTGAGAAGTTTACAATGCATTGTTCTATATTCTAATGTGAACAAGCTGAAAATACAGTATTATTTGACTGTTATCCTTAATGCTTATATTATTTTAAAAAGTGTAATATTTTAAGTAAAATAATATTGCCAAATTTGCAAACCCTGGCTCAATGCCATGATTTGTAAGTCTGTCATATTTAGGACATTTTTTTTCTGTAACAAGTGGAAAATATAAAGTAAAAATCACTTAAATGTAATTCACAATTAGATGTTATCATCAGAGGATAAAACTCTAAGGAACCTAGAAACAAAATTAATTGTATTTCTCATTGCTGAAGAACATGATACATTCAGAAAACTTTGAAAAGTCTCTCACATTCTAAGTTTTGGATATGAGTAAGTTGACTCAGGACAATAAATCTTTGTCTTAAATTCTTTTTCTAACTGATAATTTTGATGAAAAATTGCTCAGGTTTGTTCCCTCATTTTAAAGTTTTTGTTCTAAACAAACTCTGCATGAATTAACCAGTTACATGTAAGTGAAAAATCTTTGATGATTAAGGTACTACCTAACCACTTTTAAGTTTAGAAGACTAGAGTCTTCATGTCTCACAGAAAACCATTAAATGCTACGGGGTGATTCTCTCTCCAGCTCAAATACTCTGGCACATTCTCTAAGGGATAGATGGACATCTTTTTGCTCTAAAGTTTCACACTTGTCTTGCTAGCAGCCAAACCCAATTTGAGAAAAGTGTGAAGAAGAATATGACATAGAGTACAGCTCCCAAAAGAAGTTTACAAATTTCAGAACACAAAATAAATATTTCCTTTGTGATTAAATTTTCCAACTATAAGGGAATATATAATTTCTTTAATGTCAGAACAACAGTTTTTTTTTCAAATGATGCATGAGACAAAAGTATATTCTTCTCACTGTATGCTAGCTCAGCCAGGCATGTTATAAAAGGAAAAAATATAGTTTGTTTTAATATCACTTGCATACTGTTAGTCTGTTTTTCTGTGCTAATTTTAGTAGGGTTTTCTGTGGCATATGGCAGAGCTAGTATTTGGCCTTCTTTGTTCCTTCAACCCAGATGTTCTGACACTTTCATTTACCTTCATCATTGTAACCAACACTAGTTCTATCTGCCACCTTCAGAAAGTATCTATTTGTAGCTCTGCAAGCTTCTATTCCAGCTTCACTGAGATGTGCAGCTGCCTAGAGGTTGGTACTACCTCCTAGGAAAGCTAAAAATGACTTGTGAAGGGTTTCTCTTTTTTTGTCTTTCTCTTTTCTTTTTCAAAATGAGTGACCAGTAGGCAAAGAATTTGGCTTTCATTAAACTGGAAGTGTTTGTTACAGAAATTGCCTCTCCTTTAAGAGCCTCTACATCTTCCTGAAGAAAAAATTAACTCTCTTTGCTTCATCTCATCTAAAGCTCCTGCCCACCTCACTCACTCCATTTGTCCCTTTGTCCTGAGTCTGATGTGTGAATGTCAGGCAGCAAAATGCAAAGACTTGTCTTCAGAAAGTGAGGTGGTGTGAAGAAACAATTTTGCATATTCCTGATTTTATTCCAGTTACTACTTTCCTGTTAGATATAGGTTTAATGACATTTAATAGACCACAGTAAAAATATATTAAGTAGAATTCCTTCTTTATCTGCAAATGGCGAAAAGTCCACAAAGGAAGACTGAATATAAAGTGATTTCTTCGTTTTAAAAATATGTATCAAAAGAATCAAAAAGAAACTAATACTCAGACCTGCCATTTGGTTTTTCTTTTCTGCTTTTAAATAATAAGCAACAGTACTTAAGTCTGATATAAAGAATAATCTGATCAGCAACTAGATGAATTAACTGAAAGGATAAATTCAGTGTAATTTAATAGATTCAAATTAAATATTTTCCATTATTTATTTAACCCAAAACCATTCTTACTAAGGATTTAAGGATCCAGTGATATACAAGAGGATAATTGTCAAAGCCTCAGTGAATCAACAATCCTGCTTGATTTTGACAGGGAAATTTTCCAAACTGTGGGCAGACGGATGCTAAATTAAGTTTTGCTATGAGTAATAGGTAAAGACAAAATACTACCAAACACACCCACCATTCAAATGTGTTCATATTCATGTTTAGAGGATTGTTTACCTCGTTAGTTAGGCAATTATAGGAGCTGTCATCTTATTTAGATGCTTAGGAATGAATCCTAAGCTTATATGCTAAATAATAATCTGATGTTTAGATACTGCTTAGTGTAAACATAAATTTACCAGTTGATTTTAGCTGTGATCCTTATATATTATTCTAAATGATGGAGAAGTAAATGTAACTACTAAAGAACTGATTATCATTGAGTATGCCACATTCTATTAAAATTGTATTTTAAGAAGACTAAAAACATGACTTTTGTCATTTCTAAATCTGAAAGCTTTAGTGTTTTTTTGTACTACAGATGACTTTCAGTCAATCATATTCTGAAGTCAAAATACTATCATACTTCCCAAACACTTGTGTAGCTATCATTGAAAACAGTAATAATGAGCTCTTTTATCTTTATTCTTTCATCTTCCAAGACCGTATCAAACCAACATTTGAATTAATCCACCCCAAGACCAATCTATATTTCTGCAAAGCCTACTTTCTCAATCACCTCTTCCAACCTTCCAACCTATGCTCTACTTCCACTCATTTATCCATCCTTAACTTCTTCTTTACTATTATATACTACAAAGATCCAAAAATTGGGCAACATTATAAATAATACACAAATCTCTTTGACAGGAATAGAAATCATATTTTGACAGCCATTTTTAAAATTATGCACCAGAAATAATCTGATGTATATTAATCACTTTACAGCATGTTTGCAAATGAATAACTTCTGAGATAGATTAAGCATATCATTTGCTCAGATATTTTTAATCTGAGTCATTACTTGCTGCTCATTTTGCTACAGAATAATGAATATCTTTAAAAAGTCCATACCAGCTGTATTATTGCTTGTATAAAACATGTTTCTGTTTTCACAAAGGCTCTATGAAATGCAAAGAAGTGCAAGCTTCATATGGCATCATCACCATGGCTTAAATTATTGCTTGAAAGGTTGTTACAAGGTATTGCTTGGAAATCCCTTTTCAGATAATATACAATTCAATATGAAAAGTACATAGTGAGACTAAGTATTAAGTTGGTGTCTTTTCATAACATAAAAATCAAAGCATTCAGAAGTAAGGCTGTCACTTTGATATTTGCTTCTGTGTCTCAAAGGTCATAGTTTTTACCTCGGTGGTGAGGATTAGCAAATGTTGCAATATACTGCACAGCTCTGGCAGTAACTAAGAAAATAGTACCGTATCTAGTATGCCTAATAGCCCTATAGTGAGCAATATTCATCCCTCATGCTTATCAGTGTTGACATCTGTCTCTAAGTTTGAAGATTTATGCTCAGAAAGAAGACCACAATTTTGAAATCAAAGCTAAAACTAAAATTTGTGAAAGAAATAATGGTATGAGGCCTAGAGTATTTAACTTTTCAAAGTAACTACAAATGAGAAATAACATTACTATCCCAGTCAGCTTGTATTTACTCCTAGTAATTGAGATTATTTGAATACTTTTCAATGATTCCCAAGTCTGGCTGTATATTAGCATTACTTAGAATGATTTTCTAAACACAGATTCCCAGGCCCTCCCTGAGACCTACTGAATTCAAATCTCTGAAGGTAAAGACTAGTCTTCTGTATTCCTAAAACTCCCTACGGAATTCTTATGAAGCCAGCCAGATACTTCCAAGCAGATCAGTTGAACCACTGAACTAGGTCATTCCTTTTTTTTTTTTTTTTGAGATGGAGTCTCTCTCTGTCACCCAGGCTGGAGTGCAGTGGCGCGATCTCAGATCACTGTAACCCCTTCTTCCTGGGTTCATGCCATTCTCCTGCCTTAGCTTCCCGAGTAGCTGGGACTACAGGCGCCTGCCACCACGCCTGGCTAATTTTTTGTATTTTTTAGTAGAGACGGGGTTTCACCGTGTTAGCCAGGATGGTTTCGATCTCCTCACCTCGTGATCCACCCGCCTCAGCCTCCCAAAGTGCTGGGATTACAGGCGTAAGCCACCGCGCCCGGCTGGTCATTTCTTAATAAGGATTGGATGGCAATGAAGTGCTTAACTGAAACCATGATCTGGTTATAACATATTAGAAATAAAGACACAAACTTTACTTCTCTGCATTCCCAAGTCCTTCCAAAGAAACTTATTTCTTTCAATCATGGAACATCTACATTCAATAAACACACATATACATATACACAAACTAAAAATATTAATCACTTTATAAAACTATTTTAGAATATGAGATTAGCTGTGATACTTCCTGTGTTATAAATGTATCAATGACTTTTTTTAATTAAAGGAAAGAAGGAATAAAGGAAGGAAGAAAACAAAGGATGGAAGAACAGTAATATGTAGGTTTCAATTGTTTGGATCAAGTGTGAGGAAGGAATTTTGCACACTATCTCAATATAGCCTGACAAGATTATGTTAATCTGTACATAATATCAGTGTCTGCTCTTCATTCACCACCACGAGGATCTTGAAATTGAGTCCATAGCTGGGGTCAACTTACCCATTTAACAATACATTTTGTTCAATCATGTGAACACAATTTATGTGTATGTTAAACCAGCTGGTTGTGGTTTAGGAATATTCATATCAAGAGCTGCCCATAAATCGTTTAGAAATATGTTAAACCTTAATAATTCAGTCTCTTATGCATCATGATTTTTGGGCTAGATCTATTAAGCTTGTGCTTATAGAAGCCTCTGAAATGACATAATTTTTGTAGTTGAAGGTCTATAATCTAACAGTAGAAACAACTAAGCTATGATATAGGGCTTGGTTCTTGGACTTGAGTTTCTATATATTGTCGACTGAAAGGCATCTGGTACTACCCAAAGCCTATTCAGAATCATTTATAATTAATTTCAAAGGAACATTCAGTGAAGTTGCATGAAGTGCTTGGAGTCAGACTGGGTTTTGAAGAAAGAGCAGAGGGAGAAGCTGCAGACATAATTAATGCCCCGGCACATTCAGTTCATTACTACACTTCAGAAGTACATTGTTACTCAGGCCTGACTGTGTGTGGTCCTTCCTATCTGCCTGAATGAGGCACCAGCAACCCTTTCTGTAGCCATTCTGGGTTCAGAAGTGAAGAGAGAATGCTGTTTGCTGTGGCCAGGCTTGAGGGGGTGACATGGTTTCTAGTGACAGAATGTAGTAAGAAAGGGTCTAGAATGGGCTGAGTCATTCTCAAAATGACAAGACAGAAACCTGTGTATAAAAGTTTTACTTTTTGCCTTAACCATCCACAACACTTGCCCTCAAAGTCTGGAACCCAAGAAGGCTTCAACGAATACATTTAATGATGGTCATAATTTTGAGCTCCTACTTGATGCCTTATGACTTTAGATACACAGTTTTGTTCAGCAGCTATAAGATTCTGTACAAAACACAATGCCTGGTGGGGTTTTCAGAATTCTCCATGGCTTTGTCTTTTTTTATCTATCAATTTAATTTCGCTTTATATTGCTAGAAGTCTTTGGAGGCATTTGCAAAGTTAAAAGTCTTGCTCCCTTTGTGAATGAGATTTTGTTTAAGTTGTTATTCTCTTTTGCTTTGCTTTTCATGGAGAGACATGCACATTCACACTAAACTACTGTGTCCTGACACCATTGTCACTGGACAAGAGGAAGGAGTGCAAGACTGTGAGAAATAACATTTGAAGTGCTGAACCTACGGACCCTCCCTCAAATCTCAGGCATCAATGTCTGTCTCAGAGTCCCAGATCAAAGCTCACTTGATTCCACATAATCAGGTATTAAAAGGAAAATCCAAGATTACTTAAAATATAGAGTAAGAGATGAATAAAGGCAGATTGTAGGCAGTTGGGTCCCATGTTACCTGGAAGCTATGTCTTCTTCCCCTTCTCTATATTATATAGACAAGAGATCCAACTACTATGTTTCTGAGGCATATTATTATTTTTTGTTATGGTCAATGATACCTAATTATTAAGGTCCACAAAGAAGATACAGGGTAGTACATTCTGAGTACATATTGGGGGATTCTGATTTTGTTAGATAACTGATTTATTTGCAAATGATGACATTCTCTCCATCAACATAATCCTGATACCAATGTGATTGATGCTTTGGTGCTAATGGCCAGTTATAGGTTGCCTTCTTCCAAATAGCAGCTTAAAAGAATATTAAAATGCAAGAGCTATAGGTCCCAAATTATATTTTAAAGTATCCCTTGTAGAGTGGGTTAAAACCATTTCCCCAATTTAATATCATTTGCTTTCTAAGGAAATATCACATAAATTTCTTTTATCTGCCATACTAAAATGCATGCTGTTGGTAACAGTTGTAAGTAAGTGAGAATATAGATAAGTCATATGAAATAACAAATGCCACCACATTGTTACAATCACAGTTCCTAAGAGATGTAGATGGCATTGTGTAGGAAAAATAAGAATATAATTCTTTCTCCATCTTCTGACTTCTGTGATTGAAGTTTGAATGAACACATTTTGTATAGTACTTCACAAACATAGAGAAACATTGTAACTACAATCATCAACTATAATAGATTAGCAAAATGATAACAGATTGGACCATTATCTCAGACTATAGCTTTGAATATATACTTAGATTATAACGTATGAAAAATGTAGTTGACATCCTGTCAGTGACAGATAAGAAATCTCTGGCACGTTCTTCATCGTGACATTTATGGCAATGTAAATGGATACTTCTTCTCTAAGTAAAATCATATAAACTAATACAGAATTTGTGATTCTTCTGACAAATTGAGATATATAAATACAATACTTCTCTCCAGGCCTATCACTAGTAATGAGGTGGATTTCCAATGATGCTTTTTAATATGCTTCCCATAGATATAGAGAGAATAAATATGTGTTTGCAATTGCTTAGACAAATCTTTACAAAAAGAGAAATAGATTGGATATTCCTGGAAGTCCCTTTCAGCCTTATGGTTACAAAACTCATTGTTCATCACCAACATGTTTACTGATTTAATATACCATAATAAGTTCTAAATTACTGAAGACATAATAAACAACAACAGTGAGCTTGTTCTCTCCCCATGCTCCAGTGCTACGAGGAGCCCATCAACATTGCTAAGGCATTTTCTAATATAAGCATGAGGATTGAGGTGCTCCCAGCCTGCTCTGCTCATACTGACTATAAATCTCCTCATTGTCCAGAGACACAGGTCCACAGAAGAGGGGGTCAGGCAAAGGTTTGGAGTTCAAGGTCTACTTCCTGTCTTCTCCACAGAAAGAGTGTTGCACTCGTGCCCTTATAAACCCCCAGGGCAAGAAAATAATGCAAATTATAAAAGATCATGATTATAACAAATATTTGCATATCTACAAATGCCTTCTAGCCACACAAATAGAAAATTTAAAAACATTAAATAAGCCTCATAGACTACATTGGAAATTAGTAAATATATTCCTTAACTGAGTTATGTCATAACCAAACCATAATGCAGCCAAAATCCCTGAACAGAAAAGAATATTGCATTCAGTTAGACATAAGTTATCAATGAGTAGGAAAATGACCTCTCCAAGGTTTCAAGGAAATAAATGCTTCCAGTTTATTAACCTCAATAGAAACTTAGATTTTTATATTTGATCCCAAACAGGAAAACTCTGGACACATGATGCTCCTAATTTTAGTGTGAGCCAGTAATATTTTCATGCAGCATTGATTAATGAGAACAGGTCTTCATTTGAGCAGGACATGCGATGGAATCCTATCTGTAACTATAATGATTACTAGTTCTGAAGATTATAGCTACTTCAGTATTCATGAAAGTGTTTCACTGAATTTAAAGCCATATCAATCAAACTGCAGAACATTTTTTTAAAACCTCAAAGCCATAAAATACAGAGGTTTCCTGGCTTTGTGTTGTGCAAGAAGAAACAACATTCTTGGCAAAATGTCCTGACACTTCTTTGTCACTAATGCCAGTATCCAGGAATTTGCTCTCAAGAATAGCATCCGGCTCTTAGGAGGCATCAACTGGGGAAAAGGAAGGGGGTAACTAACATGTCATTTAGTTCAGTGCTGTTTATTAGAATACAGTTTAGTGTTGCAAAAGCTACCTATATAAGTGCTAAGTTGAAAAGGGTCCAGTGTAGCAAAGCATCTCATTTTAACTGATATTTGTTAGAAGGTGGCAAAAAGACCTTTCTTTAATCTTGGTTACAGATATATCTGGTGTTTGGAAATTCCATTTCCTCTGGATTCCATGCTACATTAATTAAATCTAAAAGATATATTTACTAAGCAGACATATAATGCTTTCTTGGTATCTGAAATCCTTGGTTATATGTATTCTCAGTCCAAGCACTGATTTCTCTAAATAAGGGAAACTATGTTAGATTAATAGGTTAGTATTATATAATATACTAACAATACAGAAGCAGATTCTGAAAATCTAATAATGTTGTGTGAAATGTAGTTATCTAGAAGAGATATGTATAAAAATAGGTAATACCCCTAAAATATTTTGCCGAGTTACAATTCTTCCAGTTGGGAAGTTTACCACACTGCCATGATACATGTATGAAATGTCTGTTCAGAAAAAGAAACTTAGAAAATATTCCTCACCCACCAACTCACTAAATGTAGGAATATATAATCAAAACTGGCTCTCAAAAGTGGTACAAATATATAGGGAGAGATACTTGTATGTGTGATAAACAAGAAAACGTGGAATCCATTTATTGGTTAGTTCTGAAAGGGGACCCACACTTGTAATTAAAATATATGTAAATATATATGACCAAAAACACTCATATGAATGGACACATCTTATTTCCCTCATCCTCCGGCTTTTTATTGACAGCGGTCACCTCCACCTTTTAGTAGGATTATTGCCTAACATAATACAGAAATTTTGCTGCTTGTTCTCAACAAAGCAATGAAAGAGACACAATCTCTTTCCACCCCCGCTGTGGTGACCCATGTTCTGGGCTTGTGCTTTTTGGAGGAGTCTTTGTTCTGTAGCAGGTCTCAGAGGCTCGTCTCCCGGAGGAACATGGTGCCGATGTTGTAGGAAACCTTTTTTATTCTCGACGAAGAAAGAGAAGGCTTTGGTGGCTTTGGACCAGTCCTTACCTCCAGGAAATAGCAGATCCCAGGAATTTCCTTTGGAAAGTTGTCTGGAAGCTCTTCACGAGACCGTGGAATGAATGTGAAACTTTCTTCCCGTTTTAATAATCTAAGAAAAAAATACAGAGCACATGAATCAAGTAGGCCAGGGAAATGTAAATACGTGGACAGAAATTTTAAAGGCTCAGGAAGCCTATCTCTGACTGCTCATGGTGACACCTCTATTTCTTTGTATAGATGTGGCCTTCATCAGATTCCAAATGCTAGGAAATGTTATAACCCAGAAAAGATCCCTTCATGTAATTAAAAAAAAAACAACTCAAAGCTAAGTATAGTACTACCTGAAAATACTTGTTCAAGATTGATTTCTTTCTAAACAGCATTCCTTGAAAATATTTGTTCAAATGTTATTGTTTTCCCTACACAAAGGTCCGAGGAAACGGCATAATACAGGTTTTATTTGAAGCATGCAGGATTTACGTTCTCTGTTTTTAAAACTTGCCCAAATTCTATTGCACTCCTTTTATGTTTGGTAAACCATGTGCTTTAAATGTGTGTCCTGTATGTAAAAAACATTAATCAAGTATTTAACTTTGTAGAACAACATTTCATGACTCCCAATGTCTCTGATACCTGTTTGCTGATTTCTAGCCAAGCATGCTATCCAAACTCGATAGCATTATTGGTTAAACAGCTTGATTCTTCTCTTCCAGTCACACATAAAGACTCTTCTTCAAAACACTAACATTGGAATAAATTTTTTCTTTAAACTTGTCCAGTTTCATGTAATGTTCAGTTTGATACTTGTATCTGAAATTGTGGACCAACAATTCAATTTAACTCAACAGCTCTTTATAGACTATTTCTTATTGCCCAAGAAGAACCTCCTAGACACTTCTGTGAATATAAAGAGTAGAACACATCTAAAAAGCTCACAGTTTTGTCAACAGATACAGAAACAGAATAAAAGAGTTTTTAAAAACCCTCAATAAATGAACAAAACACAGAGTAATATAAAAGTATAGAACAGAATAGGCTAGATACCATCAGAAAAGTAGACACGAAAATTGCAGAAGTCTAGAAGAAAAAAAGTATTTGCAGTGGGAGGACCATAGAGCCTTCATGGACTAGATCTTATTTAAAGGCATGTACAGTTTCACCAAGTGGATAAGGAAAATGATGTAGCCAAAGGGTTAGACACAAGAATAATGTAAAGTTTCTAACCATATGATGACATTACCCAGTGAGGTCAGAATGAGGGTTAAGACTGGGACAGTAGGTTAGGAAAAAGTTTTAAAGCCCTAAACTAAGAGTTTGGACTTTATTTGGAAAGCACCTTGGATCCAAACCCATTATCTTTTTCTTAAAAACAACCCATCCTCCTAACACAGATTCATGTTAGCAGCAGCTCCAAGTTATGCTGTGTAGGAGGCGGGTTGGGGCAAAAGAACCAATGAGCACAAGCAGAATAAAGGATGTGTGAACATACAAGAACATTGCACAGTCAATTATGAGAATCTCTAAGGAGAAGAAAATATTCCTTCTCAAATGCTATTAATGGATAGAAAATATTACCTAAAACAACAGTTGGTAGTACTAATAATATGAGCAGTCTATATTTAATTTGAAAAACCAGAGCTATAGTATTTTGATTGTTAAAGGATACAATGGCAGTTTAAAAAAAACACAAAATGATTATATTCATTTGGTATATAAAAAACGAGGTTCCTTCTAACATTTCAAAATTCTTTCAAAAACCTTATCCCATTTTATTCACATAACATAGTTGTTTGTAAAAGCTAAAAGTACAAACTATGCATCCAACAAAGGTCTAATATGCAGCATCTATGAGAAACATAAATTTACAAGAAAAAAACACAACCCCATTAAAAAGTGAGCAGAGGACATAAACAGGCATTTCTGAAAAGAAGACATACATGAAGCCAACAAGCATATGAAAGATGCATGATCATTAGATAAATGCAAATCAAAACCACAATGAGATACCATTTAACACCAGTCAGAATGGCTATTATTAAAAAGTCAAGGGCCGGGCATGTGGCTCACGCCTGTAATCCCAGCATTTGTGGAGGCTCATGAGGTGGGTGGCTCACGAGGTCAGGAGTTCGAGACCAGCCTGGCCAACATGGTGAAACCCCAGCTCTACTAAAAATACAAATAAGCCAGGCATGTTGGAGTGCCCCTGTAAATCCCAGCTACTTAGGAGGCTGAGGCAGGAGAATCACTTGAACTGGGAGGTGGAGCTTGCAGTGAGCCGACATCATGCCACTGCTCTACAGCCTGGGTGACAGAGCGAGACTCAGTCTCAAAAAAAAAAAAAAAAAAAAGTAAAAAAATAACAGATGCTGGTGAGGTTTTGGAGAAAAAAGGAACATGTATACACAGTTGGTGGGACTGTAAATTCAGCCATTGTGGAAGACAGTGTGGAGATTCCTCAAAGACCTAAAGGCAGAAATACCATTTGATCCAGCAATCCCATTACTGGGAATATACCCAGAGGAATATAAATCATTCCTTTATAAAGACACATTCATGTGTATGTTCATTGCAGCATTATTCACAATAGCAAAGACATGGAATCAACCTAAATGTCCATCAGTGGCAGACAAGATAAAGAAAATGTGGTAAATACACACTATGGAATACTATGCAGCCATTAAAAAAGAATAAGATGTCATTTCCAGCAACATGGATGGAGCTGGAGACCATTATCATTAGCAAACTAATGCAGGAACAGAAAACCAAATACTGTATGTTCTCATTTATAAGTGGGAGCTAAATGATGAGACTACATGGACGCACACACAAGAACAACACACACTGGGGCCTTTTGGAGGGTGGAGGGTGAAGGATGGGAGGAGGGAGAGATTCAGGAAAATAACTAATGGGTAGCAGTCTTAATACCTGGGTGATAAAATAATCTGTACAACAAACCCCCATACATGCACAGGTATGTAACAAACCTGTACTGTACCCCTGAACTTAAAAGTTGAAAAATGCTAATCTCCACAAAATTTATAGAGGGTGAAAGTGAGTTCAGAGTAAGTTATACTGATTTGCTCAAGGAAACAACAAGACAGTAGTGACAATGGAACTGGAACCTAGACCTGTAAACATAGTCAAGTTTAGCCCAACAATAAATAACCAGACTAGGTAAGATAGCTCTCCATCACAAAACAACCAAACTGAGATACCATTAATGACAATAAGAATGGAAGTCATCAGTAGTGTTTACTTTCTTTTCATTTTCACAAATGTCAGTTCTCTTTACTATTGATATATAATCAGTCACTTCAGAAATAAATTGTAAAAAGCCCTATACAGTAGTGTAATTTAGCAGTGAATTCCACAACAATTTTGCTAAGCTCAAATAGAACAGTCATCATTGTGTAATATGTGGGTGTCAATGATTGATGTCAATCAATCAACAAACTTTTTAGTGGTTTCGACATTATAAATAGCCCTCTGAATGGAGGCGAGTAAGTGGGGATTCGCAGAATAAGTTAATATAACTAAAATGACAAGAAATGCTCATTGAAACAAATTAGCAATAAAATGATACAACATCTGATACAATCTAAAGGAAGAAATTTTACAGGAGAAAGGGAGAGGTGATAACTATGGACTCAAGTACAAAAGTTAAGAACCACATATAGCCATAGTTCAGTCTTTCCAGAAAGTTTCCTTAAAGCCCATAATCAACAGTTAGGACTCCAAATGAGCTACATTCCCTTCTCCCTGTCTTTTAAGTCCTCAAATGTATCTTTTACAGTTTGTTTGTCTCACCAAGATCTTTGTTTTGCTATAATTGAGATTTTCAACCCCAAACAAAAATGGGGTGACGTCCATGAAAGTACTTGTAAATGACTGAAAGAAGATGGTACCAGCTGCTTCAGATGTCAGAACTTTTAAATAATTCACTGCACGTTGGCTGGGAGGAAACTTTTCACAATGAATTGATCTCTTGACATTTTAAATAGATCTCATATACTGTGCTAGAAATTACAGAGACAACAGCTTTTATGAAATTGTATTTTCTTTTCCCAGTGAACATTTTGGTATCCATAAACTAAATACAGTTTTAAATTTCAATAATAAAAATGAGAACACATAAGGATAAATTGATTTAAGTTCCTATAATATCCAGTCTTTATTACAGCAGACTTTGTAGATAAGAACATTGAAGTGCAATGTTCAGTTGAATTCCAACAGGACAATCTTTATGACTTGCTGGGGGGTTTATGGAGGAGGTCAGGGGAATCATTTCACACAGTGTGCCTGGTGATATGAGTCATGGTGCTGAGTAAGCAATCAAATGTATACAAGGATTAGGAATTATTTAGAACCTGATCATCCCAAAGCCTCAGATCCCCTCTGAAATGCTTTATTAAGTCCAAGTCCCTGGGTTAGCCCTAAAGCTCTACCTAACAATCCATTTCTTTGGCACCTCAGGGCTGATATGGAAGCTTAGATTCTATATAAATCTAAATTAATCCCCAGCTGTAATCCCCAGCTGGTTGTTATACACTCTGGGAGTTTTGGCAACATGTTTAATAAGCATTTGGAAATCACACAAATCCTAGTTTACCTGCCTGTCACCCTTTCTCTGCTCAACAGTTTTTTCTATAAAGTGTTTTTCAAAATAAAAATCCACTGCTGCTTTGCATCAATGGATGGCTCCCAAGCATGTGCAGGAAACTTGATTCCATGGAGGTCCATGGAGCTTCTCCATCACAGCTGCAGAAACGAAGCTGGTCTCTGACTCTCTCACCTCTTGTTTGCATGCTCATTTCCCCCAGTTTTCACCATGCTCTGTGCTCTGTCCTACACCCTACCTTGGGAAAGGGTCTGACACTTACTCATACTGAAGTACAAATGATCTAAATCTAGTTCAAATTTTAACACAGGAATTAAAAAGGGTCTGTGAATTCAGCAGTCAGCTGGTCAACAGGTAATCATTAAGTGCCTTCTGTGATCTAGGCCTGAACCAATACTTTCTTACCTCTCATCATAATATGTATGGGACAAGAGAAGACTGAGAGGGAAACGAGAGAATTTTGAGTTTTGCTGAAAATGTCTTTCCATAAAGTGATTATTTTTATTTGCTAAATTGCCCCATGGAGAACCCCATGGACAGAATAAACCTTGCTGAAATGAATAGATCCAGTGCCAGTCTTTAATAGTGGCAGACTAGTATATATAGCTCTCTGATACCTGCACATTTGAAATAATTGTGTGAAATTGGAAAATCTTTTGTTTGTTTCAACAGCTGGAAAGATCTGTGTAACGTGCAGAGCTATAACAAAGCAACATTCTCAGAATGCTGTCTACCAGAGGGTAATCACAAACTTGTCTACTCACTATCCAGCTACTGCTCACCAAGGGATACTTGAAGGGCAAGGGAAGAGGCAGTAGAATCTGACGCATCTTGTAGAGGGGTAGCAAAGATACCAGGACAGTGACCTTTTAGAGTCTTTAGATGTCGGAAATATCTTTAGTTCATTCTTCTCTCAACTTGATTGGTTTAATTAGGCATTAAATTCTTGTTTAGAATTCATTTTCTCCTCAGTATTTGGCTGTTAAAAAGTAAGATATCATTCTGTTTTTCAAACCTCTGCATGTTAATTTTCTTCTAATCTTTCTTATTGTCGTCGTCATCGTCATCATCATCATCATCCTCATCATCTTTCTATCTCTGGTATTGTGAAAATTAATAATAATATGACTAAGTGCATCTTTTTTATTTGGCACAATGACAATTAGTGAATTCTTTTGAAGCTTTTGACGAAGCAAACTGTCTTTCAGTTCTAGGAATTTTTAAAAAGTTATTTAATAATTTCGTATGCCTTGTTTTATATGTTTTCTTTTTATGCATTTTGGCTTAGTCAGACATTGGACCTAGTAAATTAATCCTCTAATTTGTTTTCCTTTTTCTCAAATTATTCCCTCATTTTAAAACATTCTGTTTTCTGGAAGATTGCATCCAACATTATTTTCCAACACGTAAATAATTTTAAAATTTCAGATATTTTAATTTCCACTCTTGTGGTATGATTGTTTATGTTTCTTGTGTTCTTACTATTTTAAATTTATGAGAATATTCATCTTTTTATAGTTTTCTTTAATTCTCTCTATTGTCTCTTTTTCCTCTAGATATTCATTGACTAGATTTTGTTGTTTGTTTTTTTGTTTTGGTCTCTCTTTTTCATGTCAAGGCATTCAACAAATGACTAATGTCTGTAAATATCTTTCTATTTCAGTGTAAGTCATCACGACATGGTTAGAAGGTTTGTGTGTAGCAAAATATTGTTGAATTGTAGGTTTCCCCTGACCATTTCATTAGGGTTCCCAAATATCCATATATTTACTGTTTTTCCTTTGGTCCAGTTTGTCCAAGTACCAATATTCCAGTCATTCCTATGGTATTACACCTGGCTTCCAGCATTCTGGAAGTTGAATTTAGGAAATAACCTGAGAATCACACTGTTATGAATGTAGACTTTTATTTAATCCTCCCGTAGTTACCTTCCTGAATTTAGAATTCCTCTGGTTCAATGTCTCAGGAGAACAAACCTCTTATATTCTTCTAGAGTTAGCTGTGCCCCCAAATTTGTCCTCCCTTTATTTATTAGTAATAAAGTTCTACAAAAGTACATGGCTACCTAGCTTGAAACTACATTTCCCAATTTCGCTAGCTACTACGGTTCTGAGTAATTATTAGTTTCCTAAAATAAGATTGACCTGACAAAGTTTTGAATGGCAGAAGTGAAGTAGATTCCATTTCCCTTGGCAACTGACCATTAACAGTGACTACTGATGTTGGAGTTTTGCAGAAGCAGGCTCCAGTTTCTAGCTTCCTAAGTGTCAAGAAAATGGCCCAGTACTGGTGACATGTTAGTGTAACATCTAACTTCATGATCACAGGAATGCATATTTAGGCATCCATTTTTTAGTTTCCTGATGTACAAAGGCTAGTATGACTGTGGCCATGGCTCCTGACCTAGACTATTCCAGTTCCCAAGGTGAGCACAGGGGTAGGAGCTTGTGTACCTGGCCAGTTCTATATTTTATGGGTATCATTTCAAGATATCCCGCTTAGAACCTGATTTTTACCTCTTCTCATGATTCTGTAAGCACATTGTTCTCTGTATATCTTCCTACTTAAAATACCCTAGAGTGTTTTCTACCCTTGTACTTTTTCTGGAGTCTATTTTGGTCATATTTTGGATCTTTTAGACTATCCTTCTAATTAGGTTCTGTGTGTGTATGCGCGCATATGCATGTGTGCATGTAAACAGGCTGATATTTAGATTCAGAGTGAATATACTTGCTTCATACCCACTCCTTCTTCTGTAGGAGCTGAGACTTCAGCTTTCTTTTAGACATTAAGCCAAATATCACTCAGGCATACACTTTCCACCTTCCTCTTCCATTTCTAAATCCTCTTCCAGTCTTTGTGTGTTTGTATGTGTATATGTCATTTTGTTCCAACATAATGGAAGAGAGGAAGGTGGAAAGTGTATACCTGAGTGGTATCTGGAAGTCATTTTGTTGTTGTTTCAAAAAAGATTAATTATTAACTTCAGAAAAGGATAATGATAAAGTCAGGGGCTCGATTTGCTTAATTAGAAATTTCTCTTGTTACAAATTATTCACCTGAACATCTTTTTTTGCTAAGGAATGCATTTGGATTTTTTGGGGTGTAGAACGATGACAGTTCTGAAAATGAAAATAAAAAACATCGAGACACATTATGTTTTCCTATTTATCTTCTTCTTTCTACTTGAATGGAAGAAAAGAAGGAACTCTGTCCTGTATTTCTGCTTTGTGCTTCCCTGCTCCAAGATCTGATGCAGTCTGAAGATAGGTCCAATGAAACTAGTTATTGAGTCAGCTAGACAGCCTGAAATCCCTTGAAATGCAATGATTCATTCTCTGGAAATACACCTTTCCAAATAAGGAAAGTAAGAATCTAGCTCACAATGAAATAAAACAGAAAAAGGATCCCACCAAATGTTTATGCATTTTAAGGTTGCAAACATTTTTACTTGCAGATGTTGAAGTAATTTTATAATTTGAGGCAATTTGTGGGATCTAAAATTCAGGCTAATAAGTTCTCCAAAAGGGATAGTCTTCCTGTATGTCCTCTGGAAATGATAAGGCAGAGAGTCTCAGAGGCACTTCAGTGACACCCCTGCACATTTTTTCTGCAATCCACTCTGGAGTAAGTACTGATGGCAAAGTGTGCTTAACTATAGGTTTCACACTCTGCATATCTGGTACCTGCTAGAGAGTGTACATCTTCTGGGATGTTCCTATTTGAGTGGCAAAACTAATGCCCTTTACATTCTTAAATTTTAGGATGCTAAAGATCATTCTACCACATTGACTTCTCTGGACCCTGTCAATTTTGACCTTTAACAGCCTAAAAACTCCATTTCTAGTAAATGTCAAGGAATTTAAAATTTAAAACATTCATGCAAAAGTTTAATATGTCCATAGACAGAACTTTAAAAAGAGATGATAAGTGAGAGGTTAGAAAAGATAACTGTAACCAGTTCTTGTAAGTTAAATAATCTCCTCAACATTTTTCTCTTCTTTGACCACAAGTCTTTATTAAAAACGAGTTCATCATTGTGCTGGTCTTTCTGTATAAAAGATAAAGAAGTGGAAAGAAGAAAATATGCATAATTATTTTAAAAAATAAATATTAGTTTATTTCATTACTTCAAAATTAGTACCAAATTAGATTCCTAGACTTAAGAATTCTATGTCCTCTATTTTCTGTATTAGTCAACCAATTAGAAATAGAGTTAGCCTAAATGTATTCTAAGGAGATCATGCAGAATTGTAATAACCTCAGCCCCCAAGAAGGCAAATCAACCTAGGAAAATATTTGGAGGCTAAAAAAAAGGGCATACTTTTTTCCTTTAAGAGTTCAGCCTAGCCAGGCCCGGTGGCTCAAGCCTGTAATCCCAGCACTTTGGGAGGCCGAGACGGGCGGATCACGAGGTCAGGAGATCGAGACCATCCTGGCTAACACGGTGAAACCCCGTCTCTACTAAAAAATACAAAAAACTAGCCGGGCGAGATGGTGGGCGCCTGTAGTCCCAGCTACTCGGGAGGCTGAGGCAGGAGAATGGCGTGAACCCGGGAGGCGGAGCTTGCAGTGAGCTGAGATCCGGCCACTGCACTCCAGCCTGGGCAACAGAGCGAGACTCCATCTCAAAAAAAAAAAAAAAAAAGAGTTCAGCCGACTTCTTATATGAACAATGTTTTACAGAAAATATTCCTTGCATATTCCACTAAAATTATGCTTCTCAGAAATGCTTATTTTTGTAGAGAGAAATGATGAGAGAGAAGAGGTATAGGTAGGCTCAGTAAATCTGATCTCTTACGTTTGAGAGTTTTTCTTTCCCCCATACAGGTTAGACAGAGACAAATTAGTTGATGGCATTAGTTAAGTCACTTA
Organism: Colobus angolensis palliatus; assembly: GCF_000951035.1. NCBI lineage: Eukaryota > Metazoa > Chordata > Mammalia > Primates > Cercopithecidae > Colobus > Colobus angolensis. Next base: position 13,090,173 of record NW_012120709.1, read on the forward strand.
AATTCTCTGGTTTCTTAATTTCCTTGTGGAAAAAGAAAGATTTTACTCTAATTTATTTCAAAGATTAGTTACAGCTCTAACATTTAGTGAAGCTTGAGAATTTATATAGTATTCAGTTTATAGAGGATCATACAAAGCAGCATGATCAAACATGTTAGTTTTAGAGTTGCAAATCTGAAAAATTTTCAAGTAAGATCTTCAGAGGAAACACTGTCGTGTTGGCCAATATCACAAAAACTGATTAGAAAGCAATTTTGATTTAGTAATAGGTGACTAATGCATGAGAATCTTTGCACTTTAATAAGAGCCACAGAAAGGATTCTTAACATAGCATTTAGAGCAATCAGATTTTTCCTGATGCACAGTGTTACGTACAAAACAACAGTGGACAGAACTGACTGCTAAAAGATTAAGGACCAATTAAGACTGGTTTCAATTCTCGAGTTTAAAAATGAATACTCCAAACATACTGTATTTTAATAAATATTAAAATGTATTTAAATAATACAATTCATGATCAGTTTTTTGGAAGGCAGACTGCCTTGTTTTGAGGGGATTTGAAACAGACATATTTCCTTAATATAACATACAAACAAACAATATAATATAAAAATTTGCCATTTCCTTCAAAGAACAATGTACACACAATTGGAAAAAAGGAGAAATTTAAAACGATATAGAGGCTTGATTACATGCTAAACCTAAAAGTAAGAACTTTAAAGTTAAAAATATATTCATAAGGCATTAATTCTGAAAATGAATAAATATGGCTTTCCAATTTCAAGGCACAGTATTAACCATGCAATATATAGAATGGCTATGTGTTTTTGCCCAGTCAGCCCTGTCAATTATTTCTGTAAAGTTTTTTCATGTCTTCTATACCTCTATTCCCACGATCATGGCCTTAGTTCATGACTGTACCTTTGGCCTGGAACAGTGCTGTTACCTCTTATCTTATGGTCATTTCACCTCTAGGTTTTCCCTACTCCACTCCCTGTGGAAGCTTTTCTTTGATCATGTTGTTTCCAGGCTCAAAAACATTCAGTGGGTCTCTAATAGTATATAAGATCCTCTGTTATGTAAGTTGAAAAATAAATTCTCAGCTTTCAGCTTTCACTGAATGTTAGATCTTTTTTAATTTTTTTATTTTTATTTTTATTTTTTTAGAGACAGGGTCTCTCTCTTGTTGAAACTGGAGTGCAGTGGTGTGATCATGGCTCATAGCAGCCTCCATCTCCTAGGCTTACATGATCCCCCTGCCTCAGCATCTTGAGCAACTGGGACTTTAGGCACATGCACCATATCTGGGTAATTTTTTTTTTTTTTTTTTAATTTTAGTAGAGACAGGGTCTCACTGTGTTGCCCAGACTGGTCTCAAACTCCTGAACTCAAGTGATCCTCTCCCCTTGGCCTCCCAAAATGCTAGGATTGCAGGCATGAGCCACTGTGCCTGGTCTGGATGTCAGAACTATAATAATTTTTTTAAATAAGCATTTTTTGGAATAATGTTAGATTTATAGAAGAATTGCAAAGATATATAGTATAGTTCTGCAAGAAGTGAGTTCTCTTATAGTCTTTACTCAATGTCATCTAATGTTAACATTCCACTTAACCTGGGTACATTTGTCAAAACTAAGAAATTAACAATGGTATATAACTACTAAGCAAATTGTGGACTTTATTCAGATTTCACTGATTTCCTATTAATGCTACTTTTTCTGTTCCAGGATTTAGTATAAAATATTTTTAGAATTATCTAGACCTAACCTAGTTTATAATTTATAAGTAAATGAAAGATGAGATCATTTATGTGGCTTATCCAGGGTCATAAACTAATTAGTGGCAGAACAGGAATATGAAATTCACATTCTTTCATTTGGTCATTTATTTAATCTGTCAGTAGTGGTTCTTAATATTTTCTGAATCATGGTCCACTTTGAAATCTGATGAGAATATTAAAAAAAAAAACTCTCTCCAGAAACAAGCACATGTGAGTATGCATAGAAAATGCTGCATAAACACAATAATCATAAGGCTTAATTAAATGTAAGAGCAAAACCCCCCAAAACCTCAACAGTAATACTTTTATCTATGTTCCATCTTGGATTTTAAGTCAGATATTACTTGAATTGTTTCTACAGCCAAACATGTTTAACACTTACTTTTCTAAAGAACTTGGCCTTTTTAGCTAAACTGTGGATATGTAAAAGAAACTTCAGAAAGGATTATTAAACCTGTGTTAATTACAAAATAAATATTGACCTCCAGGCCACTAGAAATGGTGCCATTTTTAATGGAGAAAGGGAAAGGAGTGACTTTTTCTTTTGCTTTAAATCATGCTTAATTATCTTAGTAACTAATTTTCACTTCATAGTATTTTAGATAATGCATAAAATTTACTTAAGCTTGGCATTATTTGTAAATGTTATTTATGACCAATGAAACAGTATTTACACTTCAAGGACTTTTTTTTGTGTGTAAAATTAACAGATGTCTCCCATATAAATAGGAATTATCAATATGAATACCAGATTAATGCCTTTAAATTCTGAATCCTAGAACTAGGTAATTAACTTTTTAGCATTGCCATCATGAGAAGAGAGAACCACCAAGCTTTCCCTTTATACTAGTTAGGAATGGGACCTAAAGAAAAACAGCAAAACTTTACTTCTAGATTTAATCTTATGCCTAAATTATACAAGCCAAACCTATGCCAAATAATAAACTAAATCATAAAGAAAAATATGTCTAAATTGCCAGGCTACAGGAAAACTACTAGATAAGAATTTCTTGAAGTTTCTTTGGATCTTTCCCCACATTAAGCATCCATAGGAAGAAGAGTAAATATTTATAACATAGTATGTCACCCTTGTATAATAATTATATTGACAAAGGAACAGAAGCAGAGTTTCTAGCTAGTGTTTTTGACTAGTATTACCGATTATTAAACTATATCCAAGGTACAGTTTGATGAAATAAAACTATAACCAAGGAATGTCATCATTCTTCAATTATTCCATTCATCTTTCTCTGAATTTACCAGAAAGACGCATTCCTCCAAATTGTTTATAAAGTAAATTCCTAAAAGCAAGCCTATATTCCCAGTAAATTATTATATGCGTTCGATAAATGCTTACACAAAATGTTTTTTAGCCTCACAGAGGCAACAGACAATGTTCTTTGTCACTCGGAAGCTTCCACTTGCCACAAGTTTGTCCCATCTACTCATGTTCATTTCAGATCTAGGGATACTGATCTAGTTAGAAATACAGACACTCCAAATAACCATTTTAGAAAGAATATCCTTCCTTTTTATTATCCTGAGTATAAAAACTCCAGAATAGCAAAAGTTCAACCTGAGGGCATTATATCTACAAAGAGAAAATGAATCTCCTTTGCTCTAATTCCACTTTGCTCCCCACTGCTCTCTTCACCATTTTCTTGCAGAAGAAATCCTCTAATTGAGGCCAGTAATATTCAGAAATTAATGGGGTTTTTTTAAAAATAAAATTTGTGCTCATAAAAATAGAGAGTGGAATTGTGGGTATTAAAGGCTAGGGAAGGGTAAGAGGGGAGGAGACTATGTAGAGAGGTTAACAGATACAAAATTTCAGCTAGATAGGAGGAATAAATTCTGGTGTTCTGCAGAACTTGGGGGGAATAGGGTTAATGATAATTCATTGTGTACTTTCAGAAAGCTAGAAGAGCAGAGTTTGAATGTTCCTCACACAAAGAAATGATAAATATTTGAGGTGATAGATATGCTAATTATCCTGACTTGATCATTATGCATTGTAAACACTTATCAAAATGTTACTCTGTATCCTATAAACATGTACTATAATATGTCAACTAAAATTTTTTAAAAGTAATTATTGTTTTTTTACATGTTATTTCAAGTAGTTATCAACCCAGTGGGACAGCTTGGTCACGGGTAAGATCTCAGGCTTTGGAGTAGGGCACCGTTGGGTTTGAATTATGACTCCCGCACTTATTTAGCTCAATGTTCTTAGTGACTTATTTAACCTAAGTTTCAGATTTTCCCATCTGAAAAACAAAGATAATCACGATTCAGAACTCACACTCTTGCTGTAATGATTAAATGATAATATAAATAAATTATAAGTAATCCAATAAATGTTTGCTGTCACTATAATGAAATAGTGGAGCTAAAAGATGCATGAGAGCTCATCTAGGTCATCAAATAGCTTAACCAATATTAGATGCAGTTCTCTTAATACCTAGGGTAGGAATTATGCACTATATTAAACTCTTACACAAAAATGTGGTCTGTGCAATTTTAAACTTGGTGCTAGAGGTCTAAAGATAAATATAAGTTCTTGAGTTTTGTAAGAGATGATATGTGGGTATCTATGTCTGAGGGCAGGTTATGCAGTGAGAGGACTGTAGTCATCTTTACAAAAATTACTTATTTCTCAGGATAGCTTCTTAGTCTTCTGAGGCAAGGGCTCTACTGCTTCTTAAATATAGAAATATAACTCAGTCCTGTACTAGATTCCTGTCTTCAGGAATCTATATCTTAAGTCCCAGTAAAAATCCTTTACAAGCCAGAGGTCTCATTTGTGAAAGTTCTTTTTCCTCCCCAGATTTTGCTTACATAATTTATACATTGTTGTTTTTTTAAAGTCCTCAAAGAGAGGTATGTAGAAGTAAGATTGGGGCTATATTTCCAGGCAGGTTTTAGCATTTAAATTTTCCCTTGTTGTAGGAAGAATAATCCCCACCTCCCAAGATGTCCATATCCCAATCCCTGAAAAATGTGAATATATTAGGTCTCATGGTGTGATGGTTAATATTGAGTGTCAACTTGATTGAATTGAAGGATGCAAAGTATTGCTCTTGGATGTGTCTGTGAGAGTGTTGCCAAAGGAGATTAACATTTGAGTCAGTGGACTGGGAAAGGCAGACCCACCCTCAAGCTGGGTGGACACAATCTAATCTATTCCAGCACAGCCAGAATAAAAACAGGCAGAAGAACATGGAGAGATTAGACTAGTTTAGTCTTCTGGCCTACATCTTTCTCTCATGCTGGATGCTTCCTGCCCTTGAACATTGGACTCCAAGTTCTTTGGCTTTGGGACTCAGACTGTCTCCTTGCTGTTCAGCTTACAGATGCCCTATTGTGGGACTTCACCTTGTGATCCTGTGAGTCAATACTTCTTAATAAACTCCCCTTTATACATACATCTATCCTATTAGTTCTGTCCCTCTAGAGAACCCTGACTAATACACACGGCAATGATCAATTAAGGGTGCAGATGGAATTAAGATTGCTAATCAGATGACATTAAAATAGAGAAATTACCATGGATTATCCAGTGGGTCTGACATAATCACAAGAGTCCTTAAAAGTAGAAGAGGGAGCAAGAGTCAGGAAAAGATAGGTGATGATGGAAGCAGAATTAGAAAGATGAGCTATTACTGGCTGTGATAATGGAAGAAGGAGGTTCTGAACAGAGGGATGAGAGTGGCCTCAAAGCTGGAAAAGGCAAGAAAGCATGTTATCGCCTAGAACTTTCAGCAAAGAATGAAGGTCTCATGACGCTGACACTGATTTTAGCTAAGTGAGACCTGTGTCAGACTTGTGCCCTACAGAACTATAAAATAATGTTTGTGTTGTTGAAGCCAACAGTAAGTAATTTAGTAAGCGATCACATATATATGATTACTTGCTAATTAATTACACACTATACGATTACATACTTACATATATATGATTACTTACTAAGTAATGATTACTTAGTAATCATATATATATAGATATACATATATGATTCCTACATTTAAGCAGAGGTACATAATTCAGTTAATCATGTGATTATGTTATATGCACTGTTTAAAAATATGCACTATTTAAAGTGCATATATTAATAGTGCATATATTATATGCGCTATTTAAAATCCATATCCCATAAAAAACTTATCCCATCATTGGGATGATGGGAACAAAAATGTGTGTAAACATATTTATTGAAGAAAAATGAAAATGTCTAATTTGGAAAACTTAAAACTCAATAAAAATTTCTTTTTTGTAATGTCAGGTAAATAATGTTCATAGGAACAAACTTTGTGATAATTAAAAAATAGAAAATATACCTAAGTGTTCATCAGCAGAGGAATATATGTATGAAATATTAAAATATGGTGGAGTCATACCATATATGACTGGAATGTCATACAGCAATTAAAATGATGAGCTAGAGTGGTCCGTGATTTAGACAGTCATCAGTAAGGGACTTTTGTTAATAAAAACACATAGGAATAAACTGATTACTATCTCAGCTCCTAGTTACAGCTCAAAATGCACCTTTGACCAAATTATCAAACCCATTCTTTCTTTGGAATTTCCAAAGAAAGATGTTCCAACATGGATAGATCTTAAAAGTATTAAATTGTGTTTAAAAGAAACCAAAGTTGGTGAAACAGTTGTACAGTAAAATACCATTTATGAAAATTAAAACATGTAAAATAAAATTATACTGTTCATGGATACATATGTAGAAAATATATAAAACATGGGACTGGGGCAGGGCGCAGTGGCTCAGGGCTGTAATCCCAGCACTTTGGGAGGCCAAGGCAGGCAGATCATGAGGTCAGAAGATGGAGACCTGGCTAAAAAGGTGAAACCCCGTCTCTACTAAAAATACAAAAAATTAGCCAGGCGTGGTGGCACGTGCCTGTAGTCCCAGCTACTCGGGAGGTTAAAGCAGGAGGATCGCTTGAACCCCGGGGGCGGGGGTTGCAGTGAGCGGAGATTGTGCCACTGAACTCCATCCTGGGAGACAGTGCGAGACTCGTCTCAAAAAAAAAAAAAAAAAAAGAAAAAACAAAACAAAACACGGGACTTTGAAACACACCAAATATTAGGCTGTCACAATGAAAGATTCAGAAAATTTCAAAGAAAATGTTTTGTTCATTTTTATTAAAAAATATCTGAAGCAAAATATAAAGTCTTTAACTGTGGTAGGATCATGGATATTATATTATCTTTTCAGTACTCCACAATACTTATAAAAATATTTTTAAAATTATTTGAATATTTCAGACAAAATGCATTTGGAATGAATCATTCAAAAAATGATTTCAAGTTATCATAATATCAAAACAGCCCACTTCCAAAGTTTATAATCATATAGTTTTACTAAAAATAAACAGGATAAAAACCTCTCTGAAGATTTCAAGACAGATAATGTTGGACATTCTATAGAATGTAATTCAGGGATAAAATAGAAGATTTCAAACTCTCATGAGCTTAATACTGGGTTTTACTTCATAAATTATATTTATTCTAAGAATCTACCCACCTGTCAGCTCAATGTGTCTATCTATGGCTCTGTTTGATTTTAGGGAGCCTGGGGGTGAAGGTGCAGAACAATAACACAACAGTAAGCTTCAGTGTATGCAGTAGTTGAAATGATGTCATTCCTCAGACCTTGTTAATCACTAAGGATCATCATGAACTAACTGTGAAAAAGACTACAAAAACTCTGAGTCACCACCAAAATGCACAGACTTGTGTGGCTGGCAGAGGTTTTTCTATCCATCACTATGTAAACAAGGCCAGCTACTGTTAATGATGTCTACGCTCAGGGCATGAACTCCTCACACAGGTTGGGCCTATTCTTTTACACATCTTTTTTTTTTTTTTTTTAAGTGAAGCTGTCACAGAGATATAAATCTACACTAAGTTACACAAACATGGAAAATAAGTGTCAGTACCATGATGGGAATAAATGGAACCACGTAATAGGATATGAGTGAGGTAGCTGATCTTCAGTAGCTTTTTTTCATCATATAAAGCAGAATGTATCAGACTCACTGATCTCTACTAGAGAATTTGACAAAATTCAATTTGATATGGTAATTATTGTCAGATCATCTGTAATATGCCCAGAATTGTGCTGGGAAAATTGGGAGAAGTTTAAAAGATGCAAATCCTCTTATAAACATCCTGAAAATAGCAGATAGTTCTCAGATAAGTAATGATTAGATAGAATCCTGTAACTTTGTCCAGAAGTTGTTTGTGAGGCCCTCAAAATGTCTTGGGCTCCTTAAAATTAGTAAGAGATGTGTCTTTATTCAAAAACAACAAAATCAAGGTATTCACGAATTTAATGAGCTTAGCAAGAGCTTTAAATGTATTTTTAAATGTGAACTTTCTCTTGATTTTATATTTGTAATTTCAGTTTTCTTTCTCATCTATTTTGCAGAATCAGGAAGTATTTGCTTTTCATCTAAAAACTTTAAATTCCCTCTCTGAAATTTCTGATACCAAATTACCCTCTAATTTGGTGTCAAAAGTTTGAAAATATCACTATTTTATTTATTATTATATTGAACTTTTATTATCTTTATATTCAAAATTTCTGCTTGAGTTTTTTGTAACCATGTCAATAAAAAAAAATCAATGGCCACTATTCCTACTTTACATTTTTTTCAGTATGATTCACAGTTACCTAAAACATGAAATTAATTAAGTAGCTGTACAGTAATGCCCAGAATAAAGCCAAAGTGTGATAAAGTAAGATATTTTCATGCTTTTCTTTGCTGTTAATTTTGAAGATGTCCATCTTATCAATGTATTTATTCATTAATTTTATAAATATTTATGGAGTGCTTATTATGTGCTAGACATTTCTGTAAGTTTGGGGATATAATGATGACCCAAACCAGACACAGTCACTGCCCATATATAGGGCTTAATATCTAATAGGGGAGATTTCTACCAGACACAAACTAAGAATGAATTCAGGAGGCAAAAATGTGTAGTGTTGTCAAAGATTACCTTTAAGATGAAAAGAATTTAATGTTTTACTCTGTACCTGGTACAGCAGAGCATTCAAAATCCGAAAGTCCAAAATGCTCCAAAATCTGAAACATTTTGAGAACCAACATGACACTCAAAGGAAATGCTCTTTGGAACATACTGGATTTCAGATTTTCAGATTTGAGATGCTCATCAAGTAATATAATGCACAAATATGCCAAAACTCAAAAAATTTCAAACTGTAAAACACTTGTGGTCCCAAGCATTTTGAGTAAGGGATAATTTATATATATAAAATATATGTATAAAGAGTCCTTATTTATTCAAAAAAATAAAAACAGTCCAACCACCATTTCTATCGTATTTCTTTCATTTTTATAAACAGTTTGAAAATATTGAGATTTCTATTATAATGCAGATCCTTAAGAACATTTGCTTTCCTGTATTTTAAACAGGTATACTTAAGAAGGACAGAGACTGTGGGAAATGTGACAAACCTATTTTACCTCTTAGTCATGTCAGATATTTCATGCACTCTCAAAGCGCGCAAATAAAAGTTTGTGTCACAATTACTATCTTTCGGGTTTGGGTGGTTCTACTCATAATATCTTGGAGAATGACAGGATCAAGAGAAAGAACACGGTCTCATAAATGACAGACTAGCAGGCCAAAACAGAGCCAAAGACAGGAAGGAGGAGGCCAGGGAACACTTACTGGTAAGTGGTTGGGCTGACATTGATGCGCCGAGGGTGACTTCCCGACTCGAATTTGCTTGCCAGCGTGACATTGTTTCCAAACAGGCAATAACGTGGCATTCGCACCCCAACAACTCCAGCCAGCACGGAGCCCGAGTGAATTCCTATCCTCATCTAAAAAAGAATGAAAGAGTAAAAGGAACTCATTTGTTTCCATTTGGTATGCAATTATTTTAATGAAAGGCACTGCTAGTTAATAAATTAAACTATGAGTTCCTCCAAGATAGGAACTGAGTCCTGGTCATTTTTGTGAGCCTGATAGCTGGATCATTAGAGTGCTCAAAGAACATAAATGCTATGAAGTACACAAATGAATGGCTTAAGTATATGAAAAAATTTATGTTTAATTTGCTACATAAATCTGATTAAGTTACAGGTTAAATCAGATTTCATCTGTATATAATATGGTCTAACTTGAAGAGTGTATTTTTCTCCACTTTCTCCCTCCAGTTATTCTTAATTAAAACCTTATTTGTTTCTTTCATAGCATTAAACATAATTGTAAATTAAAAATTTATATTTCTGTTTATGTCGTTTAAATGTTGGATTTTCCCATTAGAGAAAGATATATATATAATTATATGTATTATATACATGTATATAATACATATATTTCTTTACTGCTGAATATTCAACATTTAGTATAGTACCTAGAGCAAAGCAGGTATTCAACATTAAGTGATAAATGTCAAAAAAATTGGCTGAATTCCCCAACGTATTATTAAAATGGAGTTAAAATAGAGAATTCAATCCTTGAGACAGTCAATAGGCATTGATTAAAAATTCTGAAAAGTAAATTAAATGCTGTAAATTTACTCTCTGATTAATCTGTCTGGTCCATGTCTTGAAAAGGCCCTCAATGTACAGTTGATATATAATTAAACACGATCACAGTAATGGAGTTATATTGACACAGTCTACACCAAAATAGCTGAAGCTAATGGATAACAAGTGGGAGATGATATCCTTAGTTCTAGGGGAATGTAGAATGTTCCTTGGAGGGAGGAAACCTGACCCCTAGATGCCTACCAAGTAGCCGAACTATCACCCCTTCACCACCAGGCTCTCTTTGCCACTCTGGTTGTAAGGATAAAAGTCAGTCTGAGAACAACCCTTGTCGTGGGGCTGGAGACTTCTGCATATATCAACTCATCAAAAGATAGGTTGAAACTAATGTGACCTAGCTGCATCCCCTGATAACCTTTTCACCTACTTTTAAAAAACTGACTCTAAAATTTATTTGGAAATTTAGTATAGATATATCTGAGATATATCTGAGAAAGATGACAAGTTAGAGTATTTGCCCTACTAGATATCGAATCTTAGTATAAACATATCTAATTAGTGCGCAGATAACATCATATAAACAAACAGACTAACGGAACATTTAATCCAGAAAGGCTGCCATGCATATGTAGGTGCTAGATTTATAGAAGAGTTGGCATTTCAGATAGGTGAGAAAAAGATGTCCTTTTTATTAGAATACTCTGGATCAACTTTGTTTAATGTGGAAAAAAAATTGCAAATAAATTAAAGATCTTGATGCAACAGACATAACTTCACAGCTTTAAAAATAATTATATTAAGAAACAACTAGCAGTATCAGTAAAACTGCGAAATATAGATACTTTAAAAATAGAGACTTTTATTTGTCTCTTAATAATAGTTCCTAGATGGGTCATCCAGATTGCCAGGCTGCTCTGTTCCCCTCAGTAATTCAAGGACCTGGTCCTTTTCATTGGTCCTTCTCCATGTCTTGGTGCATATCCAGGGCACCCTCATGTTCCAACTCACGGGATGTGGAAAGATAATTAATTTATCATTTAAAGTGATCTTCATTTCTTTGTGTAGATTTGTATCTGGCATCATTTTTCTCCTTCCTACAGGATTTCATAAATATTTCTTATACTGTAGGCTCACTGCTAATAAATTCCCTCTACTTTTTTATGTTTAAAAGTCTTAATTTTGTCTTCATATGTGAAAGATACATTCACTGCAAATAGAATTCTGGGTTTAAAAAGCTTTTTAACCCCAGTAGTTTAAAGAGGCTGTTCCACTGGCTCCCCTCTTGCATCATTTTGGATATAAAATCTGCTATCATCTTTATCTTAATTCTCCTATATATAACATATATTTTACTTCTGGTTGCTTTGAAATTTTTATTTTGTCATCCATTTTAGGTAATTTAGTTATGATTTCCCTTGATTTTTTTTTTTCTTGTGTTTTGGGTTTGTTGAGCTCTTGGATCTGTGGGTTTATGGCTTTTATCAAATTTGGAAATTTTCTATTTCTTTGAATATTTTGTTCAGTTCACCTCTCCCTCACAGAGATTCTAATTACACATATGTTAGGAACTTGAATTATTTCCAAAGTCCACTGATGATCTACTCATTTAAAATAATTTTCTCCATTTATTTGGGATAATTTCTATTGCTGTGTCTTTAAATTTATAATATTTTCTTTTGCATTGTCTAATTTGTTGTTAATCACATTCAACATATTTTTCATCTCAGACATTGTCATTTTCCTCTATAGAAGTTCAATTTGGAATTTTAAAAAATCTTCCAGGTATCAATTTAGCTTTTGAAAATATGGAATACAGTTAAAAATCACTGTTTTAATGCCCTTGTCTGCTAATTCTAACATCTGTTTCAACTCTGTACCTATCCATTTGGATTAATTTTTCTCTTCATTATGAGTCCCATGTCTCAGATTTTCTTTATGTCTAGTAATTTTGGATTGGAAGCCAGATATCATAAATGTGACTTCTTGAGTGTTGGATATTTTTATAATCTCATAAATATTATTGAGCTTTGTTCTGGGATGCAGTTAAATGACTTGGAAACACTTTGTTCCTTTCAAGTCTTGCTTTTAAGATTTGTTAGGCAAGACTGGAGCAGTGTTTCATGAAGGGCTAATTATCCTCCCTTACTAACACAAGAACCTTGAGTACTCTCCCCAGTGTCCTTGATTTATGAGGTTTTCCATTCTGCCTGAATGGAAACAGCCATTTTTTTTCCAAGTCCTGTATAAGTGCTAGGTGCTTTTTCATCTAATCTTTTAGGTATCTCCCTCACACCAGGGCTCAGGTAGTTTCCTCACATATGTGCACGAATCACTACTCTGCAGAATACATAATGAGGATCCTTGGAAGATGTCAGGGGGTCTTTCTGCAACTCTCACTTCTCTGATACTCTGTGACCTTTAGCCTCCTTGGTCTTCCAAGACTCTCAGCTCCATCTCTTCAACTCAGGAAGTTTGTTGGGTATCTCCTGGTTTGTCCCTCCCTGAGCCACACCCTGGACGCCTCTCAAGGCATTTAGCTAGGGCAATCATAGGGCTCATTTAATGTTTTTCTTATCTCTCAGGAATCTCTATCTTCCCTTGTCTAATGTCCACTGTCATGAAAACTGTTCTTTCATATATTTTGTCCTGATTTTAAAAATTTTTAACATAGGAGTGTAAATCTAGTCACTGTACCCTATATTGGCTGGAAGCAGAAGTGAGACCTACTTTTTTTTTTTTTTAAAAAAAAGTAAACTATTTGAAAAACTTAAGCCTGTTTCTCATGAGGGATTCTCTATTTGGACTTAAAGCAAAACATGCTGAGTATCAGTATTCCTCTTAAACTAAGTATTAAGCACCTTTCTCTAAAATTAGCAAAGCACACTGCAATATTAGTATATTTCTTTGGGTCTGTTTACTTGCAGAAGGCCAATTTATATTGTTATCTTGTGCAATGCATGTTTGCTTGAAGTACACCCAAACCTTAGATGTGAAGACTGTCAGTTTGAGATTCTAATAACTATAGCGATCTTTTCAAGCAGGAGGAAAGCAGAAGTGAGTATTACATTGATACATTTTATAGACTCTTTTTACTCTTCTTTCTGTTAAAAAAAAAAAAAAAAAAGACTCCATACACCATACCAACTATTTGAAAGGCTTATCTAGTTCTGTTTCTGCCTCCTTTCAAAAGACCTGAGGCTTTCTTTTCAGTCTAATTTTTAGAATTATAATTTATTATAACCTGAAAAATGCTGAAGACAAAAACTCTGATATCCTTGAGGGGGCAGAAGGTCATGGAGAGGAATAGTCATTAAATTTTTTTAAAAAGCCTTGTCTCTTAGAAAATTATCTAAAAGAGGCACAAGAGTATCAACAACCACATAAACCGCACTGACCCACTGTCACTACCTATCATGGAACAGGACTCAGAGAATTATTTAGTTTGGGAAGTAAGACGATGCCACTGGAAACTTACAAGCTGAATCAGCAGACTGTTTTCTTTTGCATTTCTTTTGACAATTTATTGAGATTTCCCAGGAATTATTGCCTATATAAGGAAGTCACTGATTGCCTCATTCAGAATGCGCCAAGAGTATCTAGCAGTAAGACAAACAGTGAGATACATTTAACTATCAGTGAGGGCTTTACATTCATTTAGACAAGATTTAACTTTGTTTAAATGGGTTAACCAAGCAGTAACATTTGCATCCATCCGGCCAGTATGCTCTAGTTAAAGGGGATTACTTTGCACTAAACCAATGGTTCTCACCTGAGGTCATCTGAGCCCCTCAGTGGACATCTGGCAATGTCTGGAAGCATTTTTGGGTTTCACAACAGGGAGGGAGAGGTACTACTGGCATCTATATGGTAGAGTTAGAAATTTCCTATAACAGCTTCCCAGCCCTGGAAAAGAATTTTCCAGCCCCAAATATCAATAGTGCCAAGACTGAGAAGCTGTACTCAGTAGACCTCTAGCAACCTATTAATCTTAGTAAACGAGAATAAACAAAAATATAAATGTTTTCATCTGATCAAAGCTTTGACAAAGCATACTAGACTTTAAGAGAATGTTCATGGAAAATAAAAATGTTTGTCCTAGGGATTTATTGAAAAACACAAAAGCTTCAGGATATATCCTGAGGTTAGGCTATCTATCACCCAATCTTTTATATATTCAATGTACAAAATAATGCAAAACTCTGGGACACGTTAAAGTCCCCAGTTATCAAAAGATTCAGTTATTCTCACAATATTCTGATTCTTTATTACCAGGCTCACAAACAACTGCATTAAAAAAAACATTCCTCTTACAACTTTTAAAAGTAGAATGCTTGTACAGTTCTATCTCAGCAAGCCAAAACTCTCTTTTAGCTTAGTAAAGCAGGAATGTTGGGTTAGGAGGGCAGCACAGATCCTTTAGTCCATCCAGCTCCCTCATTTTACAAATAGACTGAAGCTCAAAAGAGCACAGTGAAAACATTACATTAGTGTTAGGGTCAGCTCTAGATCTTAATTCACTTGGCTCTGAGTTCCGCGCATTATAAAAAATGTCCAAATTGCAGTGAAGCCTCAGGCTGTTTCTACTAGGCCCATCAGACTTGATCAGATAAACAAAATCAGATTTAATCTGGTTTTGCCTACTTCATCTACACAGACGAGTTAGCATATTCCAATTGAAACCCAGAAAATACTAGTTACACATTTATTAAGTCCAATACCAGAAACCTTCCATCCCTTCTCCATCTTATTGTTCATACTTTTCTACACTAAATATTTCCTGACTGGTCTACTCAACACACTCCCTCAAATGCTTGCTGCATTCAAGCCTGTGAGCTTTTACTCATATTGATTGCCTCATCTAAAATACATCCAACCTTAATCACAGACTCTGCTCTAAGTGCTCAGAGTATAAACAGAAATAAGTCTTCATTTGTTGTTTTAGAGTTTTCATTTGCTGTAAAAGATACAATAGCTAATTGAAATTATGATCATTGATACAAAATTAAAGTATAAGAGAGGGCAGGCCACTAGTGACAGGTGGGTAGGGCTGAGCAAGTCTGGAGAATCGATAGTCTCTCTCAGGAAAATACTCTTTGAGCTCAATGCTTCCCCACCTTTGGCTAGGTTTGGAAAGAGTGATGCAGCTGTAGTCAGAGGGGTGGGAGGAGAACATCCAGGTAAAGTGAAAATGATGTTCGAAGATCCTAAAGCCTGAAGAGCTTTGGCACATTTTCGAAACTGAAAGGAGGCCCCTCAAGGTAGCTGCTGCTTAAAGAAAAGGGGAGGGAGGCAGTTTGTAAGGCTGAGGGAATACACCCCACAGCAGATCATATAGCACAGGGTTTGCCAGTGTTGGCACTATTGACATTTTGGGTTGGATAATGCCTTTTCGTGGGTGGCTTGCACTGTGCATTATAGGACGATCACTGTCCCTGGCCTCTAACCACTAGATGCCAGTTGTAAACAGAAGGAAGAAGTTATGTCTGTTGCGTAACTGACAGGGTGCAGACTTTATATCCAATCCTGGCTCTACTATCTACTTAATGGTGGTAGAAATTCTCCAGCCAACAGCATTGTGATTTTCTTTGGGCAATTCGCACTCTGCAGGTTTGGTGGGACTGACTCCACCCCCAGGTCCAGGAACAGACCCAAACTGGCAAGGGTATGATAGTCTCCCGAGGTTAGCAAATAATTTAAGAAAAGACAAGAGTAAAACTCAGGAATTGTAAGAGACCTATAAGGAGAGACCCACTTTTCCCTCAGCTGGTGCAGGATACATTTGTGAACATGGTACATACAGCATTCCAGTGAACAGCTAGAGCCAATTTGACACCATAGTTGTCGGAGTGAGGGGGACTTGGGCTGTAGCAGACCCCCCTGTAGAGCCTGAGGATGAGGCTAGTGCTGGGAAGGCAAACCAAAGGGAACAACAGAGATGCCAAGTTCATGGCAATATCAATTTTGTAGCTATATCTAGCCTCTTAGAGAGCTAGTCCTACTTCTGGACTTCTGTATTTGAGTCAATGGATTCCTTTAATTGTTTATGCCACCTTAGTTTGTCACCTGCAAAAGAAAGACATGTAAAAGATACTCTAGCTGTGTGAATTTTAGGCATGTCAGCTACCTCTGTGAAGTTTTTATTCATAAGATAATAATGATAATACCTTCTTGGCATGATTAATACCTTCTTAGGTGGGCTGTTAGCAGAATCAACTGAGAGAAACAATAGGCCCATAGTAGATGTTCAAAAAGATGTAAGTTCCTTTCCCACACTTCCTGATAGCCATTATATTTCTCATGGTGTCAAGGACAATGCCACACACCCATTTATAATTAAGTATATAGATTTATTAATTCTGGAATGTGCAAGTCAAACTGAAACCATGATTAACATTACAAGCTAGCAAGTTAAATACAAATTTGTATTGAAACAGTCTCATTTGTGCAAGAAAAATACCCAAATTAAAATACATCTATAAGAGAAAAAGAAGAAAGTCTTTTAGTAGAACAGCCAATAAACTCTTCACTCATGTTTGCATTTAAGTATTGCTTTTAGATTTATGTGATGAAGATTTTAGGCTTTGGAAAAGTAATTAACTGCTCTAACAGAAAGAAGCTTAAAATCATTGTGCACATTGTGAGGTAAGGGTGAAACAAATATTTAATCCTTTTGCCAGAATTAGTTAAAATGTATCATAAACTTTTATCATTAAATACTCCTTTAACCAATAAAATGAGGTAAGTAAAATTTCTTTTTACATTTTTGTCTCATTCTTTTCTTAATAATATTTTTCTGACAAGAAAGTCAGTGTTTTAAATTCAAATTTTGAAAGCTCAAGATTCTTAGGAAGAAAACAATCAGCTCACTCTAGTAGGTTTTACAGTTTCTGCTTATTTCCCAGATGTGCAAGGAAACAGGGTGAAATAATCTCTGTGACTATGTGGCATTTTTCTATTTATCAGAGGACTCAGCATCCAGTCTGATGGTGTCAGAATGTCACATTCTCAAGTAATACACTAGGACAAATAGCACTTTGGGCAAAATATCTTACTGTGTTTACTGTAAACATTACAGAAGCACCATTCATAGATAAATTTAACTTTACAGAGAGTATTTGACCAAATAATTATTCTCATCACTGGTAATTTCAGACCATACAATATGAAGTATTATGGCTTTTATAAAATAAAACATGGTAAAATTTTAAATAATATTTTGCAGTTGGGGAAGAAAGTGGGTTTGTAATCTTGTTTACATTTTCTGATGAGGAAGGATAAAACTCTACAAACCACTGATTAGGAGGGCATGTCTAGAATCATACAACTGATGGCACTGAATAAAATGTCAGACATTGCTGTGGGGATATAGCAATATGGCTCAAATTCACCACTACTTTCTCACAGGGCACTCATTAATGTGTATGTTTTCATTTAAATATATTTGATACCTGATAAGATATTTAAATTTGACTCAGTTTGTAGGAGTGTTATTACTAAGGCCTATAAGCTGAATATGAAATTTACCTCTGTGCAAAAAAAGTCTTAAAAATCTTTTCAAAGAAATGGATTTAAATCAACCGAGATACTTGCATTGAATATGCATGTACATAGAAATAACCAGCATATAACTTAGTGGTTAAAATATTCCTATCTACTTATCAATTCACTCAGTTAATAAGGAAAATCATTTTCTGTCAAAATGCAGCTCTTAACAACAGATGATCTGGAACAAAATTTCTAGGAAGAAAAAAATTTCATAGCAGCATAAATTAAAAAATGATTTTAAAAACTTTAAATATGTAGAAATGAAATCCTTTGAAAATAGATAAAGGGATTTAGGAAAGGATTCTCATAGTATTACATGTGTGTTTATCATTAATTCATTCATTTAAATTACTCAGAGAAAAAACATGAATTTGACAGAGGTGTAAGAAGAAAAGGAATTTTAATAATGAATTTGATTGTTAAACATAATAATGCCTATCATCTTTCGTAAGCCATACTTTCTTTTAAAAATAAGAATAAATAGCATAGCTAAGTTTACGCTCCAGAATAAAAGTACAGGAACAATATGAAACCCCTGAGTTACAACGTAGAACTCTTGGCTACACACAGGAATCAACTGGGGAGCTTTAAAATTGCTGCTCCAGGCGCGGTGGCTCAAGCCTGTAATCCCAGCACTTTGGGAGGCCGAGACGGGC